>NC_141312.1:2587500-2892500 GCF_037954325.1 Fistularia commersonii
CTCGCTGTACGTGCAATGATCCACAAGGGATTATTATTCAATTTGTTCAAATGGTCTTGATTTATTTATTTATTTATCTTTTTTTAATGGGAATATTGTCATTTTTCTCATGAGGCCCTTCCTGCCTATATTTCAGTTGTTGGAGTAAGTTAAAACTGCGATCTTGGTGAGTGCTTTGTTCTGATTGGCTCCGGGGTGTTCACTGAATCCTGATATCCAGACATTTTGATACGGTTAAAAAAATGATTCATTAATTATTCATATATATATATATATATATATATATATATATATATATATATATATATATATATTACACACGTATATATATACACACACACACACACATATATGTATGTATATATGTATATATATGTACGTATATATGTATATATATATATCTATATATAGTTAAATATACATATATGTATGGATTGATTTTTTTTATTTATTCATTTTTTGTATTGTTTTTAATTCACTTATGTTTTTAGTATGTATATATATATATATACATATATATATATATATATATATATATATATATATATTATTTTTTTTTCATTTTTTTTTTCTTTTTTAAATGTTCTTTTTGATGTTCACATTTTGATGCTGCTACACCATGTGCCCCCCAATTCTTGCTCAGGGACAAATCAAGATTTTTCTGATTCTGGCCCTTAAATGATCATAATTCTAAATTGATACGCCCCCCCATTAGAGAACAAAGTAAGACGATCTCGTCCTCCTTTTCCTGCATGTTTTGTCTGCCATCCATTCATAACAATGAACGCCAGTTCCTTAAAGTGACTTTGAGCTTTGGCAACACCGGAGTGAAGACAAAGACATTTACGCCACGGAGAACTCCCTAAAAGCCGTCTTTGCGCGCTATTAGCGACACCGAGGGCTCCTCTCCGGCCGTTATCTTCCGAACATCACATGACTGCACGAGGCTGCGTGCGTTCCTCGGCGCCAATGACCTCCAGTTCGCCGCGCATACTGGAAGCCACTGCCTTACGTCAGTTTCGGGCCTCGGCGGATAAACAAACGCAGGTTGTTATTTCTTCCATGAAATTTTATTTAGGCACCAGAGTATAGCTGGATAGCGTGCATTGTTATTCTTCCCTTTGCTACGGGTGCTTCGGGGAAGAATCTCGTCCGTTATTCTCTGATAACGTACCCCTTATCTGGCATTAGTCGGTATTTACCAGGAGAATTGGCATAGGGTGTGCGACTGGACATTTTCAAACGTCTTATTCCTGAGCGCCATGAAAACACGAGCTCCTATATTTCAGCCAAATTCTCCCGGGGTTGCCAGACTCATGTGAGAAGGAGGGCCCACCCATGTTGACAAGCTGGCTCTGTTTATTAATGCCAGACTTTAAAACGCCGCCATTTCCACATTTGGAGAAAGTTACAAGCTGGTTTAAAGCAGCGAGCCTGCATATTTCATCGAATGGACCCTCGGCGGTTTAGCCCGGAATTAATTCCTCACTATTTTTGTACTGATCAGCATAAACGTGGCCTCCTCTCAGCCAGATGATCGCCTGGTCCTCCTTTGCGCTTATAATCAATCATGTTGCTGTTACCCGTCTCTCGGTACGAGCGGCCGCTCAACATGTAGGGATCCGGCGGCTTCGCCGACCGCGACTCGGCCGGCGGTCCGAGCGGAGAGTCGTCTTTGGGGCTCTTTTTTTCCGTCCTCGGTTGGTACCCGTCCAGGCAGGAAGATCTGGAGGGCGGCCACAGAACTGGGTTAATGTCGAAGACGTTCGGCTTGGCTCGACCCACTTTTTCTTTCGTAGCACGTGTTCGTCGGCCCAATGGCACAAGCCTGGAACTGGACTGGACTCAGCTCGGAATTCTTCCGCGGTGACTTATGAGCACCGGGGAGTCGAAACTCGACTTGGACTCCCGACGTAGGGACTGGACAGCGATGCTGTTTCTCCCGACCTTAACGATTATAATCCCTCCTTGTGGAATCCGGTTAAAACAAGCACGGATCACGTTCAGATCGAGCATGGGATGTGAGAACGGACAAAAGGCGCTTGTTTCCATATCAGAAAATATTCAAAAGGTCAAAGACCACCGTCAATATATCATGTGCTGTTTGTCTATTTACCTTGTTTGAAGGTCCGGGTATCACTAATCCGTTGGGGATGCGATAACATGTGGCGAATAACCGAGTGTCTTATTCTCCAGAGGTCCTAAATAGTCAAATTTGGCTTTTCTTGCTGAAACCGATGACCAGCGAGGAGAGAAGTGAGTCCACTCAAATGGATTTCTTCTGACATGTAGCCAAATAAACTTTGACAGCAGAACATGACCGGGGTTCAAATATCAGCCTTGATCCTTTCTGTGTGAAGTTTACATGTTCTCCGTCTCCCTGTGTGGGTTTTTTCCGGGTCGTCTGGTTTTCACCCACAGTCCGCCCACATGTAAGCCAGGTGGGCTGGAGGAGATTATGTGCGAGTGTATACGTCTGCGTGTCGGCCTCCGTGGAGGACTGATGATCTGTCCAGAACCTTTTCCCCTCCGTTCCCTCCACGCAACGCCGCCGTCCCAGATAGAAACCGGAAGTCGCGCAGTTTGTTTCGCTACCTCCGTGTTTTGCCTCTTTTTGCAGTTTGAAGGCGGCACAAGGTTTCTATTTCGAGTCTTGGTGGGTCTGTTTTTTTTTTTTTTTTTTTTTTCTCGAAGATTCCTTCTTCCCGACGGCTTCGTCTGATCTTTTTTTACGAGGCGTTTTTAGCGGGAGGAGTAGAGGTCAGGTGTGGCTACGAGGTAGTTGTGATTAACCGCCGGACTGCGAGCTTTTCGATTTGAAAAATGTGCTTTCTTTTCCTGTTTTTGTATGAACATCTTTGAGGATAAGGGGACCTCTGACAAAACAACACTGCGATATCTGGTTTTTTTATCTCGCCGCTCCTATCAGCATACCTCGCTGGGTGGAGGTTTGATTTGAGCCGTTGTTGACGCGACATCTCGAGTTACCGAGGACCGCCCAAATAAACGCACTAAATAGTTTCCCGATCAAATGTTGCCTAAAACCGCAACGGAAATTGTGATTATGTCACACTACGACAGCGGTCTCTTTTAGGTTGAATGATATTGTTTTATTGCGTTCTTGAGTGTGTCACAACCAGGATGTTACGTGGCGATAAAGGCTGAACCTGAAATGTGCCTTTAGCGGGGCTCCTTCACCTGAACAGAAAAGTGGGAGTTGCGGCATCTTGTCTTTTTGGCAGAAGGCCTATTATATGTCAGAAGCGGTGGACGAAAATCCGAGCGCAACCTTTCGGCTGCGGAGGTTGATTAATTGTATTTTCCGAGGTCTCCCAACTGGAAATCATGTATCACAACTAACAAACTGTCACATTCCGCCATGATGCTCACGGCGTTTGACGGCAGGTAAACCGTTGCGTTTAGGCGTCGACGTCTCAAATGCAACGCGAGCCCCTCCCTTCTCAAGCCCGATCCTGCCGTCGTTCACCTGGCTCAGCGCTCGGCCTCCCTTCAAAGGTCCCGATAAGCAGACTTCATCCTAAACATATTATACCTATTCAGCGAGGGGGATTAAGAGCAGATACATAACATTTAGGGCCTTTCCAAGAATCTCGGTCGGCCCGTAAACAACTCCTACGCCGTGTCAGGGAAATATTTATCTTTGCTCATAGAGCTTCTTGCGATTGTGTCAACACTGCTTAGAGACACAATCGCGTTCGATGGAGAACTAAGAGTTCTCGACGAAATACAAGTGTATGAAGCGGGTTAATTGTCACTGCGGCGATAACTCTATGTTGTAACTTACCCTTCATGACTTGCCCCGAGTTTGACTCGGCTTTTTCGTTGCTTCATCCGGCGGGGCCGTTGGGAAAGTTTTCGGACCGAAAAGCTGAATGGGAAACTTTAACCGCCGCGCATGTGTGTTCTCTCTTGTCCTCTTTAGTTATCACAACGCCATCTCCAGGCTCAGGCCATGCCAGAAGATGCAACGACACAGAGAAGGCCTACTGTGTGAACGGCGGCGACTGTTACTTCATACATGGTGTAAATAAGATCTCCTGCCAGTGAGTTATCATTAATACTTCATTTCCCCTGTGAATGTTCACAAGCGACACCGCCTTCTTTCAGATATTCTTAATCCAGCATAATTCAACCTTCCCTCTAGGATATCTGTATTTATGATGATGTCCAATATGCTGTTTATTTTTTTTTTTCCCCCCATCTGCTGTTAATTCCTCGAGAGCATTTGATTCCTGTTCTTCTTTCTTTCAGCGGCGGCGGCGGCGGCGGCTGCTGCGGTTACACCTCACAGGGATTTTTTTTTTTTTTCCCCCCCCGATCCGCCCTAGCTACCCACCTGTTGTGTATTCCAACGCGAATAATGGAGCGAGGCGGGGGTGCGCTCACCCTTTTAACTCGTGTTTAGTGTACAGGAGGGTTGCACATTAAACCCCTTTCAAAATGTCATGAGTCACCAGTTTAGTGGTGTGCAAATATTTATGCCTGTTCGAGGCCCCCAATGAGGTAAATAGAATCAGTGCTTACATTTAAGGTCCTCGGCAAAGGGGATCACGACCTTTGTCTAAAGTGCGCAAGGGAAACCATGTATCTCCGCTGTGTCGGGGAGAAACAAGTCGACATCGACGTGAAAACAACCTTTTTCCTCGTCCTTTTCGGTTTGTATTAATCCTGTCAAGGTCAAGAATTATTATCGAGCGCGGGGGGCGATTATCAAAAAGTGATATTTTCTTTTTCTTTTCCTTTTTTTTTTTTTTCTTTCTCTCCCGTAGAGCCTTTTTAGCCTTTTCATTTGTCATTCACGTGACACCGCCGAGAAACGGCCGTAACCGTAGCCGCCGCGGTGCAGCCAGAAAAAACACCGTGTTATTCTTGCGGCGCGAAAATATGCACGCGGTTGTGAAATATTCTGCCGCCCGAACCGTGCCTCGAGAAATGAGCATTTTTCGGCGGCGTCCGTGCCCAGTTGGCCCAAGGAAGAATGCTCGACAAGCAACGAGGACATGGCTGCAACAGCCGTTCAATACGCTGTGTACAAATTGGAGGCAGCAATAACTCAATTGCTGTAGCTAATTCACTCACGGCTGAGGCATGGGTCCAGAAAAGTTGGATAATGCAGTGAAGGTCTGCGGGGATTTGTTGCCCCACAGCCATCTCATCCAATATAGGCCAGGCTTCAGTGAGTATTACGTACCGGCTAAACAAGTCCCGCAGACAGCCAGCCCTACTTTTACGTCACGCTCATTCAGCATAAAGAGCAAAAGCTTTCGTTTTTGTGTTATCGACAAATTTTCGCGCACCGTTATTATCCCGCTGACTGTCTGCAGCTTGATGAATACATCGTTTAAATGTGTAAATGTATTTGTCTGAACCATTCCCAGGTTCCCACAAATGTACTTTTAGATTTGGTTTATACAAGAGTGTGCTTGTGAGCTACGTCACAGGTGAACTTCAGAGGAATAAGTCACCCATGACTGGACGTGATAATTAGATGTTGTCAGAATAATCCTCCTAAATCATGAATGAAGTAATCAAGCGATTGACTTTTGTGTCATTTCAAACCACCCTTATGAAGTATTGCAAAAAAGTTCTCCATTATCGCTAAATACAAATACACAATATAAGGTATTATTTTCATTTTGTCATTTTCATTCAAAAATATATGTGTTTCCTTTTGTGTTTTTTTTTCTTATTTAACTGATTTTTTTTTTCCCCTCGTTCTCTTAAGGCCTTCATGCCCAGAGAGCTGAATTGTGTATTTCACTTTATATCTACTGTACCTTTCACATTCGCTTCCACAGGGTCACAGAAACCCAATGTGTTTATTTTCGAACAAAGAATTATGACGAGAATGATTTATTTAACTTTTTTTTTTTTTGGGAGGGGGGGGGTGTGAAAAAAGCGTGATAATAGAGTTTGCAGCTGTCGATATTTGCACAATCATCTGATTTTTAGATTATGTAGTGACAGTTTATTTCTCTCATCTTTCAGCCAAGTTTCCATGGTCTAGATGGTGCTATCCCCCACCATCACTCAGGATGAGTAATTAAATGCTGAACGTTATGGCGCTCCTGGGAAGCGTTGTGTGCAACCAGTAAATCACCAGCAACGACCTTTGTCAGATTGGTGGTCTAGATGTGACTCTTGGTGGAATGTCGGTGCCCCTAAACGACCAACCGCTCATCCTAATGGGATTATAATGAGGAGATATGGTTCAGCCAAACAGACCTGATGGAGATGGTAGTCTGTCTTCAGTTATGATAACATAAAGCCGCATGTTAGAAAGCTTGTCCCGGGTCCGAGTTTGGTTTCAAAGCAAGCAAACAGAGAAGTGCAGTTATATTGCTCTATTGGGGAATATCTCTGTTTTCAAATATTTTTTAGACCCTGAAATATAACATCTGGATTGTATTACCTCTTGATTTCACTATTTTGTATAGAACCGGCCCCTTTAAGCAGGTTACGAGCAAGACTAACAAGTTCCCATCTGGGGCCGAGGGCAGAAATCCGTCCTTCGCCGCGATGCTTTCACAGAATAGATTTACCGATTATCTCCAGAGCGACGGCTTCCCGAACACATTCCTCCGCTCATCCACCGAGTCATGAATGTCACTCCTCCCGTTGCAGCCCGGGTCAAACAGAGACCAGAGCCTGGTTGTCAGTGGGTTCGGCAGAGAAAAGCTGCGGGATCGCTTTGTGACTTCTTTTTGTGACCTTTGGTGGGATTGTGCAAAAAAAAAAAAAAAAACAATATTTGAATTCATGGACGCAGGAAAATTATGATGTTTTATGATCTTATCAACCACATTATTTGCCTCCAGATGCAACAGAGGATGATTCTTCTGCTTTTAAATTTGTTCAACAAAATGACTGAATTCATCAGACGGTGATTATTTTTATCATTACTGTTATTATCACAAGAGGTTGTCATCGAAATAGCATATGTGCGCTAATGTCTCCCGACATCCGTCAAAGTTACCGTGTCTCCGTGGCCCGACTCCAAAGGACCCCCCCACCCCTATTCTTATTTATTTTATTTTTTTGACGTTTTTACTTCTCTTGTCATAACACTTGTCTGCTCCTTCCCAGATGTCCAGGTGGATACTCCGGCGAACGATGCTTAGAGCCCGTGCCGCAGCGGTTGAACATGCCCAATCCTTTAAAAAGTATGTTCAGTTGATATGAGCAGCTGAGACCAGAGACACAGTAGTCACTGGATTACCTCTGTGGACTCCCGCTGCCCCCCTGGTTCTCTTCCGCCTTCTCCTCCTCTTTCTCCCTCTCAGGTCAACACGCAATGAGCCGTGCACGACAACATGCACACAGTGGTGTCATCCATGGGAAAACTCTGCCTCTGCTGTCTGTGGTTGTTCCGTTGGTCTAATTCCATGTTTCTCTCTCCCTCCCTCCCTCTTTCTCTCCTCAACCTGTCTTTTGCATACTCTCAAATTCTTGCCCTTTCTCTCCTCTTGTTTTCTGTCTTTCCTTCCCACTCCTCCTCCTCCCTCCTCTCTTTTTGTGGCTTTTTGTTTCTTTCCATCAGGTGTCCAAATGACTTTACTGGTGATCGCTGTCAAACCTACGTTATGGCCAGTTTCTACCGTATGTCAATTTCCTCTTCTGTCACTCTTTGAGACTGTTCTCATCCGTGCATGCCGGGCGTAGAGAGACCACGTCGATATCGTAATGTGCTATTTGTTCATTACCGGATAGCGGTGTCTGTGCATTCTCCGATGAGTCATTAGCAAGCCGGCGCGGTCCGGTCGTGCATGCATTACGCTTTAGTTGCTGTGCATTGCATGCGCGCTCGCTAAGAAAAAAAACAAAAATAAAACAAGAGCGGATGGTAAATCCGACACCAGCGAGTAGGTGGCTGAATTCCGAATGCATTGCAAAAGTTGGTCGGTAACAAAGCCGGCTACATGTAACAACGCAGTCCAGAGGCGAAACGGTCACCGAGATCCCGGTTTTTGGCTAACTTACGCAAAAGGTGCTTGTGTGCGCACTAAGCCGCAAACACGTGCACGTGTGATCTTATTAGCGCTGATCCGTGAATGCCAGGCGTCACCAACAAGCATGAACTAATGGCCATTAAGGACTCAAGCTTTTAAACTGATAACGGAAACCCAAAATAATGCTCAGTGAAAAGCGGGCCTATTTTCAAAGGTGTGGAGGTGCAAATACAACCAAACACCTCTGGACTTCCAAACAGAACGAAGTTCAGCTGTCAGATTTCTTGTTTTGAAGTTTACAACAAGATAAGATATGCTTTATTGATCCTCATAGGGGAAATACTTTTTGTCACAGCAGCGCAACAATGACAGTATCGATAAATATGAGTTTAAATATAAAAACATAATTTGAAAATTAAAAGATTGCAAAATATATATATATATATATATATGTGTGTGTGTGTGTGTGTGTGTGTATATGTATATATACGTACGTATATATATATTTGTATGTAAACAATAGCACACCCATTCACAGACATGGCATCGTCAGAATATCAAAGCAGCCTTATTAATATAATGTTTAAATATAGAAATGTCTTAAAAAAATTAAAAGATTGCAAAATATATATATATATGTGTGTGTGTGTGTGTGTGTGTGTGTGTGTGTGTGTGTGTGTGTGTGTGTGTGTGTGTGTATATTCGTGTACGTATATATATATATATATTTATATATATATATATATTTGTATATAAACAATAGCACACTCATTCACAGACATGGGATCATCACAATATCAGAGCAGCCTTATTAATATAATGTTTAAATATAGAAAGATCATAAAAAAATTAAAAGATTGCAAAATATATATATATTTTGCGATCTTTTAATTTTTATATATATATATATGTGTGTGTGTGTGTGTATATGTATATTCGTGTTTGTATATACGTATATATATATATTTGTATATAGACAATAGCACACCCATTCACAGACATGGGATCGTCAGGATATCAGCGCAGCCTTATTAATATAATGCTCTCTGACTTTAGAAAGATAAAGATAGCATGACTGTTAGCTTTCTGGCAACACGGACAAAACCAGAACTATTTCAACAATTACAGAAATATGCGACGTTGTTGTGTTTTTGCAGTTTCTCGATGAATCTGATAGAAGGCCGTTTATGAAAGAAATCATTATCCATCCGTCCGTCTTCTTCCACTTATCCGGAGGAGATATCATTATTTATTGGCAAATAGAATTCAATAAATGGGAATAAGGCAGATTTTTGTATGGTCAAAGCATCATGTCATTGGGAAATAATGAAAACGAGAGAGAGAACCATCCGTCCTGTGATTCAGAGCCAACGCAGCCGTCAATTGTTTAGTAAACTAATCTCTGCAAAATAATATTGATAGTTGTTTCTGACAGACAAGTTGCGCAACGGCTATTACTTTCCTGATGGAATGAATAATGATCTTTTCCGCCTTTTTTTTTTTTTTTTTGGACAACACTGCACACATTGAGATTTATTTGGAATGAGGAAAAACATTTCCGTGGCAGAATATCCCCGTTGCGTGTTCAAACGCATAAACGTCATTCAAACGAGGCGCACGCGCGTTCACGGGCGGGCCGTGCACACCAGAGACACGACCAGCTCTCAAAGCGGACACGTGTTTTCAGTCCCGGGATCCAACGGGATCGACCGGAACAACCGATACCGATGAGTTCACGTCAGAAACTTTCCGCGAATCGCGTTTATTTCCAAATGCCCCTTCGGAGGCGCCCGGCGTGGCTTTCATACGTGCACGCGCTGTGATAAATTACCGAAGCGGGTTGACTCGCCCGGGGAAAGAGAAGTAAACTCCGCTTGGCACCGCGGTATCATCAAACACATCCATCACCTGCAGATTTATATCAACAATGGATGACGGTCTATGAAGAACCGGCCCTTGATAGATCTTGCCCTTAAGGTTCGCGCTTTCAGAACCACCCCTACGGTCTCCGAGCATGCCGTACGAGGTTAGCAACATGTTATTGCAGCCTTGATTCCGTCGGCGTCTGTGCCGCCTGCGAGGTTATCACTTGTTGTGTAAGTAAAATTGACGGCTAACGTGACGTGATGTTACTTAAACAAATAGTCATAAAGGAAACATGACTACCGTCGAGTGCGGAACGTGTAGAACAAAAATAAAATGAATTTATGCCTTACAGTGCGACGAAGACTCCGCCGGTGTTTCGCCGTCTCATTTGTCAGTATCGCGTCTCGTGAGCCCACGTGTTTTCGTTTCAATGTGACATGACAGTTAAGGGGGGGGGGGTTAAAAAAAAAAAAAAAAAAAAAAAAAAAAGGAATTTGCTTTTGGAGGCGCTGGCTGGATTTTGGATGCCGTCCGCAGCCTCATCTCCCCCTGCCTGATTTGTAGAGCTTACACATACTGTTTGTTGTATGTTGGCGCAGAGCGCTATGCAAAATCCCCCTTCTCCACCACATGTAATTTCATCTCGCATTAGATTGTAACGCACGGCGCTGGAAATACTTGTCCTCTGGCAGAGCAGAAACCGTTGTGTGGGAGCACTTTTTCCTTCACTCACAACTCTCCCCGCTTTCTGTTTAACTTCAGCGCAGCTGTGTGTCTGCATCAAGGACAGAATTTAGTTCTGGTTCTCGTCCAGCCGCGAGAACGCCGAAAACCTCGCTTTACATGCTCGCACATTCAAACGACGGCACCGACGGCCCATCGGGCTAAATGAGACAAAAGTGGCTCCGCCGTAAAATAACTTTTTTTTTTCTGTTTTTTTGGCCAGGTTAAATCCCGATGCACGTGTGTAAAAATGTGATTTTCAGACCGATCCATCACATCATTAAATGTATGCATATTTCTTTTAAATACCCTGCGGTATGGTGTTTTTTAGAGAGACGTAACACCCCTTAATGACCCATCATATATTTCACAATTTCTCCTCTCAATTAAGGATAATAAATCAGATTCTAGCCCGGAGAGCCCACAGCGAACATAGGCACATGTGCGCACACATCCATTCCATACTTAAAGACCCGCTTCCTGGAGGGGCGCCTCCCATTCCCAGGAGAGACCACAGAGAAGGAGGATGGCCTCTGCTCCTCAACCGTAAGGGCTTGGCTTAACAAGATCATGTTGTCGTAAGAACAGCTGGGACTTGCTTCAACCCAAGTAAAGCAACTGAGCTGCCAGAGATATGCGCTCAACTGGTTGGTGCGATCCCCCCCCCCGTCCCCGTCCCCCCTTCTCGCTCCCCGCCACGAGCCCCTCTCCGATAGATCGAAAAAACCCTGCCATAATACGCCGGCCCTGTGTTATTACGCCGGATCATTTTAACTTGCCCGTTCATGCGATAGGTGTGTTTGGAGAGTCGCAGTGTTAAATTTCTAGAATGCAGGAAACTGAAAGCACAGGTAATCTTAGCACATGACGCATAGTTTCCCCTACGCAGTCAAAACAAAAGGGGAACATTATCTTCATAACATCCTATTTGGAATCACGTATTGTGTTGAGGCGGCCAATTTTGGCTCGCTCGCTGCAAAAATGCGTCAGGAACTCCGGGTCCCTCGGCCGAGAGCAGCCTCTGAATGTGTTGTGACACGCAGCCGCTGGAAACGCCGTCCGCCTTGAACGCACGCATCATAAAAGTCGACGTAGCCTACAAACGCGCTGACAGTCGCGGCCGCGAAGCCTGCTTGAGATCCGCGCGATCTGCCGTTCGCTCTTTAAGGTTACCGACCACGTGGTCTCGACGGTTATTGACTCGTTACCGAGTGTGTGTTCTCACTTTATGCAATGTTTGTTCTTGTTTGCTCCACTTCACATTCGAAGGTGCTTCTCTCTTAATCTGGTCTTTGTTCTTTGTTTTTTTTTTTGTTTTTGTTTTTCTCTTCCAACTGTCAACCCTCTGCAATGGCAGAGCATCTTGGGATTGAATTTATGGGTATGGAACAATCCATTTTGTTTCTCAGTCCTAGCATTAGCTACTAAATAGATGTCCTTCATTTTGACATGCTTCTGTTCCATCTGTGGTGTGAACTCTAAATCATATCGTCCCTCAATTAACCAGCCAATCTCCCGGTCGACCAAACCGTAACCCGAATCTAAAAAAGCAACCGATTCTCCATCAGACTCGATTAACGTGGATGTCATCACGTAGATCTATTAACTGTCTCACTCACAGTAGTGCTTTGTCCATTTTCGCCTGACTTCCCCCCCCTTGTCTTTCCGTAACAAGCATGAGACATCATGTTTGGAGCTATCGGATTCCTTTTACCCGACGCCGAATTCTATCTCCTCAGTCCTTCCGCGTCTCACGCCTTTCGTATCCGCTTTCCCTTTTTGTGAAACGCCGTCGCTTTCTTTTCCCGTCGTCGTGATCTCTTCCATGTGTCTTGCATCAGCCCGCCATTAGCATTAGAACTGCGAACTGTTAAAAGTTATATCCGTAGTGTTTGATTTATCCTTCAAGGACTGGATGCAGATGTGAGCATGCAAAGCTTTATTTAGATCTTAAGTCATGATTTTTTCTCCATCTGTTCCCGTTTCCATTCCTATTTTGTCAGCTCTTGTCCTCTGCTCGCTTTTCCAAAGAGGTGCTTTAGTGAATCGAGTGCAAGATAAACACTAGAGGCGGGTTAAAGAGATTACACAAGTACATTTACGTACCACGCGTAAAATGTATTATTAGCGCGCGCCGTGCAATAGAAATGAAATATGACGTATTTCCTGGCGATAAATCAATGGGCCACAATGATTTATCCGTACCGTCAGGAACGTGACACAATTTCACACATTGACGGAAAATGACGGATGGCGATTCAAGAGAAGTAAAAGGGGAGTCGCGCAAATTGAATTAATTTTCTTTACATTATTTATCAGTAGCAGCGCCGCCTCTTTGTAATTCCCCAGGGAGCGTTGGGGGGGGGGGGGGTGTACAACCGATACAAAAACTTCTTTGGAAAAGCAAAAAAAAAAGCAGCAGCCAAGATCTTTGTAGTTGTACATTTAATTACATCTTAACATCATTTGAAATTGTCAGAGGATAATGTGAATATCGGCGAGTAGGGGAAGATAGAGCTTCAGAAAACCCTGAATTTAGCGAGATATAAATGGAAAAGATGAAAATGTAAATAAAAAAAGAGACTAACTTCACTCTGTATGTGTGTGTGTGTGTGTATGTGTGTGTCTCCCTCTCCCTATCCTTCCTTTTCTATCCATCTATCTATCTATCTATCTGTGCATCTGTGAATGTGTTGACAGAGGCGGAGGAGCTCTACCAGAAAAGAGTCCTGACAATCACGGGTATTTGCGTGGCTCTGTTGGTGGTGGGCATCGTGTGTGTGGTCGCCTACTGCAAAACCAAGTAGGTCCCGCGGACGAACCGTCGCTTTCGAGCAGCCGAACTTCTATCGGCGTCGGTGATTCGTTAAAAACAGAGGGTCGAAGCGTCCGCGAACGCCGAACGTCATTTTTTTAAAATTTATTTTTATCGGTGGCCCTAAACTAGGGCGCAGTGAAGCAATCGATAAAAGGAAGGATTTTACATTGAATCGGTGTCAATAATCTGATTGATTGAATTAAAAAAAAAAAACTCAGTGAGTCATCGGTTTGGACGGATTTTTTGATTCGATTCGTAAACAGTTCGTGCTTCACGATCCCGTCAAACCGTCTCGCATTAAAAGACAAATATAAAAACCTTGTGTGAATCTTCACGGTGGCCTTTTTTTTTTTTTTTTTTTTTTTTTGCCTGTTTGCACGACTAAAGTTGTTTTTGTTTTGGTTTTTTTTTTTTTTTTATTTTTTTATAGGAAACAGAGAAAGAAGATGCACAATCATCTGCGACAAAACATGTGTCCAGAGCACCCCAATCGAAATTTAGCTAATGGACCCAATCACCCAGGACCAGGACCGGAGGAAATCCCAATGGTAGATGTGAGTTTCTGAGAGGACTCTCATCCTTACTGAATTTCACGGTTGTTTGCTCCCGATGCTTCTCTGCTCCGTTGGATAATCGACGTGCACGTCCGTTCCAACACAGTACATGTCAAAGAATCTCCCCGCGACCGAACGAGTCATACGTCCTGCGACAGAGGGCTCGTTCCCTGGCAGCCACGCCTCTTCCAGATCTCACAATTCTTCCTCACGAGCCCATTCTTCTACTCACAGGTGAGCGCGTCCGTTCCGCCGACCGTTTCCGACGGCGGGTGTTTCCGCGTCGCTTTCCCCCTAGAAGGCGCCGGCGCTAACGCCGTCTTTTTTACCCGTCAGACATGAAGAGCGAACGTGGAGCCTGGAGCACTCTGACAGCGTCCTCTCCGACTCGCCCGGAATGATGTCATCGTCCGTGGGGACCAGTAAATGCAGCAGCCCTGCATGCATGGAGGCTCGGGCCCGCCGGGCCGCACACTGTGGTTACTCTGACCCCCATCGGCCGGGCTTACAATACGGGGACTCCTTCGACTCCTTGGGAGACTCTCCACACAGCGACAGGTGAAAACGAGGCCCGTGAGAATGAAACCCGACTGGGTTGCGTCTCGTCGTATCTCGCTCTCGGTGTCAGGAGACCTATAAGCCGAGTGCGAACTCGCCGAACACGCGGCGAGCCCGACAAGATACGCTTCGGTAGCCGAGAGTGAAAAACAGGGCTCACATTAATGGGAGCTCTGAGCTCCCGGCTACTGTCATGTTACTCCCGAGCAGCGTGTAACTTTCTCTTTAATCGGGTTCAGTAATAGCGTGACCTTTTTGCCCGCCTTCTCGCCCGGAGTCGTGTAGGACGGCGTCCGCTTCATCTGGGTGTCAAAGGGATGAAGTTAAATCTTGCAAAGTACATGGAGTAGAATGGAACCCGCCGATTGCCCGGTTGCATTTGCAAACGTAATCTTTTCGGAGGAGGCGAATGGTGGAATTGGGTTCGACCCCGAAACCCTGAAAATATACCTTTTTTTTTTTTTTTAATCAGGGTGGACCCGGCGCCAAATTACCTTTAGTCTTCTTTCATTTTACCGAAATGAAAATTTTCCTCGAAATCCCACGACAGACATCCGGTGCTCCGACAACCAAACCTCTAGCGCAGGTTTGCGTTACCACCGCAGACACCGGTTGGAAATCTATAATTTTCTCCGAAAAAATACAGAAAAAAGGGCTGAAATGTACGAGGAAGGATCCACCAGTGATGCTCGTCCAGCCGCGACAGGAACAGAGAATATGTTAATTGTTAAAATCAAGGTTCTGGTTAAGTTGGAGTTAGATGTTCACTTGGAACCGGCAGTGGGGCGGCCTGGCTCCTGGCTTCTGGCTCCTGGCTCCTGGCTCCTGGCTGTTGGTCGAAAACGGTCGACGGTCGTCTTGGAAACGAACGTTCGTCGTTCGATTCCCGAGCTCCTCCAAGCCAAAGTGCTGTTGAGCAGGACGCCGAACCTCTAACCGCTACGTGGCTGCTCATGTTTCATCCATGATATACAAGATAAATGATAGATATATATAGAGAGAGAGATGTGTGCATATACATATATATACTTTGAAAACTTTTATTTATTTTTTTCTAGTTATTTTGTGAATATCTGGGTGATATTTTAAAATTGGCCCACCGTTCTCGAATACCTGAAATCTTGCAGCGTTGGCAAGAGTTTCTGTATTCAAAACAAATAACAGGTGCTTCCCTAATTTTCAACAACAAGTCAGACAAGATTCATCTTGCTTTTTTATGCGGTTCAGTGGCTTAGCAGTATATATGTCAACAGTACCGACACAGACCAGCATTTGTGTATGAATACGACCTTGGCAGGGCTCGATTACGTAACAACCATCCCATCAGAGTCATCCCGCGAAAAAAAAGCACGTCATTCATCATGACAGCACCTGCAAAGGCCAAACCGGCAGGTCGCTATTGGAATATTTTGTTGACAGGATCCCGGGGGTCGCGTCTCGAAGGCAGTTGAAGACGTCGCAAAATGACGAATCAAGTCGAAGAAGGTATAAAAGATGGCGGCCGCGGGAGATCGGCTCCTGTTATACAAAGACAACGACCAACCGATAGGCTGGATTTGGCAGGATTTGACTTAAAGTGTGTTCAAAATGGTCGGAGGATGAAGAAGACCAGAACAGCTGCCTCGTCCTTTAGCGTGAGTTTGCCCGAAATGTAAGACGGAGCTCAGAATCAGCCACTTCGATGTCCAAGAACTAAAGCAAAAGCAAAAGTCGCTGCGTGTCAGACGGGTTTGACAGCATGTGAATGAGAGCGACTGCAAACACTTGACATTTCATGGTCGGATGTAGAAGACGTTCAAAGCCTGGACGGCCTGAACATCAATTTTTTTCTCTGAACAAGGGAAAGTAAGATGCGGATGAGAGAGGAAATACGCGAAGGCAACACCGGCAGATTCGTGTTGCTTTCAGCGAGTGGAAGCCGCTTACTTTTTGGAGGTTGCTCTTTGTTTTGGGTCGGGACAGACCGACTGTAGCATTAAGAAGCACTGAAAATCATCAATTTCTCCATTTAAATTTTTCTACTGGACAAAAAAAAACAACATGATTATGCATCAAATTGTTCAGGAGCGTTCCTCTTGGTCTTCAGGGGTGTGGATATTATCAGATTTGAGAATTTGGAAAAAACAAGAATGGACCCACAACAGTTCCCTGAGGGACACCCGCTAACCGCTTTTGCCACTAACGATGTTAAAAATGCTTTTCGACCAGAAATACAACCGTCTTCGTTTCTACCAAAGGCCACAAAACACTTATTACATCATATAAGCAACTCAGATGCATCAGAACGTACTTTGCAGGAGGTCGGAGTCAAAAAGGAAATGTATGCTTACAATTTTAGGCAGCAATATAGCGTAAATTACATACCTTTCAAACGTGTTTATAAGATAAGATCAACTTTATAGATCTTTGGTCACAGCAGCGTAACAGTTATAGTGTCAATAAATATAAATAGACAATTAGACAATGAGAAGAAAGCAAAAGAAAACCCAACAAATGAATAGACAACAGAAACAACATCAATAACAGGGTCAGGAACATAAACGGAGTGACGATAGCGATGACAACATCAGCGGGGTGGGAGCGGGCCGAGACCAACCAGGATAGAAATAGACGGTTCGGGCTCGACTCGTGAGAATGAGTGAGGCAGCGTCGATTTTTCACGTCGGGATGCAAAAGGTCCAAAGCGTCGCAGGTGGGATAGCGATCTCGGTGTGACGCCAACTCTCCCTGTATTTGCTCCAGGTACGTGTCAGCACTAACGACACCGGCCCGCCTCTCGCCAGTGGATTTCCATTACTCATTGCCCCCGCAGGTGCCTACCTTCCAGATCACATCCCCCAATGCCAGCCATGCCATGTCTCTTCCTCCTGCTGTCCACAACCCCTACCCTCTGGAAGACGACCAGCCTCTGCTGCGCCGCTACCAAGTGCCCCTACACGATGCCCAGTGCCAGGAGCCCTACAGGCAGCAACGTCGTACCTATCTAAATGACAGCAGGGGAAGCCTGCCCTCCAGCCCCTACCGGCTGGCCGAGGACGAAGACTATGAGACCACCCAGGAGTATCTCTCCTCTCGGGAACAACCAAAGAGAAGTGAGTCCAGTGGAACCGGTAGCCGGCGCTGGCGGAGATCCAGACTGAACGGCCACGTGGCCCCGCGCGGATACGAGGCGTCTCGGGACTACGGGTCTCGAAGCTGCCTAACGGATAGCGATTCGGAGGAGGACGGCGAGAGCACGCCCTTCCTCAGTATGCAGAACATGAACGCCGAGCCCTCCACCATCTACAGGCCGGTGGACAGTCGGACTTCTCACTCGTCGGGGCGGCACAGTGGGCATGGGAACATGCAAACAAGACTTACACACTCACGCTCCAAACCGGACAATACACCCCATTAAAGAGTGAAAATGAACCAACGAAAAATCAATATAGTATAGACCTGCATCTATAAGAAATATTTTTATTTTATATAACTGACAGATATTCTAAACAAATGAAATATTTATTTTCATTTTAGCAAAAGTTGTCTACTAGTTAACAGCAAAGACTTTTTATAGGGAAAACTCTATTTATATGTACATTTTGATTTACAGCATAAAAAGATGTGCCAGTTTTTTCACAACGTAAAAAAAAAAAAAAAAAAAAAAAAAAAAAAAAAATAGAGTAATATTGTGGTGCCTTTTGCTGTATGCCGATGCCAGAGGGCCAGTGGAGGTTTTTGTAGCCTTTCTTATATGGACGCCTCATTTTTTATACACATGTATGTTTTATTTGTTTTGTTTATTTTTTTTTTGTTGGTTTGTTTTATTCCCCCCCCCCCCCCGCCCCCCCCCCTCCGGTTTCCTATTTTACTTCCTTTCCGAATTGCATTTTTTTGAGGAGTCAAGCCCCACTGGAACATAAACCCGCCCTTCCATGTCACGCAATATAAACCCCCTTCGACATAAAGTGTATGTTTACATTAATGTAATTCGCCTGTAGGGTACATCATTTGGGATCTAATAGAACGCCTGATCAATACAATGTAGATCCTCTTTACCCGCTGACTAGTGTATACCGAAAGAGAGTGTGTATGTGTGTGTGTGTGTGTGTGTGTGACTCCAAATGCTTGTGTGTTTGCGTGCGTGTGCGCATGTCCGTTCGCTTGCATGTATTTGTGATAGTTAAATGAATTCCATTGTTTGTCGTGGTGGCATCAAACGCGTGGGACTCCCGGTGTCTCAGCGGAGCTGACGGACGAGCTGACGGGACGGGAGTGGACAGAATAGTGCTTTATCAGAACAGCGACCCCCAACACACACCCTCGAACCCCTAAAACCCGCCCCCAGGTGACGCTGCTGTAGGTTTTGTGCGTTATGCAGGTTCATTGCTTGTGTTTACAGCAATCCCGCCCCTACACGTTCCCCTCCTTTTTTTTTTTTTTTTTTTTATAATTTCTTCCCAGGCTTTTTTTTTTTTCTCAAATTCTCAGCAGGCTTTTTTTTTATTATTATTTTATTTTTATTTTTTTGAAATATCTCAGCAGGCTTTTTTTTTTTTTTTTTTTTTTTTTTTTTTTTTTTTTTTACGAGGCCTAACAAACGCCTCGCCGTCGAGGGTGGCGGCAAAACAAAAAGACGGCATCTGTTTTCACTCAAAGTCCCCCCCCCCCCCCACACACACACACACACACACCCTAAAAAAAAAAAAAAAAAAAGAAAAAGAAAAAAAAAGCCCGTGCCTCATCGCCCTTCTGTGTCCATTCTGTTTTTGTGGCCGGCGTTAAAGGCCGCACAGTGTCTCAGGATTTCCACACGCCCCCTTCACCTTAAACCTTCGTCCTCAATTTAAGGTCTACCTAAGACTGAGGTTCTCAGACGCTGAGGAACCTTGACGTTAACATACAGTCTACCAGTTCCCTGAACACTCCCATAGAGAGAAGGAAAGACAAGTGGAAGCAGCTCAGCGGAGACATACTAGTACAGGATATACTAGACAATATAAATGAAATAGCTGTGAAACTTTGGAGGATCATACAATGCAAAAATATGCAAACTTTCTATTTTGCTGTTTGATTACATCATTTTCTAAGAGGTGACTGCAGTGTGTCGTGTGTGCGTGTGCGTGCGTGCGTGCGTGTGTGTGTGTGTGTGTGTGGAAAAAATAAACCCATGTGAAGCCTATAGTGTAGATGAAATAACATGATATAAATACATATTAACACGAGTTATTTTTAAAGCCATTATGCAGCCATCTATGGAGTCGTCGGCCTTCCTCGTTCACGTACTCGCGTCCATTTGAACGACTGTTTCCATGACGTTGTTTTATCTCTTCGGTTTAGAGCGCGACACTTTTACCTGCACACTTCCGGTATGGTAAATAAAGTAGTATCCAAATAGCGTCTCCTCCGATCGCACTGCTTCGTCCCGTTGAGAGATGGAGTCAGATTTTACGCCGTCAACGATGATACTTTCAAATTCCAAGCGCTCTCTCCACTAATTGCCAAAAATAATTCTTAAAAATGAGAGAGGACAGTTGGTCTTTTTCTGAGAGAGATAAAAAAAAAAAAAAAAAAAGCGGAATTATCAGATAATTATCGGTTTAAGAAAAAAAAAAAAAAAGATAGATCTGCGAACACACAGGTGGGAAAATGTTACAGAGAGCGGTCTTTGGTCACTCCTCACTTTGCAGATAACTCATTGAGTTTCTTCTCACCTCTGCGTCTAATTTTGTACGTCTGAAAAATGCAGAAAAAGACGGCGCTCCTCTAGTTTCGATGTGATTCTCCCCCATCGCTCTCGTCCGGGTGGGTCTCCACCCTCCGCCCTCCCTTTTAATTTGATGATCCCTCCACCCCCCCCTCCTTTCCCCCAAAACACCACCGACACCACCCTCGCTTGAAATGTTTGAACACCTCTCCTCTGCATGTCCTTGTGGTCAAGGTTAGATGGGTGCATGGTTTAAAAAAAAAAAAAAAAAAAAGAAAAAAAAAAGAAAAAAAAAAAAGAAAAAAAAGCAGCAGACAATTCTTTTCCAGTCAGTGAAAGTGTATTTCATTTAACATTCAGCAATAAAAAAGAACCTTCCCCCCCATGTCATTCCTGAAATATGCTAGAAAAATAGAAAAAATGCGAGATTGTCATAGATTGTAAAATAAAATGAGAAAAAAAAAAATGAATCCACCTGTTCATATGAAAAAAAATAAATCTTTATTCATATCATTTTATGATGTAGTTATTTCCGGGGAAAGCTTTTCTCTTATCTTGAGTTTGCGGTTTGACCGGCCTTGAAAAACGTGTGTGATACAGAACGCGGCGGTATCTCATGTATGAAAAAGACGATTTTTTTTTGTTTGGTTTTTTTTTTTGTTTGTTTTGTTTTTGTTGTTTTGTTTTAAACCACTGGTTGCTTGTGAATTTAAACAAAAGCCTTGTTTTAGATACATTTTTGATCTAGAACAAAAACTCAAACAGGGTCAAAGAGGTGGCACTTAAAGCTACGTGTTGAGAAAAAAAAAAGGAAAATCATTGCAATCCAATCACATTTGTTTACCAGTTTTTCATTTCTACTGGTTATTGACACAGAACACACTAATTCTCCGGTTCATGATTATGCCATAATTATAAAACAGTTACTGGTAACGCTGGATTGTACATCCATATAACTGTCTCACTGTGATATTGCATCTTGGCTGTTTTTCTTTTTGAAAAAAACAAAAAAAAAAACAAAACAAAAAAAAAAAAAAAACAGAAGAAAACAAAAACTGTGATACATAATTTCATTTTGGCTCATTCATAAAATATTTACCCATGTTTTTTTTTTTTCTTCTCTCTCCACATCCCACGAGCCACGTTGAACTATCAGTAACTCATCTGCTATGAAGGACCGTGAAATGATTCAATCCAAGCAAAGGACGCATGTGAAAATTACCAAGGAAATACAATGGATTCAAAAGAAACGCGATAAAACAACACAAAACCAAGATTTTTTTTTTTTTTTTTTGTCTTCGGCATCTCCCTTTATTTAAACAATAATTCAAGACCACAATTGAGAATTTGTATTGGGAAGCCTCTCACAGGCATTTAGATAAAAGTAAATCAAGCATCCCGGAGACAAACGTGCGATCTTTAATACCCAAGCGTCCATCGTAACATCTATTTTTATATTGAACAGCTATAAACCGTTGTATAATAGAAATAGTAAAAGTATTAGAACAGTTTCCTGTATATTGGGCAGCCCTAGATCATACTCTGATCATGAAACGCTTGAAACAGCTTTATTGCCACAGTAGGTTGCTGGTTGACTCATCAAATAAAAGGACACAGCCCTCACCTTAATTTATTTTATACTAAAATATTCTAAAATCTTAAACTTTATAGTGTGCGAAAGGAAAAAGGGTCAGGATTTCATGTCAAACTCGACTTTCTCCCTGATTCTGTGGAGTGTTGCAGTAACGCGGATGCACCACTAGATGGCAGCAGTGTCCAAAAAGCACACTGTATTCTCCTTCCACTGATTGTACTCTCTGCACATCTTTTTCATTTTGTTTCATCATTTGATTCTGATTTTTATTTAATATAACCATTTTGAGCACTTTGGAGAGGATTGTGAAATTGTAATGCAGTTGCAGCTTAGGGGTGTAACGATACGGTCAGCACGAGCAATCATGACGATGCCCGAGAGAAAAACGAAACACGATCCGGGGGTCCCCTCCCCGTTCTCTCGATCACCATGGAAACTATTTACATGTTTGTTGCAGATTTTCCTCTATTATTTTGTAGAAGGGGTTCCGCTGCAAAATATGAAATCCTTTTTAATGCGGGACCTCTGGGTCAACAACCGTTCAGTCAAGACGAAGAGAGGTGTTTTGGCGCCCTCTAGTGGTTAGTTTTGATACTACAACAACATGGTGATCCACTGTGGCCACACTGCATTGTTACACCCACGAGAATGACTTAATAGCATCATATCATCACATTATCAGACATGAATTTATGTTATAATATTACATACCTGGTGTTCTTTTTCTTCTTCTTCTTCTCCTTTTTTTTTTTTTTGTTTACAGCATGTAGGCTAAAAATCTAGTCACCGCCAGCAGTTTACTGTATATTTGCAAATAAAATGACCAAATGCAAGTGTTGTTTGCGAATGTGAAAATATGTTCTCCGTTTTTCTCCAAAGAGGGAGCGTCGGTCGCCGGGCGGGAAGGCAAACGATGAATAAACGGCAAACGCTTTTCCAGTCTTCTCAGAGAGCCAGAGACCGCCGACCCCTCTTCCCATTATCTCCAGAAGTGAATGAAGACACGAAAATAAATGACACGCTCGTTTTCTCAAATAGGCCTATTTAAAATTTATACTTAACCCATTTTCATCCTTTTGATAAATGTTGCAAAAGCTCACTATTCCTAAATCATTTAAAGTTCCCAAGATGTCTTGCTAATTTTCTTGAATTTTGGGAAACTATTTTAAGCTATTTCTTTAAGCGTCTTTAAGTGATGTCTTAATATACCGAAGTAATTCGAGAAGTTTACTCCTCTTTTTTTTTTTTAAGTGATTCCTCATTAATTCAAGAAAAATTGGGGGATTTGTTGAGAATAATTTTACAATCATTTCAAAATAAGCAAATTTAACGATAATGTTTTGTCAAGGAGCAGAGAAATCAGAATCAGTTTAATCAAACTGCAGGTTCATTTCTTGCATTTGACCTTGTGTAATAAATTAGATAGGGTTTTCTAATTAGGATTATATTTTTTTTCTTTTCAATAAATGGATCTGTTAAAAATTAAGAGTAAAAAAGAGAAAGTTGCACGGCAGTTAGCGCTTCCGCGGTTCCGACGGGAGGCCTTCCTGTATGGAGACTCCATGTTCTTCCTGCGCCTGCACGGCTTCTCCGGGAGCTTCATCTTCACCGAAATTGTCCAGATTTGTGAGCGTGAGGGTGAATAGTTGATGTTTCTGCACATCGGACTCGGCTCCGACGACCCTCGGTGCAGGACAAGCGGCGTAAACAATGAAAATAATTCTAATAAAAACCAAAGAAAATCTTTTTGAAGCATCTGTCGCGTTTCCTGTCATCGAATCCGACGCTGTTAATACTTGTCAGCCTGTTAAGACGATGATTCTCCAGACATCCGGTGAAAAGGTTAATCTTTGAAAGGAGAGCTATTTTCATCTTATTTTTGAAAAATGATTGACAGGCCCCTGATTTTTTTAATTATTTTTTTAACATTTCTCCTTATTTTATTTTTTTAATCTAATTTAATTTCTTTTTTACAAATGCTGCAATGTCATTGGCTTTATCTTCGCTTCTGCTCAGTCGTGCCGTAACGGAAGTCGTCCATCGGGTGGCAGTGAAGTGACGGCGGTCGGCCGATAAGCGGAGCGAGGACAGACGGCAAAACTGAACAGATCATTTTAATGAAAATACGAAGGCGTTTTAGTTTTTTTTTTGTCACACATTCAGGTGTGTTGAGTAGTAAGAAGTGTAAAATATACAAAAGGAAAGCCTTGACTCTATGAAGAAAACATCTTAAATTAGTCAAAAGATTGGTCCGGGATGCGACTAAATCTCTGATTGGGTGCGGCGATTATTTTCACCACAAAAAAAAAAAACAGTTTTTGGAAAATCAAATGAATTATTTGGACTAACATGGCAGCGGGGCGGTGCAGACCAGTTCAGCTGAGCTGCTTCAGGAGGTTCCCCTGGGTGTCTTGCAGAACCGCCGCTTCCTTTGCCGGACTTCTGGGGCGCCGCCCGGAGCCTCTGCGTCGGAAATGGAAAATTCAGTCGATTTAAAACGCCATTTTTGAATATTTCGGGTCTCTGATGAGCATGTTTTTCGGAAACCCACGCAGAGAACGTGGAGGCTCCGCATTGGAAACGATTTCGTGTCGATTTTTGTTGTGTTTTGACCCGCGATGCCGATTTAAAAGGCGGTTTCTCAGTGCGAGCGCTGACCTGTCCTCCACGTCTTGCACAGTGTCAGGGAGAGGTAGACCCAGTGTCTCTGGGAGGAAGATTCCAACCATGCCGCTGAGGATGGGGGCGCCGCCGTAGATCAGGCCGGGCAGCCACGGAGTGTAATCCCCCAAGAGGAGCACCATGGGGGCGACCATGGCGCCGATACGCGCCATCATGGAGGCCCATCCCATCCCATTCTGGCTGAAAGATAAAACATTAGGAGATCCGGTGACCCGTTCTCACGCAAAGGTGAGGTCAAAGGGTTCGTGCTATATTTCTTTAGATTTCGCAAAAAGCGTCCCGACGCCACGCGGTCAGTCAGCGGAGTCGGTCGGACGGTCGACGCGGTCGTTTAATGTTTAGCCGCTCGACGCGGTTAATCTTTATTCGCTCGCCTCTCGACCTCTGACCCGGGGGGACGGAGGTGAGGCTCTGCCGTGAACTTCAGATGAGAAGATCCCGGAGCCGCCGTCATCTGAGCTGCTCAGCGTCGACGCTTTTTCATATTCTGATGTGTGGCTGGTTTGATTTGTCCCAAATATATACGTGTGGTGGTGGATCCTGTGGTTGTTATTGTCTTATTCTCTTCAGGCAAAGCAACCGTACAGTCAAAACGCCTGGAAGGCAAGTAACATTTTTATTTCACAGAATTTTAGGGGAGGGATTTTTCCACATAAATTTTTTTTTCTACCTATCAGTGGGTGAAACCTCATAGAAAGGACAGAAAAGACAAATATAATAATATCAATAACAATAATATCTATCTTAATAATAATAATAATAATAATAATTATAATATTCATAGTTATACAAATAATACTAATAATAATATTATATAATAAAAAAATATAGTTATAGTCATGATAACAATATGATACTTTTAATAATAATAATAATAATAACAATAATAATAATAATAAAACATGTTATTATTATTATTATCATTATTATTGTTGATATTTTTTAGTAATGTTATCATTGTTATTGTGTGATACAATATAATAATAATAATGATGATAATAATAATAATAATGACAATTATTATTATCATAATATTGCAATCATTAGTATTGTTGTCATTATTATTATTATTGTTGTTGTTGTTATTGTGTGATACAACAAAATGATAATAATGATGATAACAATAATAATAACAGTGATGATTGCAATATTATTATTCTAATTAATAGAAATAATAATAACATGCCACTACGACTTATAATAAGAATAATAATAATGATGGTGGTAATCATGAAGTTAATAATAATACTGGTAATAATAATTATAATACTGGTGGTAATGGTAATAATGTTGATGATGTTCATAATAATAATAATAATGATAATAATAATAATAATAATTTGCAGTCCTGCTTTTCCATAACACGCACTAAATCACTTTTTCATTTCCACCTCAGGATCTGCGCTGTTCTCACCGTATGATGGTTGGGAAGAGCTCTCCGGAGTAAAGGTAGCAGCAGTTGAAGGAGGCGGCGAGGCAACCTTTGCCGATCACGGCCAGACAGGTGCGCGTCAGCTGTTGTTCTGCACGGACATGAAACATCCGTCACCTTCACATCTCCGTCCCTGCTCTCGTGTCCTCGCCTCTCCTTAATATCGTTCCGGATAAGGTTTATTTCAGGGGAGAATGAAAGGACGACATACCGTACGGCACCAGCAGATTGACCAGGATGGTCATCCCTGCGAGGATGAGCGCGCCGCACTGCGACGGACGCCGGCCGATGAAGCTCATCGTCACGGTGATGACGATCTTGGCGGGGATATCCACCGACCCGAAGATCACCTGGATCAAATAGATGTCCACCCCGAACTTCTGGAGGTCCATGGAGAGGCCGTAGTAGGCGAAGCTGGTCGACAACCTGGACGCGTGGTTTTACCGGGGCGGCAAGGTAAATGCGAGGTCGGGAAAAAATGTCCGCTTACTGTTCTGCTCGACAAAGGCCGGGAACGGACCAGACGGCGCTGAGGGAGAACGTCATCCTTCTCATGGTGGGCGTTCGGAACAGATCCAGGGCGGAGTGGGAGCCCTGAGAGCTGGACATCTCCTTCTTCATGGATTCACAAAGCATCTGCGCACAAGCAGAGAATGAGCCGTCACAGGCGGTTTGTAAATGGGCCGCCGGGGGGAAAGAAAGGTTTAACGCCGGAGAGGGAAAACCTCGCTGTACGCTGGAAAAGATGGAGCTGAGGCCTCACATGGGGTCAGGTGGGATATAGGTCATTTTCCTCAAAATATCCATTATAATTATTATAATAATAATTAATATTATTATTATTAATAACAACAATAATAATAATGATAATCATAATAATAATTTTATTAATTTGTTGTCCAACTTTTTTGTGTGTTTATTATTTTTTCTGCTATTTATTTCTCCTTGCAAGAAATTTTCACTGCTGAAAACATCAGCGCGCCGTCATTGGAAAATGATTGGAAAAATTGAAATAATTATATTAACCCTATTTATATACTATATATAATATGTATGTGAATGATAAATACATTGACATTTAATTTTGTTAAAATATATCATTAAATATATTTCATATTGTAATATATATGATACATTAAATACATTAAATATATCATTATATTTACATTATATTTCAGCTGTACACTGAAAAAGATGGAGCTGAGGGGTCACATGGTCTTAGGTGGAAAATAGGTCCTTTTCCTCAAAATTATTATTATTATGATGGTTATTAATATTATTAATAATTATCATAACAATTATTAATATTATTGTTATTCACAATTATCATAATAATAACAATAATTAATAATTATCGTAATAATAATCATCATCATAATTATTATTGTTTTATTAATTTGTTGTCCAACTTTTTTTGTGTTTATTATTTTTTCAACAATTTATTTCTCCCTGCAAGAAAGTTTCACTGCTGAAAACATCAGCGCGCCGTCATTGGAAAACGATTGGAAAAATTGAAAATCAAATAAACTATTCATATATGATATATAATATATATACATAAATGATAAATATATTGAAATTTAATTTTATTAAAACATATAATGAAATATGTTTAATCTTTTAATTTATATGATACGTCAAATAAATATCAATATATATATATATATATATATATATATATATATATATAAAAATATATAATTTCATATGTTTGTTCATATAAAACTGAAATAATCTAATGAAATGTATTATTTTGGTTTCTATACTGTATTTGAATGCATACATACATATGAATATTTTTTATATGTTTATGTATTTTTATGTATATTTTCTTTAGTTACATACACATGTAAGATATGTGTGTATGTGTATAGATATATATATATATCACACAAACACAAACACACACACTCATAGATAGATATATTATATAAATAGATATATACTTTACAAATATTTTTTAATGGCTGACTTCAGAGATGTGATGTAATATGAAGCTGCGACTTTCAAGAGACGCCATTCATTTCTGTTTGGACATTTTTTTTTTTATTTCCTTCATCATTTTGCACTTCTGGACATCCTTTCTATCCGTCCACAAACCCCGGCTCTGTCGTGAGAAATCGCTCGACGGCGCCACTCACTTTACTGTCGATTTTGTCTCCCTCCTCGTGTCGTCTGTTCATCCTCGCCACATATTTCAGGTTCTTGATGGCTTCCTCGGGCCTGTTATTCAGCGCCAGCCACCGTGACGATTCCAGAAACCACCTGTGTGACGTCATTCGATTTTACCAATGCGTTTCTTCGCGCGAAAATCCCCGCGCGCTTCCCCGCCGGGCGTCGAAAATCTCACCATGAATAGAGGAAGAAGACGTAGAAGGGCAGGGACACCGCCAGGGTCAGCCACCTCCAGTCCCGGATGAAGTAGGCGATGACGGCCAGGACGATCTGCCCCACCGTGTAACAGTAACCCGTCAGGGTCCCCACCCCGGTCCGGACCCGCGTGGGGATCCACTCCACGACTTGGACGGAAAGAGCGACACGAGGTGAGCGTCCGGACGCCGCCGCCGTTCGTCCCGAAGCGAAAACGGACCACTCACTGAGGGAGAAGGTGTTCAGGCCGATCCCGGACAAGGCCATGCCGCAGCAGAACCGGAAGAGGCAGAAGAGCGAGAAGGAGGAGGAGAAAGCGGCGCACGTTCCCGACGCGGCGATCAGAAGGTTGGAGGAAAGCAGCAGGACGCGGCGGCCGTATCTGGAGGACGGGAGGAAACGCTATTAGCGGCGCCGCTTTAAAAAAAAAAAAAAAAACACATTTAACTGTTACATAAATGCATCAACGTGAGAAAGCAGTTGTCAACTCGAAGTACCTCATCCCGCTATGCTACACTTCATCAGTGAGCTTATAATATTTGTATGTGGACTATTTGTAATGTAAAGCGTGTAATTTATGACATCAGGTAGAGTACATGATATGATATATTCATATATTGTTTGCACTGTTTATTCTTGGTGAGATAACTTTTCTCGCGCTGCTATGAGTGGTGGGCGGTAAAAGGAATATTCTAGCGTCGTGCGAAACCTTCATCTAACAGGTGTGCAGTGTTTTATACATGCGGAAGTACTTCGGATATCGGTGGTTTTGAATATAAATCCGTCGCGTAATGCACACCGGTTGAAATAATATAACATTACAAATTCTTGAAATGAAGACAGCGTGCAATTTTAACTTTTCTTGCACCATCCACTTTCTGCTATGAGTGTTAAAGGAACGGTTAAAGGAATATTCTATCATGCAAAACCTTCATCTAGAACAGACCTGGGCATTTTACGGCCCGCGGGCCACATCCGGCCCGTTTTGCCTTTTTTTATCCGGCCCGCCAAACAATTTTCTTTGAATATTTTTAACAAGTATTTTCAATCAATAATAAATTCAGAAACTCCTTATATTTTTCCTTTTGTTTGATATTGTATGGATGATTGCATTCAAAATAATGTCGGTACATCTACATGATCATTAATGATTTTTTTAAGTTGAAATAAAATGCCGAAAAATGTAAATATTCATATTGCAGTTTTCATATTGTTCAATTATCATGATATAGAAATTAAATATGAAATGTGGCCCGCTTGCCAAAATAATTGCCCACCCCTGATCTAGAAGATATGCAG
Source organism: Fistularia commersonii (assembly GCF_037954325.1). NCBI lineage: Eukaryota > Metazoa > Chordata > Actinopteri > Syngnathiformes > Fistulariidae > Fistularia > Fistularia commersonii. Next base: position 2,617,053 of record NC_141312.1, read on the forward strand.
CGCTTTATATATGTGCAAGTTCTTCCGGTGTCGGAGGTTTCGAGCGTAAATCCATCAGATGATGCACAGCGGTTGAAGGGATATAACGTTAGAAATGAAGACAGGGCAACCGAAAGGGCGGAAGGCAAAATGCGAAATTAGCGAGAGGTTATTCGTACTTGTCTGAAAGGCCTCCGAAAACCAGCGCTCCGACCAGCACGCCTCCCATGTACACCGTCTGGCTCATTTGCTTCAAGGACCGCAGGTCACACACCAAATGCCACTGCGAACACAATTTCACAAACGTAGCAACAAACCGGGACGTGGACGGCGGCGGAAATCGGACGCGGAGAAACTTCGAGGCGGAGAAACTGAAGGCGAAACCTCGGATATGATGGTGCTGGTCATCTCGGTCATGTTGTAGGCCCAGCCGTCGGCGCATCCCTGCAGTTCCCCCTCGCCGTCCAAGTCGGAGGTGGCGTTCCTCTCCAGCAGATGCCACTGCGGGGCGACGTAGCGCCGGCAACGTTGCGGCTTCCCCGTCCCGTCCGGCGGCACGGTAATCCTCAGCGTCTCCTCGGCGCTCAGCTGGCTGCGGGAGAGGTTTTTGTGCGCTCGGCAGTGGTGAGGGGGAACCGCCGCCGCAAAGTTCTGCAGGAGGTTGTGGCTGGCCATCATGATGACGGGTATGCACAGGAGCGTCACGTGGACGATCTGAAAACGTCCCGTGCTGCCCACCTTCTCCAGGAGATCCCCGAAACTCATGGTTTGTTTCTTTTTCTTTTTTTTTCCCCTTCACAGATCAACTCCCCGAGTTCATTAATATTCAGCGGCACTCACTGCTTTCAAGCGAGAAAACAAAAAAAAAAAAAAAAAAAAAAAAAGAGACTTCTCAGACCTCTCTGTCCGAGCAGCCCGGACGTTTTGATGGACTTACCCGCTGATTTAGCGCTCACTCATTCAGACGCCGAGCGACGACGGCGCCGGTTTCGGGTGAAATCCAGAGAGTGCCATTTAAAAAGGGCCGGAAAATCAAAAGGAGGTAAAAGTGTCCCCTTTGCCGCAGCATGTCAAAGTGAATAATCGGCTCTTGAATTCCAGCGGCTTTTCTCGACTCTGGATTATTGAAAGTGCAATGTAACCTCTGGAGGTATTAGCAGGTCAGCGCTGAACACCAGCAGGTGGAGAAGTGGGTCCTCGCCGCGGGAGAAGAGTCCGAAAAGACTGAGCTCCTGCATCCGGAGAAGGGCATTTGAGTGCGCTTGGCTCTTTCCTCACTTTCCCCTTCCCTTTATTCATTACTCAGACAGTGTGTGTGTGTGAGTGTGTGTGTGTACATGCGTGTGTGTGTGTGTGTGTGTGTGTGTGTGTGTGTGCTCGGATTACGCAAGTTATAGGGACTTCCATCCTCCACTGCGAGGAGTCGCAAGCCCTGATGATAAATCATTTAGGTTAAAGTCTTAATCTGAGTAGAGATAAGATACAAGTATTTAAATGTAAATCAATTCCAAATTAAGTGGATCACCCAAGTGAGGTTGAATACATTTAAAAGTATCTCCGCCGTTGTTGGTTTTATACATTTTACATGCATTAACCTCTTCCGAGGAGAGGGTTTATCATTTATCTGCGGCGTCCCGGTCTGGATATTGTTGTTTTACACACTGAAAGGTATGCAGGAATAAATCCTAAAGCTGTGGTGGAAAGCAGGCTTTGGGCCAATTATGCAAAAAAAAAAAAAAAGGAATAAATAAAACGAGCGCAAAAGACGGTGATTAATATTCAACCGTTGTCTCTGGCACTGTGACCTTTTCACAGCCTCCCTCGCAGTGCGGCGGACAGAAGACGGTCCCGTCAATGAGTGACTGTGTGATGAGGGTTTAAAAAGCGGCGCTGACGGTCACGTCGGGGTTTTCTGAAAGATAAACGAGGGTTAAAAAAAAAAAAAAAAACACGTTTCTTCATGTGGCGCCGCGGGACACCGAAATGTCTGTTTGGTGCTCTTGCGATTAATTTTGAGGAATGTGTGCTCTTGTGTAATGATGTCGGGTCGAGGGAGAGCTGCAGGGGCACCGCGGCAAAACAATAAACTTTGCAGTTTTTTCAGCTGCGAGTCAAAGATCTCCACCCCCTTCTCCCTCCAACGCGGCGTCCCGTGACTCCAGAGCTTCTACGTGGCTTCGGGAAGGAGTTTCAAAGATCAGCAAACTCAACATTTTGTATTTCGGTGAGAAAAACGACGGTATAACGAGGCAGGAACACTGATGTTTCTCGTTATTGGGCAGAACATAGACTCCATGCAAATAAAGGGTAGCAGGACCTTTGCGGTGAGCGGATCTCCTGTCCCGCCTTGTAAGTGAGCGGGAGTGTGAGGAAATGTGTTCTGGCACGAACAGGCAGCCGCCGGGCTGAACTCAAGTAGGTCCGACGGGGCCGGACTCACACCCGCGGAATTAAAAGGCGTCATTCTTTCGCCGTTTGAGAACAAAGATCGCGGGGCGTCGCAGAAGAAAGCTCACAAGTCGCGTCGGGTTTTACTCATACGGCGCCGAATCACGACACAGGTGTCCGATGACGCTTTCCCCGGAAAGCGGGTGTGGACACACCCTTTGAGATGATCTCTAGGCAGGAAGACACCTACAAGAATCAGAATAATAACTTTAGCACATGCTAACAGATATCTGGGGAGGTTCACGGTGAATCCTTGTCTTGGCAACTGAACATCTTCACTTGAAAATGTTTCACCCCCTTATCCGAGAGGCTTCTTCGGCCGTCTATCCCAGCTGTCATTGGCCAGGACCTGGACTGGTCACGGGTCGATCCCAGAGAACTTTTCCCAATTTTTTTTCAAATAACCTTCATGATTTTCGCGGAGGAAACCAACGGGGAGATCGTGCAAACTCCCATCGTTGGAATCTAACCCGGGTTTTTCGTGCCGTGAGGCCAAAGCGCTAACCACTGTTTCACCGTGCTGGCCGTCTCCTGACATGATAATCAGAATTCTGATATTTGGAAACTCCAAACAGGTCATTAGAACGGAAGAAGGCTCTCGGATGAGGGCTGAAATTATAGAATATACCGCGACCTGGACGACTGAGAACCTCTATCAGGGAGGTGCCGCCTCTGAATGAACGTGACGCAGTGACGTGCAGTCAGTAGAGGCAGGGGAGGCCGGGCCTCACCTGTCATCGTGAAAAAAAAAAATTCAAAATGAAAAAATGAATTAAATGGTTATATTTATTCAGTGATTTGTACTATAAAGTTATTTCCCAGGTAGCTTCACCATTTTTAGTTATTCCTTTTCAAAATCGCTCAAAAAAAAAAAATCAGATTTACCAGCAACCAGCTGAGTCAATTATGGATTGCGCAATGATTCTGCTAACTGTGATAGCATGCTATGGACTGAGACCGTATTGCTGTCTCTGTATGTCACTATTTAAAAAACAATTTTAATATATGAACTAAATTTCCATAGTTTAGCTTATGTGTCGAATGTTTTTTGTCAACAAATGTAACGTGTTTCTCATAATCATAAAACGAGTGCGAAGACACATGAAGTGAGGCACGCAGTGACGGTGCCTCACGGACGGGGGCGCCGCTGATCCCAGGGATCCTTCTAACTACTCCGCTACAGAATAATAGAATTAGCAATAGCAAGCTACAGTAAACAGTTAGCAAGTCAAGTGCAGCCATCCAGCTATTTTTTTTTGCTGATCTCATCGAGCTGTATAGCTCACAAACAGTGAGGGATGAACGTGAATCTCCTGGGCAGCTTCTTCTTCAACTTTTTGGCCCAAAAGGATCTCATTCAAACTGTTCCTGAGTTGACAAAGTTGCTCCAGCCGGCGGTCACCGTTCCGGCTCGCTCTCGGCACCGAAAAGACTCAAAACGTACAGTCGGAATAGGACCGATGGAGGACGACTGTGTTCACTGGCAGCGACTTCCATTGAGACAGAGAGACTTTTAAATTTGAAGAAACATAAGAAAGACTTCTACAAGCAAGTTGTTGATGCTTCAGAAGGAGCAGAGTATGGACTTCATTTATAAGTAAAGGTAAGTGATAATAACGTTATTTTCACATGTGCTTTTTTCTATGCTACAGTTTGTTTTTATATGAAGAATGCTGATATGATATTTAAACAAAACACGTCAACTGCTGCCAATAAAATGGCGAATAAGTTACTCTGTAGGGTTGATATGTTTGTAAATCTGACTGTGATGACATCATTGCCTCACCAGCCATGAACCTCACTGCGTGCCACTGACGTGACGGTATATCTATGCTATACCCGTTAGCTATATATGCTAACGGGTCAGGGTGTGTGACATCGTGGGTGAAAGCCAATCCTGGAGCAGGATAAGCAACATCGGGAATGAGTGCGGAGGCCTTTGGTATGCTTATTTCATTTGCTTTTTAGTTGAATTGACCCGTGTAACATTCATTTATTGTCAGCGCTGCACATCCTGGACACTCTCATTCACACATCTGACCAATTTATGGTCTCCAGTGAACCTCCTGCATATCTTTAGACTGTGGAGGGAACCTGGGGAACCCAAAGAAGAGAGCATGGAGACTCCATTCAGAAAGACCTCCTGTTGGAATCAAACCAGGGAGCTTCTTGCTGTGAGGCTGAAACGCCAACCGCTGCCTTACTCAGGTAACGTGCAACGGTGAAATCCAACATCCTCGAGAGCTAATCCCTCTCCCTCAGACTTCTGTGTCTCCTTCGGGGCGCTTCCTTCAGGGGTCGCCACTGGGAATCGTCCGCCTCCATCAGACCCTCTCCTCTGCATCCTCAAAAATACGAGGAGGGTTTCGTCGGCGAGGGCGCCCATCGTAAAAAAATCAACAACAGGGTAAACACGTGAGTCAGATCAGGCAGCAACGAAAAGGTAAGCTCTGCGAAAGGTAAGCTTCCTGGCGTGTCAGTGATTTCCAAAATTCACTTAAACAGGGATTGAGAAAGAAGTGACGTGCAGTCAGGGGAGGCAGGAGAGGCCGTGCCTCACTTGCAAATCGAGGAGAGGAAAAAATGTAAAAACGAAAAAACAGTAAAATGGTTATATTAATTAGTGATTTGCACTGTAAAGGTATATTTCATTTAACTACACCAGTTTTATTTATTTTTTTCGATGGACTTTCACATTTGCCGTTCAAATAGAGATGTGCGGTGAGGCCGCAGACTATTGAGCCTCAACATAGACTGCGCAGCGACGGCTGACTGCTGGCCTGCTCGGCACTTAGTATTGCTGTCTCTCTGGATGTCGCTATTAAAATGTCTAAACATTTTTGATACATGAACTATATTTCCAATGTAGTGTTTTTGTCAACAACTGTGTGTGTGTTACCAGTTTCTCCATCATAAAACAGCTGCAAAGAGCCACCAAGTGAGGCACGCAGTTCTCCTGCCTCATGGTAGGGGGCGCTCGTGATTCCGAGGATTCTTTTACAATCCGATTCTGATCGGACTTTTAAATAGAGCACAGTTACTGCGCACTTTCTTTGCATGAGGTTGCATAAAGTCTTGCAACCGCTCTTAAATGGATTAAAAGATGGTTGAAGGTCTTAAAAAAAAGACAGATTCTACAATTGTTCAGCTCCTTTGTCATCAGAAAGTTACCAAAATACCATCGCAGTTCTAATTTGAAACCTGTAACCTGGCGTCCCGTGAAGACAACGTCCAATCAGAAACAGCCAGAGTGGCGGCATGACACACACACACACACACACACACACAAACACACACACACACACACCGGGTTTTAGCATAGAAACCTGGAAATGACCTCCGTCTCCGGTGGTTCCATTAGATCCCAGGTGGAAATTCGCATCCGGCGAGCCGAGCAACCGAAGCGTGCTAACGAAACGCTTTCTAGTCGTGACAGCGCTCCATATGTTGAGCGTAAATACGAATCCAGCGCTCCGACATTAACCGAGATGCAGGTGTCGCTTCTCAAGCGGCACCGAGCTGAAGAGAATCTACTCGTCGGAGTGCTTGCATGGGGAACAAGACGCCGCAACACTTGTCGGTGGTGTTTCTGCCGCATCAACAGATGCAACCAGGAGGCATCGGCGTCTGCTTCGCGAACCGTTGTTTATCGTGCGGAGCGAAAAGTACATCACAAGTGGCGACAGCAAAGGGGATGATACTATAAATGGGAGAAATCTGCATTCAGATCCAGAGACGAGCAGGAATTGTGAAAAGCAGGAGGTTGTTGGCGGGGGGGGGGTGAGTGGAGCAGACAGCCGATTGGACACGGAGATCAATGTTCATCACGGGGAATCAGCCGGCTGAAAGAGTGCGGCACGTCTACGCAGAAGATGTTTGTCAAAGGCGGTTTTTGATTTCGCAGCTGCGAAGAAGAGGATATAAACAATTGTTTGATGAGTTTTTCAAGGGTAACTAGACGTTGGAGGGGGTGAGGAGCAGAACTTAAAGCAGCGGTGGCGTAACTCCGGGGGGGGGTTCGTCGCCAGCAGCTGCAAAATGTCAGTTGGATTCGGGCGCACACACCCAGGCGTGTTGTGGGATGAACTCAGAGGAAGATGAGTAAAAGGCAAAAATCACCCAAGGATGCAGTCGTACGCCGATGATGTGTCCCAAATAATACCTGCTGGCGGCTTAGTCACGATAGGTGATTAATCCAACTCGGTTAAAAGCAAGTTCCTCCAGGATCTTCCACCAGCTAAAGGATAATGAGATCGTCCTCTCGTGATCCAAATCCAAAGAGGAGCGTGTCGGGGGAGGCGACGACGTAAAATGAAATTGGCGTTGCCTGTGTTTAAAATACCAAATGTGCTTCACAAGTCAAAACAAGGGGTGTGAATAAGCCAGAGAAATAGTGACGCTTTTTAGCAGCGCATTGGAAAATTAAGGCAAAAACAGACAGATTGGAAAGCAGTTTTTAGCCCAGAGCGGTCATCGCGCTCAATTCGGCACAACCCTGAATACCTCACGTACAGTTCTTCTTCTTCTTTCGGCTTTTCCCATCAGGGGTCGCCACAGCGAATCAACTTTTTCCATCTTACCCTATTCTCTGTATCTTCCTCTCTCACACCAACTACCTTCATATCCTCTCTCACTATGTCCATAAATCTTCTCTTTGGTCTTCCTCGATACCTCCTGCCTGGCAGCTCCAATTCCAGCATCCGTCTACCAATATATTCACTATCTCTTCTCTGTACATGACCGAACCATCTCAGTCTGGCTTCTCTGACCTTCTCTCCAAAACATCGGACATGTGCCGTCCCTCTGATAGACTCATTCCTGATCCTCTCCATCCTGGTCACTCCCAAAGAGAACCTCAACATCTTCATCTCTGCAACCTCTAGTTCTGCCTGCTGTCTTTTGGTCATTGTAACAGTTTCTAGTCCAAACATCATCGCTGGTCTCACCACTGTCTTGTACACCTTTCCTTTTATTCTGGCTGAAAGTCTTCTATCACATAATACCCCTGACACTTTTCTCCACCCATTCCAACCTGCTTGGACCCGTCTCTTCACCTCTTTTCCGCACTCTCCGTTGCTCTGGACTGTTGACCCTAAGTACCTGAAATCCTCCAGCTTCTTGATCTCCACACCCTGTAGCCTCACCGCTCCACCCGAGTTCCTCTCGTTCACACACATATACTCTGTCTTGCTGCGACTAACTTTCATTCCTCTCCTTTCCAGAGCATACCTCCACCTCTCTAGATTTTCCTCTACCTGTTTTCTGCTCTCACTACAGATCACAATGTCATCCGCAAACATCATGGTCCATGGGGATTCCTGTCTAACCTCATCTGTCAGCCTATCCATCACCATTGCGACCAAGAAGGGGCTCAGAGCTGATCCCTGATGGAGTCCCACCTCCACCTTGAACTTCTCGGTTACCCCGACAGCACACCGTACCAGTGTCTCACAGCTAGCATACATGTCCTGCACCAGTCTAACATACTTCTCTGCCACTCCAGACTTCCTCATACAATACCAGAGCTCCTCTCTTGACACCCTGTCATATGCTTTTTCTAGGTCTACAAAAACGCAATGCAACTCCCTCTGGCCTTCTCTGTACTTTTCTATTAGCATTCTCAACGCAAATACTGCATCTGTAGTACTCTTTCTAGGCATGAAGCCATACTGCTGTTCACAAATGCTGACTTCTGCTCTCAGTCTAGTTTCCACTACTCTTTCCCATAACTTCATTGTATGGCTCATCAACTTAATCCCTCTATAGTTGCCACAATTCTGCACATCCCCTTTATTCTTAAAAACAGGCACCAACACACTTTTTCTCCATTCTTCAGGCATCTTCTCACTCTCTAAGATCCTGTTGAATAATCTAGTCAGGAAATCTACCGCTGCCTCTCCTAGACACTTCCACACCTCCACAGGTATATCATCAGGACCAACTGCTTTTCCACTCTTCATCCTCTTCAATGCCTTCCTCACTTCACTTTTACTAATTTTTGCTACTTTGTGGTCTACAATAGTCACCTCTTCTACCCTTGCCTCTCTTTCATTTTCCACATTCATCAGCTCTTCAAAGTACTCTTTCCATCTTCCCATCACTCTTCTAGCATCTGTCAATACATTTCCCTCTCTGTCCTTTATCACCCGGACCTGTTGTACATCCTTTCCATCTTTATCTCTCTGTTTCGCCAACCTGTATAGATCATTCTCACCCTCCTTACTATCCAACCGAGCATACAAGTCATCATAAGCCCTTTGTTTTGCCTTTGCTACCTCTATCTTTACCTTTCGCCGCACCTCCCTGAACTCCTGTCTGTTCTCTTCAGTCCTCTCAGTATCCCACTTCTTCTTCGCTAACCGCTTTCTCTGTATACACTCCTGCACTTCCTCATTCCACCACCAAGTCTCCTTATCTACTTTCCTTCCAGATGACACACCAAGTACTCTTCTACCTGTCTCCCTGATAACACTAGCTGTTGTTGTCCAATCATCTGGGAGCTCACCCTGACCACCCAGACCCTTTCTCAACTCCTCCCTGAAAACCATGCAACACTCCTCCCTTTTCAGCTTCCACCATTTTGTCCTCTGCTCTGCCTTTGTCCTCTTCATCTTCCTTGTCACCAGAGTCATCCTACAAACCACCATCCTATGCTGTCTGGCTACACTCTCACCTACAACTACTTTGCAGTCACTGATCTCTTTCAGGTTACCTCGTCTATACAAAATGTAGTCTACCTGCGTGCTCCTACCTCCGCTCTTATAAGTTACCCTATGTTCCTGTTTTTTCTGGAAAAAGGTGTTCACTACAGCCATTTCCATCCTTTTTGCAAAATCTACCACCATCTGTCCCTCTGCATTCCTATCCTGGATACCAAATCTGCCCATCACTTCTTCATCCCCTCTATTGCCTTCACCAACATGTCCATTGAAGTCTGCACCAATGACTACTCTCTCATTTCTGGGAATATTCTGCATCACTTCATCTAACTCATTCCAGAACTTCTCCTTCTCTTCAGATTCACATCCCACCTGCGGGGCATAGCCGCTAACAACATTGAGCATCACACCTTCAATTTCCACGTGAATACCTCACGTACAGTACACTGCAATAAACCCTTTTTTTTCCACTTTTCACCTTTTTACTTCTTTACTTTTTCCTTTTTTTTTTTTTTTTTTTTACATATGTATCTATTTATTCTTCTAGTTGTGATTAATTAATTATTTTTTTTTATTTTTTTTTTATTTTTATTTTTATTTTTTGGTCTTTACATCTCTAACCTACATACGCTGCTATGGTTGTATTGTTGTGCTACTGCTGTTTTTTGTTTGTTTTTTGTTTCCACTAAACCTAAAAGGCCGCTACCTTTAATTTTCAATGCATTCTCAGTAATGACAATAAAAGTTTTGAATCCTTGGAGAGGGTGTGTCCACCAGCTGACATAAATACAGCCTCAAAAATCACGCCTGACCAAAACCCATGCCGCCGTTGACACCTCGCTGCGGGGATCGCTGTGTTTTGCAAAGGCTTCAGCAGCGAGGTCAAAAGACTGTTTTTTGTCTGATCTGACATACTTTAAAAGAAGTACCTCCTTAATGCCTGTATATGATCAGGTGTGCAGAGCGTTACGCACACACTGAGGGCATCTTTGCAGCATCCGTGCAGAAGTCGGAGGCTTAGCGCGAACGTCCACGCCTGGGTCAGAAACGGGTTGCCGTGCATCTCTTTCATGATTCCCCAACCTTGATGCAGAGATAAAACTCACTGATATTTCCACAGGATATGCGCACGTGCACATGCACCAAACTCAAGGCTTGCAGGCCAAATGTGGCCCGCCAGAACATCTTAAAAGGTCTGATTGTCTTAAAATTAAGAAGTCAAACAGGTGCATAACATGGCGATCGTGTTACCCGCCAAGTGACAGCGTGCCGCTATTAGATCCACATCTATGCCATTTTCAACATTGAGAAATGATGCCTAAATGTTTAGGAAGAGAAAAGCTGCTGCAGACAAAAGGCTGTTTTTAGGAAAGATAGAAAGGCCAATACATTTGTTTACGTTACAAGGAGAAAAATCAGTACGTTTTTTTGTGTTATGAGGCGGCGTCGGTTGTGAAAGAGTAAAATCTTTGTTGGCATTTCGACGCCAAACACGAAGCATACCGAGGTATGCCTTTCAGAAAAACAACAAATTGTCCCGAAATTAAAAACCAAATGATGATGGCAGCAGAGTATGCTCCCGAAAGCCGCATCCAAAAACACTGCAAGCGGCGGCGTAGCGGAAAAACGAGCAAAAATTTTTTTTTTACATCTATGCAAATGCATGTGTAACATTCTGGATTTGAACGAGTAATAAATTCAGAGTTCTTTAACAATAAGGAGTCGTGACATTTATTTTACATTGCATTTAGTTACATTTATACTGTTACCGTTCCATGTGGCCAAACATTATACTGACGTGTCCCAACGGTGAAAATGAGTTTGACACCCTGCCAAAGCTCATCCTTTAGCACCGCGGTCCAAACGTATGGAGCGCTGCTTCGGAGCGCGTTACGGTGGATAGCAAAGCGCGAGCCGGGTCACGGGGTGCCAAGCGGGGGTTCTTTGGGTACTCGACACGCAGCCGGGAATCCGACCGCCATCTCCATTCCCCTGAAGAAGACGATGCGGATCTTAAACAAAACGTTAGCCTTGTTAAACGTCCCCGCTTTGTGTTTGCAGCTTGATTGATCATAGAATAAGAAGCCCGGGCGCCGGTATTATCGCATTTCCATTTGGCCTCATACGGTTACTTACAGTAACAGCGGGCCGCAGGACCCGGTTCCCCACATCATTTTGGGTTTCCCGTGTTGTTCCTGACAGTTCTGTGCTCTGTCTAATGCCTGGGCTATGCTGATTATCCCCAGCTTTCTGCCGTACAGAGCTGCTGGAGCGCGCACACCTGCGGTGTCCACACAGACGGAGCTGCCGCTACCCGCCATTTCTCTCTTCTGCAAGCTCTGAAAGGGAACTTTGACAATAGAAGATAGCTTTAATTTCTTTATGGAGAGCTGCAAAGATCTGCACCATGATTAGCTGCTCTTTAGTTACCTGATAGAAAGCGTGAAATGCTCATGAATAAAACGTTTATTTCATCTAATTTAGTTAAACCTATACTTTTGCACAATGTTTTATATACATACCATATCTATATAAGCCACACCTAACTAAAAATAACTAAATAAGCATATGTGTAGGTCGCACTTGTCAATAAGCCAAAGGTGTCCACGTTTTAGCATGAGATATTCACACAGAAAGATGTTACACAGAATTTTATTTTTTTAACTTTTAATTAAATACGTACCGGTAAGATCTACAAATACGTACTGGAAAACCTAAAGGAGAAGCTCAACCTTTGTCCCCAGAGCCGTCCAACTCCTCAGTTCTCAGCAACCCTGCAAACCCCTCATCACCTAACCCCCCCTGCTCATGATATATTTGTTATATAAATACAGCGCAAGCTTACTTACAATTTTCACAGTTCTGTAGAGTAACTTATTAATACTTTTTTTTTTTTTTGATTTATCAATTTATTTTATTTTTGATGATTTTATTAATTGATTTATTATATGTATATATATGTCCAAAAAATGTATATAAGCAAATTAATTAATTTATTTATACATATAAATACATATAAAAACATATAATATAAAACAATATACAATACAATATAAAAATATAAACAAACAAATATAAACAAATATAAAATAAATACATACATATAAGTCCTCTTTTTCGGTGACAGAAGTGAATGGCCTTGGAATTTTTGTACTTTGCCACACACTTCCTCGGTCTCTCTTTCATTACCCGTTCGGTAATTTCATTTGTCCGATGTGAAGACGCTAAATTTTTGCGGCAAAAAAAAAAACATAAATTAGCCACATCATTGTTTAAATTGCATTGCTTAAAATGTGTGAATGTTGCATGTCACTATGTGTTCCTGTGATGGACGGGCGGCCGGTCCAGGGATTGCAGGATAAATGGCCTAAACCGGCGGTCCCCCACCTTCTTTGCGCCACGGACCAGTTTAATGTCACACAATATTTTCACGCAGCGGCCTTTAAGGTGTGTTGGACAAATACATCCATCCATCCTCTCGCACTCATCCTGTCCCGGCTGTCACCGGTCGAGAGGCGGGGTACACCCTGGACCGGTCGCCAGTCAATCCCAGGGCCGCATATATACATATTAATCCATAAATATCCCGCTTTTTTCTTTCAAAATTCTCCAAAGGCTTGTTTTTTAATGCAGGATGCTCGCTCTGCAAGAGGCGAAGCAGTTCTGAAGGCTTCATTGCCTCATTGGAGAGCCGGTCGCCGCATATTATGCAGAGCGGGCTTGGTGCGTGCCAATCACCCGTCGCCATAAATCCATATTTTAAGTCGGTCTCCCGGTATCGTCTGTTAAATGCAGCTTTCTTTTTATAGTGGTCTTCCTGTGTCTCCTCGCCGGGCAAAGAAACTTTCCAATTTTGCGAGCTTGTGGGTTTAATATTGACGTTAATTATCACGTGTCGAGAGCGAGTCACTTTTCCAAAATAAAACATTTACGGTACCGGATAATCCAGATACGGTACCAGATAATGAACGAGTGAAGGTTGCGTTCAGGCATCTGGATGACGAATATCGAAATGGTGCTGAAGCAGTATTTCTTGCACAAGCAGCATTGGACTTCATTTATTTAATTTTTTTTGAATTCACGTGTAAAGCTGGCGCTATTGACTAAACATAATGAGGGGGTTGAGTGGGGGGGTGTCATATGCATGCAAACATATATATATATATATATATATATATATATATATATATATGAAACCAAACTCATTTACATGTCACGCTGAAAACCTCCCACATATACAGATGAAAGGCTTTTTACGTATGTATTTGAAACATTCCCACACAAAGGACTGAAATATTATTCGTACGCTTATGTTGCTCAAAAGCTGTCCTGGAAATGATTGAAGCCTGAGTGCCCCCCCAGCCCTGTGCACGCCGTACACGCATACATTATTTTGAAAATACACACAGCAAACCATGAAAAAAAAACCCTATACAACTCTCAGGCTTTTACATAAAACGATATATTTTTGAATATACTAATAATGTGTGTGTGTGTGTGTGTGTGTTGTTTATATAGGCAGCCTTTCATGATGTGCTGAGAATGAAAAAAGATGCGCGCGACTTGGCCTCGAACAAAAACATCCATCTTTCTTTGCTTGCGATCACGCCGCTGCCTCCGCCGCAGCAGGTGGACCGGCTACGCTGCCCTTTTTCATAAAAAAATAAAATAAATAAAAGTTTCAGGAGTATTTTGCAAAGCTCCATATGGCTAATACGGAGCTCATATCCGTTTTAGATAATTACATCCGAGAGCGCGATCAAGGAAGGAAGCAGAGGAGCCAATGCCAGCTGGTATCGGCCAAGAGGTCGGGCAGCCTCGGTCTTATCCCTCGCTCTAGTTTAAAAAGAGATCTCCTACGGAGAGGAATTGCGGTGACCACTTCTGTTCGAGGGGGTTTAAATCATCCGGAAAACACGCAGCTGTCAAACAATGCATCCCCGCGACTTCCATTTTAGCTCGTAGATGGACAGCGGGGAGGTTCGGGTTGAAGGAGACCCTGAGCGGCGAGCGGTTTGTGAGGCGTTAACGCGAGTCTGTTCCGCATTAACTCCGGTTTTGTCCCCGGGAGTATTTACAAGCTCGTCACTCGGGAAACGATATGACATGCGGTGTCAGATCACCGCGGATGCGCCGGAGAGTGAAAGGAATTCGGTTAAAGAAATTATTTTCGCAAGTGATTCCTATGAAAGGGTGCTCCGTTTCTGCATAACGCACGCGTGATGTAAACGGAGGGCCGGTTAAAGCGAGACGTGCGGCGTCACACACTTTCAGGCTCTGCAAAATTCTCGCCGTTTGCCCGAAAGTAAAATGCCGTCTGCTCCTCCTGAAACCGTCGGGCGAAGAGGCGACGCGTCTTCTCGGGTTTTTTCCGTCTTCGTTTACCCGAGGAGAGTCAACATCGTTCCACGTAGCTCTTCAAATCCTCGCCATTTTCCTCTCCTCTTTTTATTTTTCCCCCCCGCGTGCATTTCAGACGCCTCTCAGTGTTTTTAGGTTGGGCTGCGCTTGTTTTAACGCTGTTTGTTCTTGAGTCGGCGGAAGTGGGTGATGAAAGCGCTCGGATGGATTACCATGTAAAAGCGATCCATTACTGAAAAAGAACAACGATGCATCTCCCCCGGCGGTTTTATTCAAATGGCGGGCTGGATATTTATTTCTACGTTACTTTTCTCAATCGTATCTAATAAATGGGTTGCGAAACCTCTGACCGCCATTGTGGGTTTCAATTAGCGCGTCTACGGTAATTAGAATTAGGTGAGCAGCGCCGGTATGAACGGACGCGCTAAGTGATACATTATAGATTCCCCCAATAATGATATTCCAGGGCTGAACTCACTGCAGTGGTGAGCTTCCAGCCCTATCAACCACCGACACTAAGATAATAGAAAATCAGATAATCTTTTATCAGTCTCACAACGGGGGGATTGTAAAAGCCGCCTCCGTGGGCCTAAAACCAGACTCCATTCATTTGCGCAAAGGATATTTCACCTGACGAATCACCCACGGAATTCAGCCGGCGACGTCCTCTCATATCGGCATCCATCCGCCGCATCTGATGGCGTCGCCGCCCCCGAGGATGCCTCCCTGTTTCCAGGAAGAGAGAGAAAAAACAAAACAAAACACGGCTCTCAAAAGCACCCGGGCTGTTTCGGCCAGGCAAGAATAGTTTCTCTGGAGAGCGCCGCGTTTTTGTCACTGTCGCGCAAACTTGAATGAGCAACACGGTGCCAAAGTGCAGAACCTGAGTGCCATTCATCACGGAAGGACTCGGTGACAGCTTCACTTTTTAAGAAGGTAAGCCATGTTTGAGGGCCAAACGCAGCAAAAAAAATGTGGCGGAGAGGATCGCCTGAGGGATGTGTCAAACAGCACTCATCAAGTGAGGACTGGATCTGGAGGCAGGTGTGAAACACCGCGTTATGTTGTTATCCGCAACTCGTCCGACAAAAAACAAACTTCAGGAGGCACTTTGATTCGAGTGAGTGTGTCCGCGCGTATGACAAAAAAAATCTACGCCGTGATGTGTGTTTTAAAGTTAACGTTTTCAGCACAGCGACACACACACACACAAGCGAGCAAACAACGTCTTTAAATATTAACTTTCATTAAATGCAACGCTGACTAAATAGATACGAGTAGAACCGCCGATGGACACTGAGGCGACAGCCGCTCGCCAGAAAGCAGGAAGGACTGATCTGTGACCTGCCTGGGTTTTAAGTGAAATAAAAACACCCAAATTCACAGAGCAACTGTGGTTGACGGTAAATAATGAAGCAAACAAAACCAAATAATTCCCATTATTGGCGAGTGTGTGCACGGTTGCTCATTAACGAACCGTGGGATTTTGTCGTGTGCGCCTATAACGCCACGCAATACTAATATAAAGTCATTAAAAAAAAAAAAAAAAAAGAGGATTTTATTTGTTTTCAGTGAAGCATCATTGGACGGATAGGTGCAGAGGTTCTCACCGAGGGGCCTGTTTTGGTAGTTAACCATGAAGCGGGCGACTCGGGAAAAGTTAATTAATGCCGTCTGTGAGTGGAAAAGCCATTTCTGATTACCCGATCCTGAATGCTCATTATAAACGGACTCTTGGTCTTGCTATTGACTGAGCATCGGCGGTAACATTTGTGTTGTCTTGAACAGGAAGGCACGCAGTCGTCCACAGGTGACCATCTACTATAATGGCCATTATTGGTTTTGGGAGATAAACGCAGCCATGCCGCCTCTGGGTCTCTTTGTCACTGATTGATCCTGTGTGAAGAGCTGAATCATTGCACCATGAGGAGCAAATCTCATCAAACATTTAAAGGTGCAGTGAGTTTCCTGGGTAAAACACTGTGAAGGAAAAGCGAGCTTGGGATTTAGCATCTTAATTCACTGCAGTACAAAACCACTTGTGTATCAGAGTAGATCTAAAAAGATCTTACGGGTGCATTTGCTTTTTTTTTTTTTTCGTCCTCCGTTAGCTATAATTCCCGTAGCTCCGATTCTTGAGCAATGAAAGTTAACTCGTTCGGTAATGAATCCGTGGCCAGTGTTCTGCCACAGATCCAGAAACATACGAGTCAAGGACAGCAAAAACATACATAGATATATACATAAGCGTGTTGCAAAGGATAATAAAACTGTCTACGGTTGCAAACAAAAGAAAACATAGAACAAGCTATTTTCAAAATGATTTAGTAAGTCAAACTGTCAGGTACTGATAAAAACCTTGCAGAGGCAATGAATATGTAGGGGGTCGAGAAATACCTTCTATTAAAAGTAAAATAAAAACGTACAATGCCTCTATTATTTACATATTCATCTATGAATTATTTGCTTGTTTTTTTTTTTGTTTGAATATTTATCTATTCATTTATTGCTCAACATGCGAATTCTGCAAATCACCCACTTCATAAATCGACGCCGGTCTTGTAATATCACCTGTCACCACTAGGTGTCGCTGCTGTGCAAGTTCCCCAGGGGAAGTTCGTATATGTATTGGCCGGATGACGATAAAATCAATATGGCGCTGAAAACAAACGCCCAGCAAACAATCGCAACTGTTCCTTATCGCGCTCCTCAGGTACGTTGAATGCACTGTGAGAAGCAAAAACAGGAATCTCCGCTCTACTTAGGTGTTAAGCACTTTTCCTGTTGATTCACATGTGAAATAAACGGTCCTATTTTGTACTCGTCAGTATTTTGTAGTTGTATTGCATTCATGTGTTAAGCTAACAAGTGCCATCTTCGGTGCTCATCCTATAATTTGCCAGAAGTCACTGTTTTTGTTATCTTACCACACTGGCAAAAACTGCATTCTTACCAATACATTTAAAGAAAAGAGGGACAAAGACGGTTGTTTTTCTTCAATATTTCTTCTGTTTGACAAGTAACAATTCTCAAATGTGTCAGTCTTGCTTGCACAAGTGATATGAAGGATCTCAAGTGACCATTTATTGGAAGCTAACACAGCTAATATGGGCATTAGATATAGACAAATGTATGTATATATTTGTATATGTTTACGTGTGTGTGTGTGTGTATTATACCTATAAATGTTTGTATGCGTTTCTGACTGTATAATGAATTATGTTTAAAAGCTCACAAATCAATGCCTCTGTCAGAGAATGTGTTAGTTTTGACACAGTGGCTGACAGCAATTGTTCTGGCTGAGGTGGATTTTCAATGTATAGGCATTTTAAATTTAATATGGTACTTGGGTTGGAGACACATTTAGAAAAAAAAAAAAAAAAAAAAAAGAAAATTACTCCTCCTTGTCTAAAGCCTTTTGAGAGCAAAGATGAAAATTGCTTTCAGCCCAGGTGTTCCTGGGCCTCATGTTGGTAACGCAGACATTATGTCGAGACACAGGCTATCGTCTACGGAGTTTCACATTTCACCTGTGAAGGACAACAGAAAAATATCATAAATCTTCACAATGGCTACCAGACAAATTTCATTTGTCTTTGCCGCAGTCCGGGCTCTCGTCACATGGACCGGCTTCTGTGCTTTTGGTTCACACTGCCTCCTGCAAGCTGTCAAGTAAGCATGAGCTGCAAGCCTTTGGGACATATGCAAATGTGGGATGTTCTTGAGCGGCACTAAGTTTCAGATAGCATTGGATCATGCAAGTAATGTCTATTAATAAAACAATAACATGTTACAGCTGCAAATGTCAAGTGTGCATGAAATGTACTAACCAATGCAATGTTGGCATTATGCTAATTTCAAAAAGAGCTCCCGTTTTTCTCATTCTCTGATTTACTGCAAATAACCATCAACAATACTAGTTCAAGCTGGCCACTTTACCTGGACAAGTTGTCGTTTGGTTGAAAATTAAAAAAAGCACACAACAGGGACACCAGAACACTGAATGGAACTGCGTGTCCTGCTGTTTCCTGGTATCAGATTTCAGCCGCTCAATCAGAAATGTGATTTGTAAACCCGCTGCTTCTTGTGCAGCCAAAATATTGTAATCTCCCAGCCAGTAATTTGCCAGTCCCATTTTGGCCATCAAAATAGCCAGGACAGGTCAGGGTGTTGAATCAGCTCTGAAAGCGTGATGTCCAAGATGTCCAAAGTATAGTAGTATTTTGTAATAGCCACAGTTCTGGGGACTTTGGAGACCAAGACAACAACATGAAGTCATTGTTGTGGCTCTCAAACCGCTCCTTACCCATTTCTGTGGCACAGCAAGGTATATTCTCCTGCCAAGAGAGGCCACTGCCTCTGGGGAATGTAATTTCCTTCCAATTGGTCAGCAGCAATGTTGATTTAGTCGAAAAGTGTCAGAGTAACATCCGTATAAATGACAGGAGCCAAGGAGCCCCGGCTGAATATTCCCCAAGCATCAAGCTACCTCTGCCTGCTTGCCCTCTTCTCACAGTGCATCCCCGTACCAGGTCAGTGATGGTGAATCTGTCTTTTTTTTTTTTTTTTTTTTTTTCTTTTCTATCTAAATAAGAAATGAGGGCAGTTAATGGTTTATTTGTCTTTGCCAATCCTCATGTGTTTTGATGATTGTCAGCTAGTTTTGCAAAGAGTAGACTGACGTAAATACTTGCAGTTTGTTGTAACATGTAGCGTGCAGCTTTCAAAACATTGCCATTTTTTTGTAATGAGCGGTGCTGTTTCATTCACATTTAAGTTGATTGTATATATTTGAGTATAATTCAATACATTTAGGTGCATGGATGAAGTTAAGCTCTTAATCGTGCATGACTCAAAGCATTTTATCCTGTGAGTTGCTAATTTTTATACAATGTGGTATACTGTTGAAGCCAACCTTTAACTAACCACTACGCTACTTATTCTCGGTAACGACACGGCCCCGTGGATAATATTCAGCTGATGTCCGTGACCACATTGTATTATTCAAGCTACATTTCTCTGAAGGGAGCCAGGAAGCATTTGAAGTGCAGACTTTGACACAGGACAAGCACCCGTAATTGCTTTTGTTTGATGAGGTATCATGAAATGTTATGTACCTCTCATGGGAGATTGTAACTGCTTGACCCACATTCAAAAAGTAAAAATGGATTTCTTTGAGCCGACAGCGTCACCCCAATAAATATGTCATTTTTTTTTTTTTTTTACTCAAGGTGCACGTGGTGATTTCTATTGAATTCTTTTGAAAACCCGGTCGTATATTTGCATAGAAATCTTCCTTTTTGCGAGGTCCCGGCACATTGCAACACAACAAGCTATTGAGTGTGTAAACACAAGTCATGGTAAATCTCAGTTACCAATGAAGTGCAGGTAACAAAGGGTTCATTCTCAAGAAATTGTCAGATACAGTGGGAAATGTGGCGCTTCTGTAGCCACTTGAACAGTTCAGACACGGCGGTGGTTTTACTGAAGCGGTTATCTCAACCTGTCAGGTGTCGAGTTCAGTTTAGACTTTGAACTTGCGAACACCGTCATGTAGAAGGAGTTATCTTACAATTTATTACACAAGTCAACCGTCATTTGAATGCCACATTTGTCTCAGTGACAAAAGTGATTCATTACTTATATCCTCTGGCTTTTGAGCCTGTTTCTCTGTTAATGCTTACAAACAAACACAGGTATGTACGTGTAACTTTGACCTTCTGTCTCAGCGAAAAAGCCAAGAAAAATAAAGTCTGAGAATGCGGAAGAGGTCCAAAAGTACTAAGAGCAGTTAAAATTCATCCTGAGCACGTGATACACTGGCAACATGAAATAAAATGTCTACTTCATTGGACGGTGTTCTCAGACAGTGTAAGGAAAATTCTGACTTATTTTTTTTTTCTGCCAGACAGACATTAGTGTAAAATACCTCCATTATTAAATAGCGCCCGTTTTGTGGTTGCATACTCTGCAGTTCATTACTCTGCATTCTTGCTTTATTCTGCACCAATTGTAATAATTTTAGACCCTATCAATCATGCTAGCCCCCTGATGGGTAGAAAGAGACCCCAAGTTGAAAAGTACTGGAAATATCCTCTAATGATATTCGTGAAAGCCTTTTCTGCCTCTGCAAATCAGCTAAATACTTTTGAAAGAATCGTATTCGCGGCAAAGTTTACATATACATTGATACTTGTTTTGTTTTTTGTTTTTTTTTTAAGGAAAACCTTTTGCAATCCTTTTATAGATTATATGTGATTTTTTTTTTTTTTTTTTTTTAATTATTGTATTGATTGACATTTTACAGGTTAATAACAGAGCCTCACGCATGTTGTTAATCTGTGCAGCCAAATAATTATGAAATTAAGTGGCCCCATACTGTTTTGTATTCGCAGCAAAGTTTACATATACATTGATACTTGGTTTTTTTTTTGGTTGTTTTTTGTTTTTTTTTAGTAAAACCTATTGCAATCATTTTATAGATTATAATTTGATTTTTTTTATTTTTTTATTTTTCAATTATTTAATTGACTGACATTTTACAGGTTAATAACAGAGCCTCACGCATGTCGTTTATCTGTTCAGCCAAATAATTATGAAATGAAGTGGCCCCATACTGTTTTGTATTAGCAGCAAAGTTTACCTATACATTGACACTTGTTTTTTTTTTTGCTTTTTTTTTTTTTTTTAAGGAAAACCTTTTGCAATCCTTTTATAGATTATAATGTGATTTTTTTTTTTTTGTTTTTAATTTTTTTTGATTATTTTATTGATTGACATTTTACAGGTTAATAACAGAGCCTCACGCATGCTGTTTATCCGTGCAGCCAAGTAATTATGAAATTGAGTGGCCCTATACTGTTTTGTATTCGCAGCAAAGTTTACCTATACATTGACACTTGTTTTTTTTTTTGCTTTTTTTTTTTTTTTAAGTAAAACCTATTGTAATCATTTTATAGATTATAATTTGATTTTTTTACATTTTCAATTTTTTGATTATTAAATTGACTGACATCTTACAGGTTAATAACAGAGCCTTACGCGTGTCGTTTATCTGTTCATCCAAATAATTATGAAATGAAGTGACCCCGTACTGTTTGTATAAAGCTGCATCTCCTCTTTTAACGCCATGTGACTATTTCCTCATGCAGTGAACAGCAACTTCATAACTGATAATATCACAGCAAAAATGAGGACAGTGGCAGCACATAGACAACATAGTCGCAGCATCTCTTCTCTCTCCTCTGCATTGTTGCTATGGTTACAGGAACTTCCCTCCTGTCTCTGTTAGTCTGAAACTTTCTTGTGATTCCAAATATGTGTTTTTTTTTATCCACTGTTTCCATTATGTAACCGCATGCACGTTATGTTACCTCGGTGGTGAAATCTAGCAATCCAACCACATTTCTAATTTTCCGGGTACGGAGTTGCAAAAAGCCCTGTTATTCAAAAGCCCTTTCTTTGTGCTCTGACTGATTCACACGTTTTGCGTCTGCTGGATTTCCTGATCATTTGTCAGGAGCTATTATTCATTTTTGAGGGCACTTTAAATGGTTTAGGTTAAGTCCTGTGAAAGACATGGAAAAATACTTCAAATTTGCGGTGAGATTTTTCTCATCTGCCTCATATTATCGGCAGGAAAATATAATAACAAAGCGATTTTTCTTTTTTTCTTTTGACTTTTCAATCAGGGGGTCTGATTTGTTATTGAAATGAAATTTTTTTTTTTGGGATTTTAAGTTCGGGGTTTGACATTGCCTAATGTTGTGAACAATGGCACATGGATTTGAAAGGCAAACACAAGGAAAAAGCATCTGTGGCAGCCCTTTACAGTTATTTCACCATTTCAGCAGGATGAACATAAAAATAATTATTGATAAAAGAACAGATGGGCTCCAGGGTTGCACTTCAAGGATGTGAGGCTCGTCTGCAAAGATTCCTCGGCAGACATTGGAGCCACCTGTACCCCACCTCCAGAGATCATCTTGTATTTCCCCTTGACATTTAGTCGCTGGACCTGTAAACGTCCATTCTGACCTTGAGCGTGTCATAAAACCGTCATACATCCGAAGAAGTTGAAATCAACTCCTCGCTCCCGGAGTCGAGTTGACTCTCGCTGAACTTTAAATTCCAATGAATCGCAGCTGAATTAGGGAACGCAGACAAAAGGTTCAAGAACATTCCAGTGGCGGCGGCCGGCTATTCAGCAGGGACGGGTAACTCCCACACAGCTCGGTGTTCCAAAATAGTATACTAAATCTAATCTTCAACTGCTTATCCTGGAACAAGTGCATGCAATGCTGGACAGCTGCCGTCTTGAAAACACAATGTCCTTCTCAGTCACCTCTCCCAGCTGTACAACAGCATCCGTTTGTTTTCAGATGATGTATAAAAATCAACAATCCCCTATTTTCATTTAAATAGAACTCCCTACAAAGACCAAGGCGATGTGGTGGCTCTGTTTGGAGCATCAGTCTCTACCTTTTCGGATCTCTCCTTGGAACACGCGATGAAACCTGGTTGTTAATGCTAGTTGAGTTTCCTGGTGATCTCCAGTTACTAGGATAAAGCTGCTCAGTGTCCAGTCACCTAGAGGGCAGATGATCGGACCTGAAACAAATGCACTGAGTAGAGCCCGCTGCGTGTTACCTCGGAAAGTTGTTTTGACTGTTTGGATTTGTTGTGCCATTTAAAAGCGATATGATGCTAATCCAGCAGCGGCGGTCTGAAAGGGCAGCCCGGGATAACCCCGCCTCGCATCTGGACCCTCGAGATCTCCAAACCAATACCTGCTCCTGTCAGCGGTGAGAAACACGAAGTCTTGCGTGTTCTATAATTATTTTATTCCCATAATAAATTCACCTCGGTGGCCGGCAACTACGTCACATCAGAGAAATCTGTGGGAATGCATCAACATTATTTGTGTCCAGATTGTGTTTGGAGTGTTCCCTTAGTAAATAGAGGCAAGAGGTGGTGCTGATGGGGGGTTAAAGAAAAAAAAACAAAACCTAGTTTCAAACCAATGTTTATCTCATCAGAAGTGAAGGCTTTCCACCTGCTGCTGCAAAACGCATTGCATGCATGATTTCATCCATCAACCTTCAAGATGCTTTTCTGACGAATCCGCTCTCCAACGGTTGGCTTTCCAGCACACTCTTCCTGGGTGAGTTGCTGCAGACCTCAATTAACGTCCAAGCAGGAAAGTGATGGGAAGCTAGCGGGCGTGGGTGGAGACACCAGGAGCGCCGCAATGTCCGCCTTGACCGTGATTCAAACGATAACTTATTTTTTTCGCTGGCTTTATCGTTTCATCACCGCCGCTCGCTAGCTTTGTCCGCATCCCGGACAACTTTCTATAGAGCTTAAAGTTCAGAGCCTTTACGTGAACAATTGCTCACCTGCAAGGAGTCCGCGTGGAGGACAAAATGTCAGGGAGGAGGATTACTGCAAAAATTGCATGCCAGCAAAGCACTTAGTATGAAATGTAATACCCCGTATTTGTAGCGCTAAGAAATGGAGCTCCAATAGCATGTTGCAACAGGCAAATCCAGCAAATGGTCTGTAACAAAATCCGGGGTATTCTTGTTGATAAACCCTGTGAGGAACAGGTCTGATTTTTCACGCTCGGGAAGACATGTAGCCTTTCCTGACGCAGTGAACGATGCTTTCTGACTTAAAGGTGTATCACTGTTACCACAACAAATCTCTCGCCCGTTATCTGGAAAAGCCTTTGATAACACTTGACTTTAGCCTTCACTTGGATGTCCCTGACGTATCCTAAAATAGATAAGGATGTTGCCCTGAAAGTCTAGTGTGGTGCTAAACCATGTCTGCTGTTTTTGTCATTCAGGTGTGTGTGTGTATGTGTGTGTGCGCGCGCGCTTTTTTCTACTGTATTTGTGTTCGTATGTCTTGCATCTCTGCTGGTTTTGCAACCTTTTGTCTAAATTGATGTGTCCTTGTTGGACAAAGAGTAACGCTGAGCTCCAGAGTCCCGCCCTCCAACAGACACAGTGAATAAACCAGGTTTTTCATATCTTGGAAATATGGAATCACCCGAGGAATCTATATTTAATCATTGAGGTCTTACAGAGCTACCTTTCATTATTGGCCATTAGGGATGGGATTCATAGATCATTGCTTTATTGATCCGTCGGTCAGTTTTCCGGGAGGCGGGGCGATAGGCCTTTGCAGGTTTTCAGATTTCCTCAACATGATTTTTGCTCAGTCGCGACGAAAAACATCTGCCTCCACGCATCATGTTTTTCAATAAGCCGACATATTTAGCCGTGCCGACACGTGACGTGTCGCCGAGGCGACGCAATGGGTGTGTGTGTCACTCACCTGTCAGGCACAGCGTGCGCGGAAATGATTGCATGCCCGTGTTTCCAGATGATCATTATTTTAAACTTATGCAAGCCGTTTCTTGTGTTCAAGTTCCAAGTTTTTGATAAAATTCCTAACTATCAGAAACAAGTAATTCTCAATAAAAGAAGCGGATAAGCCTGGAGGAAAAAGGCTGTTATAAGTGAGAAAATTTTGCGCCAGAATTTCATCCACAGCACAAGTGGATATTTGAGGAAGTTACTTGTGTGGAAAACGTTTCAATTGCATATTTCCAAACGTATTGAATGCTGCAGACCAAAAATGTCTTCTTGAAATGTCTTATTTATGTAATTATTCTTGAAATTTAATTTTATTCTAAATCTGCGTGCACTTCATACTTACGTGGGATTGTGAGAAACATCATTTCAGCTTCTCTGCATGCAGTACATACAGAGAAATTGACTATAAAGATAACTTTGAGAGTTTGACACACACACACACACACACACACATATATATATAATTAGATAAATATATTTTCTATTGAAACTATGCCTCCTCCAGATCTTGATGACTAATGTTTTTCTCCCCTCGTTTATGTGGGATTTTATAATTTGTGTATTCATTGTCTTTCAGATTTGCTCATAGGGTTTTAACGGGAAGGTCAGTGAAAGTGTAAAACACCTATCAGGTTTTTTTATTGTCCAGATTTTGATGATATTGTATTTTTTCAAGGAGCAAAATCATGTAGCATCAGAAGACACCGCAAGTGTTTTTTTTTTTTTTTTTTTAAATTGTATTTATAATACTTACCTGGAAAGGCAAGACTTACACAGAAAATGAATCAGAATAGCTCTGAATATTCATCCAGGTTATGGTCACTCAGACAAAGTTTATTCAGAATGAGTCTCGGGTGAAATACAAGTGTTTATATCTTTGAATAAAAAAGAGATATATCACCAGTAAACTCCCAAAGTCCACCACAAGGCGTCCATTTCAAAGGACCTAAGTTGTACTTTCTGCATTTCCGCACAGCTTTAGCAAACCTTTCCGCAACAGAGATATGGATATGTATGTATGCAGAATGTAAACATACTTTTGAAGCATGGTGCACTGTAGGAGCCCTCAGTTTAAAACTGCGGACGCAGGTTTTAGAGGTTACCAAACACAGCCTCCGCCGCGGTGGTTGCGCAGGGAGTTTGTGTTGTGATACAAGCAGGGAAATTTAGGTTGTTGGCAGTCATGTGGGCAGTTTACTGCGTTTCGTCAGGGGCAGGGATTTTCTCCAGTGAGGGCTCCATGCCCCAGATTTCACGAGCGTACTGAGCGATGGTGCGATCGCTGGAGAACTTGCCACATCCAGCAATGTTGTGGATCACCTTCTTGGTCCATTCCTTAGGATTCTGATGTGAGGATGAAAATGAATGATGAGGCGTTAATAAAACCAGTCGTTTTATAGCCCCTGCAGTAATGATTTCAATAATATCTACATGCTCATTAAAACCTCACCGTATATCAAAGACCTAATAAAACAACCCTTTATTAATAAACATACCTTGTAAAGAGCGTTGACTTTCTCCTGGCATTTAATATAGGCTTCGTAGTCGGCAAAGACCTTGAATCTGCACGGAAAAACACATTAAATGACATGAAACAACACTGATGATGTGTGTGTACACCGTCGTCTTCCACACACCACCATGTAGGTTTTATTCACATTCTTGTTAGCCTGTGTGTGTGTGTGCGTGTGTGTGTGTGTTTAAGTGCCTCAGGCTGTAAATGTTGGATGTGTCTTTACCTGTCATGATGCATCAGCAAGTTGACAATTTCTTTAAACAGGTCAGGCTGCTTTGGGCTGAAGAAGCCTCCAGCAATCTGGTCAATAGCCTGTTTCAGCTCAGGGATGCGGTTGTAGTACTCCTCAGCATTGTAACTAAGCAGAACAAGAAATAAATAAGGCTCACAGTTGGAAAAACAGACTCGTGTTACTGCAGTGACCACCACGTTGCTGGAAAAATTGTCAGTGTCTAGTTCCAAAGTATCAACTGACCGCTTCTTTATTCGGGAAAGGGTGCAACAGAGGCCGTAAAAACATTTGTTTTTACGGCCTGGGTTGCAGAGCAGGGCAAGGGGATTTGCAACGCTCTCCCAGGACTGTGCTAAAAAAGAACACCTACCTCACCGGGCACAGTGGGTCACAAGCTGGGAGTGTTGCAGCCAAAGACAATGCCGAGCGTCACAATCTAATATATTTTCTTTTTTCCCATGTGAAACCCCACCATCATTTTCAAAATAAAGAATTTCAAGCTGGGAAAATGGAACACTAGAACCTGCAGGTCATTTTCTAAACATATATATATATATATATATATATATATATATATATTCATGTATATCTGTGGGCGTAAACTTTGGCATCACTTTCATTCTAAAGTTTTTGCTAAGAGTTATTATTTTAATAATGTAGGTTTCACTCACAGTATTGTAGATGTCGTCATGTATATACTTTATAATGACGAGATGAAGCATAACGTTTTTCATATATTGATATCTTCTGCGTTTTTCCTTCACAAAGTGCAAAAAGTCAGACTAAACACAATAAAGCAGTGACATGGTTGTCAGTTGATATCATATCTCCAGGGGACTTTATGACATTTTTTTTAATATTTAGTTCTGGATGATATTAGCCGCTGTTACCCATTAGCCTCAGCCACCGTTGCCACGGAGCGGAGGCCGACGTGCTTTTAATTACCGTGCTAAAACTATAATTTGGATCAGAGACCGTGCCCTGCTGAAATTACTGATCCTGAAATGATTTTGGGACTGGATGTTGCACATCCCCCGGCATTCTCTCCTGTGATTTACCGATTAGTTTGTATGGAGATACTTTCACCAGATGTGCAGCTACATTGAATCTGAAATGGTAAAAATGATATTTTTTGTCATTAGAGACCATATTTTGATGATTTTTTTTAACTTGACAATTATATATATGTATGTATGTATGTATGTATATGTGTGTGTGTGTTTATATATGTATACATACTTGTATCTATATATGTATACAGATGTACACATATGTTTATATATGTATACATACATATGTATACATATATAAACATCTATATGTATATATGTATACATATACGTGTATATATACATGTATATATGTATACATATATCCATATGAATATATATATATATACACTTCTGTCAAATCAAATTGTCATTTGACTTGTTTTAAGGACATCTCATTAGTTTTTCCACTTTCATTGTGAGAGTGATACCAAATGGGTTCATACGTTTCATTTCCATTGATCATTTTTGTGCGATTTTGTCAAAACCTCTTTACATTCAACTATGTAAAGAGCAAAGTATATCATAAGAATATGTCATTCGTCCAGATGTTGGATGTGTTATATCAGTGTTCCCTTTATTTTTTTTTTGTGTTATTTCAGCGCAGCTATACTTCAGCGTGTGCCTCACCCTTTGACGTCCATCGCTTCGACATCTTCCACCAACATGCCGAAGATGAACAGGTTGCCCTCGCCGGCCTCCTCGGCCATCTCGACGTTGGCGCCGTCCATGGTGCCGATGGTGAGGGCGCCGTTCAGCATGAACTTCATGTTTCCGGTGCCGGAGGCCTCGGTACCGGCCGTGGAGATCTGTTCCGACAAGTCGGCGGCGGGGATGGCTGGAGGACGACACGGAGGGCGAGCTCGTCGGTGATTCATCTAAGCGTTCGATTATCGGCAGATCGGCGACATCCGCTCCAGAGGAGCCGTCGGCGACCGAACCCGGCTACCTTTCTCCGCCAGCGTGACTCTGTAGTTCTCCAAAAAGATGACTTTGAGACGATCTCCGACCACGGGGTCGTTGTTGACCACCTCGCCGATGGCTGTGATCAGACGGATGATCATCTTCGCCGTGTGGTATCCGGGAGCGGCCTGGCACGCAAGCGGGGGATGAAGGAAACCAGGTACATTTTAACGACCGCAAACACGGATTAACCGTCGGCCGTTGGAATCACAAACCTTGCCCCCGATCATGATAGTTCTCGGCGTCCACTGCTTATTGGGCTCCTTCTTGATGCCTGCGGAGGATATGAGGAGATTAGCGGTTTGCGGCGGAGCTGGGGTTCAGGTTCCAGCACAGACGTCGCCTGTAAATCGCCTGAAACCGTTTTAATCTAGGAATTTGGGGAAAAGTCAGGGGCCGGGGATTTCTAATGTGTACTCACGGTTATAATAGGTGATGATGTGCAGACAGTTCAGCAGCTGCCTCTTGTACTCGTGGATCCTCTTGACTTGGATGTCGAACATGGAGTTGGGGTTGATCTTCACTTTATAATGCTCCTCCAGGTGCACTGAAAACTTCAGCTTGTTCTCCTTTATCGTTTAAACACGGGAGACAACGCGTTTCACTTGGACGCGTGCGGCGTTAAAGCGGTTTGTGCTTCGTATCACGGCACGATCAATATTTTGCCGAGGCAATTATAGAAAAGTAAAATAAGATACAGACAGATGAGAGATGACAGCGGTGTAGGATGGGAGAAAATAAATCTTCTATATGCCTTAACGTTGACATTTATCTGACTGCTATGACAGGCACAGATTTTCTTTGCCATTTTTTCTTTCAAACTCATCAACAGTTTAGCAGCTTCTGGCAACTTAAAATTAAATTAATTCATCTTCTACATATCTTGTCTCTCTTTGCATATTATCATCACCGCATTGACAATTGATGTAAATGGCTTTAACGTTCAGGGATCAGTTTATATTTCTGTTTATTTCTGCTGTCGTGAATGCGTTAATCCAGATTCTGTTTTTTTTAAACGTGAAATTCCACACGCCGGCAGAACAAACCCCGTCATGACGGACGACCCAAAAGGTCCCGCTGGGAAGTTCGAGTCCCTAATATTTGAATATACAAAGGAGCGTTTCGATTGGCCGATCGCGAGCACCGCGACCGAGATTCGTACGATCGCGCCCGGTTGTCTCGGGTGTTGTCGACGAAACGATGAATTTACGGAAATTCCCGTGTTCTCAGGCGTCGGGACCCGGAGCGGCGCGACGTCTCACCTGCTTCACTTTGGCGATGTCGCGAATGAAGGCGTCGTCGTTGACGAACTTGCGCAGACTCTGCAGCTGGTCGAGGTCACGGATGAAGTCCTCGCCGATCCTCTGCCGCAAAACCCAATCACACGCAGTAAATAAGGTAAGTCCGTTCCTTTAGTTGTATGAAAGTAAAAGCGATCGAAAATCCCCCACGTCCTCCCACTCCCCACTGCCAGGTGGGTTCTGATTTTAATGAAGAGGAGAAAAAAATAACATGACATTTCCGTGCCATTCATTTGATAACTTCTAATTTCCAGAAGACATTGGTCGACTGTCTAAACCTCCCGGGCATTCATGATTAATAACTCAGTCCGCCTTCATACGAATCCTCTTCTTTGCATTTCAATGCATTTTTTTTTTTTTTTTTTCTAATTACTTTTCATGCTACGATGTCGCTCGAAATCCGAAACGTCGATACACCGCGGTCGATGAAAACCCGCCGCGCTTCAGAACCGACACGTGCGGGTGGGATGTGGCGGTACGAGCGGCGTGATCGCAACGGAACCGACCTCTGCGATGACCTCCGCCAGGCCGGGGTTGCACATGACCAGCCAGCGGCGAGGAGTGATGCCGTTCGTCTTGTTCTGAAACTTATGCGGCTCCATTTCATAGAAGTCCTTGAAGCTGCGGACGGAGGGAAAATCACCCTTTCAGATAAACTGCACTGAATCCCATAGGGGACATTATTTTGTGTCTATAAATATGAATATAAAGAGAAAGACAGTTAGAAGACAATTAGAAAATACCACAAATAGATAGACAGCAGAGAGAAGAAGAGGATAAGAATGGACAAAAGAATGGGGGGAAAAACTTGAAATATCAAAGACAACCAAAACGACAACAAAGTGAGAATAGCAATGGCAAAAATAAAATGAATAAAAATAAGCGGATGGGCTGAGGCCGACGAGAGAGAGATCATCAGGTGTGCCGTGGAAAAAAGCCCGCTTTCACCCGATTGGTCCGAAAATTATTTATTCAACGCAAATAATGTGTCTTCCTATGTGCATGTGGGCAGCGTGCCCGTTCCATGGCGACGGGTAGTGAATGAACCTGTGCATCTGTGTACCAGAGTGATTAGTGACTCTTTGCGGGATGCATTTTTAAAATAAAAAGTACTTGTATCTCGTTGAAAACTACCAAGACGAGTGAGAAAGCAGTGAAAGCTGCTATAAAGTTGCTGAACTCGTCTCTAAATCCAAACAGTCACACACCGGAGCAAAACATTAATACTACCTGCCGGCAAAATCATTGGAGAAGTAATGCTCGGCTCTGGCGTTGATAAAGAAATAGCCAGAATTCTTTCAAATAATACCATTTCCAAACATATTGATGACATGTATTCAGACATTGAAAAAAGTGTTCTGGAAAAGTTGCACATCAGTGGGAAATTTGCATTGCAACTTGACAAATCTACAGATATTAGATATATTAGATTTCACACTAAATAAATCGAGACTGCGGTTTCATTCTAATTCGTTAAAAAAAGTTTTTGACATATTTATTTGGTGGTGTGCCGTGTGATTTTTTTTTCTAATATAAAATATGTGTTGTGGCTCAAAAAAGGTTGGGAAACACTGAAATAGACAACAGAGTTGGCGCAGGATGTGTGAATGAGTGCGGTAGT
Organism: Fistularia commersonii; assembly: GCF_037954325.1. NCBI lineage: Eukaryota > Metazoa > Chordata > Actinopteri > Syngnathiformes > Fistulariidae > Fistularia > Fistularia commersonii. Next base: position 2,648,567 of record NC_141312.1, read on the forward strand.
GAGTTTCGGACGCAGTTTCCCGGTGCGGTGTGTATCGGTGTGGTGTGTAGCGGACGTACACCGTCGCCTTGAGGATGTCCGAGTGGATCTGGGCCACGCCGTTGACGGCATGGGCGCCCACGATACACAAATGCGCCATGTTGATCCTCTTCTGCCCGCCTTCCTCAATGAGGGACATCCGGCGCAGGCGGTCTTCGTCGCCGGGGAACTTGGCAGCCACTCTCTGCAAAACAAAAAGAAAAATGACTTCCAAACAAATGAGCTTTGCAAAATCGCAAAACAAAAAAATAGTTTAACCATGATTTTTGTTGGGATAAAAATTGTAACCATATAACTGCAGTGGGTTCATCTTTTGTGCCTCATCCATTCATTCATCTGTCTTGTCCGAAATGTCTATTTTCTCCTTAATATTCTCAGCTATTCTGCCTATTTTTGTGTATTTATTTTATTCTTGTCATTGCTACTATCACTCTGTTCGCGTTGTCGTTTAATTTGGGTTGTCTATTTTCATCCTTACCGACCTTTTTTTTTTTTTTTTTTTTCCATTTTGTTGTCCATCCTTATCTTGTTGTTCTCCCTGCTTTCCAATTATTTGTGGATGTCTTTTGGTTTTTCTAAATATTCATATTTATTTGACACTTATAACCGTTACGCTGGTGTGACAAAAGAATTTCCTCGATGGGGATCAATAAAGTTTAATAATAAGAATAAGAACAACTTCATTTATCCCGAAGGAAATTGTTGTGCCAGAGTTACAAGAAAAACATAAATAATAGTAGAAAATTGTATAAACAGTGAAAAAAAAAAAGGGGGGGGATAAGAAATACGAATTAACTAGGAAGTGTCTAAGTAACAAGTCAAGGCTATAAAGTGTCTTAAGGTCTTAAGTACCAGGTGAAAGATAAAAATCTTATAATTATCTTTTAATTCTTTATCCGTAAACACCTCCTTGTCCAGGCCTTTGCCTCAGTGCTGTCGTACTCTTGTGCATCCATGAAGTCGTGAATAAAATATTAGGATAGAATGAGATGCCTCCTTCACTCGGAGTACAACCTCTCAATTCAAAGCCCTCAAGTTAAGTAAAGGTATGTGAGTGTTATCGGCAAAGTATCGTAACTAGCAAATGTGCAATTAGCTGTTCCGCTATTACGTAATTTGTTGTTTCTGGATTTTTCTCTCTTTATGAATGTGCATAAGTTTTGTTAAGCCGCGCCCGACCGCCGGCCTGGACGTTTAATCCAGAAGCTCCTCTCGGGGTGTTTGGCGCCCCTCCGTCCCGTGAGAGCCACGGGTGATGAAAAGTCTCACTTTGCATAAACAGCCCGTTCTCTGCTTTATAAAGATGTTTTTTTTTCCCCCCCGCATGATCCAATAGGGGGTTATAAGTAATTACTTTAGCTTAAGAAGAAGGGACAGTATTCTAAATCCATGCAGAACGGCCTAATCCTTCCCTTTATCACCGCATTGAAAACCATTACATTTTGTCCCGTGTCTTGGGTTTAAGGGCATGGAAATGGAAAATAATTAACTTCACCTGCCAGACGATGGTAGCGCAGGAGGCGATTCAAAGCGTAGCGCGGCGGATGTGATTTTTACATCACTCGTGTATCGTCAACCACCGCCGAGACCCGTCTTGTGAACGCCCGGGCTCGATGCAATGCGCGGCACTGACCTCCAGGTGGCGACGGTTGATCTCATAGACGATTTCCAAGTGGCGAGGCAGCAGATGTGCAAACAGGTCCACCGGCCAACGCTCCAGAGCTTCAGGAAGGACGGTGTGATTGGTGTAGGCACAGGTGCGAACGCAGATGTCCCAGGCCTGTGAACGCATACGGGGCTGACAACCTCCACAAAAAAAAAAAAAAAAAACACCCGGCCTTTTATTGCACCGGCATTTAAATCGCGTGAAAGCCGGTCGTAAAACGGCACTTTGACGATCCATTTGCAGCCGATTTCGAGCTTTCAAAGGTCGTATCCGGCCCGGCTCCGAAAAGGCCCGCTCGGTATTTTAAGTTCCCCCTCACCTTATCCCAGGAAAGTTTCTCCTCATCAACCAGAACCCTCATCAGCTCGGGAATAGCCAGGGCAGGGTGGGTGTCGTTCAGCTGCACGGCCACCTGGACGGACGCGAAACGTAACGAATCACCCGCGTGGAGTCGGATGTTGTGGATTTGTAATAACGTACAGCGGTGAGGCAGCGACGACACATTCAACATGCTGACAGGAGCAATTTAATGAAGGCAGAGAGAGCGAGCGAACTTCAGGGGGGAATCTTCCCCCCTTTTTTTTTTTTGACGGAAAGTACTCTGTTCAGTTTTTTTTTTTTTTTTCCGCCTCACCTTGTCAGGCAGTTTGTTGAAATCAGTGCGAACAATCTCCCTGGAGCCAAACTTAGAGACCTTGAAACGACGGATGATGTCTTGCAGGGTGGCAGATACCACAAAGTATTCCTGTTTCAGACGGAGCTCCTTCCCCTCAAAGAACTGGAGATAAAAACACACACACACACACACACACACTGGCATCGGTTCGGGAAGAATACCTGTTCATATACAATAACCTTAACTATCAGCGGTATTAAAGCGTGGCTTGGAATCTGAAATTATGACTGTTGAAGCTTTAAGAGGGAAGGGAACGGTGATACCGCGGCGACGGTGCGATCCATATCACATTTCTGCAGATGCAACAATACGGTGCAGTTTTATGTCGGCGCAATGCAACTTCCCTCGGGTAAACGTAGCCCCCCTTCCGTATCCGGTTCCGTATTGGTGGATTAAAATGTTTTATCCTGTTTAAATTAGAGCATTACAACAGAAATGCTCGGAGACTTTTGTGCATTTTGAATCTAATTGTCACCTTGTTCACACAGTGCGGCGGCGTGCGTCTTTCTAATGGTTAGCGTTACCCTTAATAGATACATTATTTCGCGGGCCTGGTATCTCATCCATTTCACGGCATCATTTGGACTTCACATTTCTAATATTCCATCGCTGCTTTCCATAATTTAACCAGCTGACTTCCGGGCTTTTCCCCATTATCTGCTCCGGCGGTGGAGCCTCCTGAAAGGACGAGTGCGCTTTCGTTGGGGGTTGGCAGACAGTAATGTCAATTTTTAGAGGAAGGGCAAAGTAGCTAAGGCATATTTATGACAGAAAATATACCGCCATAACTCTTCAGTGCAATCGAATCATGAATCGGTGAAGTAATTAATCATTTAAATGAAATTATCAAAGTAATTCAGTAATATGTGTGTGTGTATATACTCCTAAATCACACAATCTTATAGACTTCGGTTAAGAGGGTTTTCACATTAAATGAGCTATAATGGAAAATAATTAACCCCAATTAACTGCTCTATCATGGCATATCAAAGCGGAACATTATAGAACAGATCGGAGGTCCTGATTAAACCCATCGGAAGAGAAAAGCTGGAATTTCTGCCCCAAACACTGTCTGCTCTCACTTGCAAAGACATAAATTACGGGCCCAGACATGAGTTATAGCTAAAGCGAGATGGTTATCTCCCCTCTCCTCCTCCTCTGGCCTCCGGGGAGTCAACACACGGCGGTCAGGTCTTATGTCGGGCACAAAAGGCAGCTTTAAAAAGAAGCCAAAAAGAGCACATGGCGACTCCAGCTGAAGACAAAGGACACTTGATCCTCTGAGGTCCAAATTATGGAAATCCATCTTTTCGACTAAATGAAGATAAGCCCCCCCTCCCCGTACAATCATGCAGGAGCTACTGCGAACGGCGTGGAAAAAGTGCCGTTCTAGTGGATTAAAAGGCCATTTAGTCATGGCGTCTTACATTATCGTTGGGGTAAAGAACGCGGGAGATGTTCTCAGCCAGGTTTCTGTCCAGGACGGCCTGGATGTAGCCACCAACATTAACTGGAAGAGAACAGAACAAACGTAAACAACTTGCTGTTACATCCTAAAAAAAATAAGGATTTTTTATATATATATATATATATTTACAGGACTGTCTCAGAAAATTAAATTATTGTGATAAAATTCTTTATCTTCTGTAATGCAATTACAAAAACAAAAATGTCGTACATTCTTTAATTCGTTACAAATCAACTGAAATATTGCAAGACTTTTATCATTTTAATGTTGCTGATTATGGCTTACAACTTAAGAAAACTCAAAAATCCTATCTCAAAATATTAGAATATCATGAAAAGTAATTTTTATTTTTTTAATTGCATCACAGAAGATAAAGAACTTTATCACAATATTCTAATTTTCTCAGACAGTCCTGTAGATATATATACATATATATGATGCACAAAATAAAAAGTGTATTATTATAAATTTCATATTTTTAAGATCATTTTTCATTATTAATGTTGTAATTTTTATCCTAAATATCATAAAATCGTGTTTTATTTTTATGTAGTTGTGTTTGTCGTATTGTACATATAAAACAATGCATAAAATGACATTTTAGGATTTAAACGCACACACGCATGCACATATATACATATGATATATATATACATATACATAAAAAATTTGTGAAAGCCAAATTTCAAGCTATTAAAGTTATATATAACCCATATATACGTTTTTTTTTATTTTTATTTTTTTATTCTTGTTTTTTTTTTATACAATTGGTGGTCTTAATGCTAATTTCCCAGCATTCTCTGCTCAGTCAGGGAACCGGCTGTGCACGGAATGAGAGTACAATGAACTTATAAGGATTATGTCGTCTCACCGTTCCCATTTTAATGAACCCCGACTGCACTTTTTTACCATTATATCACGCTCAACACGCTGTTTATTCTATATTATCTCGGACTACATGTTTGCGCGTATCAAAGCGCGGCTGTGTTTTGTGTCGCCTCGCGTAGCTTCCTGTTGCTGTGCTATCATGTTGTGTTATTTATGTTATTGTGCCCTATCTTTTGTTGCCCTGCATGGCTTTGCTTTTGTCCCGGTAATTGTGTTTGTGTCAGTGTCGCTGTCTTTTGTGGTGCCCTGTTGTCCTTCTCCCTCCAATTTTATGATTAACATCATAAAATTGGTTTTGACACATCTTGCCAAGAAACTACAGTTGAAACCCAAGCCGGCCGGCTAACGGCGCTACGTTTCCAGACATCTCGGGTCGCGTGATTTTAATCGTACCTTGCTGTGTCGCCGTCGCGTATACGTCAACGTAATGAATCCTTTAGAAAGCATCATTTCCGCATTCATATGTGATTTAAAACCACGGTTCTGTTTTAAAAGTAATTAGCTTACGGGTTGTATTTTGACACTTTTAAAAATAATGGGATCATTATTGTGTTAGATTATCCTCCATTATGGTCCATTCAATCATCTGGAGGTGTAACACCATAAATAAACAAATGAGATCCATGCATGTGAATTAGACATTTAACATGATCCCTAAATTATTGTATGCTATTCATGCTGCTATCCATTATAGTTTCGTCGTGCAATTATTCTATTGGTTACTTTGATTTTTTTTTTTTTTTTTTTTTCCAGCTACGAATCTATACGTAGGCTATTGCCCGCCGAAAGGCACGACGTAACCGCTTTGTCATACACTTGATTTAGAAACGGGGAAACCGATCAAGTATGAAGATGCTGTCGTTATCGATTTATTCATGAATAAAACACGCACTTGTGCTTATGAATGGAAAAATTTCCAAACGCGTTCACGTCTGAACGAATCTTCGGAATACTATCATCGACGCTTGTTTTTCAGGTGATACGTACAGTCCTTGAGGTTGAACTCGCAGGGTGCTTTCGCAGACCACAACCGCAGGGTGTTGACGATATTGTTTCTATATCCGGGGACGGGGGTGTCGTACGGCAGAGCCAGCACGACCTGTCAAAAGCGTCGCGGGGAGGAGACGTTAGATCCCTCGGAACATCGGCCGCCGTCCCCGTAAACTTATATTTCATCATGTTTTTCACCTGAGTGTCGACCCATTTGACACCGTCGGGGTGATGCTCCGTCCTGCCGTAGAAATGCACCGGACGCATGTACTCGGGACGTGCCTTTTCCCAGGGGTTGCCATAGCGCAGCCAATCATCGGCCTCCTCAACCTGGATAATGACAGACATTTATATCGGGAGAGAAAAACACTCATTAGGTGAGCAGATACGGAGCCAGACACGGAAAATGACAAGGACTATCAAGTCAGGATAATGACGAAGATGTATCCAGCGGCATAATTATGAATATTAGATTCCATTTATGTGAATAGACGACCCCTAAATCCGCGTCGGTTCTCTGAGGTGAACGGGGGGGGGGGGGGGGGGGGAGACTTTTGTGTCGCCGAGTTTCTTGAAAAACGTGTCGACGAGAGCGTTACCCACCTGCCAGCCGTTGACGATTTTCTGGTTGAAGATGCCAAATTCGTAGCGGATGCCGTAACCGTAGGCGGCCAGACCCAGAGAGGCCATGGAGTCCAGGAAGCAGGCTGCAAAAGCGAAGCAGCGTGTTAGGACGCGGCGTCCGTATCTTGCATCTGTAAGCCGCTTTTCTTTCTAGATTAAAAACGCACCGGCGAGACGGCCGAGGCCGCCGTTTCCCAAACCGGCGTCCTCCTCCATGTCCTCCAAATCCTCCATGTCCAGACCCAACTAGAAAGCACACAACCAAAGACACGTCCTGTAATTAAGAGGTTATGTCTGTATAAATAGATTGAAAGTTTTAGTCCATTTGCAGATTCATGACAGAGAAGTGGATTAACTTTCAGACCAAATCCCATCCCATAATAGGAAGAGTGGATGGAATTGAAATCGCTTATTTTTATTCGTTTTTCCCTCTTCCCTCTAACCGCATACCTGAATGGAATCGATCTCGCCCGGTAACATACGGCGTCGACGTCCACGATCAATGCTTATTTTTTTTCTCCACATTTTTTTTTCTGAATTTTCTCCAGCTCACAATTTTTTATTTTTTTAATTTTTTTTTAAATAAAGAAAAGATGCACTTCTTACTCACCTGGTACGTGGCCTCATCGCAGGCGTTCTCCAGCGCGAGGTTCACCATGGTGTTCTGCAGGGTGCGGCCCATGTAGAACTCCAAGGAGATGTAGTAGACACGCTACGAGTGGGATAGTATCCAGAAGAATGAACAGTCTCTTGATGACGCGCCTGCTTTTTTTTTCTGTGCAACATCTTGTTTAATGTGTGGCTAGCCGCGTGTTCAATATTAAATTACGGGGCTTTTTTTATGCTTTTTTGCGCGAGAAATCTGCGCGTTGTGCTGGTGACGCGAGCCGACCGCTTCACACGTTGCGTTAAAAGCCTTCCCTGCGAGGGTTATTTTTGTCCCTCCTTTATGTGTTTACTTCAGCGCCGGGATATTTCCTTATCATGTTAAGCGGTGGCTTAACGCCTGCGACACCCGACGCTCAAAACTGTGTTCACCTTGTTCCTGCGATCTAGGAGGAAAGGTCAAAGGTCGGCCCCTTGAAGGTCTGAGGAGGAACCTGAGGGAAGGCAAAACGTGGAGTTCTTCTTCTCAGCAGCTCCTCTTTCAGGATTTTATCTGGGGAAGGTGCCGCACTCTGACTTTTTTAATTAATGATCCCATTTATATCATTCATTTTTAGCCGCAATCTCATATTTGTAAACATTAATGCAACGACATAAATCTTCTCTCCTGAACGCAGCCCCGTGAATACGGGTTGCCTGAGTGTTAAATTTGTTTTTCCTCCCGTAAAGGTCGCTCTGCGGAGTGAAATCATCCTCCCAACAATTTGTTTTCTTTTTTTTTTTTTGGGAGGAAACACTGCGTTTCTGGGAGAGTAAAACCTGTTATCATACCCAGATACTACAGTTTAAGTGATTGTGTGTAATGAGATGCTTTTTTTTTTTTTTTTTTTTGGTCACAAATATAGTGTTTTGAAGCGTTCGTGATTTTACGCTCGGCGGAAACGTTCTGCGGCGAACGACCGCTCCGTGATCTGCACCGAAAGAGAAAACCTGTGAAACGGCATCACGCACGAACCGGGAATGTCAAGGAAAGTTAGAAGTTGCCACCTTAGCCCGCGCTTAGCCTTTGCCATTTAGCTGTTTCTTCCTCCTCTGACACGGGAGGCGGAGGGGGATACGCGTTGCGTCGGGTGTTACATAACACCAACATTTCGTCCCGGCAAAAATAGCTCCTGTAGAGGTCGCTGTAAAGGTCAGCCGGAGACAGATAGTCTTTCCAAGCGGAGATCAAGTCGAGAGGTGGTTAATTTAGTTCGATACCGCCGTTGTGAAAACACACTTGCGCTTAGTTCTACGTTACAATCCGAAACGGACGTCACCGAAAGTCCTCTAATTCTTAACGTGCAAAAGCCGGCGCCGCTTCGGTCGACCTCCTCCGGGTTCCTGCTCAGACCTTTAAGGGGTCACCTTTGACCTTTCCGCCCGGAGTTCTTGGAAATAAGGTCTAGTGGATTTAGCGCGAGGCGGCGCGTGGACGTACGGTTTAGCAGTTCGCGCGACACTTAGCATCCCTTCGCTGAGCTTGGCGCGCCGGATGATTTAGCATTCAGGCGCCGGAAAGATACGCATGAAGATAAAGACAATTCCAGTCTGTTATGAAAAGTAAGGTATTTATATTTCAAGAAACCCTTTCGCCCACGTTGCAGATTGAGCCGGGCCGAGTTCTCCTTCAAACCGAGCAATAACGAAGACTTGCAGTTTTCTCTCTTCCTATTGTCCGTTCGGCCTTTTTTCAGCAGCTGTTGGTTTTCCAGCAGCGCTCGGATCTGAACTCAGATGCCCCAGGAGGCATGCGCTCATATGGCACAAGTAAAGGCTATGAGCTTTACGGTCAGACGGGTCAGACAGGATGGGAATAGAAGGTCATGAGCAGGTTTCCTGTTTCAACACACTGTAAGAATGTTAGCATACCAGCAGAGTGAGAAGAAGCCCTTGTGAAGTTTAAATGCCATGACCTGGCATTAGACGACGAGGAGCTGCCGGTTAAAAGTAAAATCAGAATAAAACGACGAGCGGATTTTGTTGTTTTTTTTTTTTTTTTGTGAACGCGATCGCAGAAGCGGGGCACTTTCTTTTTGCAGGACGTCTAAAAATTCTATTTCGTTATTAGCGGTTTTCCCGCCGGAATATGATGCGTTTCATTGAAATATTCAAATGAACCTTTGCCCAGTTTGTGATCCTGCACACAATCACGCCAACGGCGTTCGGACGGCGGCCCAGAGCTTTATTTTGCGTTCAATCGGCGCGTGGACTTACTTTGGGATCTTTCTCATAGTAGTGCTGCTGGGTTCTGATCCACCTGCCGATCAAGTGGTCCCGCACGGTGTTGGCAAGAGCAAAGTAGTAATCCCTTCTCGTGGCCACATTTCTATCTTTGACCAGCGTAAAGTGGAGATGCCTGTTGAAGTTTTTCTTCAGATCCGTGACATTTTCCACTCCGGCGAGGCCTCGCACCGAGATCTGTTTCTTCTTGTCGTGGTCGGACAGCGGTTTGGACATGGCGACTCGATGTCGGGCAGCTCAGAGCTCGGATTCCGCGAGAATGCAAAAGAGTGAGACAGCAGACGCACTCCACCGGGCCCGGGCACGCCGCGAGAGGATCCCGTCCAGCTTTTAAAGGCGCCAAGCTGAATATTACCCAGAGGGTGGAGCGGGCGGTATATATTTGGTCAAAGGGCCGGGCGAAGAAGTATCCGACGCGTTTTGTTAGGATTGTTTCTACGCTGCTCAAAAAAATAAAGGGAACACTTAAAAAACACATCCGAGATCTAAATGAATGAAATATTCTCATGAAATACTTTGCTCTTTACACAGTTGAATGTGCTGACAACAAAATCACACAAAAATGATCAATGGAAATCAAATGTATCAACCCATGGAGGTCTGGATTAGGAATCACACTCCAAATTAAAGTGTAAAAACAAACTCCAGGCTGATCCAACTTTGATGTAATGTCCTTAAAACAAGTCAAAATGAATCTGTGTTGCTTCCTGAGTGGACACTATGATTTCACACAAGTGGGATTGACTTGGAGTTACATTGTGTTGTTCAAGTGTTCCCTTTATTTTTTTGAGCAGGATATTTTCTGCCGATGGCGAACTTCACCAAAACATCAATTTCTTCTTTCCACGTTATATTTTGTGTCGCTTTTGTGTGTTTTGATTTGGCGTGATAGCATATTATCGGTCACGTTTTCGTCGATATCGTTGCGGATCGAATGAAAACCAGGATGTTCCCGGGTGAAATCTTTTTCAATTCAATAACAACAAGTCACACAGGTGGGAGGGAAGAAAGGAGCCCCAGTATCGTTGTCATGTGCGGAAAGATTTTTTTTGTTAATTCTTTTTGTTCTCACTTCTACAGCTTTAGTGACTTTTATTGGTTTTCAATTTGTTTCTTTTACGTCTGTATTTTCTGAATCCAACGTCCTTGAGTGTCAGTGTTAGGCGCCTCAAATAAAATGTATTATCATTACAATATTATTCAGTAGACAGAATGCGAAACTTAAAACAATATAACTCGGACAGGTTATTTAATTCTTCTTTTGGTAGACTGTCATTTATGATTAACTTTTTATATTAGAAACCTGTAAAGACAGAAGAAGCAGCCACGGGAGCTAAACCATTGGATCAAGACATTTTGCTAAATTTTAGCTTGTTTTTAATGTCCGACGGACATTTTCTTAGGTGATGCGTCAAAAAAATGTGTATAAAATAACAGCAAACGGTGAATACATTCATTCATTCTGGGGAATTTAGGGTCTCCGATAGGCGCGCGTGTTCGGGCTGCGGGAGGAAACCCATTCGGATGACGTCTCTGAAATGATCTTCTGCTAAACACGATTCCGGCATGATTATTCTGTGACAAACCGTGAATTTGTGCAACAGGTTCTTCAGCAAGTTCTTGCAGAAGAAGAAGAAGAAGAAGGTGCACGAACTAGATGATGTTGTGAAAACTCTTGGATGCTCGTTGGCTTTTTAGAGGGTTTCCCCGGGTTGTGTGTTGGATCTCGCCAGTGTTTCCGCGTGTTTCACCCTTTTTTTATTTTAGTTATTCCACTGAAATGCAATAACCTTTTTCCACTACGGTCATCTTGTCACCTCCTCCAAGCAAGCAGAGTTCTTTGTCTGTGATTTTCCTTCTCACAAAGAGAAATCCCACAAAACGTGGGTGGAAAGTGCGCACAACGTGAGGTCAAAAGCAGCCGTACACATTCTGCTCACAGATTTTCATCTGGGAAAAGAATCCCAATCACAATTAGCTCGTGACATAAAATCCAAATATCCATTTTGTATTTCTTTTAACACTCGCTCTACCGCTCACATTATGACACCGCGAGTAAAAAACAATTTGACCGAGGCGACGCCTGTAATAATTCAGGAGAAACTAAGCCGTTTTTCAGGATCGCCATGGCAACCCATTATCGAAGTCGAGCCCGGCAGATTGGACGCGTCTCCGGGTCTGAGGCGTTTGGGAAAAGACAGACATTCGTGCCACCTGAAGTCACGACGCCGTTTAGACGCCTCCTTTTCGCGGCGGCTCTCGGGCCGCGGGACGGTTCTCACCTGTGACTAAAAAACATCGGTGTCGCCGCTACGATCCCTTCCACCGCTAATAAATACGCCCTCGGAGCTCCGGCGAATTCCTCAGGTAGCATTTCACGAGTTGAGAAGGCACGTGCGCTTTCAAATCACCCGTCTTGTTTGTCATGCAATTACTCGGCTGGCTTGAGAACACCGTTCGATGATATTATAGGAGAGAGAGAGAGAGACAGACAGAAAGAGAGGCTCGCCGGTGATGATGATGTTTGGCAGCGGCGGCGGCGGCTAACTATTTTTTCTCCTCATTGTTGGCAGGATGGACTTGGCCGGCAGATGGTTTATTACATTTTGCAAAATGTAATTATTGCATCTAAAAATAAAAGAACCGCAATTCTCAGTATGGCGCCGCATCCAACGCGGCGGTGGACGGCGCGTAGGTAAATCTCCTCACGTTCTGTGCTAAATTTGAAGTTAGTGGAATTTACTGCCCTCGTAGCGTTTTGACAGCGGCGGTCGCTCCTCCCGATGTTAATATTTACAATAAGGATGTTGAACAGAAGGATTAAGCGTTTCTTCTCAGGTCTCGACCAAAATAAATGTTAAACCCGTCATGGATCAGCCGGTAAATGTCACAAAGCTGAAAACGGGCTGTTTCTCCGAGGCCGCGGGGGCCCAACTGCCCGTCAATAAAACGCCCGTCAGTAAAAATGACTTTTAGCATCCACGGCTTAATGTTTACACAACACAAGCCTATCGCGGCAGTCATTCTAAAATATGGTTTATAGCAATAACACACCCCGCATGAATACCTTTTGCGTATGCTTAAAAAAGGCAAACAACCTCCGGAGTGAAATCCGAAGGGCTTATTTCATGGCGTGAGGATAAAATGTCTCTCCTGCAGCGCCTCAGGATTGGACAAATAGCGAGCGGTAATGGAGAGGGCTGGCGTTCGCCGCGCTAAAAGGCCGAGCCGGACCCGAGCGAGCCGTTATGGCCGCGGCACAGCGGCGGGCGTCGCTGTGCCGAGCAGCCGCTCGGTTTATGCAAATATTGTATTATCCGGTCACACAAGCGGCGCGGTGTTTCCACTCCCCGCCGAGGAGCCGCGAGTCATTGGACGTCGGGAAACCCCGCCCCCCCCCCCCCACAACCATTGTTCGGCGGGAGGGCGGCGTGAATTCCTCCCTGAGCGGATGATGATGACCGCGATTACGCTCGCCGCTTCCAATCCTCTCCTTCAAAGCTTCTTTTTAAATCCACGCCAATCGTCATTTATCCCTTCGCCTGAAGGCGGGGTCCTTTTTTTATCCCACCCATCTTGGCCGGCGTCCGAGCGGCAGCTTGTAAATGTAAATTTGACGGCGAAATTTGTCCTTTATTCCGTTATTCAAACATTATTTAAACGCTTATTTAAAAAGCGGCTCCGTCCTGCAAATGACCCGAGCCGCGTCCTTTGCGGCAGCTGCTGAGCCGGGAAGCTTTTTTTTTTTTTTCCTCAGAATGCATTCGGATATAGAAACTCGGGAACGCGCCGCCGCCGATACCACACGGACGGGGGTCGGAGGGGGTTCGTTTCAGCGACATACGTAGCGTTGCGGACTCTACCGTATCACCGCTCCAGTACGGTGAGCGCTTATTCACCGGTGATCCGGAGTCTCTGCAGATTACAGCTGTTCAAGAGCCCCCGAGCAAAGGGGCGCACAAGCCCATCTGCAGCCGGGACGCTACTCTATTTTCAGTTATCACTCCAGCAATCCAAACTATCATGAGGTCTTGACCTTCTATAAATAGTAACTCTGACCCAGTCCCAAAGGCCATGATATTTGAAAGGCATATCTTGTTAATGTCAGCAAGAGCCGGCAGACAACGCCGGTGTATTACCAGGAGCGGGGCGACGGCAGCAAAACAGCCGCTGACAGGTTTTTTTTTTTTTGTTTGTTTGTTTTTTTTTTCCCCGGCGCGTTGTTGCTTATCGTTATCATCGTCTTGTTAAATCGGGGAAGGGGCGTCGGGCTTTTCGATCCGAAATTGGTTAAAAGCTGACTGAAAAGGAGCCGCAGCCGCTGCTTTGGCGTCGAGGTGATACCGGTTTTTCGCCGTTCTCTGAATAATAGTTGACGGGAAAAGTATCGGGAGTGGAGTTATCAAATCTATGATTGGACAGGATGAGCGGCGGAGAGAATGAAACCAGCGCCGCCGCTGCCAAGCAACGCGACACCTGCACAAAATCTAAACAGTATAGAAACCCTGTGTTTGAAATGCGCTAATTCCTGTCTTTTAATGTTCCGTCGTGACAAATGACCCCCCGAACAGAGAAACGTGCAGCCGGCGACCGAGAAGGAAGCTGGCTTGCCTCTGATTTGTCCACGATGACGAGGAAATTGCCTTCTTACACGGACACGTGGCGACGAGAGCGGCGTCTCCGTCGGTAGCGTGTGATTCACAGGAGTTCGATACATCACAGCTTTGGCTTTTATTCCGACGCGGATTTGAAACGACGCCACACGAGATCTGTTGAAGCAGGCGTGGTGTTTGCAAAATTTCAGGAAATGCAAAATGTGTCTGTTTTTAAACGGGAGTGAAACACAAACTGGCTGACAAGAAGGATGGAAGGATAATATGGCATCAATACCAGGGAGAAAAATGAAATGTCATTAAATAATGGAGAAAATATACAATAGAAATAGGATGGAAAGTGTGTGTGTGTGTGTGTGGGGGGGGGGAGACTGGTTGAGTGCTATCTAGTGTAAAGGGTGAGAGAGTGTGTTTAAATTCTATAAAGTTTGCATGAATAGGTGAATCTTACCAAGTGTAAAATGTGTGTGTGACTGGGCGAATGCTATTTTGTGTGAAATGTGTGTGTTGGGGGATCAACTGGGTGAATGTTGTCTTGTGTAAAGTGTTTGTGTGTGTGTGACTGCTATCTTCTGTGAAGTGTGTGTGCGAAAGGTTATGTAGTGTGTGTGAAAGGGTTGATGAATGCTATTTAATGTAAAAAGTGTGTGTGTGTTCATGTTAATGTGATTTGCTGTCTTGCGTAAAGAGTGTGTGTTGGGGGGGTTGACTGGGTGAATGTTGTCTAGTGTGAAGTGTGTGTGTGTGTGTGTATGTTTATCTAGTGTGTGAATGAGTGAATGCTGTGTAGCGTAAAGTGTGTGTGACTGCGAGTGAATGTGATAACCCTATCTTGCGTAAAGTGTGTGTGTGTTTGACTGGTGAATGTTAAGTCTGTGTGTGTGTGTGTGTGTGTGTGAATGCTATCTAGTGTGTGTGAATGGGTGAGTGTTATCCAATGTGAAGTGTGTTGGTTTGACTGGGTGAATGTTGTCTAGCTTAAAATGTGTGTGTGTGAATGCTATCTAGTGTCTGTGAAAGGATGAATGAATGAATGAATGCTAATTAGTGTAAAGTGTGTGTGTGTGTGTGTGTGTTGATGGCATCATCGGCTGATGTGTATTGAGTATTTTGTTATTTGTGTTAAGTTTAGCGTATCGACAAACTGCGTTATGCATTTTTCGCACGTTTATCGTTTAAAGGTCCGTTGCGATGTGTGTGTGTGTGTGTGTGTGTGTGTGTAGATGTATATCATTGTTTCCCGGCGTACTATACGTTGCACTATGAAACAATTTAAGCTTTCTTGTGTTTTTCCTCAATGGTGGATGTAAAACCCCAGGTCTCAGTGCGTCCGAATAAAACCCGATTCTCTTAATCCATCAAACTTTTCCACCAGCTGTCAATCCTTCGTTGTTTACAAAGCAGCGAGAGGCGTCTCCAGTGTAATCTGTAATCCCAGTCAATGCAGGAAAATAAGGTTAAGTGTTTATTATTAGCCAGATTGTTGTTATACTTTCAGTTTTTTCTTTTTTATTTCGGGCGAAGGGGGAGGATTTCCATTATTTTCTTCACATTCCGGAGCTGACATTTGACACAAAAACATCCCGGCAGCTGCCTCCTGTGAGCGCATCCGAAATCCATCTCATAGAATAAAATGTTTTCCTTGAAGCGGTTGAAGGCTGGTGACGGTCGGGGAGGGAAAAGGGGGGGGGTCTACCTTTTTTTTTTTTTTTCTTGAATGTTCTAAAAAAAAAAAAAAAAAAAAAAATCATGTTTCACTACATCCTTTTCATAAGCATTCAATTTACCCATTTCGGCCTCCTCCTCCCGCCCTCGGCTGCTGTAATATTCTCGCATTTGGCGTGCTTGTGACTTCAGCTATTTCCGGGAGAGGGAGGGAATTAAATTTTTATTTCCACAACATCAGGATTCAGGAGGCGAAGGCAGTTTGTAAGTAAAGCAACGAGAAAGAGAAAGAGAAAGAGAAAGAGAGAGAGAAATCTTCTGGAGGGGGAGGGGAGAAAAGCTTTATCTGCACGAGCTACCTTGAGATTTAAAAACAATAGGCAGGTGCTCGGTTCTGATTAAGCAGATTATCGACTAAATGCATTTTCCCCCGGAAGGTGGCGACGCGGGACAAAAGCGGAGGCCTCCTCCGCCCGAACGCAGCCGTCACCTGGCGAAAGCGCCTCACAAAAGCGCAGGCTGACCCGCCTGACATGTGAATTGCAACAGTCCGTCGGTGGATAAGCCGTTTTTCCCTCCCTCGCCCGGGAAGAAGTTGTGCGGCGCGGCAGATACACCTACCACTTGGCTTCCGTTCGCGCCGAGGAAGCCGCATTCTCTCTGAATATCTGCCACGCCGTTGAGTCTAACGCCGGGCGAAAAAGTGAAATTTGTTCGATTCATTTGCATAGGGCGAAAAATTATTTCTATTTTTTCCCCCCTGAATTGGAGAACTTGATAAGCGGGATGTTGTCTGACGTCGAACGAAAAGACAGCATCTCGCCGTTCGGTTGCGTAAAATCGAAACGGCGGCGTGTTCTTGAATACCGATCAGTTTTCGACGTTTCTCTCGGTCAAATGATCTGTTTCTTCCCTGATCTATTTCTTTTCCTGGTTAGCGCCTTGCGCGGCGGCGGCGGCGCCGTCGGAGTGCCCGCAAACGCTACCGCTCTTTGAAACCGCGAGGTGTGAAAGCGCTACATAAGTACAGCGTTTATTTTTACATAAAACTCAAGGTGATGATAAAGTCATTCCTGCAGTAAAGTGACGACAGGCGGTCGATCTGAGGAGACAAGTAAACTAAGTTTACGTCCGTGGAGGTTCTCATCCAGGTCATGGTTGGTGGATTCTTGACGAAATCTTCTTGTCTCGGCAACTGGACTTGAATTTCTTCACTTTCAGCCTCCATCTTCTTCAGTTCTAATGATCTGTGAGGAGTTTCTCAGTACAACTGACACCGTTTTGGGCGGTTCTTGGTTATTTTGTCGAGGTGGTTTGGTGATTATCGACGCTGCTTCACCCCGTGCTGTTTCTTTTAGCCGCCTTCCGCTCGCGGTGCATCCAAGATGGGTTAAAATGCAGTGGTCAAATTTTCCCTCATGTTTGTGCTCTGTGTGTAACTGAATATGACAAAAATTGTGGCATTTCTTCTTTAGGTTACGGCGGATTGTTGTGTAAATGGGAAGTGGATCTGCAGAAAGGAGCCGAAAGGGGGGTCGTTATGCTGGTGGAGGTGTTGTTTTGTTGGAACAAAAGAGCAATTAAGTGGGATTACCTGGACTGGAATGTGAAAAGGTGAAGCCAAACAAAGGAATTCTTGTCCAAATCTTCTTGTTTTGACAACTGGACTTGAATTTCTCCACATTTCACCCCTTGTCCAAGAGGCTTCTTCAGTTCCATTAGGACAAATTTGAGTGTTTAAGGGAAGAAATTCATGTCCAGTTGCCAAGACAAGAAGATTTCGTCAAGAACTCACCACGACCCGGACGGCTGCGAACCTCCAGAGACGTGTTGCTGCACTAAACAAAGGAGGGAAACCTGTTGGATCCCGTGGACTGAGGTTCACGGGGACGTTATCGGAGGGACTGGTTCTGGTCTTTCCTGGTAGTTTGGAGGGTGCAGAAGGTCCTGGTCCATCCTGATCCCAGGACGGCGTTAAACAGGCTCCTCCTGGTGTTGAAGTATTGTTGAGCGAGACGCTGAGCAATCAAGTGCTCATAAAGTATTCTTGTCCAAATCATCTCGGCAACTAGAGTTGAACTGCTGAAGCTTCTTCGGTTCCATCGACCAGCGGGGAGTTTTCGGTTGGGTTTCGGTTATGTTTGTTATTATGTAAATGTTGTGTTGACCTGCAGAAACCAGTTGTGAGGGGGGTTTGTAATGCTAATGGTGTCGTTCGTTGGAACGGAAGATTAATTTGGTGAGATTACCTGGATTGGAATGTGAAAAGGTGAAGCTAAACAAAGGAATACTTGAAAAAATCTTCTTGCTTTGGCAACTGGACTTGAATTTCTTCCCTTGAAGACGTTTCACCCGCTCATCTGAAAGCCTCCTTCCATTCCATTCGAACGGGATTCAAGTCCACTTGCCAAAACAAGTAGATTTCGACAAGAATTCTCCCTGACCTGGATGACTGACAACCTCCACAGACATATTAATAAGAAGTAGAAAAAGAATTAAATTGACGCAACAAGGCGCCATCACCTCGACCCGCCCAAAACCCTGGCAGATATTTTGAGAAACTCCCCACAGGTCATTAGAACTAAAGA
Source organism: Fistularia commersonii (assembly GCF_037954325.1). Classification (NCBI taxonomy): domain Eukaryota; kingdom Metazoa; phylum Chordata; class Actinopteri; order Syngnathiformes; family Fistulariidae; genus Fistularia; species Fistularia commersonii. The sequence goes on from NC_141312.1 coordinate 2,666,673, forward strand.
AGAAGAAGCGGCTGAAACGTCTGCAAGTGAAGAAATTCAAGGCCGGTTGCCACGACAAGAAGATCTGGACAGAAATAAACAAAGTTTCCCTATCGTATCTTTCATCACCCGAGGCTTTGTCTCAGTCGGTTGTCGGTTGAAATCCCGCCTGCGAATCAAATGACGGCCTGGTTAGCGCGCAGCATGGAAACTCTACCGCCATCGTTGTGTGTTTGGCATGAATGTGTGTGAATGGGTGAATATAATCCCGTGTAAAGTGCTTTTGAAAGGTGTGAAAGCGCTATATTTACTAGCTTCCCCCATCAGCATTAGCATGGAGGGCTCTGTAGAGCTGGATTAACAAAGTCTACTTCCAAAATTACCATTTCAACACTTTGCACATGAAAAGTTATCTTTTTTTTTTTATATACCGATTTTTCTCTGGGTATTTTTTGGCAATTTTTGCGTAATTTCACCACAACCTCATTACCTACCGTTGCTCGTGTGAAGGGCTTCACACATTCCTAATCCCCGCATGAATAACCGCCAATCCACTTTGCTTCTCTTCATATAAATCTCTCAATAAAGCATATTTTAACGTCCCCTCCATTTTAAAGACCCCACTTTCCCCCCCCCCCCGAATCTGGTGCCGCCGGTCGCTGAACCGAAGCCACATGCGGATAATCCGGCCCAGGTGTTGTGAAAAATGTTGTTGTCGTTGAGTCATTATGCTCTGCTGCAAAACAAGAGCGGTTCCAAGCGGCTGTGCAGGCCGTGGGTAACACATCCCACCTCCCAAATTAGGAGCCGCCTCGCCGCATCCACCTTTTTTGGCAGCCGCGCCAACATCATGTCGGCGAGGCGCGCCGTTATCTTACGTTTGACTTTAAATGCGAGGTTTAACACATGACTTACCGCGTCTTCAGATTCCCTTCTCCCTCTCTGTGTGTGTTATTTTATATATTTTTTTAATCGCAAGTGGGAACGTTCAAAACAAAAGAGGTCCGTGTTCGAGGCGGGGCGGCGAAGACCCCTGCTTGATTAATGGTTGATGGCGTAGGCCTCTAATTACTGAGCAGTTTCTAAAATAACTCTACTTGTTATCTGTCCACACATGATAATTAACTCATTATTGCCCCCACTTCATTGTTATTGTGCGTTTATTCCCCAGGGTGCAGTGGGGAGCAACTGTTTATCACCGCCGACGGCGTGTTGTGTTCTAGACGTGTGCAGCACAGTTGAGTCGCGGGAAAAACTAACGAGGGTGAACGCCATGTATGCTTTTTTTTTTAATTGTTATTGAATTTCTTTTAATAATTTCATAGTTGTGTACGCCTCCTCCTCACCGCTCCACGTCAACAGTTGCAACGGTTTAATTAGTCTTGAATCTCAAATTAAACGTAAGCACTTAAAGCTTTAGTAGCTCGTTATTCACGGGAAATGATGACCGATTTATTTATTTTAATTTTTCAATATTTTATGAAAAATATTCAAATAATATTTTATTTTATTTTTTGTGCAAAAAATTGTTTTGCGTATAAATGGTTGAAAGTCTCTATATGGCGCTTGAATGGTTGTTGTTTGCGTGAGTGAATGTTTTGTAGATGAATCCGACTGCAGTTCTCCAAAAAAATAAATCTGTGGAAATCAGTTTAAAGTTAAAAGCAAACTTGAACTCCATTTCATCACAATATCGCAAATATAAACAAACCGCACCAGTTGGAACATTTTTGAGCTGATAATTATTTGAATGCTCAAAATTATGATTTAGCCCAAACACCATGCAATATATTTTGTTCATCTTCAATGTTCTTGTGCAAACAAAAATACAATAATAAGCAATTTTTTTTTTTTTTTTTAGCCAAACTTTCCCCCCCAAGCCTTTCATCACAGAGTCACCAAGTGGGCACAAATCCCATCTTGGAAAGTTCAAAAAAAAAAAAAAAATCCTCCAACCTTCTTTCACAACAAAAGATAAACGCCGTTCGCTGCCATCAGCAAATAACATCACCCAGAATGAGATACAGCATCCTGCAGCCTCTGGTGATGGAAGGATGGATGAAGACCAGGCCAACAAAGTGGCACTTACCTCATGAATAGCGATGCGTCGCCCCTAGCGACTACGCTGGCATCCCTCCTGGTGATCCGGCCTCCATTTGCATATCCGTAATAAACCGTGCGAATGATCCGGGGGACATCTTTGATGGTCTGAGCGCTTTAGCCGCTGCGTCGTGGAAGGGAATGTGAAAAAAACTCCAACAATACATCAGTCGGTGGGTTGGCCTGGTAGCTAGAGGCAGGTTTCAAAATACCGGATGGTTATTGGAAAAAAAAAAAAAAAAAAAAAGAAAAAAAAAACCCTTGCATATCATGTTTAATGACAAATAAAAACACAGGTTATTTAGCCATGCAAAAAAATGGACAATGAGATTCAAACAATAATAAATCCGTCGAAAATACAATTTATTATAAATCGGTAGAATAATAGGATGAAAATAAGTTAAAAGACCGGATTAACTTTTCATCAAATAAACTGTTTAAACAAGGAAAAATGAATTTAATGTGAAATATTCAAACGACTAATCGATTTACATGCAGAGTCAATGTGTTTTATCCTCTCCAATTCAGCAACGTGATCAGTCATAGCTGTCGAAGCTTAACTAATTTCTTGCTTTTTTTCATCTTGAATCTATTTGTGCTTGTAAAGTTTTGCATATTTAGTATGATTTCCTCCAGATAGTTGATTCGGGCATATATTTTAATAAAAATAATTGTAACTCGTTATTACTCGCAGCCTGAATGCGGGACTCAAGCCCAAACTTGAGGCTTTTGAACCTTCATACCGGAAAAGGATAATGCACTTATCTTATTTTCGTGGGAAGGTGAAAACGAATTGACCTTCGCTCGGGAGAAGGAAAAAAAAAACTTGCAAGATAAGTACAATAAAAAATTGTCAAGGATTTCGAAAGAATAGACGTTAATGTGTGTGTGCAAAAAAATTCAGTTTAGCACGGACGGCTCCAGACAGCTGTGTTGCACATTTTGCGATGAAACAAACTCCAGTATGAGAAACACGTGGGCCTGAAAGTGTTTACCAAAAACATCGCAATCTCAGCCATCGTCTCCGCCCACCGTGTTTTCGTTTAGATGATCTAATTATACTCCTCCCGCCTGACGCTCCTCGGGAAAACCTTACAGACTCCAACCGCTTATTTTCCAAAACTAAGTTCTTGTTATTGTTCTTTTTCTTTTCTATATGCATTGATTTTTATTTTTTATTTTTTTCTAATCATATCCTATGTCAAATCTGACACTGATGTCCCGCATCTTTTCTACTATTATAGTGTTCTTTTCCTATTTATGCTGCTTTACTTGTTGTTTTCAAGTTCAAGAGACAAACATTATAATTTAAAATGTCATGCTTTGCGAGCTCTTTTGTGCTTGACTGACATCTTTTTCTCTCATCGCGATTCCCGTCCAACGACAGTTGCACGCAAGGTTTTTTATCATTCATTCACTTGTTTTGTATTTATGCATATAACACCAAAATATTTACATATTATGCACCTCTTGTTCGATATATCGTTTCGTATTAACATTTTAATATTAGAACATAATCTTCGCCTTTATTGAGAGCCGACCCGAGAAAGCGTTCGTTTTTTCACATAAGTGCAGATATAGGGACTAAAATGTTCTTAGTTGAATGGTTTCAGCATACAATATAAAATATTAAGTATATATGTGTATATATATTAAGTATATATACACACACACGTATATATATATATATGTGTGTGTGTGTTTGTGTGTGTGTTTATATACACGATAAATGATATATATAACTGTATATATGTGTGTGTGCATATATATATATATATATATATATATGTATATATATATATATATATAGTTTTTTTTTGTTTTTTTTTTCTGTGTATTAGTTTGCTCTATTGGTCTAATTCCTCCTCCGGTGTAATATATATACTTGATAGTTTATATTTTATGCTGCAGCCCCATTCTGAAGAATGTTTTTAGTCCCATTATAAGATAAGATAAGATTCTTTTTTAAACTTTATTGATCCCCATATGGGAAATTCCTTTGTCACAGCAGCGTAACAGTTATGATCTCAAAAAAAAAAAAAAAGTATGTATATAGATATAGAGAGAGAGAAGATAGCAAGACATTCTTGAATATAGAGCCAACAACATCAGGGATAATAATGGAAAACATAAAGGAACAGTTAGGGTGAAAAATACTCAACCAGACCTAAATGACAAAATAAATATAGACAATAGCAATGAGTGAATTAAATAAACAAAAATAGGTTGGATGCATGTGATCATTCTCATTTAAAAATGGCGCCAAAATAACATGTTTGTTGACCGGTAAGCATCTGAGGAAGAGCAAATGTTTGCTCGAAACGTCATGCAAGAAGAAGTTTTTGGTGTTATATGTTAAATAAACCGTGTCTTTTTTGAGCATATTTCAAACTCCACTTAGTTGACTTTTTTGATCCAGCACCCATCCCTTCATGCGGAGTGGATGTGCATGCTTTTTTCTTTTTTTTTTTACATATTTAATGCAATTTTTGTTCACCTTAACGTCATTTCAATTTTTTTTTTTTTTTTTTTTTTTTTTTTCCTAAATCAACTCAATCAGTGTTTTCTTTGAAAAAACTTGAAAAAAATGACTCAGCCAATTATTTTCAGAAAGTGACGATATTCAGACACAAAAGCAGCCATTCGCAGACACGGGGGGAAAACATGGAGACTCCACACAGAATTGTTTTTATTTTAAAATGTATTTGATTAGTTGGACATTTTGATTTTGTGCAAAACCGCCATTGTTGGGACATAAGAAGTGAGCAGACACTGTGTCAGAGGCTTCCCGCTGCCTCGTCCTCAATGTTTTCCTTGAACCCAAGAAATAAAAGATCAGAAAACATCGGTGAAAGACGCCGCGGAGGATGAAATTAAAGACCTGGGAAAAAAAAATAACGCAATCCCGGTTATTATCAGGTCACGAAGGTGCTCCATTCAATCCCAGCCTTTATTAAACTCGGGATTATTTTCAGATAGAGGCCTTATTTAGCACAGAGCTAGCAAAATCAAACGTCAGTTCCCAAGCTCTGAGAAACTCAAATAATGTGGAGAGGATTTTTAAAAGAGACCAGAAATAAAGACGCGAGCTAATAAAATAGTAACACGTAGAAGCCTAACCTTAAATGAATAAATAATAGTGTTGGATTACCAGCGCAATGAGTCAGCTAAAGACTAGAGGAGTTGAAAGTAAAGTAAAATGAAATTAAATATTTAAATTGCCCTGGAGATGAAAATGATGTAAGCTTTAGATTGTTCTGCGGGTTGTTCAAGTATGTTATCGACGCGGACGATCAAAATGGCACGATGAGAAAACGGCCGTTCGGTCCTGGATCTTCTGGAACCGTGGAAATGTCGCGCGTGGGGCTGCAGCACCATCTTGTGAGGACGGAGTTCAAGCCGGGACGCCGAAGAGCCTCACAAGTTAACGCCATCGGTGTGAAGTCTGTTTTTTGATCCCAGTTGATCTCGGCCCCTTCGCATCCTGCTTATTTTTCTTTATTTTTGTCATTGTTATCGTCACTCTGTTTATGTTCCTATCCTTGCTGTTGTCGTTTATTTATTTTTCATCCTGTCGTCTATTCTTATTGTTGTTGTTCACTCTGCTGTCTATTCATTTGTGCATGTCTTTTGCTATCTTTTAATTACCTTCTAATTGTCACTCTATTTATATTTAAATTCATATTTATCGACGCAAGAGCTGTTACGCTGCTGTGACAAAAGAATTTCCCTTATGGGGATCAACAAAGTTTATCTTATCCATAGACGTCAAACTCCGGCCCGCGGGCCAAATTTGGCCCGCATTTTAATTCTATTTGAGCCGCAAAGCCGTATCAAATGAGTATTAGAGTATAGTCTACAGTGCATGTACCGCTAATTCTATACATCGCAGAATTTACTGCTGGTGTTTTGGCACGAAAATCACCAAAGGACCCATAAACGCCCTCTCTGTTGACAGTAGTCATAGCGACCTTATGCTAATACTGGCACCCTGGATTTTGCATGTGTGCAATGTTAAGTGATATATTGTATAGTATTAAGCTATGCTTGGTCCATATTTAGCTTTTAAGCTAAACTTGTTTGGGTCCATATGAAAAGGTTCATTTTTATATCTAGAGGAAGATTTTTTTTTCAATAAATATCAATGTTGGCCCTCAGTTTTGAATTTGGGCCCATTGTGTATTTGAGTTTGACACCCCTGATCTTAAAAACACGTAAACACAGAAAAAAAATCTTTCATTCAAATCTTTCAAAAAATCTTTTCATTAAGATTTCATCAAGAAGGAAACGATATATTCCTTTTTATTTTCGTTTTAATCTGCAGGGGGCGCCGTTCCTCCGGCGCCGTGTTAATCATTTGTTTTTCCATAGAAAGCCGGACGCTGTGTCGCTATAAACGTTGCAGCCACCGTGAATAGTAGGACGGCGTCATGTCCTCTCTTTGGTGAACGATGGTCCGGCGCCTCCTATGCTGCAGGAGATAAGACAGGAAGCCATGAATCACCCCCGCCTCCCCTTCCCTCCCCGGCTTACTAGCATGTACTGATTTCAAACCGCCATTCAAGGCGATTCTGGGTCGTCCGGCGCTGGAAAACTCATGTCACAATCAGTTTGGATTGGATTGTTTTCAACTGCGTGGCGGGAGAGATAAATTAGCATGTTAGCACGTTATCTTCATTGGTGGTTCAGAGGGTTTTAGCTACATAAACAGTAACTTTTTTAAGCCCCGCCGTCCGCCGGAAGATCTTGTTTACATGTGAAACCCTTTCGCTGACTGCGTGTTATTGGCTCAGAATATTAACAGCTTCATGGTTCGGAGCAAAGTGCTTGGGATGCACAAAATTCTCTGCACCAGTCACCGGGAGATTGCCGGTGTTCCTCTGATGGTTGCAGAACCAGAGGGCACAGATCCCCGCAAAAGCCAAAGTAAAGTTTATTTGAATCATCGAAGTTCAATCGAATTGGGGCCGAGGGCGGTCGGTGATGCGTTCGAGGGTCTGTTGCGCATAAATCAAGTTTTTCCAAACGTCGTTGACGTTATTTGGGCGGCACTTGTGGCTCGGTTGGGAGGAAAGATGTAAAAATAGCGAGTTGGATCTCCGGCCTTTTCCTCCCCTCCCTCTGCATGCCGAAGCGCCCTCGGGCAGGACAGTCGACCCTCCAGATGGTGCGTGAACTGGCCGATGCAATCCAGTGTAAACAACAACTTGCTGTAAGCGCCGTACAGGCGAAAACCATCTATTCCACGGACACCTTGAGTCGAGCAAAGGCATCTTTATGTCGGTGCCCTTCGAGCCCGTCTATAAAAGTGTTAGACGTCATATATGTCTCCTTTTTATGGCCGATCAGTAACCGCGGACGTTGTGCTGTCATCTGTAACTGTTGTGGTCCATTTCGGCACCAAACAGCCGTTCCATCCAGACCCTTTCTGAAATAGATGTCTGACCCGCCTTGATTCTTCAGTTATTGCACACCTTTGTAGCAACGAACATCCATCCGGCCATTCTGCGTGTATTTTTTGGGGAGCTGTTTTAAATCTATCCTTGCTTTGTATGTATGTATGTATGTATGTATGCATGTATGCATGCATGTATGTATGTATGCATGTATGTATGTATGCATGCATGTATGCATGTATGCATGCATGTATGTACAGGATGTATGTGTGTGTGTGTGTGTTGTGTACGTATGTATGTACAGTATGTGTGTGTGTATATGTACATGTATATATATATAAAATCAGGATAGATTCAAAACCAAAAAATATATACACATATGCATGTGTGTGTATATATATATGTATATATTCACATATATATATAATACACATATCAATTATGTTTATGCATGTATGTATGTATATACAAATTGATTTGTGTGCATATATATGTATATATTGATATATGTGTGTGTGTGTATTTACACACATATATGTATGTTTATACAATTATATGTAATATTATATTATACAATATATTAGATATAATATAACATATGTGCATGTGTGTGTGTGGATATATATACACATACAACCCTACATATATCTATATATATGTGTGTGTGTGCGTGGATATGTATGTTTATATATGTATATACAATACTACAATATGTATGTAATGGAATATATGTGCATGTGTATAAATACAAATACATTACATATGTATATACATAGCGGGGAATCCTTTGCAGTCATGGCAAAAAAAAAACAGCAACAAATGAAGCAGAAAACTCGGGGCCCTCAGTGGAGGCAATAACTTGCCGGAGGCTTGTTCAGTAACAGGCGTGCCTTTAAGTCCTGAGAGTTTTCCCTGATTAAAGATTTTGTTCAATATTTCATCGTAGCGGAGAAACTATGTGTTTAACTTCTTCGCGACCGCACGGCTCGGCCGCACACTGCACTGCAACAACAAAATAGATGAATAATAAAATGGTAGCTGAGAAAAATGCAGAAAAAAGTGTCTTATTTAGTATCTTTCGATTTTCACAATAAGAAAATTCACAAAATTTCCCCCCCAAAAAACTTTTTTTTTTTTCCTAAAACACTGTGATACTTGGAACCCCTGAATTTGGTATGCAAGCGTTGACCTCCATGTCACACACATGTGCAACAATCATACACCCTCTCCCTCACACACCATTTTGAAACATGCAACCATTTACACGCTCACTCGTGTCATGGAGATCATTTAAATTCAAATGAATCAGTGTTTTTATGTATGAATATACAGTACGTGTGTGTGTGTGCTGTACATATATAGACACACACACACTTTGGGAGGTATTGTCTGCACAGAAACAAGTGATGGAGGTGCCACAGACATCTTCACATGTTTCTGAAATAAACTCTGGTTGTCTTTTTTTTTTTTTTTTTTGCTCAGTGTGTTTGACACCTCTGTATCGTGCTGCATGTGTGATGATTAAAATCTAGTAGCAAAAAGTCAGTGACACTTCAAAGCGGCGCTGAAGGCTGCGCGTCTCAGCGTGGCACTGTTTATTTTCCGACTGGAATGAGAGTCTATTTACAATTTTTCAGGCTGAAAACATCTTAAATGGTAACAGACTTTCTGGGACTGGATGACACATTCTCTGACAGTCCGACCATGTAGTCTGCGATGAGGAATACGCGGGCGAGATGAATCATTGTGCTGATATTGAAATGCAAAAGGCTGAAAAAGAGGGCCGAAGGTGAGATAAGAGGATGACAAGACGGGGAATTCATAACCACTCTGCCTCTGTTGTGATGTGGCGGCGGCAGCAACAATCCACTCTGTGACATTTAATACCCGAGGGAGGGCTGCGGGACGCTGACCTCGCCCAACTGTTGCTTCACGGGATTTATTCATTCACTCATTCATTATCTTTACCGGCGATCCTGCAGTCGAGGGTCCGGGGGGGCAGATATGCAACTATCCACCCTCTCATTCACACCTCATATAGAGCCGGGGGGTCAAACTCATTTTCGGTGAGGGCCACATCACTGTAGCTACTCCTTATTGTGAAATAACTCTGAATTTATTACTTATTCAAATCCAAAATGTTACATATGCATTTACTATTTTCTCTGCTATAAAGCTTGCTTTCGCTGCTGCTGTGTTTTTGAATGTGGCTTTTGTACTGCCGTTGTAGTTTGGCTTTTAATTCTTGGACGTTTTTTCCGGAAGGCTGGCTTTAGCATACTTAGCTCTGTGTTTGGTGGTAAAATGCAGACGTAGATTGGACTCTGCGACAACCGACGCCGCCTCGTAACACAAAAGACATTCCGCTTTTTCTCCTTGAAACACAAACATGCATTGGCCTTCCCATCTTTCTTGAAACAGCCTTCCATCTGCAGCAACTTTTCTCTTCCTTGACATTTAGGGATCATTTATATTTCTCACTTCTGCTCGTTGAAAATGGCATTGATGTAGAACCGCTGCGATCTAATGGCGGGACGCCGTCACTTAGCGGGTAACAAGATCGGCATGAATTGTGGGAAATGTAGTTTCTGGTCAATGCAAGTGTTTGACTTGTTTATTTTAAGACAATCGGACCTTTTAAAATGTTCTTGCGGGCCACAGAAAATGGCGTGGTGGGCCTGGTTTGGCCCGCAGGCCTTGAGTTTGACACGTGATATAAATCAGGGTGTCAAACTCATTTTGGTCCGGGAGCCACATACGGCCTAATTTTATGTCAAGGGGACCGGATGTGTAAAACTATTAACAAGACGTAACTCTAAGTCCAAATTTTTTCTTTGTTTTAGTGTAAAGGAGGTAAACAGGTGAATTATAAAAATCTTTAAATGTAATGAACTGTTCTTCTAAAAAATGCAAGACAAATTAAGATTAAAAATGAATATTAAAAAAGAATTGATGAAATTACACCCTAAAAATATTGTTGAGTGCAAAGAGAAAATGTTGTCATTTGAAAATTAGAAAATTGATTATTAGCATGTATAAGAGGTTTCATGTTTACAAGGCTATTCTGGTTATCAAATCAATCTTTTGAATTTTTCCCGTTTGTTTTGCTATTATTTTTGAACAATAAAGAAAAGATCATTTTAACAATGTCCCTAGATGTTTTTTTTTATCAAAAAATCATTTTGGTTTCAAATTTTGAAGCAAAAAATACATTGCAAAGTTACTTTTTCCATTTTTCCCTTGCCTGTTTTTTTTTTTTTTTTCTTTGAAACCCACTGTATAAAATCCCCAGATGCATGTGAGAAAAACGCAAATGACTATGTGAAAATGATCTACCTCCACTAAAAATGCTGAATATATATTTAATGTTTGTGGATCTTGCATAACTGCATGGACCCTTATGTCACATGACAACAGAGTACTTTTTTGGTAAATACCTTATTCTGATAGCTTGAATGGAGTCAGCAACATAGTTGAAGTTAGCTGTGAGAAAAATGACCGCTGGGATTTCAGTCCCTTCGCCTTTCGCCTTGTCGGCTCGCTTTTCGGAGGGAAGTCGGTGTCGTCGTTTTTACGAACGGTCTGAAAACGCCGCTCCGCATTTCCCTTTTTCGGTATAGCAATGGCACTTTGAAAAGGATACAGCGGAAAAAAAAAAGTCCACCTCCCGTTTCCGTACGGAAGTGATAAGTTTTGGTCTTTTTACTGGGTCCCGTAAGTTTGGAGGACATAAATTGGAGGCTACCTCGCTAGCTTGCGCGGTGACACACGTGTCTGAAAAGGTCAGATTGGACGGATCGACTGTCAGTCAAGCGATAAATTTCATAGCGAGGCGGATGATAGGCTGACGTCTGCGTTTTAATGCCATGCGATCCGCCCACGCTACCTTTGTCATTTTGATTCCCACAAACATTTACCCTCTCAATCACCCACCTGGGGAATCCGGGGTCTCCGATGAACCTCCCGCTTGCTTTTGGACGGGGGAGAGGAGCCGCTAGAAGCGTGGAGAACCCACACCGAGTCCCGCCGCCGCCCTTCGCTGAGTTCACTTTAACTCAGTTTAGAACTTATTGCATTTGAAACGCTTGCGAAGAGCGCTATTAGATTCACTTTCATTTTGAAAGGGAAGCGTTCACAGGCAGCGAAGCCCAGATAGCGAGACAGATGTGCTTCTTAAAGACGTTTCGCTCTTCCCGGTTGACTTCTTGTAATTGTTTTTAACCTCATTTTCAATTTTCAAGCAATTTCCTGCCAGATTTTAACTAGGATTTTTCATCTGTTTGTTGGCTATCTCGGGCCCGTTCTTTGATTTATGGATGACTCCTTGAGCATATTTTTGTCCGGCGGAGTGAATTAGCGCCCGGTTGCGTGAGGGAGCGGTCGGCGGGGAGTGTTCGCCTCGGATCCTCACACCCCGTTGATCCATCTCTGCTCAAACGTCCTTGGGAAAAAGGCCTCGGAACAGAAGAGCTGGATTTCAGTGTGCCGGTTCTGCGGACGAGCTGATCTGCGCGGAAATGTATTCACGAGAGACGAAAACAAACCGGAACCCTGTTCACCTAACACGTTTGCGTTACACAAACCAACACAAAAAAGCTTCACTTTAAATGCGGATCTGATTTTATATTGTGATGGTATAATAGAAGCCGGGCGATCGGTGGCTGAGCAGTGAATCTCAGGAGTCATAAAACTCAACGTATAATAGCGATAGATACCTTCCGTGTGAGTCCCTGAGCAGGTGAGTCGGCGGATTATTTATTAATTCGCAAGCTTTTGTTGATCCGTTGCTCATTTGAGAAACGATTTCCTGCATGCTAATGTTTCGATAGCTCGACGGCCGCCGACGTCACGGGAAGGGTCACCTGCCGATCAGACACGACCACGCAACTATTTTACCACTCGGAGTCGCCGTGTTCGATAGCGATGACGTGTTTATGGAGGTTCTCACATCACGGTGAATTCTTGGCGAAATCTTCTTGTCTTGGCAACCGGATTTGAATTTCTTCACTTGAAGACGTTTCAACCCTCATTCCAGAGGCTTCGAATGACCTCAAGGGAGTTTCCCAATATAACCGCCACAGTTTTGGGTAGGGGTGTAAATCAGAGCCATCATGGCGATTCGATCCGATTCGATTTCTCAAGGCAACGATTCGATCGATTCGATTTTTTTTTCGATACTTAAAAATGCCCCACGATTCAATTCGATACGATTTTTTAATACGATATGTTTTTGGCCCTTTTCGAACTGCTCGGTAACTTTTGTGGGAAAAAATGTACCCCGCCGGGCAGGGCGCTGTGCTTTTTCTGAACATTCGCCTTCGACAACACCATGCCGTCTTTTCAGGTGAGCCGACAAATTAGAAGTGTTGCCACAGTAGCTAACTTCAACTCGACATTCTTTACATATCGCCACATCCTTTACCAATTCTTTCCCGTTTTTGCGGAAACAGAAACACTTCCACACGAACGATTTTAAACCTACAGGAGTGTGTAAGTCCGAGTCCTTCTCAGCCATGTCAATGTCCGCCTCCCGAATGTTTAAATGCGAGTGCTACGCCAAAGAGGGTGTGTCCGCTGAAAGAGGGTAAGGGAAGCGTTACCGCCACCCGCAGCACGGAGTGAGAATTACGCCTCAGACCAGACTAAAAATAATAATAATAATAATAATAATACATACGATTTGTATAGCGCTTTTCACGGTACACAAAGACGCTTATAGACAGGTAAAATGCATACATGGATCGATACTCTTGCGGACGTGTCCATGCATCGGATCGTCAGCTGTCGGATCGATATATCGATACGTATCGATTTTTTTTTTTTTACACCGCTAGTTTTGGGTCTGGTCTAGGTTGTGGTGTCTATGATTGTTATGCTAACGGGCGTGTCGTTTATTGGAACGAAAGGGCAACCTCGTGGGATTACCTGGGTTGGAATATGAAAAGATAAAGCTAAACCACTGAGTCTCATGTGGGCTGGTTCCAGCGGTGGGTCTTTCCTGGTCGTTTGGAGGGTGCAGAGAATCTAAATCCGTCTTGGTATTGAAGTCGTGGGGCTGGAATAAGACGATTCGCGACGAGATGGATCCATTTAGAGATGTGTTTATTCAGCAAAGTTTCTTCAAAAATCCCTGATACAAAATTAGCTAATACAGGAGCCGGGACTTGTGCTGTTTTCCCAGCGCCTGAAGTAAACGGGAAGTAAAGAAGCACCCTTCTTTCCCTGCCCGGGTGTTACATACAGTTGTCACATGAATATTCATAGGAGGCGTAACAGGGCCTTCCAGGCGCGCGGTTGTTTTCCACCCGTACGTCTTTCCCCTTTGCCCCGGTTCCTTCTCCGTCCTTCTCCACTATCTCTTCGTCCGTCTCACACTGATGTCTGAAACGAGAAGAAAACAACCTGGCCTCCCGAACAGGCGTGACCTGAGAGAAGGAGGCCTTTTCACCTACAACTGCGAGCTGTTAGTGTCACACTACGACATCGGCGCCGACCTCTCGCGTTGTTTGTCCGGACTGCCGTTTGATTGGATCATATGTGGAACAAAGCAAATGTAATGTCTACCTCATAAGTAAAGCAAATATGTTGACTGAGTGCGGCGTTGTACATTTGTGAAAGGTCTTCTTTGACTCCTTAGTCCAACCTTCTGTGGCCAGCATATGGACGTCCTCGTCCTTCAGGTGCAGGTGGACGGCCGAGTCCCGTCCTGAAGTTGAGGCTCTCCTGCGTCAGGACGTCCGTTGGTGCAGAATTGCTTGGTCTCTCCGATGTCGACACAATCCTCAGCGCGAGCGCCAGCTTGAGGATTGTGATGACGTCGACATCGGAGAGACCAAATAACCCCCGACCGGAGAAGCCACACAGAATCCATGCAGGGAGAACGTGCACGCATTCATTCATTCATCCCTTCGCTCATCGGTGTTGCTTCCTTCCATTTTTTGCACAAGAGTGTTCATATTTTTCTCCATTCCTACCATTTTCACTGATAAAAACGCATCTGTTTAACTACCTCGATGGCACCGTCCAATTTATTTTTATTTGATTCGACTGCACTGTATTCAATTCTATCCTCCCTGCTTTGAGGTGCGAGGACGAAACCCGCCGCTCCCTTTTCGAAACCTTCCAGAATTCATATCTTGACTTTATTTGCGCCGTATAGCGTAAGCAAAGGTGTCTCTGCTACGACAGTATAATTCAAACAGTTCATTTAAAACGTTGCCATATGGAGTCGTGCCCCTGCCTATTGTTTATTTGCAGGAAAGGTATTGCAGCAACAATGCTCAACCCCATTTGCTCACTCAGGCTGAATTGCTTTTTAGGCAGAAACATTTCAGAACATTTATAATTCATAGCTTATCCTCTGATTCGAGATAGCTTTGACTTTATCTCCGGCGGAAAAAAAAAAAAAAAAAAAAAAGACTCCGACCCATTCCGACACACCTGAGCGGGTTTTTTAAGGAGTTTGCGGCGGTGATTAAACTGTCACTTACGGGGCCAAATATCCCCGAAAAGCACGGCGATATCCAGAGTATTTCTTTAAGGATGAAATGAAACGTATGAAATCCAAAATGCATCTTACATTAAATGGTATCACTTTTCTTTTTTCTTTCTTTTTTCAGATATGCGCTAACAGTCTGTTAGCGGTTCTCAGGCTAAAAACAAACGCGCTGTAGCAGTTTTGCTACGTTTAGCCAGAACAGCCGTTCCAAACTAATAACCTTTGACTTCTATAAACCGCTCTTTCTCTCTTCCTGCCGCCTTTCTGTTCCAACCTTTAGTTTTATTTTGGTACGCTGCGTTTACATAATCAAGGGAGTGTCGTTACCCTTTGACGACGTGGGGGGCACAATTTATTCTTAATGCACGGCCGGTGAACGGATGATTAATTAACCATAAACCTGCACTGCTACTGGACTTTGTAATGCAGCGGATAAACGCTTAACGTGGACATTAATGGCGGGTAAGATGCTGAATAGGGGTTTGTACTGGCATAAACAACAATATGCATGTGAAGGTTTATTTTTATTAGCGTTATAAATATCAATAATCATGCGATAGGCTCATATTTGCTGCTTTTGCGTGTTTATTAACAGAAAGGACATTGAGTTTCCGCCACATGTTAAATGCAAAGCGTGAGCTGGCCCTGCTAGCATACAGGACTGTCTCAGAAAATTAGAATATTGTGATGAAGCTCTTTATCTTCTGTAATGCAATTAAAAAAGCAAAAATTACTTTTTCATGATATTATAATATTTCGAGATAGGATTTTAGGCCATAATCAGCAATATTAGAATAATAAAAGGCTTGCAATATTTCAGTTGTTTTGTAATAAATCCAGAATGTGTGACATTTTTGTTTTTGTAATTGCATTACATAAGATAAAGAACTTTATCACAATATTCTACATTTCTGAGACAGTCCTGTAGATGTTTTCAAAACCGCTGCTCGGATTGTACTTTTATGAAAATGATTGAATTGGCCGAAACGTCGTCCGTGTGAGACGTCCGAGACATTTTAATCATATTTCCTGCAGATCTAGAAGGGGCTCGTTACACATTAACTACTGAGTTTCTACACTTTTTGTTCTTTTTTTTTTTTCCTTTCCAGATGCCGCCACGTCATTTTATATTTTCACTCCGGCAGGCAGATGACGTGCACGCCTGGATAAATTTAGCTTCGTATACGTGGAATAAGCCTATAGATAATTGACTCCCGCCCCGTCCCCGGATTGGATGCGCAAAGGGAAGAGGTGGCACGTTGTAGGTTCCCGATTCCCGGCAGCCGTTCCCTGACTTCATAAATGTAGTTAAAGCAAATCGTTGCCCCGAAACGCGCGTGCAAAGCGACCTCGGCGGCGGCGGGTTGGGAATGAAACTGCAAACACATTGAGTCTGGTTACAGTATCCAAATGTCCTGCGAGCGACTGGAAGTCATTTCCGGAGAAAATGGATGTGATTTCCAGCCCGATGACACAAAAAGCGTCCCCGGAGCCGGAGCTAGAAGGAGGAGGAGGAGGAGGAGGAGGAGGAGGAGGTGGAGGTCTGGCATGTAGATTCCTGAAGCAGGCAGGAATGAGTAAGCAAACACACCATGGAGAGGAGGACACACACCTCTCCATGGGGGGGGGGGGTTCGATGCCGGTGCAGGTTTAGCGGAAGGGGTGACTCACTGAGGAATCAGATGAATGCCTTGCTCAAGGGCACTCCGTCAGTGTGTGTGTGTGTGTGTGTGTGTTGGGTTAACAACGTTTAATCCTCCATGGCAACGGGGAGCGGGATTGGTCGACAGCGGCTGACCGCGCCCTCAACCCCGACGAGATACCTACCAAACTATTACCGTCAAGTGTCCGTGGGGTGGAGGGGAGTGGACGGGGAGTGGAAGGGGGTGGAGGGTGGAGGATTGGAGGGAGGCGGGGTGGGATGACGGCTCTGCTGCTGATGCTGATGCTGCTCTCGGTCTCGGTGCGGCGGCGGAGGAGGAGAGGAAGCATCTTTGTCTGCACGGAGGAGCGGGGCTTCCCTGCAAGCTTCCTCCAGCCTCCGAGCCTCCGAGCCCCGCAGACAGACAGCCTCCAACCCCGGAGATAAGATACACATCTGAAGATAGAGGTCACTTCTCTCCTCTCCCTTTGCCGCATCCATCTCCGCTCTCTCTGTGTGTGTGTGTGTGTGTGTGTGTGTGTGTGTGTGTGCGCTTCTTCGTCCCTTCCCTCCCCCCTGGCTGGACTAACCTCGCCTGTATCCATGTGTCGGCTCGCCGGATGATGCTCAGGTAAATGACACCGCGCACCTCCTACACACACACACACACACACACACACACGGCGACGCGCTGCGGTACGAGCCTGCGAGATAAGACGTGCCGGCAATGTGAGTATGTGTGTGTTTTTATTTCATGTTATTTATTTTTTTTTTCGATTTGATTTTCCGATATCCCCCGCCGGATACCGGGCTGCAGCTGCTCGCCAATTACCGACACTTTTATTCCCTCCTCCCCTCTCGGTGTTTCGCGTAGAATCCACTTCATGTATATACATTTTTTTTTTTTCAATTTTCTTTATTTTTTATTTTATTATTTTTTTTCTTTTGTTATCCGCGCCGCCCGTCAGCCGAGGTGGGTGGAGGTAGAGGCTTTCCAAAAAAATCGGATGCGGATAAGGTCGCCTAATTGCGTGCCGGAAGACCTGCCCTGCGTGGTCGGGCTTGTGCGCGGCCACGGGGAGGCTTTTTTTTTTTTTACCACGACATGCAAACGCTTTTGTTTGATTTCCACCGGCTTTTCCTGCATGCATTTAGAGACGAGAAGAGAAAAGTGCAGTTGTGGAGGTGTGCCAGACACGCAGCACGCAGGGCCTCGTCTGAGAAACGCTTGGGTATTTATTATTGACAGGGATTTCATGTTCCGTGGCAAAGCTGGCCAGTGTAAAGATAGCAAGGAGAGAGAGAGAGAGAGAGAGAGAGAGAGAGAGAGTGGTGAGTCAAGGAGCTTTCACAACATTTGCACCCCCACCCACCTCCAACGCCGCCACCTTCAGCAGCTCTTTGTGTTATCCTCTGTGAAAATCGTGGAGAAGTTTTCGCCCGTCGAGTCTCTCACCTGTGAGACGGGTGAAATGTTTCGGTATCCTCAACCCCTCCTTCCAGGAGGAGGAGGAGGAGGAGGAGAAGGTGGTGGGAGAAAGGGGGAAAAAAAAATAACCACGTCGAGGATCACTCGGCGTCGGTTGAGGACGGCCGACCACTTGAGGAGGCCGCGTGGTCCGACGTGAAGCTTCAAACCAAAAAAAAAAAAAAATCCCACATTAAAAGCCCGCTGAAGTGCGGACGCTGATAAGCGGGGAAAATATAAGGGAGGCTGGCGACAAACACAAATACACCCTTTTATTTCACTCTAAATGGCTTTCCAGTGTTACTTCAATGCGAGTTCATCGGCCCGGAACCTATAATCCCGCACAATAATCCATATAATCTCATTTGGAAAATGTAAATGCATCCGGGATTCTGCACGCTGTTGTTGTATGTGTGCATGTGTGTGTGTGTGTGTCCCTCTACTTCTCCACATCCTGCACACTCTCCAAAATTCTGACCGTGAAGCAGCACAGTTCAGATTTCCCTCCCTTCCTTCCTTCCTTCCTTCCTTCCTTCCTTCCTTCCTTCCACATGCATCTGGTGTCCAACTCTGCACGCGATTTCCCGGCATCTCACTTGTGGACGTCGCACAAGTGTTGCATCTGGGATCCATTGCCTCCCCCCCCCCCCCCCCTCTTAAATCCCGCTGACAGCCTCTTGGAAAAGCGTTCTTTAGCGCGGCCACTTTGTTTCTCAAATGAGCCGCCATGTTGACGCCATGTTGGCGCCGCCGCCGAGCGGAGGACGTACGCGACGTTTGATTCGTCTGAGCGTCTCGCAACTGCAGGGTGTGTCGCCGGCTTGGCTGCCCCCCCCCCCCCCCCTCCTTTCGGTCACGCTCCGCGTGTATCCTCGACTCCTCGCGTGTTTATTTTTACTCCGATTTGACACACAATCTTAAATTGCCGAGATTTTATCGCTCCCCGCCCGGCGTTCGCGGGGCCTTCGGTGCCGCGTTTTCTGCACTTCTGTTGTTTGGTATGATCTGACTCACAAGACATCTGTCGCCATCGATTTTGGGCTTCGGGTGGTGAGGGCGATTCAAAATAACAAAATGGTGTCACCGCTGCCACGTCGGCCAACGCGACACGGCGGGAGACCCAAATAGAATAAAACGCGCATTAATGACAGGGATGTTATTGAAACGGCATCAAATAAAAAGCAGGATATTTAGAAGTTTGGAACGGAATTTCCGGACAATAAGCCGCTACCGTTTTCACGCGCTTTGAACGCTGCGGCTTAAACAACGATGCGGCTTGTTTATGGATTATTTTTGATTAAAGTATTTAGCCCGGTTACATCGGACCGATGAAATTACCTTGAAATTATGAAGAAGAAGCCTTAGTGTGCAGGAGGAAGACGGAGATAGCGATCGGCTGGAGAAGGACAAAGCCGGGATAGAAAATGGATGGATGGACTTTTTCCTTGTGTTATTTATTATTAATCTTTTTCCCCAGCCGTGTTACAGGCACTGTTCGGGGAAAAAAAAAAAAAAAAAAAAGGTATTTCCAGTACCTATTTGTGGATTTTTAAAAAAGTTAAAAAAAAAAAAAAAAAGGATTCTGCGTCAATTTAATGCTCAAAAAAATAAAGCAATGTAATTCCAATTACATCAAATCAGGATCAGCCTCCAGAGTGTTTTTCCTCTTCAATTTTGAGTTTGACTCCAAATCCAGACCTCCGTGGGTTTATAAATTGGATTTCCATGATCATTTTTGTGTGACTTTGTTGTCAGCACATTTAATTAAAGAACAAAGTATTTAATAAGAATAATTCATTCATTGGCATCTAGGATGTGTTATTTTAGTGTTCCCTGTTTTTAGAGCGGCGCACATATGGATCGATACATAACTGTTGAATAAACGAATGAACAATTTAGGATTCGCTGCTTCGTCTCGGCCATTTTGCATCCAGTCGTAATAAGAATATTTCATTTATTCACATCTCGGAAGTATTATTTTAGTCTTTCCTTAATTTTTTTGAGCAGTGTATATCACGTTGTTACGTGGACACCTGCAGTCTTTTGACAATATGTGTACACATAGATTTATTTAGCTACTATTAGCCGGTGCGGCTTATATTCTGGTGCGGGAATTACGGTATTTAGACACGAAACCGCGAAATCGTCTGCTTGGAAATGGAAATCAAAAAGGCCCGGCGTGTTTGTTTCAGTGATTTAGAACGCGGCTGCTGTTGTTTTTTTTTTTTTCAGAGTAGATGAATAGCTAATTTGGTGCTAATTTTTCAGAGTTTCTGTGCCGGATCTCAACGTTCTCCCCGTGTCTGCGTTGGGTTTCGCCCAAATGCTCCAAATACATGCATGTGATTGGTTGTCTGGATGGCGAACCCCGCCTCTCGCCTAAGCCCCGCCCCCTCCAAATCCACTTTTAAATATTTTCGATTTCCCTTCGCGAGTAACGACGTCTTAAAACTGTCATGCTAACGCATCAACCTCACAAATCTTTTTTTTTTTTTTTTCTTAAAAAGCGATTTCCATGATAAAACAAGAAAAAAACAAAGGATTTCATAGCCCCGTCACAATCTCAATAGAATTTGTCTCGCTAAAACTCTCTCGTCCACATCGAGATTCAAACGTTTTTGAAGCCGTAGCTCATCCGCCGCCGAGTATGAAAGGGGATAAATATTTGAATGTAATAGACGCACCAGCCATTACCTTAAGGGAGCCGGCTGATTATTTGTGCAACATAAAGGACGCGGCTGCTTGAATTAACGCCAGGGCACGGTTGACATGGTGACTGTACAGTATGTGTGTCACGGCTCAATAGCTCCAGCTTGCATACTGGGGCAGTAGAAGGTTACAGATATTGTGTGGCATTGCGAATCGTGTCACTTCCTCTCTATCATACCCCATCAAGGTCATATCCGCAGACTGAAAGTGGTGGCCCTGGCCTTTTCCACTCCTGGCTCAGACAGAGGAATGGGGCCCGCGGACCACTGCTGCTTCTAATCAGGGCTGACGCGTGACTCAATTGCATGCCAGCTGCACAGCCAAACAGGGATTATGTCCCTGGATGGTGAACACACACACACACACACACACACAAATAAATAAAATAAAATTAAAAAAAAAAAAAAAAAAAAAAAAAGGTCACAGTTGAGATCTTTGTCTCCCTGCACCTTGGGCAAGTTGGTGATATTTTCATTATTTGCGTGTTGTTTTTTTAATCGTCTTTTCCCAGATAGCTGCAGTCAGCACTTAAATAATTCATGAAATCCACGCGATATAAGACGAGTAGCCGAGAGCCACCGAGCGAGTTGCGCCGGCTACGATATGGGTTATCGTGCCAATTATTTTTGGGAGCAGATAGCAGGTTGCAAAACAAGACCCCGAGATCTAGAAAAACAAAAAACAAAAAAATAGGGATTGATATATATTCGCGAGGGGAACTGATCCGGCAGCGCTTGATTGATATTGTTATACACGTGTGGAAATAGTCAAGTGAAATTGCGGGTTATGTTCCCCGCAGGTGGCTCAGCGAGCGGAACGGAGCTGGAGATGCTCGGTAATTTCCTGTGGGCGGGAGGCGAGCGGAGAATCCGGAGAACGCCGGCGCTCGGCGGCTCCGGACGGCCGGGAGAAGCGCTTTTTTTGAGAAAAAAGCTAAGCTGCGATTCATGAAGGCCGCGCCTCGCCGATCTCCCACTTTCACCCGGGGATATCGAGGCGCGCTGGAACCTTTCAAGCGTGTACCTTTTCCCGATCGGTGCTGTGAGATTTCGTCGGGCTCGCATTAATTATTAAGGGACGGCGGCGGCGGCGGCGGCGGCGGCGGGCGCTCGACTTTAGCGCGACCGGATGTTATTTCAGTCGGCGGGACGGTTCAGGAAGTGGAAATAGGACAAAAAGAAAAACTCTAAGCGCTCGGTATCATCCGTTACAGTGTGATTACGTCCACAGACGAGGTCTTTCCGTCAGGGATATCGGTGCATTTCCCAGCCGACGGCGTCGCTACACCGCGTGAGCGAACCCGCCGGGAGCAGACGGCGCTTTCACCACCCAAGGTTGACGGCGCCGTCTCCGATCGCAAACCCGATCTGGACGGAGAAGCCGCCGTAAAAACGGGGGAACAATAAAAGTCAATTGAAAGTGAAGTCGCGGAAGTGAGCGTAATCCTAAATTGCATATTTATACAGTAATTGAACCGACATAGGATACAGGATAATGAGCTCTTAGAGGCCCCGATAAAACCCCCTCAAGGTGAAATTCGCAATAAGCGTTCATTATTATAACTTAAGCAATATGACCCAGTTGTGAGGGGAAGCGCGTGCCGTGTTTGCACGTCCGCAAACGCGGCGTTACCTCGCAAATCGGCGTGTCGACTCATCCGTCGTCGTTACCGCGTGGCAGCATGAAAAGCGGAAGCTGAAGCTGCACTTTTAACCAAAATGTGCCCAGGCAGCGTTATCAGTGCCCTTAGAGACATAAAACACAATATCACCGGCCGGGATATACATTATGCAGCGCCGGCGCTCCGCTGACGCCGTCGACGGCGTGAAAGAAAAATCACCCGGGCCGGTAATGAGTGTCCACCGGTCCGTATGTTTTTCCTACGCTATCGGCCAAATCTGCATTTTTACATAAAGACGGGCGCCGCCGGACAATGCGATTAAGAGGGCGCGAATATTTTCTGGCAATTAAGTAATCACAATGTCATGAGACGCCCCGCGTGCCCTTCCCTCGTCCTTTAGAACTTAATGGCGGTTAAGTGGCTTAAACTGAAAAGATTAATTGACCCAAGGAAGCGGTTAATTTTGAAAGAAGAGTCTGACTAATGCCGGGAGGCGGGAGCAGATAGTGATACCGATTGTTCCGAGTAAAACGCGCAGATATCGATCTCATGAGGTGGCGTTGCTTTTGAATAGTCCACAGGAACGCCGGCGAGAGATTGATTTAACGCAGGGGTGGCAAACGTACGGCCCGCGGGCCCGTACCGGTCCGCCGGGGGGGTCCAATCCGGCCGGTGGAATAAATCTACAATTTGAAAAAATACATAGAAATCGTGAACTACTCCTATATTGCCTGCTAGGCTTGCACTGTTTGCGTCCGTTTTAGCAACACGGCACGACACCATGTGACTCTGAACTTACAGCGGGTGGCAGCGATGCGGCTTCCGGGTCTGAAAATAGCATTTCTACTTATTGGCAGAAACGTACCGACACCCTTGTCTGCAAGATGTGGCCGTCAAAAAAGAGCAAATTCGACATGTAGTGCAGGGTTTTCCGAGAAAAATGGGACGCTTCGCGTTTGTTCATAAGAACGAGTTTCGGTGCCGCGATGAGACTGGCCGTGGCAAAAAATTCAACAAAATCCACAACTGAGGCGTAGTGTTGTTCAAATTGCACTTAATTTTCTACATGAATCTCATTTTTTTTTTTTTTTTTTTTTTTTCAAAGGAACAGCTCAGTACATAGAGAGATTTTTAAAATGTTCCTGATCTCCTTTACGCTAAAACAAAGGAAAATGTGTTACTTCTTGGTAATTCAAATTGTCTCTCCTGATTTATTTTCCGTGTTGCACAAACTTTGCGTGCGCCGTCACCACAAAATAGCATAGAATAATATTTACAAATAGTTTTTTGTAAAAACAAGCAGGTTCTCCGGGTCCAAAACCAGGCAGGAGGCTCGTCGGAGACGCCGAACCCAATGACAACGAACGCTCGTACGACTGTGTGACATATCGAATCCGCTCGCTAACCGGGAAAGGCTTCTTAGCGCGCTATTATCGGCATTGGATAACAATCGAAAGAATGAACGAGTCCTGTGAGCGTTGAGATTTCATGTTTTTTAATGGACATTCGCACATGTAAATAGCAAAAACGTGGCTTTTTAGATTTTTACTGAATAGAAGTTTGAAAAAAATCCATCCACCAAAAATGAAACCTTGTCGATAGGTACGAACGTTTGGTTTCTGTCTGTATTATTTTGCTCTGTTGGTCTAATTCTTCCTCCCATGTAAACCCGATATTTAATATTCATGCTGAAACCCTTCCAATGAGAACATTTTAGCTTCCATTTCTGTGCCGTTTCTTGAATCTGGTCTCGAAAAAATGGTATAAATAATGTTAAAACGTTAAAATGACATGATATATCTGACAAGAGGCGCAAAGAAAAAAGAAGGCGGGAATCAATCACATGATCATTCCCTTTAAAAATGGCGTCACAATGACATGTTTGTTCACACACATCTCCGCTAAGCACCCTAGGAAAAGCCAGTGTTTGCTCAAAACGTCATTCTAAAATAAATTATCTCCGCCCATCCCGAACAACAAAAGTCGACGCTTGTGTTTTCGATTGTATTTCCTTTTTTTTTCCCAACAAAGTTCGAACGCAAACTTTATTGATGAAATATTTACGACGCGTGGCGCGGCGGGTTTGCACGAGCCAATCTTCCGCCCAAACATCAGCGACGCGGGGAAGGTCAGTAACTTACCTTGGCTCGCTGTCAACCCCATAACACACTTCATCTTCATCACCCGTCACAACCAAGCTAAGGGAGCGGCCGCCTCGTATAAAATTAAAAAAAAAAAAAAAAAAAAAAAAAAAAAACCCTCTTTTGGCCGGATGAAACCTCCTGAATGATGTTGCATCAGATCAGGTGCCGGGGCCTTTCGGATGTCTCGTCCCGTCTCGGCTTCAGATGAATCT
The DNA here is from genome assembly GCF_037954325.1 of Fistularia commersonii. Lineage (NCBI taxonomy): Eukaryota > Metazoa > Chordata > Actinopteri > Syngnathiformes > Fistulariidae > Fistularia > Fistularia commersonii. Next base: position 2,691,442 of record NC_141312.1, read on the forward strand.
TTCCTTTTCATTTTCGACACTATTTCCCGGACGTTCGTCTTTCCGAGGTAATATCACACGCGGGAGCCGCGGGAGCCTTCACAATGAAAAGTAGCCGGCGTGGATATTTGACGCGGAAAAACCCGATGTAAATTGCCGCAAACCGTCTCGGGCTAAAGGAGCAAAAACGAGGCCTCGGCCCCGTGTGTTTTCTTTTCCCTTCTTATCGTGTCACATTAACGTGCGCGGCGTTTGTACGCGGATGCAATTGATCAGCGAGTGGCGTTTCGGTCTCGGCCCGAATCAAGAGATTTTTAGCAGCTGCCCGGCTGTCCATCCATCACAATGATCTCCGCCGCGCCCGATCCGGGCCTGTCACACTCAGACGGACTGCGGCACGATGTGTGTGTGTGTGTGTGTGGTGCGGTAAATACTGGGACGGTCATTTATTTCAATTCACCGCGTGTCCGCGGGCGTCTCTCGCGGGCGGCCGATTCATGCTAATTCGTTATCGCTTGCATAGGAAACCTCATCTAATGCCGCATTGCAAAATCGATTCTATCCTTGCCCGAGGCCGTCTCGTCCGCCGAGGCGTCCGTCTCGTGTGTCCTACCTGTGCGAGGAGGCTCGGGTGTCAGCATTCATTGGTTCAGAGAGGAGCGCCGCGATAGCGGCCAAGAAGCTGTTGCCCGAGATTAACCCAGGCTGTTGTGTTGCATAGTGGCTGAAGAGACGTGTGTGTGTGTGTGTGTGTGTGTGTGTGTTTGTGCGTGCACGCCAGGTGTTCGTTGTGTTTGGGGGACATAAATCATTTTCTACAGTCACAGTGCGGACGCCTTCTTTTTTGGCCACCGGATGCAAAGTGGCCAAGACGTAAATCACTTGATTGCGCGAAAAAGAACAGCAAATTCTAAAGCGGGATCCAGTCATTCATTCATTCAACAGTTCTGTATCCATCCATATTTACACTGATCCAAAAAACAATTGAAAGAATGAATGAGTTTTATGGACATTCGCACATGTAAATAGCAAAAAACGTGGCTTTTTCGATTTTGACTGAATAGAGGTCTGAAAAAAATCCACCCACCAAAAATGAAACCTTGTCGGTAGTTACGAATGTTTGGTTTCTGACTGTATTATTTTTCTCTGTTGGTCTAATTCTTTCTCCCATGTAAACCCGATATTTAATATTCATGCTGAAACCCTTCCAATGAGAACATTTTAGCTTCCATTTCTGTGCCGTTTCTTGAGTCTGGTCTCAAAAAATGGTAAAGATAATGTTAAAACGTTAAAATCACATGATAAATCTGACAAGAGTCGCAAAAAAAGGGAACACTAAAATAATACGTCCTAGATGTGAATAAATGAAATATTCTTATTAAAGACTTTGTTTTTTTACATCCTTGAATATGCCGACAACAAAATCGCATAAAAATTCTCAATGGAAATCAAATGTATGTGAACCCATGGAGGTCTGGATTTGGAGTCGCGCTCAAAATAAATGTGTAAAAACACACAATGTTGATTTAATGTCCTTAAAACAAGTCAAAATGAATCAGTGTTGCTTCCTAAGTGGAAAGTCTGATTTCACACAAGTGTGATTGACTTGGAGTTACATTATGTTGTTTAAATGTCCCTTTATTTTTTTTGGAGTTGAATATTTCTACATTTATTTATCCCATTTTCTAACTGGGGCTACATTTAAAAGGATTTGAGAGGAAAAAAATCTGAATTAAATGTTCAGTGTCCCTCTCTTTTCACGAGTTCCAAGACCCCCCAATGAAAAGTGAATTTCTGCAAAGTACAGACGTGATAATTTTTATGGTATTTTGATATTAAACCTTTACGAAACTTCCTGCAAACTGTATATTACGCTTCCCACACTCTTAAACACGACCCATCACATGTTTTGCTAATTTACTGAAAATTCAGGTCGCCGTCTTACTAATCTTAGCTTCGTTTTTCTTAATGTAACGAACCGTAGCTTGGGTTAATACCGTAATGGCGGCCAACTGCTGCAAAACCTCTGCCTTCCTCTGACATATCGAGAAATTTATCCTTTCAGCAATAATCAGCATCTTCCTGTATCTTCGTTTAACAAAGGAGATCTCGTATTACACGTATTTTATAAAATGAATTTTAGTTTAATTTGACTATTTTTTATTGTTTTTTTTCTTCTTAGGCTAGAATACGGCTATTTCATCACAAAAAAAAAAAAATTCAAACGCTGCAAAAAAAAAAATAAATACTGAAGAACAATAAATTGCAAGAACTGAATGACAAAAAACTTTTGCAAAATTCTCAGTGCTGGGTATCTTTGTTTAACAAAGGAGATCTCTTGTTTTATTCATGTTTTAAAATAGATTTAGTTTAATGTTATATTTTTTACTTATTTTTTTCTAAGGCTAGAATATGGCTTTTTCATCATGGAAAAAAAAATCAAATACAGCAAAAAAAACACTAAGGAACAATAAATCCCAAGAAATTACAACAAAAAAAATCTGCAATTTTCACAATGCTGGGTATCCTTTTTAGCAAAGGAAATCTCATATATTATTAATTTAGAAAACAAATTTTAGTTTAATTTTACGATTTTTTTTTTCACTGTTTTTTTTTCCTTAGGCTAGAATATTGCTATATCATCATAAAAAAAAATATTCAAATACTGCACAAAAAAACACAAAATAACAATAAATCGCAAGAATCGAATGACAAAAAAAATCTGCAAAGTTCACGATGCCGGGTATCTTTGTTTAGCAAAGGAGATCTTGTATTTTATTTATTTGATAAATAAATTTTAGTTCAAGTTTACTATATTTATTTTTACAGTTTTTTTCTTCTTAGGCTAGAATAAGGCTATTTCATCAAGAAAAAAAATTCAAATTCTGCATCACAGTGTTACGCCACTTTTCACAGCCAAAAAAAAAGCAAAAACTTTCCTCAAAAAAAAAAAAAAAAAAAAGCTTATTTACAAAAATAACAAAAAACATGCAACATGCAACATGCAGTTCCAAAAAGTTTGAAAAATTATCCGAGCAACCTTTTTAAGCATCAACCAGAGCTGGCGGGCGAAGACACCTTGATATGCACTCGTCTGAAAATATGAAGAATTAAAATCACACTGGTCTCGGGACGAGTCATGACAACCCACCAAGTGATTATTTTACAAAACATTTTAAAAAGGCTATAGTAATCTTTCTTTTTGGAGCAAATTGGATCCCATCTGCTTGGTTTGGGCAATAGAACAAACATACAGCCAATCAGTGAATGTCTAATTCCATGGTGGGTTGCTTTAATCCTTTTTTTTTTTTTTTTTTTTTTTTTTTTGGCATATTCTTGTCATTTTAATTTGTATATTTATTATTCAGCCTCTTTGGGAATTCTACTTGTTAAACCGGCAGAGCTCCTGAGAGGCGCCCGATTTTTGGGATACGTCGAGACGGACGCAATACCGTCGTCAAGAATTCCTAGCGTAGCATAGGCAACCGGCTAACCGACGCTGATCGACGCGGCAAATTCAATCGTCACATCTCGGGAAATGATACATCCCGGTCGGGGCGGAACGCGTAACGACGCGGGTTTTGAAGATAACTCAATTCATCGTCCTTGTCGGTGACGGAAACCCGTCGGTGTGCGGCGGGGTGTGTCATGTGCACGCCAGGGCCGGGGGGTTAGCAGGGTGCCCCGCTTGCTCCCGCCGCTCGCTTTTGTCTGGTGGCGTCCTCCTCAGGATGAGATGTGACAGCGCCGGATGATCTAATCGCGGATGTCACGGAGGAGACGCTTATTAGCCGAGATTTTCAAGGGCAAACAATAGCGCCGTTAGTTTGTGCGCCGTACCGACGAGCGAGGGAAGCGCCGAAAGATGCATTAGCTAACGTCGCACAAGCGAGGAGAGGAACCGCCGCTCTCTTATATTAATTGTTTATTTGCGTGCACGAATGCGCGCGAGCTTCTAGAAGTGTCTAGATGGAGGAAGGGGGGGGTCTCAATTTGTGGAACATGAGTTGATTTGTACTCCTACAAAGGACAAAACCTCTGCGGCAATTTCAATCTCTTCTGAGAGCTGAGTGGGAAGGAAGTGGCATGAAAATCACCGGGGTGACTTTCATGATGGATATGTTTTACATTATTTGCATATGAAGACTGTTGGAGAGGCAGCGGGAAAGAATGGGAAATGTTTGGCGGCACAATGAGGCTTCACAGATCTTTGTTTCCTGGGCGGAAAATCAGCAACCGGTGTTTGTTCTTTGAACATTTAGTGCGAGATTGCCTTTTTGTGATTTGATGTTTTTTTTTTTTTTTTTTGGAAGCAAACGTGAAGAAGTTGGCGAGCGGACGGCAAATGTATTCACGTCGACCTCGTTGCGAGGGAGGCTGACGCCAACCCGGGCGACCCGCTCACCCTTCACGCAACAGGTGTCGAGCTGCCAGGAACGACGGAGGAAAGAGAAAATAGAAAGTGGAAAAAGAACAAACAGGCCCGGATAGTCTTTTGTTTCCTCGGCACCTGGAAGACGATGGCGTGCGGTGAAATACACTTCGATCGCTTTTAACGTTAACGCGACAAGTTTGTGCAAATGTACCGATTTAATCGTCCGTGGAGGTTCTCGGTCGTCGGGCTCGCGGTCAATTCTCGCCGAGATCTTCTTGAGTTTCTTCGCTTGAAGATGGTTGGGCCCCCATCTGAGAGGCTTCTGTGGGACCAACACCGACCAACACTTCAGGATTGGTCTCCACGGTCCACCTACACCTGAAGGACATCCTTTCGGAGACAGCAATGTTGGCATTCTGGCCAGAGAAGACAAACGGTTTGATGGGGCGAGTCAAAGAAGCCATCTTTTCTTTGTTAAAACAGAAAAAAATAACAAGCATACCGTGTCGTACTGGGATCAAGACCGAGATGGAGCAGGACCTTCTTCTGCACCCTCCAAACAACCGGGAAAGATTGACATGTCGCCTCAGTCCATGGGATCCAACAGGTTTTACCTTTGCCGGTCCAGACGATCCCCAAAAGTTGCTCCTTCGTCCCCAACGAACGACACACCAATGAGTCAAAGTCAACTTTATTGTTAATTTCTCCGCATGTACTGGACGTTCAGAGGAATCGAAGGACCAATCAGAGATCCCCCTTAGACCTAGTTTCTGCCGATCCATTTACATAACAAGCCACCATAACCGGCCAAAACCCGGCCAGTTAAATTAGGAAACTCCCCACAGGTCGAAGGAACTGAAGAAGCCTCTCGGATGAGGGGCTGCAAGTGAAGAAATACAAGTCCAGTCGCTTCGACAAGAAGATTTCGACAAATTATGTTGCGCTAGATGGGATTCACACTTGCGGGCTAGCAGCACAGCTAACATGCAAGGATGCTAACCAGGCTACCGGGAGCAACCGGGGGTAGTCAGTGTCCAAAGGACACTTGGACACGTAGTGCATGTATGTTCCTGCCTGAAGGGGGGCTAGGTGTGTGTGTGTGTGTGTGTGTGTGTGTGTGTGTGTGTGTGTTTGTTTTCCTGTTGAATGTTCGAGCCGGCCTCCTCGGTTTGCTTCATGTGCAACGTTCAGCTCTCTGAGCGTACGTGTTTTCTGTCTCACTTAAAATATAATGCCGGTGATTTGTAAAGCTCGCTCGTTTGTAAAGGTCCGACAGGTTCGAGCGGCCAATATTGGCCTCACACAAATCAAATATCAATATCGGCTAATCCGCAGCAGCCGCCGGACTTATTTGGCTGAATGTGGATTTCGTCTCGGACGTTAAATCAGGAGTGCCGAACTGATTGCGGTCCGGGGGCTTAATTTGATGTCAAAGGGGCCGAACCAGTAAAATCATACCGTAATTACCTTGAAGTCACGCCGAGTCCAAATGTTTCCTTTGTTTGCGTGTAAAGGAGAACAGGTAAATTATAAAATGTTATATGAAGATTTGGAATCAAAACTTTTATTGTCATATTTACAGTATGGAAACGTATTTTCCCAGTACAATGAAAATTCTTACTTTGAAATTAAATGAATTGTTTCTTTAAAAAAACATATGCGACGAACAACCTGAGATTCATTGGGAAAAGTAATTGAAGCAATACCGAGCGTACATGTTTCTTATTAACCTTAACGAACAAAACGAACAAAGAAGTGGTCCATTTTTCATGGAAAACCCTACACTCCGTGTCTACTTTGCTCTTTTTTTCAAGGCCAACAGAAAAGCAGGTAAACTTCTAAAAATAAGTAAAAATGCTGTTTTCAGACCCAGGAGCCGCATTGCTGTGTTGCTGTGTTGCTAACACTGACTCAAACAGTGCACCCATAGCAGACAATGTAGGAACTATAATTTTATTTAAAAAAAAAGTAGTTCATTTTTATGTATTTTTTCAAATTGTAGTTTATTCCACGGGCCGGATCTGGCCCCCTGGTGGGCCGGTAGCGGCCCGCCGGCCGTACGTTTGCCAGCCCTGTGTTCAAGCATCTGGTGGCGACCCCTTGATCTAGAACTCTCTGTCAAACAAACGTTAGCGGCCACTTGACGTGACGGTCGAAGGTCGGATTCCTGGTTTTCGGTCGTATCTCCCCGACCGATTAATCATTTCCGCCCGAAGCGCCGCCTCCCTCGTCTTCTTCCGCACGTTAAATTGAATCGCTCGCCCGCAGACGCACACGTTAGAAACCGGTCTTTTTTCATCCGCTCGCAGACTTTGACTTCAAATGACCGCTAACCGGTTGAATTGCGGTTATCGGATGTCGATAGTTTGGAAGCAGATTTAGTTATTTTTGGGGGGGATATATGCTGATCTCTGCACACTGTTAATTAAAGAGGTGAGCAGACTTTAATAAGTCAGAAGCATCCGTCAATAAAAATGTAATTTACTTTTGATAATCTTCATCGACTGACTCTCTCGGTCCTTCTTTTTTTTTCCCCCGCGACGTCGGCGCTGACAGTCCTTGGGTTTATTATCGGCGGACAGCCCTGATGTTCGTCCCGGCCCCTCGGCTCCATTCAATCGATCTTTTGTTAAGAATCTTACTTATTTCTTTCTGACAGCTCCTTCAAATTTGCCAAACAGATCGACACTGTTGTTGAACCCGATTAACACTTTTAGCCGAGGTAAAAGCTTTTAGCTTTGAACTGGAAGAATCACGAGTGATTGATTTACTAGATCTTTTCCTTTTGGAGCTCCGCTCCTCAGGAACAACCTGCCCTTTTCAAACCGTACGCGACCTGCTTCGGCTCTGCGGGTCATCGGGTCTCTGCTGAAAAACCAACCACCTACGATCGGCATTTGTTTAGAGTTCAGACCCGAGTCGCACTCTTGTGCAAAAACCCTCGATCATTACCGCGCTTTGGCGTTTTTTTCCGCTTCTTTTATTTGTTGTCCCACCAACAGATCGGTGAAAAGTCAACCATCTTCCCTGCTTGAATCAGCTTTTGCTTTCACGGCGCCGTTTAATATGAATTCATTGACAAACTTTTCGACAGAGTAGTTCGTCCTTGCCTGCTGATCCAGGAAGGAAATGTAGTACTTTTTGCTACAGGAGGCATCTCAGACATACTCAGAGGACCAACTATGTCGGCGTCTTCCACCCAGCGCAGGAATGAACGCAGACGACGTGAGCAGTTGCACTTCCAAGTTTATTCCTTGCCAAGCAAACACAACAAAATACATATATACATAATACATATATGCCGTTTTTTCTGCACCATAAGGCGCACTGGATTATAAGGCGCGCCTTCAATGAATGGCCTATTTTCAAAAAAAATTCATATATAAGGCGCACTGCATTATAAGGCGCATATAATATAAGCTACAGTAGTGGCTGGGGTTGTGTTATGCATTCACTAAATGGAGCTGCGCTAAAGGGAATGTCAACAAAACAGTCAGATAAGTCAGTCAAACTTTATTAATGGAATATAAACAAATGTTCTGACAACTCTGTTCACTCCCAAAACAAGTTAGTGTATTCACAATACGGTACCGTAAGTACCGGTAGCTCTTACCGGTATTTGCGCCGCCTGCATTGAAAACAATGTATTTCCAACTCCATTTGTCACAGTTCAAAGCGTTTCATAAAACGAAAGCACCGAGAAGGACCGCCTCTAAATTCATCGATGTTCATGTCGCTAGCTAGCGCTGTTGCCTTCACTGGAATAGTGACTGTAGAGACGAATCTACCTGCTGCTCTATGTTCAACAACCCACTGTTTGAGTTTGTCCTTTAACTGTAGCGGTCTCGCTTTGTTTCCTCGGAAACTCTGTTTAGTCTTCTTTCCTCGGCGCTTCCTCCACTTCCGTACCATTGATTCATTAATGTTGAATTCTCTCGCCGCTGCTCTATTCCCGTGTTCCACTGGGTGACTGATCGCCTTGAGGTTAAACTCTGCGTCGTAAGCGTGTCTCTTGAAAGGTGGCATGGGGTCTTCATATGCACATAAGTGGTGTGGGAGTGGAATTCCCCTTTACCGTTTTTACCGCCGCTACTTCGGCGATGCGCGCACACACACACACACGCACGCAAATGGAAATGAAAATGCAAGCTGTGCGCAATCATATATCCCAGCATGCACCGCGCGCTACTTCTTCTACAGGAGAAAATGGAGTCGGCGGCTGCTTGCCGTAGTTGCGAGACCTCTTGCAGCTCACTATTGATCCATGTATAAGGCGCACTGGATTATAAGGCGCACTGTTGATTTTTAAGAAGACTAAAGGCTTTAGGTGCGCCTTATAGTGTGGAAAATATGGTATATGTTTTTATAAGCTCAGTGGTTAGTAGTGGAGAAACCGGTTGAGACACCGGATCAATCCTGATTGGTCCCTTTACCTTATATGTGTAACCAGGTGGTGGACGGTCGTCATTAAATTTACAAGAAAACACACTAAACTGTCTTAGAATCCCTGTTTGTCGCACCTTCTTGCTGCAGTTTTTCATGTTTGACAGCAGGGGCCATGCTAGCGATGTTGTGATGTTATGCTAAGAGTGAGAGTAACAGTGAAAAGTCAGGAAGTTCAGACAAGCCTTGCCACGGACGAATATGGTGAGACAATTTAATAATCCCGTAAGGCAGGGGTGTCAAACTCATTTTCACCGAGGGCCACATCAGCATAATGGTTTGCCTCGAAGGGCCACGTGTAACAGTAACAGCACACAGTGGACTCTCGTTACTTCACAGATTTTTTTTTGCAATTCTGTTCTCGCGATTTATCGTTCATTAGTGTTTTTTTGGTTTTTTTTTTTTTTTTTTTTTTTTTTTTTTTGTTTTTTGTTTTTTTGGAGTATTTGATTTTTTTTTTTTTTGTGATGAAATAGCCTAAGAAGAAAAAAAAAACAGTAAAAAATATAGTAAAATTAAACTAAAATTCATTTTATAAAAACAAAAAAAAATAAAAAATTTAATTAAAAAGATATATAAAAAATTGAGATCGCCTTTGGTGAACGAAGATACCCAGCGGTGCGAACTCTCGCTCCAAAGTAGATCCGTGCTTGGCGTGCTATTGGCTGATTGAGCATGTTGTTCCGTTCCTCATGTTGATTGATTCATGGAGAAGCAGTCGATCTCCTTGTAGGTTGTGCTCGGCATACGATGTCCTGGTCCGTTCCCGTAAGTGTGAATGCTTTGTGCTATTTAGTTTGTGAAAGTGTCTTCATTTTCTTTTGCGATACCCCACGCTCTACGATGCCTCCTAATCCAGTCGATGGTGGGTTGATAACCGTTTGCGGGAGGTTCGTAAAGGGTTTAGTGAGGTTTGTTGAGGGTCAAAATATCTGTAAATACCTTAAAAATGATCACTACTCCATTTCGACTTTGCGGAAATTCACTTTTCGCGGAAGTTAATTTCCAAGAGCCCCTTGAGGGTAAACTGTCAATGTAACTAAACGTAACCAAATATAATGTGAATTAAATGTCACTACTCCTTAATGTTAAATAACTCCGAATTTATTACTCATTTAAATCCAAAATGTTACAAATGCATTTGCATAGAAGTAAACATTTTTTTTTACGAGTTGCTCAGCTCTAAAGTTAGCTTCCACTGCCGCAGTGTTTTTGAATGCGCCTTCTGTGAACACGTTCTTCCGCCGTCGTATTTTGGCTTTTAATCCTCGGGCAATTTGTTGTTTTTCCAGAAGGCTAACTTTAGCATACTTAGCTCCATGTTTGGTATCAGATCGGACTGTTTGTAAAACGGACGCTGCCTTGTAACACAAATGACATACCGCTTTTTTCTCCTTGAAACACAAGCATGTATCGACCTTCCCGTCTTTCTTGAAACAGTTTTCCATCTGCAGCAACTTTTCTTTTCCTGGACATTTAGGGATCATTTGTATGTCTCACTTTTACTTGTTGAAAATCACATTGATGTAGATACACTGCGATCTAATGGCGTGGTGCCGTCACTTGGCGGGTAACGGGATCGGCATGAATGGTGGCAAATGTAGCTTCTGGTCAATGCACGTGTTTGACTTCTTTGTTATAAGACGATCAGACCTTTTAAGATGTTCTCGCGGGCCACAGAAAATCACAAGGCGGGCCACCTTTGGCCCGCGGGCCTTGAGTTTGACACGTGTGCTGTAAGGGGACTTATTGATAAAATATGAATGCTTTTATTTTAAAAAGCCACTTTCCGTTAGTTTAATTTGGATAGGATAGGATAAAATACTGTCTGGATGCCACCAAACCTACATGTCGACTCGCCAAGTGTTATGTTCCTTGTTTTTTTTTTGGTTTCCTTGTTCCCTTACGTAGTAGTTTTTAAATATCTTGTATCTAAATCGTTGTAAGTGTTTTATTTTTTTTAATTTAAGGAAATAAAGGACCCCAAATATTCATTCGTAGTTTCGGTGTGCGATTTCCCCCGGCTTCATACGGGTTTCTTTGTCCATTTCTGATGCTCTCCTCCGTCGTAAACATGATCGTATCTCTTCCTGCTTTTTTGTCACCCTCAACTTGACCTGATCGACACTTCTCCGTATCAAAATGACACGATGTCCTCCACGACTGTGTCAACATTTTGCGCCGGTGTCCGTTTGGGTTACATCAGCTGTTTCATCCTTAAAAGTCGTGCTTTCGTAAAGAAGACGCGGCGAGCGATATCACTACATCGTCAGCGTATTGAATCGCGTAAAGATCGCTTCCATTCTGCTTAGCGGCGGGAGACGGATTTTGATTTCTTCTATTTCATTATTTCTCGACTCTGTTTTGTTTCGTTCGGTGGGAAATCTAAAGCGTGGATTCAGCGATGAGCCGTCGGTATGCACGCTTTTTTTTTTTTTTTTTTTTTTTTGCTTTATCGCTACAAAATCATGCGCCAAGGAATGACGGCGGATATGCCGGGGCAAGCTCCTTCTAATGAGGTCTGGCAGACATTCTGCCCCTGCTGAGCCCCTAATACCTACAATCCCGACTCCACCCCTGAGTGCGATAAGGGTGAAGCTGTGATCCTGCCGGATTGGATGGAGACAGTGATTACAGTAGGTTCTTTTTGTAGCATGCTAATGTGCGAGCGCGGCGATGCCTGCTGTCTCGTCTTGTAAATCACGCTTTAGCCGCGGCGACTCCGGCGCAATTTGCATTACTCAGACAATCGTAACAATGCAGCGAGCAGATGTGCATGCATTTTATCCTTTCTCTTCACCTTCATTACATTTGGTTTTACTTAATGAGGTGCTGTGCACGCTGCGATGTTTATGCTTATAGCTACTGTTGTGTAGTTTAGCTACCTAATTACCTGGCTTACTGGTTTGTGAAAATGTCAGCTGTTACCCCGTGCCACTTAGAGAGTAGAAGCTACTGTTCTGTTAACACATACGCCCCGCTTGACCAACATGCTGTTCCGGCGAGAGGAGAGTCGCTTCAAATGATTCTGCTGCAGAAGCAGCGACGGACAAGCATTTTATCGTATCCGTTTAAACCGATCACGTGGCCGATCTACAGGTGCGGCGAAAAGCCTCGCGGTCGCAAGACGACTATTTGTTGAATAATTCACATCCGGGTGCATCATTTCAAACAACAACTTTGATGCTGTAGATATTAAAGTCCCCATTATGCGGCTATTTTTTTAAAAAAAAAAAAGGGTTGCAGCAATTATTCGTTGATTAATTGATCTGTTTGTTGCGTTCGGCGTCGAGGTTTATTTGATCGTTTGAGGAAGCGCAGTTGCGTCTTCCGGAGGTTTTTAAAACGCAAATCGGCTCGATCGGGAGGGTTAATCGCGTTTGGGATTGTTTGTCGCAGATATAAAAGTCTCGCAGATTCACAGACGTCGGGTTTCACCTCAGACAGAGCCTGGAACACGGCGGCTCCTCACCGTCTATAGTTTGCTTGTTTAGTTCCCCCTACATACCTGTGGGATCCTCATTATTTTTATTTGATACCATAGAAACGAGGGTCGGCGTTGCGCATAGTTTCTGTCCGGAAATACCCATAAAATCAGCTACAAAGCCGGTATTAGATTGCGGCTTGGATACGAGCATTAAAATTCATGAGTGGCTTCTACAAGTTAATAACTTTAACCGAAATCGCGGGCATTTATACAGTCTTCGCGCCCTGCTTTGTTGGGTCTAGTTGGCCGGATCTCCGCTTTTTTTTCCCAGCTGGCGCGGCGAGTCCGGGCAGGGGTGAAGCCTGCAAACACACTCGCTTACAAAAGGAGAAAGCCTTGTTAAAGAATCCGGTCTTATTGCGAACCCTCTCCCTTCACCGGGATCCAACACAACCGCAGGAAGCACTTCGCCATTTCAGATGAAATCAAATCTGGTTTTTGAGACGCCGCGTCGGGACGCCCCGCTTTGTTTCCCATTTGATTTGATGTATTGTCCGAATAATGACAGCAGCCATAAACTCAACGCCCGCTCTGCCAGCTCTAATAATATTTGCTGTAACTGCAAGAAAAAACAAACTTTTCTTCTTTTCCCTGTTTTTTTTTTTTTTTTCCCAAGCGGGGGGAACTCAAACCCGTCACATCCGGATCGTCCCAAAATGTCCCGAGACCGTTTCCGTGCATCCTTTTTTTTTTGATAACCTGAGAAATATTCCTTCCCTGCCGTTCGTCGAGCCTCCCCCCTGAAAGCGTCTGGAGTCTCCTCCCGGGAGGCGCCATCCCACTTTCCGAGCCCGTTCTATAAATTATGCAACATCTAAATCACCAAACTAACAGCTGATGCAGAGATATGAGTGAACCATCAAGGAGAAGATCAAGTGGATGATGAAGCAGAGGATAATAACGGCTCTGCTGACGATGAAAACTGCGAGGCCGACGGCGGCGGTGATCACGCAGATGTTGACGAGGTGATTATATCTCTTAATCTGCCGGCTGAATGAAAAATCATCTCTCACGTTCGGTCCGTCGGACCTTGAGTGCCGGCGCCGTACCTCTGTCCGAAAAAAAACAAAACAAAAAAAAAAAAACACAATTTTTTTTTTTTTTTTAGCTCGGCGATAATTCAAAATAATAATAATATAAAAAAAAAAAAAAAAAAAAAAACACTTTTTTTTTTTTTCAGCTCGGCGATAATTCAAAATAATAATAATAAAAAAAAATAAAAAAAAAAACACACTTGATAGATAATGACAGATATTGCATTTCAGCGGAACGGTAATTTAACAGCTATATCGTGACACATTTTTGCTTTAATTAATAGATTGCACCTCCTGCGATTTCAGATATTGCCTTTGGCTATATTGCAATTTCAGTAACGTTAATGACGAGGAATGATGAGGATTCACAGCCGGCTCCCTCGCCTCCTCCTCCCCCCCCCCCGTCCGCCACATGGGACACATTCCCGGCAAAATAAATAAATGACATCCACGAGTAATTAAAGTTTCAAGTCCCACCCCGGCCGCTATAGACGAGTGCATGTCCGATCATAAAAGATTGAGTTATTTCTATGACGCCGTCTCCAAAAAAAGAATGTGGACGGAAGGAAACGCAGAAGGAATAAATGTAAGATTCATAAAGCCGGAGAGGAGAGAGTGCGTTGTTTGCAACATGACATACATTCGGAGTGGGAGGCAGGGGCGGATACTGTGGGCCTTTCCGGTAAAATATGAATCTCCTTACTTGCATTGGAACTGCAATTCCCAGCGGATGGAGCGTGGAAGGAGGAAAAAAAATAAAAAATCAGTGTTCTGATTACGGCTTCAGCCGAATAACCGGCATGTCTGGCATGTCAGGTGTTTACAAGGTGAATAACAACATGCGGCAAACAGAAGCAAGGTGACACAGGAGTGTTTGGGGGGGGGTTTATATCCCCTATCTGAGGAATCCCGCCGCCGATAATTAAAAAAAAAAAAACAGAGCGGTTTACATTCGCGGATATGCGTTTTATTTTTCTAAAAAACCTTGAACGTCTTACTTTGAAGAAATATGTTTTTTTTTTTTTTTTTTCTCATGCGAGCACTTGCAGACCGCAGATAATAGCGATGTCCTCCAGCTCAAGAGATCCGGCTGAAATACATCAAAAGTAATACAGCAACAAATCAGACGTTCTGTTATAATATTTGTAAAGACTTCTGGGCTAATGCGGAGGAACCAGACAGCAAGGCTGTGTGACAAAGCATCAGAATCCGTCTCCCCGTCGTGAAAATATTATCCTGTAATTTATCTTGAGAGGCCGCGGCTGCGCCCATGTTTTCCTCCGGTGACTCAGTGCCTCGGAGACGCCGGCCGCGATGTAGCCGACGTGGGGAATCGCCGACGACTCCTTTTATGGGGGCAATGATTTTGTCCCGCGTTCGGTCAATAAATGCTTAAAAAATCCCAGCCGTTCGTAACAGTTTAACCCGGTATTAACACATGATGGCTCCGTTCTCGTCGCCTCTCACGCTCCGCTCTGCCGTCCTATATTATGACGTGACGTTTAATTTATTTACTCGTTTTCGCGAAATCGAACGCGATTTCCCGCCACCTGCTTCGCCATCACTTGCCGGGAAAAGATGAGAGGTTTTACATTAACGGGAAAATGATAAATAACGGGCGGCGTTGTTTCCAGGGAGGAGAACGTTGAGAACAGATTTCGGGGATGGACGCCGTCATCGTCCTCCATCAGATCCGGGCCTTCTTTGGTCTGGTTGGGACATTTGTGTGTGTGTGTGTGTGTGTGTGTGTGTGTGTTATTTCTTTTGCTCATGCATTTAAAAAGTACTGGACTGGTAATGTTAGAAGCTAGCAAGAATATCATTCACGTGTTCATTCATTGATTATCCGTCCGGTGCATCCGGGGCGCTGTCATTGGTCGAGAGGCGGAGGTCATCCTCGAGCGGGTGCACGTGGAGACACGTGCAAACATTCACTCATTCGTTCACACACCAGTAGACGTACAAACTCATTTCCTTTTCCCCTTCAGGGGTCGCCACAGCGAATCCACCTTCTCCATCTAACCCTGTTCCCGAGATCCTCCTCTCTCACACCAACTTATTCATATCCTCTCTCACTACGTCCATAAATCTTCCTCTAGACGTCAAACTCCAGCATCCGTCTACCGATATATTCACTCCTAAAACACGTGGATCCGTCCTGGTCGCTCCCAAAGAAAACCTCAGTATCTTCATCTCTGCGACCTCCAGCTCTGCCTCCTGTCTTGTCCATCTCTTCTTTCATTCTTGCTGATAGTCTTCTATCTCATCCCTGTTTCTTTACTTCCTCCCGACACTCTCTGTAGCTCCAGACTGTACTTGATACACTCACTCATTCACATTCACTCTCATTCCAACGTCATCCATGCTGCCGTTCACTCACTCATCCGCACCTCATTTAAAAACAAACAAGCGTTCACTCCTTCATTCACCAGACATGCGACAATTCACCCTCTCATTCAAGCATCATATAGAGAGAGAAGCAACCGTTCACTTTTTTTGGCCATTTATCAACAACAATTCACCCTCTCATTCAAACATCATATAGAGAGTAAAGCAACCGTTTGCTTTTTTTGGCCATTTTTCAACAACAATTTGTTTGTTTGTTTGTTTGTTTAGAAGTTTATTAGGACAGTGTACAAATACATTAAGCACAGATGCAGAGATGTTTGTACCAAATTATAGCTCATGGCTAATTTCCATCTGTAGTCCTGGACAATACAAATACAATTCACCCTCTCATTCAAACATCACCTAGAGAAGCAAGCGTTTGCTTTTTTAGGTCATTTTTCAACAACAATTCACCCTCTCATTTAAGCATCATATAGAGAGAAGCTACCATTGGCTTTTTTTTTGGTAACTTTTCAACAACAATTCACCCTCTCATTCAAACATCATATAGACACATACATCACTCACTCATTCACATATCATCTACACATACAACCATTCACTCACTCGTTCACACCTCAGAGAACCAAGCAAGCATTCACTCATTCATTTGCATCATTTCAAGATAGGCAACAATTCACCCTCTCGTTCAAACGTCATAGAGAGAGAAGCAACCGTTTGCTTTTTTTGGTCATTTTTCAACAATTCACCCTCTCATTCAAACATCATATAGACAGATGCGTCACTCACTCATTCGCATATCATCTAGACGTGCAAGCATTCACTCATTCATTCACATCATTTCCAGATATGCAACAATTCACCCTCTCATTCAAACGTCATGTAGAGACATGCATTCATTCACTCCTCCAGAGCTGCAACCATTCATTCGTTCACACTTCATATGGAGACCAACAACCATTCAATTTGTTATTCAAGCACAAAGAAAAGACGGATTCTCTTCGGCTCCATTTTTTGGGGCGCGTTCTGTCAATCGGGAGGTCGGCGGTTCGATTCCCCGCCCCCTCCCGTCTGCGTGTCAGTGTCCTTGAGCGAGGCGCTGCCGGTTAGCGCCTCGGTTAGCATCGCCGTGTCGCGGTACCGTACAGAAAAGCGTCCGTCAAAGGAAATCGGGGAACAATAAACACTCGTTTATTTCATCACGTTCGGCCGAAGCTGCCAGAAAAAACAAACAAACGTGATTTCATCCCCGCTCGCCTGTTCAGTATTCGCCGAAATGCGTGTGAAGACAAGCCAACCGAATTAACTCAAAGCGAGCGCTTTCGTCCTCCTGTTTTGATTCGCGGCGCAGTCGCCGGGGTTGGAGAACGCGGACGTGATTTATTCCGACCTGAAAGCCGTCGACGGCGGTTCAACGGGGCCGCTTTTCTAAGCGGCCGGTAAACAGCGTAAGGAGCTTCAGCTGGGCCGCGCCGAGGTAGCAGCTTGTTAGAGCGATCCCGCGCAGCTGAGCAGCCTTCTGCGAGCGCGTCCCGTTTGCTGCAGGGTGGAGGGCGGGTGCTGTCCTTGTAGCTGGGCTGCAGGTCCCCAGGCGCTATCAGGACCTGAGTGACAACCCCCTGCTGTCTTTCGCCCGGCTTATATTTGCATCGCTATTTTTATCTACATTCAGCGCTGCAAACGCCACGCGTTAGAACTCCTCATCCCGACCCCCCCCCCCCCCTCTTTGCGAAATAGCGTTAAACTCCATCAGCGATTTTTTTCGAGTCGCATGTTTTTATATCTTAGCAGGTTGTATTCC
This sequence comes from Fistularia commersonii, assembly GCF_037954325.1. NCBI lineage: Eukaryota > Metazoa > Chordata > Actinopteri > Syngnathiformes > Fistulariidae > Fistularia > Fistularia commersonii. The sequence goes on from NC_141312.1 coordinate 2,708,910, forward strand.
CGCTTCTTCTATCCTGTAACCGGCGAAATATTAAGGAACCGCATGCAAACCCCTGCTGGTCGCCTGGAAGGCTCGAGCTGACAATCAGGAAACACAAAGGGGGAGAGCGTTGCAGGATCCCGGGAAGACGTCTATATGTTTCATACAAAAGATGTGCTGGGTATTTTTTTACGTCGATGCAGCGTGCGTAGATAAACATGCCTCATTGCGCGTAGAACCACCACCGCCACGATGATGAACCGATCGTAATTTTCGTCTTATTCATCCGGTCTGCTGGGGGAAGCCCGATATGATTAACGCCTTCCCTGCTGGCATTTTCCACCCACCCAGAAAATTCACACCCCTCTGGGGGATACAGTCAACAAAAGCACTCTTGGGCGAGAGAGCGCCGCATCCTCGTGGAAACGCCGAGGAAAAGGATGTTTCTTTTGTTTATTCCGAGCGAGAGGACACAGTAAAAGGATTTTTTTTTTTTTTTTTTTTTTTCGAGACGTTGTTTATGCCTTCGTTGTTTATTGCTCCGGCGAGCACTTTTTGGACGTGGGAGGCGTCCCTGCTATGGGAGGGTTGGTGGTCGTTGGTTGACGTGCGTGAAAAAGCGGCGCGTGCAAGTAAATTGATCGCTGTTTGTGAACGGCAGGAGGTCGGTGGTTCCGTCACCGAGTCTGTGTGTCATTTGCTTTCGTGAATATTGCTTTTAAAAAGCGACCTCATGGCTCGTCCTGTAGGATCAGAATAAAAGTCAGCTTTATTGTCAACAAAATAATAATCATCACAATAATGATAATCATGATAATAACAATAACAATAATAATAATAATGATGGAAATAGGAATGAAAATAATAGTATATAATAATAATGAAAATTATAATATATAATAATCACAACAAAAAATGACACTATTAATAATCATAATCATAATAAAGATAATCACAATAATGATAATAATAATAATAATCACAATAATAATATATAATAATAATCACAATAATAATTATAATATTAATAATAATATAAATCACAATAATAATAATGATATAATAATCATAATAATCACAATAATAATAATGATAATAATAATAATAATGATAATAATAATAATACTGCGCACATTAGCAGTAAAATGTACAGTTACATTTAAAGTATGGGATACATTTGATGTCATGATGGAGTACTTGGAGTTTTTTTTGTACAGAATAGTGAAAAGGGCACTATTAATACCATCGTGGTATAAATATACTATACATTAATACTGTAATCGGTTACTATTGGAGTGTCATCGTGCTGTTGCAGTAACTGCATGCCGAGTTGGCTCTCCACCACGTCAGTCTGACGCAGGTTTGGATCTCATCTCAGCAGCTCCGCTAAACACAAATTCGGATAAATGTGACAATTCGCTCTCCTTCGCTGAATTTTCCGACGGCGACGTCGGTACGGAGAAGAGCCGGGCGAGTATTCCTCTGTCCTCTGTGGTCTCGGATGCATGGAGAGAGAAAAAAAAAACAAAAAACATATCTTTTTATTTGTTCCATTATTTCTTTAAAAGGGAAAAACAATCTCACTGTCACTGTATTTGTATTTTCTACTGGTCGGCGCAGGCTAACTCCTGGAATGACTTGACCTCCGGGTGAGAAAGAACAACTTGCATCCACCTCTGCCGGGCGCAGCTTCTCCCGAGGTCTGCACGGCACAGACGGCCGCCGCGATCGATGTTTTATTCCTTTTTTTTTTTTTTTCGGCGGGGCCGGAGGAGGGGGGGGGATTTATTTCCGTCTGTATATTTTTTTACAGCTCTCTCCGCGATACAGCTGTTAAACAAACAAACAACAAAAAAGAAACAAAACAAAAATAAGGATTGCTGGGAAATTCCGTCTTTATTAACGGGACGGCGAAAACGGAGGCGCATCAGCCGGCGGCTGCACTCTGCAGTGACTAAAAGCTGCCACCAGACAGATGCGTAAATTATTTATTACGGCGCGGCAAACAAAGTACGGCATTTTTTGTTTCTCATCAGTTCGGCTCTTGACGAACTCACAGGCGGCAGACGATTAAACCGAAGAGAAAATTCAATTAAACAAAATTTCTTTATCTGGAGACAGCAGCGGTTACATATTACATCCCCGTAATTCAAAATTTCCATGAAGGGGGTTTTCACCGCGAATGTGGGTCAAGTCAGACTTTGTTCCATAATCGAGCTCCATCAGATTTAATATTTAAACCGGAGTCATTAAAAGTATGTATCGTTATTGTACTCATTGTTTCCGTTTGTGATCGAGTCTGGTAATTTCATTTCGGGTTTAACATAGAATGCTTTTACATTCGTCCGCGATACCCGGCGCGCCCGTCTCCGAATTAAAATTGCACAAAGAGCCGTGAATGGCGGATGCGGAACAGACGTGGACGAATGTATAATAGATATTTCTCAAGTCGGTATTATTTAAAATTTGAAACCAAAGTGTGGATACAAATGTTGGCTCTCTGATGGAGCGTGTTTCTCACGTTTGCGCGCATCTAGCTATTATTATCATCTCCTATTTCTTCCGTTTTTAGCAAAACCGCCTCTCGTAACTCCTGAAACGGAAATAGAATAGAAATCGTGTGTGTTAAGGCAGTTTTGGCTTTTTAGCTCATTATTTAAAACAAATGAGTCTCCCGGGTCGATTTTAATGATCCGAACGGCGGCGTCCAAAACACACAGACAACCCATTAAGTCGAGGCGTGGCCGAATCGCTCTTCGGAGACGCCGTATCGCGGCCTTCATCCGGGGCGTTTGGACAAAACGGCGACGGGCGTGTTCTCATTAACGACGCCTCAATGCCAGCGCGACAAAACACACACCCGTCAATGCTTTTTAGAGTAAACAAATTGTCGATGATAACGAAAGGGAGTCACGTCTCTTTCAGCCTTATAAAATAAATAAATAAAACAAAAAAGACACAATCATTGTTCAAACACTGCATTGTCAATAAAGGGAAATTATAAAATATTCAGATTACCTTATAATTCTACATCCCCGCCTCCAACTGGCTCCTCGCTGTTCAGTAAATGATCAATCAAAACAGCTAAACCACTGTGACATCCTTATTGTTATTAATGTAATTTTTCTTAAATACAACATTTGGTATGTGTTGATAACTGCAGACAGGCCTGTGTTTGTATTTGTGTGTGTGTGTGTGTGTGTGTGTGTGTGTGTGCCTTCACACACCTCTCCTCCCTGAAATAACAGTTCAGATTTGGTCATGGTCTTTGCAATTTAGACCAGCGTCGACCCGGTCTGAAGCCAAGGCGAGTCAAAAAAAAAAATAAATAAAATTAAAAAAAAAAAAAAAAAAAAATCATCCGTGCTCAAGATAGCGCTGCGAAAGATTTATTTTTTATTTTTTATCTAAAATGCACTTAATTCCAGACAAAGGCTCAGTGAACCACAAAGGGAACGAGAATGAATTCGGTAAATTGGTAATAAAAAAAAACGCACCGTATTTCCAAATACGACGGTTTTCCCCTCCCGCCTCGGCTCGACCCGTCGACGGCGCTTTTTTGAGCAGATTACGCACCGATTGACTAGAAGGAGAAATGTTTATTTTGAAAATGAAAATATGACGAGAAGCAACGCGGTGACTTTATTTTCTCTCTATGTTAAAGGGATGATAAAAGTATGCGTAAATTTAACGAAGCGGGGTTGCCTCCATCTCTGTGAAGGCTCACCGTAAAGACTCCTGCAGCCATGAAGTCTAACGGCTTATGTAGTTCAGAGTAGCTTTTGAGTTTCCGCAGAGTTGTGGCTCACCTGTCAGCGAGCATTTGCATACCGCGGGACTCCTCGCGCTGTCACGGGGAATCTAAAGCCACCCCCTCCAACCTAAAATAAAAAAAAAAAAAAAAAAATCCCTGTCATCATATATTTGCACCTCCTCCAGGAAAGTAAATATACAAAAATAAATGTGCGCTGCTTTGATTTGATCCTCACTCAGAGTATAAGCTCCGAGGTTGAGGGGGGAAAAGATTGCAGATGGGAAGTGGAGGTCATTACATGCAGTCCAACTTTTACTCCGTGCACAGACCGTGACAGACTTATTCCTCTGGTATTGGAAGTGATTACTGACTGTCCCCTCCTCCTCCTCCTCCTCCACCACATCAGCTCCAACGGGCCTATTGTGAAAATTCTTTCGTAGGATTCCTTGAGAGAATGATGTGTTTTCAACCTCGACTGGCCCTCTAATAAGATGATTGATGAGTGAAAAGAAAATAAAGATCCATGATATCAATTTGGTATTAATGCAATGTTAGATTCTGCAAAAGGAGCATGCAGGCCCATATATATATATATATATATATATATATATGTCTCAGAAAATTAGAATATTGTGATCAAGTTCTTTATCTTCTGTAATGCAATCACAAAAATGTCATACATTCTGGATTCATTACAAATCAACTGAAATATTGCAAACCTTTTATTATTTTAATATTGCTGATGATGGCTTACATCTTAAGAAAAAAAAAATCCTATCTCAAAATATTAGAATATCATTAAAAAGTCATTTTTGTTTTTTTAATTGCATTACAGAAGATAAAGAACTTTATCACTATATTCTAATTTTCTGAGACAGTCCTGTATCTATATATATATATATAAATATCAAATAAAAGGAACAGTAAAATAACACATCCTAGATGTGACTGAATGAAATATTTTTATGAAATACTTTATTCTTTCCATAGTTGAATGAGTTGATAACAAAATCACACAAATATTGTCAATGGAAATCAAATGTATGAACCCATGGAGGTACATATATTTATATATGTAACTCAATCAATTCAATATTTCCTTTCTGAAAATTAAATGGGTAACAGATGGGTGGAAAAAAAAAATATATACACACACACACACATATATGACAACACACACACACATATATGTATATCTGTGTAATATGTATGTTTATATATATAAATGTATGTAAGAGTGTGTATATATGTGAATAGATAGATATATATATATACATATATATATATATATGCATACACACACACATATATGTACACCAACACACGTATATCACTGTGTATTTATATGTATATAAAGATATATATACATATATAGATACATATATTCATACACATTTATAATTTTACACACAGACATATATGCATATAATACCCGTGTGTGTGTATGTATATATATCTGTGCATATATTTATGTACACATATTTGTACGTTTATATATGTGCAGGTTTGTACATCTATATATGTATTGTGAGCGAGGTCGGAGTCCGAAGCGTAAACGATGTATCGAATATCCCCAGTAACAGTTCTATGGTACAGATAAACAAAACGCAACGGCGCGATTCTCCACGGAAATGACTAATGGCACCGGGGGAGAGACATTTTGAAAAATGTAAACACGCGACATCGAATCGTATCGCGGCGCCGCGATCGACCGGGCGACCGATCCGGGGTTCGGCCCGCCTCTCGCCCCCCCCGAGACCCCGGGTTCAGGGCGGGCGCGTGGAGAGCGAACGCTAAGTGGCTGCATCAATTTATTCGCGATCGCTCGCGGCCTCGCACCGATTCACTCATGCATCCAGATCAACTCTTCCCACCCCCGCTGTCAACAATTATTGAACAAACCCTGGAGAAACGCTAATATCTGGAGTTTATTGTTTGCTTTTCAGTTTCCATGGTTATCCCTCGCGATATTCCTCTCTGGATGTTTTTGTGAAACGGCTTGTTTTGCTCTTTTGCATACGACGCGCTACGGTTTGGTGAACCTCGGCCCGGCGACGTGAAATATATGCACGCGCGTAAGAAACGCGCGCGCGTTAGCGCCGCAGCCGCTCGGGAAATCACGTTAAACCCGTCGGCGGTAAAAAAGCAAACAAAGCAAACCTCCAGCAAAATATCTGCATATGCTCTGTAGTAAGAGCGCATTACTGTCAGGGCGAACGTACCTCCTCTTGGTCGGTATAGAGGAGCGCGGGAAAGGTCGCCTCTGTATTCTCTGAAACATCATTGACACAATGAACCCTGTTGGTCGGTGTCATCCGTGGATTTAGGCAGAACATCAGTCCTTCTCCCTGGAGCTCAGAGGCTTAGTATCTCAGAGCAGAGCTGCGCGATATCTCTGTCCGCCCCTCTGCCCTTCCCCAGGGTGGCGGGTCGACTCTCTCTTCATGCTTGTTCTGCACAGACCCGTCCAGGAAGTGTTCAAATAATGATGCCGTGTTGATTAAATAAAGAGAGCGTAACGGGTAAAAATGCAAAATGCAGGATATTTGCTTCGGAGCAGACAGACACTGAGTCACCGCCATTGAAATTCCGCCGCGTGGGGAAAAAGGAAAGGACGCGTGAGATTCTGTAATATTTTCCCGTTGACGAGTATTTAGCTTAATTGTATTTGCATTCTTGCAACAGCGGCGGGAGCGATGAAGGATATTGTAAGAGTTGTGATGTCATCATTAATCGTGATGTAACGCATTCAAATACGGGAGGCCGCTCACGCCGCGCACGCAAGAGGAAATCGTGCCGGGACCGGCTCTCATTTCAGGGACTTTAAAAAGACTCCGAAATATTAATTTAAGAATCGAGACCAGAACGATCAATCACAATGCTACAAACAATGCTCATTTTAGACGTATTACGTGTCCCCGGGGCTGATGGAGCCGTTCCAGCTTTCACTCTGCCGCCACCATAAGATTAAGACCTTCAAGGATAAACAAATTTATATTTATATATATATATATATATACCAACTCAATATTTCCTTTCTGAAAATTAAATGGGTAACAGATGGGTGTGAAAAAAAAAAAAAAAAAACGCACTCTCTATTTTACATCCATTTTCCCAAGACACCTGTTGTTGATTATACAATTAAATTAAGTTTACATGAAATGGTTAGAGATGTGAAAATATTCGAAAGGGAATATTTTAAAAGATTTTCGACCGTCTAGACGAGGAGAGGTTTGTTTTGCGGCCGCGTTCTCGCACACTGATTCCCAGCCTGGTTTGTGCGAGTGATCTGGAAGTAATCTTCGTATCGCAACCGTTCGCCGCGCCCGTCCGTATTTACGCCGGATACAGCCTGGTAAATTGTTAGCCACTGATTTGAAACCCGAATTGTACTTCGGAATCGTACCCAGCATCCGTTTGTATGTAATGGCACTTCTCTCCGGGGGTCGGAAAAGAACGGGACTCCGGTTTGTCTTCTGTTTTGAAACAAACGGAGTGTACCGCTAATGCGCGGCCACTGTGTTACCGTGGGTAGATGTTGCCGCTCCGCGGGTTTCTGGTGAGTTTTAATGATCGCGGTCGAGTCCAGAAAGCTTCAATTTATGCGGTTAAAACAACGTGTTGGACCAACGGAGGATATCTGTCCTGTTGGGACGTGTCGGCTGTCAACAGGAAAACAGTTTATTACCGTCTGGTTCCCAGACATCCGGGAGACTCGGGAGGCCGTGACCCTTCGGCGTGGGGAACGCAGCCTCGGCCCTTTTTCAGCAATATCAGCAAGTCCCTTTCTGGGCAGGGAATAAAAGCACAGAGCTCCAAATATCACTTCCAGGATCACCGGACTAAATTGATATGCAATATTTGTAAAAAAGAAAAAAAAAGGCGTCACATCCGTATGTTTTTAGGCTCCTTCAGTGGAGAATACATGTAAAATAAATGTGAAGTAATGTACTTTTTTTTTTTTTTTCTTTACATTACATACCCAGTCATTTGGCAGACGATTTTATCCAAAGCGACTTACAAAAAGTGCAATTTAGTCACCGAATATCCAAAGTACTAGTAGTCAGAAGTGACCACTCAACCAAATTGCCGTCTCAGAACCATAAACGCATACGTTCATTTCATCGTTTTTTGTTTTTTTTCTACCGGAGGAGTTGTTTTTTTTTTTTTTTTTAATGTTGGCCACTGGGTGGCGCCGCTGAGTCCCATTGTTGCTTTCATTATTGTTACTTCGCCAACAGCAGCAGACACCTTCTCACATTTTTGGGATTTCTCATGCAGTCAGGTGTGGGTTCTGGAGGTCCACCTGGGTAACAGCTTCTACCCAAGTATTAGCATGTGATCACGTGTTTTGCTGTGTCGGGCGACCCCTATTTCTACGTGCGAAACGTTTTTATTTTATTCCTCGCCAAACACCGGTCAACCACATTGGTGAAAATAATACACCCGCATACAAGTCTTTGCGCCATATATGATAAACATTTAATATTACTGATGCGCAATGACGACTGTGGTCGATGTCCGGTCTTGCTACCTTAGACCCTTGTTTAGGGGTGCTTAACTCATTTTGGTCTACATACACAGACCAAGGGCTACATACACTTTTTTTTTTTTTTTTGTAAAGGAGAGGTAAATTCTAAAACTATTTATATGTAATAAACTGTTTAAAGAATACATGACAAACAACATGTTTTGTCTTTTCAGTTGTCTGTGCATTTTGTTGTATTTGTATGGTAAACTTGCTGAATCCACACCAAGCATGCAGGTTTCTTATTAACCTCAACGAACAAATTAAAAGGGGTAAATTTTTCTTGGAAAACCCGACACTCCATGTCTGCTTTTTTTCTTTTTTTGAACGAAATCTTGCAGATGAGGCTGTAAAAATGCTATTTTTATATATTTTTTCCACGGGCCGGATCAGCCCTCCTGGCGGGCCGATACCGGCCCGCGGGCCGTACCTTTGACACCCCTGGCCAAGTTCATTCATCTTGAAGAGTAGAGATACTCCATTGAACGTGAAGGAAATCAAGGTGTCTAGCAGCAAACACATCATACACAATGCAGAGACTGTATCTGCATACATACAACCAGTCACTTAGCAGATATATAATACATATATATCATAACAATAATCCAAGAAGGTGAGAAAAGTGTCCTGATAAGTTGACTTGCAGTAATCCAAGTTCTAGTCCAGTCCGACTGCACAACCCTGGGGACAAAAGACCTCCGCAGTCGAACTACACACCAAATACGATAAAGAAAAAAAAAAGATGTCTCACTTGTTCTGTTGTGTATTGATACAAAAAGTCAATCAATGAAGCGAAACACGTAAACAAGCAGAAAGCGCAGGACGAATCCAGAGTCTCCGTTGACCTCCGTTGGGCTGCAGGGCTCTTACCGACGCTCCCCCGGTGGCTCCACACCCGTATTTAGATAAAAAACGAAGCCAAATCTGGCCACGTGCTCCGCAGCGACCGGCTACCGGAGCTATTTTCCACACCGTAACCGACCCCGGCAAATTGAAATTCATCCTGTGCGTAAGCTGTCGGTTTTCATGACCTTCCAGGTTGCAACTATTCCCGCGGTGAGCCCCTCTATCAGAGAGGTTTCCGTCTGACCCGCCGCGTTCGGAGATTTTCCGGCGTAACTTTGATTTGACTGTTGCGATACAGCCGTCTCGCAACTTTAGCAAATAAACCCGGCAGCGACCGCAACGCATACTGTATCTTTCTCCTTGCCAGGGATGAAACCGCGGCCAGCTTTACGAAAAACACCTTTAATCACTGAACCAACGGCGCCATTATACATTTTTTTTTTTTTTTTCTTTTAGCTGTGAAAAACTGCAAAACCAGTTATTTTTAACCGTTTGCATGCATCGTGCAACCATTACACCCCAATGAATCGATACCTGTCTCCAGGTGTTTGCATCCCCTCCGTCTTTCCGGGGTGACTTTGGTGCATTTGGTGAATGTTAACAAGAAAGAATGAGATGAAAATCTGGTGACGCATGAGTGTGTGTGTGTGTGTGTGCATGTCTGGAAGGCACACCCTCTTTTGTTTATCGCAGTTCTTTCCTTCTTGTTGGTTTTCCCAGCGCGGCCCTCCCTCTCGCCCTCCTCGCCGCCGGCCTGCATGTGTTGTTTAGCTAACATCTTAGCCCGAGAGTGCACAGGCTTTCGGGTGCTCAGCACCGCGGAAGTTGGCTATGGATCGTACCAAAACATCTGTGGGGGTGTTGCTTATGAAACACATTTTCTCCACCGGCCTCTTGGAAATAAGCACAGATTTCCAAAAAAAAGAAAAAAAAAAAAAAAAAAAAGAATCAGTTTGGCCCAAAGCTTCAATTTCTGCTCCCGCGGGAGGACAGAAGGCGGGTCAGCGGGATTCCGGAGCCTCCCGGCTCACGAGTCGCGTCCCCGGCCAGATGCTGGACTTTATCGAAATCGACCTTCGGCTCGAAATCACCTGCAAATTGAAAATAAATAAATGAATAAAGCGCCGTTCTCCGCGAGGAAAGGAACCGGCGAAGCGCTCGGAACAATTAAACTTTTATATATCATGTACATATTTCCCATGCTGCCATTTTAATGAATTATAGGATTTTGTAAATCATTCGCTTTATTACGTATAATGATGTTTTTGTACATGATTGCCCGCAACTATTCATCACAGCCTTTTTCTTTTATGTCTCAGGATGTCGTGATGCTCGGAAGGCGGGAGGCAGCGCCTAGGCTCGGTGCCTGGTTAACCCGTGGAGGACTGACTGAAACGGTGCTGGATGGCGGCCAAGACACCGGACGGTGAAGACGAGGAAGCGCGCGGTATCGTGGATCGCTCGTGTCGTTCGCCGCCTCTCGCAAAGTAGATGCAAAGCGTCCCTGCGAGGCGCCTCCGCCGTTCGCTCTTTCACGCGTCTTCCCAGGAACCATGGCAAAAACGATCGGGATAGATAGTCAAGGGCGGGAATAGAAGTCCGACCGCTGAAAACTTTCCACGGCGACTAAGCCGGCGCTAAAGCTCGGAGATATCGCCCCCCTCGCGACGGCGTCGGTTTTCGTGTGTGTGACAGAGCGGCGAGGAGAAGCGAGTACCTTCGGCTAGAAAACCATCATGGGCAGGTGTAACGCAAAGGCTTTCTGGCTTCTGCTCTTAGCTCGGTCGGTGTTGACAGGTATGGCTTTGGAATACGAGGGCGTCCCGGGCCAGTGGACGCGCTACGGACAGTGGGACGCCAAGGCGACAGGTGAGCTCAGCTTCATACTGAAGACCAACGTCAGCAAAGCCCTGGTGCTCTACTTGGACGACGGCGGGAACTGTGACTTCCTGGAGCTCCTGATCGCCGAGGGGAGGCTCCAGTTGCGCTTCACCATCCACTGCGCCGAACCGGCCTCCCTGCACACCGAGACGCGAATCGACGACCTGCGCTGGCACAGAGTCCTCCTCTCTCGTAATTTCAGGGAGACCAAGCTGGCGGTGGATAACGAGGAGAAATCCGTGGGCGTGAAGTCCAAGAGAAAAGAGATGGTCGTCGCCAGCGACCTCTACGTGGGGGGGATCTCGCCCGACGTGCGCCTCTCCGCCCTGACGTCCAGCACCGTTAAATACGAGCCGCCGTTCCAGGGTCTCATAGCCAATTTGAAATTCGGGGAGGCGCTGCCGTTGCTGCTGGACGGTCAGGCCGTCCACGGCGACCTGGAGTACATTTGCGCGTCGCACTCGCCGTGCAACAACAAAGGCTTGTGCTCCGTCAGCCAAGGAGAGGTCCTGTGCGACTGTATCAATACCAGCTACAAGGGAAGGTACTGCCACGAAGGTGAGAAATCGAATCTACCCGTTCTTTGCAACTTTGGATGATTTCGGTCGCGGAATTCTAACCGCTTTGATGACAAACTCTGAAATATCCCGTCGCCTTTAACCTTTTATACCTGGTTTCCGCTCAAAGCGGTGGTCGTAAGACGTTCGTCGAGCTCAGGGGTCGGCGACCCTTAACACCCAAAGAGCCACTTGGACCCGGTTTCCTCAGAAAAGAAAACACCGGGAGCCGCGATTACTTTTTGACGTCTAAAATAAAGGCACCACTGTATATATTGCTTTTTATTACCTTTACACTTTGTATAAACAAGTGTGTAGTGTGTTGCTCCTAAAATTCACAAAGTATTACGGAGAAAATAAAATTTTATTTATGTAATGAACTCATTTTGGGCTTTCAGAGCGTTTAGCGGAGCCTTGACCTGAATTTTAAAAATAAATCGCGAAAAAATCACTGTCAGTAAACAATAAAAAATAAATATTTGCAAAATATCTTCATAAATATTTATTTTACCCGGTTTATGGGACTTCTGCTCCTGAACTTCTGCGCACAGCATTTGCAAATCGGGACTTTATACCGGCTTCTGCGAGCGTGACATTATTTTGAGCGGCGAAAAATAATCGATATCGTTCTATCTAATATTTCAAGATCACAATAATCTTCCATCTTAGACTTAAAAGTTAAAAAAAAGGAATTAACACAAATGAAATACGAAAAATAATCAATATAATGTTATCTAATATTTCAAGATCCCAATAATCTTCCATCTTAGAACTAAAAGTTAAAAAAAGGAATTAACACAAATGAAATACGAAAAATAATAGATATTATTTTATCTAATATTTCAAGATCACAATAATCTTCCATCTTAGAACTAAAAGTTAAAAAAAGGAATTAACACAAATGAAATACGAAAAATAATAGATATAATTTTATCTAATATTTCAAGATCACAATAATCTTCCATCTTAGAACTAAAAGTTAAAAAAAGGAATTAACACAAATGAAATACACTTCAATTAAATATTTATAATTTATTTTCCCAATCCACTCGTAGCCGCAGTGTAAAAATAATAGAGCCGCGGGTTGCCGACCCCTTGGCTGGCTGTTCGCCACTCGGAAAAATAGACGGCTAAGATAAAAAGAAAAGTCTTGCGTGACCAGTTGTGCGTGGTGAGGCACGAGCGCCGTACTGTTAGATTGTTTCTGAAAAATGTCCCGCGGAGAGTCACCGGGATGGAGCCGGGACCCCAATTCGGTGGAAATATACGACCTGCACACTCATTGGGTTTTAGAGAATAATCAATAGAGGCGGGTGATTTAAGGCGAGGGGAGCTCCGGCTCGTCCGCCGCAGGAGGGAAGCACTGACAGGCGTCTCCGAGAGTCAAAAGGGATATCGGCTTCTAATATGACAGCCGGTCGATGGCGCCGTCCAACTGCGGAAAGATTACAAAACACCCGAGGATAAAGCGCGGCACGTCGGAGGCGACTTTTAGCTCAACTCGTCTCTTCCGGGACAGAAAAGGGAAGTTCGGCGTCGTATTTCAGTCGGAGTTGATGGGCGGCGCGAGGATTACTCGTAAATATACTGCTCAAAAAAATAAAGGGAACACTTGAACGACACAATGTAACTCCAAGTCAATCCCACTTGTGTGAAATCATAGTGTCCACTCAGGAAGCAACACAGATTCATTTTGACTTGTTTTAAGGACATTACATCAAAGTTGGATCAGCCTGGAGTTTGTTTTTACACTTTAATTTTGAGTGCGATTCCTAATCCAGACCTCCATGGGTTGATACAATTGATTTCCATTGATCATTTTTGTGTGATTTTGTTGTCAGCACATTCAACTGTGTAAAGAGCAAAGTATTTCATAAGAATATTTCATTCATTTAGATCTAGGATGTGTTTTTTAAGTGTTCCCTTTATTTTTTTTGAGCAGTGTATAATGATACAAATGACAAACGATGCGTGGAAAAGACGATATTGATCGTCTCCGGCGCCTTCGATGTTTTATAGAAATCGCGAAAACCGTAGATATTTTGCATCAGCCCGCGAGAGGCCGAAAGAGAGAACGCTAATTAGCACGACATCGATGCTAACGCTTCGACAAAAAGTAATGACGGTTTAAATGAGCGGGTTAAGGTGATCTGAGCTCCGGTAAAATCATGTGTAAAGATGATTTGAAAAACTGCTGTTAGCAATAAATGTCTGTTTTTGTTTCTTTTTTTTTTTTTTTTTTTTTTATTTCCCCCCCCCCCTCCGTATTCCAGCAGGTGTCCAGAGAGAAGTAGAAGGTAAGACAGTGCATTGTATATTGAGCATAATGATGAGCATAATGTGTTTTCTGGCGATGCTGCAAAAGCTATTACCGCAGCATCGGCGTGTGAGAGTGTGTTCATTATTATCAGGTTGTTATTGTCAGTTTGGACTGCAGTTATGACATCCAACAAATTAAGCTGAAAGGAAGCCGTACTATCACTGATCTCAAGGTCACGGAGGATAAAAAATAAAAAAAATAAGCGCTTAATGTTCCGGAATACTGATTGTATGTGTAATCGGTGCGCTCAAGGTGACCGGGGAGGTCGTCCGAGCACGTGGGGGTTCACACACCCCAAACTAAAATATGAGGGATGCTTTGGTGGGGATGCAGATGCTTTGGTTTATTCTTTTTTTCCGAGGTTTGTGATCTCCTTTTTACGTCGAGTGATGTTTTCTATTTCCCGGTTTTAAGTCTGTCTTTAATATGTAGATGAGACTCAGAAACGCTGGCATTAATATCCAGCTGATTACAGAGGCCTTGACATTCATCAACTTGTCCTGTTATTTTCATCATTCGACTTCTCGGCGATGTTTTCCAGGAGGCATTTAGCATCGTTTTCTGTTTTTTTTTTTTTTTAAAAAGAAAGTCTTATTGGGTGTGAAAAGAGACGTTTTCCTCGTTATCGGCAACATTTTAAGGGACCGCAATTAAAACGGGATCGGCTGTTAATGAAGCTGACGCGTCGAATGCGAAATGAAGATTTGTGCAGCCGCCGTCGGAGCGAGGTATCCATCATCCCGGTAAAGACCGCGGGCTCTGGTGAGAGGGCAGCCAGCAGGCTCAGGAGAGCGGCACAAGGTGCTTTGGACGGCTGCACATTATAAATCACTATTGCTGGTCAAAAGTGCTCCAGCCCGTGCACACCTGCTTTCAGGGATCCTGCCCCCGACACACGGTCACTACTCACCGAGTTAAATGTCCAGCTGGAACGGGATTTTTTTTTTTTTTTTCTCGGAGCCGATACTGATATTTGGAAGCTCAGCAACGGCCACTTTAGCGTACGGCAAAATAATGGTGTCGTCACCGAGAAAAATTAACCTCCAGCATCTAATGCAGGGGTGGGCAAACTACGGCCCGCGGGCCACATCCGGCCCGTCGGTCTTTTTAATCCGGCCCGCCAAAGATTGAACAGAATTCATACCTGATGTGAATGATTGAACGATCGGATCAATGAATGCGGGAGCTCAAACAGGATTTTATTTCAATTTTGGAGCGACTTGAGAATTTTCCCGAGCTGAATGACACAGATTGGCTTAGGGATTTAGCCTTTACTGAGGACATACTGACATACATGAATGAGCCGGACGTGATGCTACAAGGGTAAAACCTGTTTGTGCATGAAATGCAAGCAAACATCAGAGCCTTCAAAACCAAGCTGGTTTTATTTTCAAAGCAAACAATGTTCAGACAAATGTCAGACGAGTCCGATATGTACTTTTAACAAATGCGTTTTTTTTTTTTTAATTATTTACATGTATCGTATCTTGTGTTGACCCGGCCCATCTGTCAAATTCTAAAAGTCAGTGCGGCCCCTTGAGCCAAAAAGTTTGCCCACCCCTGATCTAAGGTTTAACCAAGAATAACCATCCGGTGCATTACTTTGTGGAAAAAAAAAAAAAAATGTTTTACCGTTCGCTCGAGTGAAAGACGCCAACGGTTCATCCCGAAACAATTTCCAAAAACATTTATCATCGTTGATATGAGGGATATGCGGAGATGGCGCGGCGGCTCCGCTCGCCGCCGAAAGAAAAGGGGGGGAAGGCATTACCAGATGACACGCCGCTACGAGAGCACGTCGGGACGTTTTATTGGATTAAAGCTCGACGCGGAGACGATTCCCGAGGCAGAACGCTGGAAAACAAACGACGCAGAGAAAACAATACTCCGCGGCCGCCTTTTTTGTTTTTTTCTTCCTCTCCGTCCTCGACGCGACATTCGACTCGTCCAAGATGGTCACCCACGAGCTGCATTCGGGTTTGGGGCTTTTGGGTATTAAGTGGGGCAGGAATTATCTGTGTTTGACAGAGGAACTGTTTTAAGAGAATGGAAACCTTTAGCACAGCGGGTGGATCTTCGGGGTCGTTCGGCACGTGGTTCTCCTGTTGATCTGCGTGGACAAAGGCCATGGCGGGGCTCGCTCTAATGCCAAAGAGCCCTCTGCTCCGCCAATGTTTTGAGAGCAGAGGCAGGTCTGCGAAGGAGAGATAAGGACGGCCACCTCGCGAGGCGGAAACGACCCGGAGAGAAATCTCTCCAACGTACGGGAAGGGGCGAACGGCGAAGCGATTCCGGGCTTCGCACGCCCGTCGTCGCTGCTTTGTTTTGATTTATTTGTTTTACTTTTCTTTTCAGATTCGAACGTGTAAGCGCGCTCCGGTGACACGCCGCGGAGCGCGGAGATGACAAAAACACTTAAAAAAGGGGACGCAGCTGGCCCTAATGGGCCGGCATCTTTTCAGCAGCAGTGACCTTGGTCTAATCCTTCATTACAACTGCCTCCATATTATAGCACTTTTCACGGAAACACAAATTTACCAAATCCTAATCCTCTTGCAATGCTTCTTTTTTTTTTTTTTTTTATTATTTTTTGTTCTTCTTAGATGCCCGTTCATTAATGTCAAAATAATGACTTGAAGGTCTGTCGGGTTTTAATTCTCCCTTTTATTTATTTTTTTTTCTTCCCTGACAATTTTTGTTTAAATAATCTTTGTGTTTGTCTTGTTTCGACTTTATAAAACGATTAGCGCCGGAAATATCAAATCAGGACGTGGCGTGAAACGATTCCAGCGGAAAAAGCGTCGAGCAGAGACCGAGACTGAGACGACGGAAACGATCAGACTCACACTCCTGTCATTACACACAACACAATGTCCACCGTCGGGTGTGTCTTAACACATACTGTAACATGCTTCGCTCGGAAGCAACATCTGTTTACGAAGCAAAGCGACAAGCGCTCCGACGGCCGTCCCGTGGAATGCTATGCTAACCGTCGAAAACAGCACAGACGACGTGTATGCTATCTAAAACAGCAAAACCCCCTTGAAATATTTAATGAAACTGCTGGATTTCCTTTTTTTTTTTTTATTATTTTTTACATGTCGCTAGTACCTTTAGCGTGCATTATTTACTTTATTAGCCCTCAACCGCGCGCGGTAGTCGCTGTATCCCCGCCACCGCTAGACATGATCCGGGATTCGATGTTCAACATATCAAAAACAGATTTGTGAAATATCCGTTTTGATCAACGTGCAATTTAACGAATGCCAGTGAGCTGCTAAAATGTAAATATCAGAAAGTAAAAATGCAAAGTTAGCTCCGCAACCCGACCATATGCATTTGCATTTTATTTCTCTCGAGATCTCAACGGGTTGGTTGTTTTTTGTTTTTTTTTTGTTTGTTTGTTGTTTTTTTTTTACTTTCCTCAGGTTCCCCCCCCCCCCCAAATACTGAAATAGCTCTCAAACCAAGTCAAAGGAGCACGCTGACTTATAAAATAAGCTTCCCGTGCCGACCGTTTTATCTGCCGTGTATTTAAAGATAGGAAACTAGTGGACGGATGCTGAGAAAGGCGGCTTGTTTGCATACAGGTCGAGCCATTTATCTCTCCATTGCCACACACTGAGATTTGTATGTAAGGCTCAGCCAAGCGGGATAAGGAAATTCAACGGGGTCTGCCTCCATAGGATTATCACACATTGGGGCAAGAACAATATTCCTCATCCACTTCTTTGTGACTCCACAAAGAAGTGGCCGCACGGAGAAGGGAAAGACGGGTTTATCGGCCAGGGTTCTCCGTACGTCGCCGCTCTCGTGAAGGTCGGGTCGGGTTCGCTGTCGTTTTCTCGGCTTCTGCGCTCAACCGAGCGACTCGTAATGGTAAACAAAGTGAAGGTTGAGACGAGGGCACGGCTTCGCTGTGATTTTTGCGTCCGTCTCCGCCAGTCATCCTGGGGAAACCACCCTCCCGGTGTAGCCCTTACTTCCACCTCAAGGGACACCTGACGTTGTGGTGTGTTCCAGAAAAAAAAAAAAAACTCAAATCTCTCTGCAGGGGAGAGGTTGTGCAAATGCGCGGTGACGCTGACCTTTTCTGTTGGACGTTGCTAGCCTGATAGCATAGCTTGCCGTCATGCCGTCTGAGATAGCGGGCTTTTCTTGCTGCGAGCAATTCGGAGCCGGCGGAGGCCTCATGGTGACCGTCCGTACCTCCGGGTGAGCTCGTCGCTTCCCGGCGAGGCTAATTATTTGTGCGGCTAATCAAAATGAAATTAGCGGTGGAAAATTCCAAAACGTGGCCGCAAAAACCAACCGGCAAGTCATTAAATCAATATATTTGTCACATCAGCCGGCGCTCATCTAAACTGCTTTGTGCTCTGGATTAAGGTCTGTTTGTCCTTCAGCCGTGCAACGAGTGTTTGTTTTGATGTTGCTTGTGCAGGGATTCATTGCTTGATGCATTATCCAGATTGGGTTTCCTATTTATCGGAGATTTACAAGGTTGCATCGGTGTTCGTGACAAAGTTCTCACCGCAATAGCTGGAGGTTGTGCGACTCTTCTGCAAGTTGCTGAAGGATGAGTAAGGCCAGCAGGCTGGGACGCGCAATGCTAATGCATCTCGCAGCTATCTTGTCAATAAAAGGGTCCTTTGGCGAGACACTGAACGCCCCCGGTTGCTCCCCTGGCTAGCAGCCTTGCATGTTAGCAAGGCTGCTAGCACGCACGTGTGAATGGGTGAATGTCATCTAACCCTACGTAACGTCTTGTCAAAATCTTCTTGGATTTCTTCCCTTGCAGACGATTCAGCCGTCATCCCAGGGGCTTCTTGAGTTCTAATGACCCGAGGGGAGTTTCCTTATTTAACCGCCAGGGTTTTGGGCGGGTCGAGGTTATGGTGGCTCGTAATGTAAATGGGAGAGTCGATCGTCAGAAGCTAAAGGGGTTGTTAAGCTAATGTAGAGAAACATCGGTTCTTCGGTATGTCCGGTACACGTGGACAAATCGACGATAAAGTTGACTTTATGTCTTGGGGATGTCGTTCGTTGGGGATGAAGGAGCAACTTTTGGGGATTACGTGAAAAGGTAAAGCCAGACAAAGGAATGAAACCTGTTGGATCACATGGACCGAGACTCAGGTGGATCCGGGGGTGAATCGTACCCGGTTGTTTGGAGGCTGCAGAAGGTCCGTCAGCGTTACACACTTGTGGAAGGTCGCGTCTGAGGCCCCCTCCTCTGTTTGGAGATATTTTTCGTGTTTTGACAAAGACAGCTTCTTCGACTCCTCTCCGGCCAGAATACGGACGTTGCCGTCTTGAAAGTAACGTCCCTCGTCCTTCAGGCGTAGGCGGACCGCTGAGTCCCGTCACCTGAAGCGGTGACTCCTGTGTAAGACCATCAATTTGCGCAGAGGTTGTTTGGTCTCTCCAATGTAAACGTCATCGCCACTCTCAGCGCAAGTGACACCATATTTTCGATCTTCTGCCCGGGTGTTTTGTCCTTGGGCAGGTCATTAGATCGGGAGCCTCTCGGATGACGGGTGAAACCTCTTCGAGTGAAGAAATTCAAGTCCGGCGGTCGCGACGAGAAGATTTCGACAAGAATTCGCCGCGACCCGGATGACTGAGAACCTCCGCAGACGTCTCGCGGCTTTACAAATCCCCGATGCATAGCGCTGCAAAAAAAAAAAAAAAAAAAAACAACAAAGATTCCACCTAAATGACAGCTCAGACTGCAACTGTGAGAGGCTGGCGGTGTGAGTCTTCCAGTGATGATGCACTGATGAGAGCTGTTTGTGTTGGCTGGCACACCGGGGCTCATGTGCTCAGCAGAAGTGTTGCATTGTGTCATCCCGGCTTTTTTTTTTTTTCATTTCTGGCAAGAAAAACAGATGAAATATGCCGTATACAGTGTTCTTCTTCCAGGCCGAGCTCTTGAAGCGCTACCGTTTGCGTGATGTGGAACATTTATATGTTACAAAGAGTAAACAGCTAAGAGCGAGGGCTAAAGCGAGGGCTAAAATGTTATCAGTTAACATTCCTATGCTAATAGGATTAGCTTTGCTAATAACATAAGGCCACATGTGGCCCTACAATCAATTGGCAACCAGTGAATATATATATATATATATATATATATATATATATATATATATATATATATACATACATAGATAATATATGTAGACATATATGATATATACATGTATATATATATATTTATAATATGAATTTATAGGTATATGTGTATATATATGTATATAAATATGTATATACGTTTATAACCTTCCTATGCTAATAGGATTAGCTTTGCTAATACCATGAGGCCATTTGTGGCCCTTCAAATCAATTGGCACCCAGTAAAGATATATATGTATGTATATATATAAATATATGCATGTATGGATGTATGTGTGTGTGTATATATACATTTATATGTATATATATATACATATACATAAATATAAAGTGTATGATATATATGTGTATACATAGATAATATATATGTATACATATATGATATAAACATGTATATGTATAAATATTTATATTTATGATATGAATTTATATGTATATGCGTATATATATATGTATATAAATATGTATATATGTATATGCCATTTGGACCTGGTTTCTTCGGAAAAGAAAACACTGGGAGCCGCACTTACTTTTTCATGTCTAAAATAAAGGTACCACTGTATATATTGCTTTTTCATATTTTGCCTACCAGGGGTTGAAAGTCTCGACAAATTGACGGAGTCTTGGAGGGAAAACCGGCTTCCGCGAGTGTGACATATATTTTGAGCGTAGAAAAAATAATAAATATAATTTTGTTTTAATATTTCAAGATCACAACAATCTTCCAGTTTAGAACTGAAATTATTTCACATACAGTTTTTTGATTTAAAAGCAAAATAATAGCCTAGAGGCAAGCAAGTAGCACATCGACTTCTTCGTTGTTGAGATTTCCCCCTTTATCATTCCCGTTCCACGTTTAACTCCCGTTGCTTCTTTATGGAGGATGTTTGTTCTCAGCCAGAGACACCGTGGGTGTGACGGTGAAGTTATTCCCCGCCGTAACGTCGGAGGTAGACAGCTATTGGCGTTTGGATTTATGTTTCGCCGAATGCGGTTTGCCCTGGCTGTCTTTAAGGCTCCGATTTTAGGACGGCGAACAAAAAGCTTCCCCCTCTGCGTGGGACGCTGAAAACCGCTCTCGGTGGCAGATATTGCTAATCATTTTAAGGCCAGGAAATCCATTAATAGACGATGGCATAAACAATAATCGCCGTTATTCCGATCAATTCAAGGATCTTTTTCAAACGTCGAGCGAGATCACGTTCGGGTATTTGTATCGGGCGGGTGTTCCGCGTTTGAGAAATAAAAAAGAAGGTGACACGTTGCGCGTCACGATCCTAACAACAGTAATTTTATCCGGATTATCATGTTTTCAGGACTGCTGGAAACCAAAAGTCGTATTTTAGACTAGAAAAGCAACTTGTTAAAGGATGTGCTTCTAAATTATGTCTGCTGCTGTCCATTCTGCAAACACTGTGGCTGCACTAGACATATAGATCCATATATATATATATATTTATGTATATATAAATACATATTCAGCCGTGGGTTGAAATGTGGTCAACAGTCTTGCTTAATTAGCTGATTTGTTTTCAGCGGTCAGGATTACTGTGACCTCATGGACCTTGTAAACCCAATATTTCCTAAAATGTGATTTATTTAAATAAATGCCCCAAGATGTTTTTAAAATATATATATTTTTTATAGTTACACGCCTCCAAGGAATTGCCTCAGATTTCTTTTGACATTTATTTATTCTGACAAACAGAAAAGGCCAATATTTCCTGAAATGTGATTTCTTTTTAATTTATTTAAAAATGCCTCCAAGAAATTTATCCAGTTTAAAATTGTATTTATATATTGGTACGCTTCCACGGAATTGCTTCATTTATATATATATATATACATATATATATATATAAATGAAGCATGCATATATATATATATATATATATATATATATTATACAAAATAGAACAGACTATTTTTTCTAAAATATAATGTGCTTATTTTTTTTTGTCTCCAAAGAATTACTCCAGATATTTTTAAGTTGTATTCATTTACTGGTATTTGCCTCCGAGGAACTGCTTCCTGTTTTTGGTTTTTATTCACTCATTCTAAATATTAGAAAACTCAATATTTTCTAAAATTTGATGGATTTTTTTTGTTAATATACAGAAACGCCTCTAGGTAATTATCACAGTTTTTTTTTTTCAATGATATATATTTATTGGTATAAGCTTCCTCGGAATAGGTTTTTTTTTTTTTTTTAAACGTATTTATTGTACAAAATGGAAAACCTTAATATTTCCTAAAATGTGATCTGATTATTAACGTATTTATAAATGCCTCCAAGGAATTACTCCACATTTTTTAAGTTGTATTTACTAAATGGTATACACCAGCAAGGAATTGCTTTGATTTTTATTTCTTTTATTTCTTAATTTGCATTATACAAAATAGAAAACCATAATATTTCCTGAAATGTGATCAGTTTATTAATTTTATTTATAAATGGCTCCAAGGAATTACTCCAGTTTTTTTTTTAAGTTGTATCAATTTGATATTATACACCAGCAAGGAATTGCTTTGATTTTTATTTCTTTATTTATTATACAAAATAGAAAACCCTAATATTTCCAAAAATGTGATCAGTTTATTAATTTTATTTATAAATGGCTCCAAGGAATTACTCCAGTTTTTTTTTTTAAGTTGTATCAATTTGATATTATACACCAGCAAGGAATTGCTTTGATTTTTATTTCTTTATTTATTATACAAAATAGAAAACCCTAATATTTCCAAAAATGTGATCAGTTTATTAATTTTATTTATAAATGGCTCCAAGGAATTACTCCAGATTTTTTTAAGTTGTGTTATCTTAAAGGTATACGCCTCCAAGGAATTGCTTTGGGTTTTTTTTTTTTTCAATTTATTATACAAAGTAGAAAACCCTAATATTTCCCAAAATGTGATCCTTTTATTTGTTAATTTTTTAAATAAGTAATGAATAGATTACACAATATCTAATGGAATTAAATGAGTGTATCACCTAGATATCTTGCTTCACCGTAGCATTTGGTTGTTCCTCATCTGCAGCGCAAGATGAATTCGGTTCATTTCCTCGAACGTTCGTCAAGCCTTTTTATCGAATCTTTCCGAAACGCGAACCCGTAATTTTCCGAAGGCGGGTAAACACGGGCCACGTTTCCAATCCCGTTATCCCGACAGCCTGCAGGTGGGATGACACTGAATATTCCAGCCCCGATGTTTTCGCCGTTCCGAGAATCTTCCGCGCTTCGTTTGCAGGATTCAGACGTTCTTTGCAGGATTCCGCGGCGTGTAATCGAGCGTCGAGTCCCGGCGAATGGCGAGCTCACTGCTTCGACTAACCTTCTCCGCCCTCCCGGATGAAGTCATCTAGACGTACGACGTGGTATTCTGGTCCTGGTCCGCCTGTTTTATGACGGCACAGGCGGATGAAGTTTTAACACGGCGGCGGCTTCTTTTCCGCGCGGTTTAAAGGTGGCAAATTATTGCTGGCTGACCTTTTACATGACGATCTTTGGAAGATGTTGCGCTGCGGCGGTTCTTCCGTTTCCAGACCTTAACCTGTTGAGCTGCGTGTTCCGTGCGGACGTCTCCGGAGATGGAGTGGATAAGGAGGATTGTCGCTCGTGCCCTTTTCTAAAACACCGCCAAACAGAAGGTTAATTAGGCTCGCGTGGCTTGGCTGAGCACTTACGTGGAAATATCAGCGCCGGACGTTATTTTTTTTAAAATCGCAGATCGCGCGTTCATCAGGAATGGAGAATATAGATCTTATACATCAAGACGTCTGCATCAAGTAAACATACAGTATGTGTTCCATTTCGAAAAAAAGCATCTTTGTGAGCAACCGCATCGGAGGGTTGCGCCGATCAAGATGTTTTTTTTCTCTCCTTGCCTTCCCTCTCCTCCCTTGAGATGTCTGTCTGTTTTCAGTTTGATTTCCCCTTTGTATTTTAGTTTGAACTTTGACATCCGTACCTTCCCCAGGATGTCTGTCACAAACTGCAGTCCAACATTGTGACAATGCTTTCGTTTCTCCCGATCCTCTTTTATGAACTTCCTGTTTTCGTATCCTTTTTTCTGTCCTTTCCCTCAAGGTCTGGCGCACCTGATGTTAAAAAGCCAAGGTATGGGGTCTATTGGTTTGCTTTTCCTTCCCAGCCACCAAATCACAACATTCCGCTTCCCGTGATACCATTTCAGTTAACTGTGCTGCACTAATATTTACTCTCCTCTTTTTTCATATAATTGCCTCTTCATTTTTGCTTCCTGTCATGTTATGCTCACTACTCACTCAATTCTTGTTCATCAAACCTTTGTCCTGACCACTGACTGAGCTACTGGAACCTCAACTTTGACCTCTGCAGTTTTTCGCCAAGGTAATGCACCGATGCTCGTAGAACCTCTTCGGCTCTTTGCCTACTTTTCAAAGGGTGTCTCTCGCGCGACGAAGCCGAAATCGGTCGATCGGATTTTTCTTCCTGTTGCTTTAGTGACACATGCTAGATGTATAATCTGAAAAAAAAAAAAAAAAAATGGAAAGAAAATTGTGCCGGTAACTCCATTTTCATTTTGTAGATAAACGTTTATTTCTGTTACGTCTGTAAAAGAAAAAAATAGTAATAATAAAATTCTACTCAGCGTTCATTATTTTGCACTTGCTGTAATCCTTTTTATTTACCCTATAAATCAGGGGTGGGCAATTATTTTGGCTGGCGGGCCACATTTCTTAGTTCGTATTTACGCGCGGGCCAACTGGGTATCATGTAAATTGAACAAAATGAAAATTGCAATTTAAATATTGACATTTTTTGGCAGTTTATTTCCCCTTTAAAATGATCGTGTAAATGTACCGACATCGTTTTGAATGTAAATCATCCATGGAAAATTAAACCAAAGGGAAACTAAATTCAATATCGATTGAAAATATTGAAAGAAAATAGTTTTGCGGGCCGGATAAAAAAAGCTGGACGGGCCGGATGTGGCCCGCGGGCCGTAAAATGCCCAGATCTGCTATAAATGCTTTTTGTATGTCTTTGTTTCAAGGGATTGTTTCTTTTCAAATGTCAACTGATATGTAAATCGTGTCGCTTGCGCCGAATTCTTGCGCCGGATGACGTTTTTTTTTTTTTTTTTTTTTCCCGGGGCGACGACGCCACCGCACACCCTGCGGTCCCCGGTTGCGGGACACACACACACACACACTCTCTCTCGCGTTGTTAGCGGTGTTTAAAGCAAAGGGGGAGATAATGCACGCTTTGCACTTTTTGCTCCCGCGACTTCAGCATCGCTTGCAGAACGACGGGCGTCGCCCAAATCCCGCCGCCGCCGCCGCACTGCCTCGGCCGTAAAGATTAACATTGACTCTGGCAGCGGGATATCGCCGCTATATTAAATATTTAGCACATCCTGCAATAAGAGCTGCGAAAGGCCAACCGCAGGCGTACGCTTCCTGAAAATTAGGCCTAATGTAATTGTTCAATTTCTTGTTTAAATAAGAGGACCTCGGTAATTGATTGTGGATAAAGATTTAAAGAAAGAAAAGCCCTCAGAGCAACACAAGCGGTACAAGTGGGTTAGTGACAAAGCCTTTTATATAAGAGTCAGATGGGATGTATGCAGGAGGTAAATGAATTATTATCCCATTTGATTTGATAACAAATGAATTTATTGACTGTGACAGCGTCCCAGCCGCTCGCCCGAGGCTACACTCGGGAGTGTTTTGATTCGATCTGGATTTATTTGTCCACAAAATGGGTTCCGGATCCAGTCTGCTCTCAAACTTGGCCGCCGTCTCTCTATAAACGAGTTCGAGCCGCTTCGCATGCTTCGGGGAAACCGGACGCGCCTTAATTCCGAGTCTTCGGTGAACCGCACCGCCACGGTCTTATTAGGGAAATTATGCAGACCCAGGTGTGGCCACCTAGAGTGCCTCTGCATCTTCCTGCCTGCAGACCCGACGGTCAATCGCTGCCCCGCCATCCATATGCCCACACCACCTGACTCGTTTTCGGGCGCATCCAGCCGACAACCCGACCCCCCCCTTCGCCCGCCGACGAGGAGCAGCAGTGATAAATTCAGCGGCTGCCATCTGCGCCCCGAGCGTATGGACCGCTTTGACATTAATCATCGGCAACGCCAAACATTAATGAATAATACACATGTTGACACTCCTCACGTCAGCTGGTGCGTGAACGTACCTGCAGCGGAGCGACGCCGCGGCCTCCCGATGAAGCCTTATTTCTCCGCCGCGTTAAACGCGATCTCACATTGGTGGCACTTTGCCACCAATGCCTCGCTCCTAAGCGCAGGACAACAATCGCTAGCTGTTATTTTCTGAATGAGCGCTCTTCACGGTTGCGACCGGGATGCCGCGGGTGTCTTTTGTATTTTTGCAGGGGGTTCGACAATCACTTTAAAATGATTCGCGGGCAGTTTGCGGCCCGCGACCGCTTAGAACGCCGTACCTTCTGTCGCCGCCGGAGTGAAATTTGACGGAAGATTGGAAGATACGCCGGAAGACAGAGGAAGAAGGTTTTTTTTTTTTTTTTTTTTTGCCGAGTTCTTCGTCAGATGTCGATTTGCAAGGCGGGGTAATTCGCCACGAAGCTGCGGGTGCCGAACTGCCACATCGGCGTCACACGTCGGACCGGGACCTCGGACGCCGCTTCCACCGAGTTGGTGTGAAAGTCTGCCCGGGGAAACGGCAAACACAGCTTGCATTTTCTTGTCGACAAGCCAGTCAATATTGTTGCTGCAGACGATGGAGCTCGTCCAAAATAAACGTGAGGCCGAAGCTACGGTCTGTCGCATTCACAGCCGACCGCAAACCGCCATCGATCCCTCCGTAGCGTTAAATCAAGATAAAAAGTCACCTTTTTTTGGGGGGGGGGTGATGTGTTCGTTTAAACAAAAATAGCAGGGATAATACAAACGTCATTTTGTGAGATCGATGCGTTTGAACCCAAAATGATGAGATAGACGAAGCCGGAACTTTTCTTCATTTTCCAATTGTACAATATCAGAAATCACTTTTGTTTTTCGCTGGAAATGCGCACCGCTCACACACGGAAATGGGATGGCGAACGGCCGTGTGTCTCCCGATGTGATTGGCTGGCGACGGGTTCACCTTGAATCCAATGACAGCTCGGATTGGCTGCGGTCCCGCTGCAGGATAAGCAGTACGGACAACCAACCAATGAACAAGAGCAATGTTCTGGTTCTAATTGGAAATGATCCCGATGCTATTTTCGCTTCATAAACAATACGACTGATGTTCCAGATAATCGTAATTCAATGGCCTTTTCTCCTTTTGTTCGATCCCCCGCACTTTTCCCTTCTCACATCAGCGTAATGAGGCTACAACACAATGGCCCAACAGGTTGTTGTCTTTGCAGTCGTTTCGTAACTGCTTAGCTGCAACAACAGATACTAATGTTCCCGTTAGCCTAAACTGGCCCCGGGGTTTGAAAGAAGACTTTTAACTCGCAAAAGAAATATCGACTAAAGTAGCGGCTTATTAGCGTAGCGTGCGAAGGCTCGCTCGGTCGCCTCAGCGCTGCGGTTCGTCAGTGACGCCGCCGGCGACGTGCGGCGAGGTTCATTGCCGGTGAGCCACGCCTATCATGAGGCAGGAGAACTGCGTGCCTCACTTAGTAGCTATTCGCAGCCGTTTTATGATCGCCCAGCGCAAGAAACTAGCAACACACATACAGTTGTTGACAAAAAAAACACTACATTGGAAATGTAGCTCATCTAGCAAAACTTTTCAAACATTTAAATATAAAGAGAGATAGCAATTCGGTCTCAGAGCCGAGCACATCTACGTTGAGGCACAACAGTCGGCAGCCTCGCCGCACATCTCTTCTCAGCATTTGACCAGTAAATGTGAACATCCAGTGATTTTGAATAAAAAAAAACAATCTAAAACTGGTGAAGTTTAATAAAAAAAAATACCTTTATCATGCAAATCACTGATAAATAGAACCATTGAACTCTTTTCCGTTTTACTTTTTTTTTTTTTCCAAGATCGGCAAGTGAGGCACGGCCTCTCCTGCCTCCCCTGACTGCACTTCACTGTTCTACACTGATATGAAACAGCCCGTTTGACCCACAATCCAGATTGTTAACTATCAGATGAAACGGGCGGGGAATCTGCGCCGTTTATTTTTAATATCGCAAGGATTAAGAGCGGGTGTCATCATTTGTTAAAGTAGTATATGTGTGTGCGCTGACAGTCGTGGCCTCTGGGTGGCCTCAAGCAGAGGAGCTGACTGTTGTAACTAATGGTAGCCTCTCCGACTGTCATGCGGTAGCCAGAAGGGGTCCATTTTGTTTTGTTTGTTTGTTTGTTTGCTTTTTTTCTGTGTGGGGTTGCGGGGAGGGGGCGGCGTCTGCCAGGCTTAGAGGGTTTGTGGTCGTCATTCCAAATGTGCCAATGTGAGTGGCCTCTTTTCTCATATTTTTTTGTATTTTTTTCAGAGCCTCCAAACATGCTTTGTTGACTCGCGTCTCCAGACAATATATTTATGTGTTTGCGCATATGTGTGTGTGTGTGTGTGTGTGTGTGTGTGTGTGTGCGCTCGATGCAAAGCCTTTATGAGTTTTACTTTTAAATAGTACCAATTATTCGCGGTGTACAATAGGCCAGAGAGAAGTCCCGCAGGACTCGCCTGCAAAATAATAGCATAATAACGCCGTGTTCATTTATTCATTAATTCAAATTTGTTATTTCGCAAGTAATCTTTCCGGGCAAGACCTGTTTATAGGAGTAAAATGGAGTGATTAGCGAGAACGTTCTCAGATTAGCTGCAGTGTAAAGGACAGGTTTTGACATCAATGCTAGTCTTGTACAGCCTGTCAAACGTTACGTTGCTGACACATGTAGTTCTGAGGAATGATGAAGCCGTCACGGGCTGATTATCTTCCATCTGCTCCTGTTCAACACGGAGCGCTCGGGGAATTTGTTCGTGCCCTTAGTTTTTAACTATATATTTAGCATACCGGTGCTTTTAGCTTGATGTTTTAATCTTGGGTGTATCCAGAGTAGCGCTGTTGGATAGACGCTAGCTATCATTCTCTCTCTGAACAAAAAAAAACAAAGTGTAAAAAAGCAGTTATCAAGGTCAAGTCCCGTCAGAAACAGTTGCAATTATTTTGAAAATGAAAAAGCCTTTGGATGTTTTTAGTTGTTTTTTTTTTTTTCCCACCGTTAATTGTTGGGTATAAATTGAAGAACGCGACACACACCATGGTGAGTCATCTCTGTCGTCACCAGACCTTGTTTGGTAAAACAAAACACCGGAGTATTTGTTTTCCCACTGACAGTGAACTTCCGTCACGATGTACGGTCATCATGTAGTTTTTGGTCGGATCCCCACTGGATAGTGCATGGTCTGTTTGGCAATGACGGCATACCTCCCAATTATTTTACACTTCCCCACTTGCCGAAGCCTTTTTTGTTTTTCCTTACCACTAGATTGACCTTCTGTGCGGACGAAAAGCTGCCGTCAAGGAATCGTGAGCTTTTTGACCGAAAAAAAAATCATTTACAACGTTTCTTGTCCCATCATAGGGCAGGAAGAGTCATTGGCCACCTTCAAGGGCAATGAGTATTTCAGTTACAACCTGTCCCAGACACCCATTCAGAGCAGTCTGGACGAGATCACGCTGTCCTTCCGGACGCTGCAAAGGAACGGCCTGCTGCTTCACACGGGGAAGTCGGCCGACTACGTCAACCTGTCTCTGAGGAACGGCGCTCTGTGGCTCGTCATCAACCTCGGCTCCGGAGCTTTCGAGGCGCTGGTGGAACCCACCAGCGGGAAGTTCAATGACAACGTCTGGCACGACGTTCGGGTGACGCGCAACCTTCGACAGGTGCGTATGCAATCGCCGTTTCGGACGCCGGAGGTTTTCCGCACGTGAAATTCCTTTGTAGCTTTAGATGTTTGTTGTGCTTTTGGCTGATCTGTTTCTTAAAATCCCCACGTCGGTCACCCACAGAATAAGTAAAATTTTATTTGTCCCCGAGGGGCAATTGGAGGGCACATGGGGTGCAAATTATGATCAAGTATAAAATAAAAAAAAAAATATATATATATATATATTATTTTTTACATATTTTTATATATTATTATTATATTTTTACATTTATATTATATTATATTATATATTATTATATATTATTTTATATATATATATATATGTGTGTGTATATATCTATATTTGTATATAAGAAAATTAGAATATTGTGATGACGTTCTTTATCTTCTGTAATGCCATTAAAAAACAAAAATTACTTTTTCATGATATTCTAATATTTTGAGATAGGATCTTTGAGTTTTTTTAGGATATAAGCCATATTCAACAATATTTGGCACTTAAGACCTTAAAACACTTTATAGCCTTGACTTTGACACTTTATAGTTTTATTTGTATTTCTTATTCTCCCCCCCCTTTTTTTTTTTTTACTGTTTATACAATTTCCTACTATTATTGATTATTGCTATGTTTCACTTGAAACTCAGGCACAACAATTTCCTTCAGGATAAATAAAGTTGTTCTTATTCTTATTTAAATAATAAAAGGCTTGCAATATTTCAGTTGATTTGTAAGACATGTATGACATTTTTGTTTTTGTATTTGCATTACAGAAGATAAAGAACTTTATCCCAATATTCTGAGACAGTCCTGTATATGTGTGTGCCTATATGTATGTATGTATGTATGTATGTATATATATGTATAGAAATATGTATATATATATAGTTTGGCGATGAGGGGGTTTGCAGGGTTGCTGGGAATTGGGAATTTTTGTCTGTTTTTAATATTCGACTGTCCGACGGAGCCCCATCTTGCACCATGAGTCGCACATGTATGTTATTTTACAGCAATATCACAGAGCTCTCCAACTTTTGTATAAATTCGCTATGTCTCGATCGTTTTAGTGTCTGTCCTTTAGTTGAAGGCGAAGGCAGGGTCTAAAAAATGGATTCTCACGTGATTTGAGGAGAAAATTCCAACCGCCTGATTCGACCATTTACGGATTTTAACCCAAGACTATGATTGTGAAATTGAACATGGAGATTTCCGTCAGTGTTTTATTTTTCACAGCGCCGGTGACGCGCCGGACACGAGGCGTCTCCTTTTTGCCGTCCCTCACGCCAGTGACCCCAAAGTGTCACGTCGGCGAGACGGCATCGCGTCTGCGGTATCGCGGGATAAGATTGGCACCGCAATATTTGTGATGTCACGAAATCCTCTTACGATCAGATCCTCCTTTGAGCTCGGTGAAAATACACTCTTTCATCAATGAACGGCGGATCAGCTTTAGCGTGTCAAACTATGCTAATGCGTCTTTTTACACAGAAGAGCTCAAACGCAAAGCGGCAGGAACAAGAAGACGCGCGTTTTTTTGCTCGAGTCGGTGCAATGGCGCCGTCTTTTTCGCCGATGCTCCCCATTTGCATACAGGGAAAGCCCAAGGCGGGGAACGCGGTCGCCAACGCTGACAATGCGAGTGACGTTGATGGAGTCCGACGCGGCTTGTAAAAGGAGGAGCGGCTGCTCGGGTTGGAAGCGATTCGAACGTGGCGCCGTCGCTAACGCTCGCCAATGAGGCGCGAGGAGGTGAATTAGCTTAGCTGCGGGAGATAACTGGGTCGTCGGCGTCTCTTCGGCCGACAGAGCGGGGTTACCGGCTCGACTTAGAGCCCCGCCCGAAGACAAGCTGCGCCCAATATAGATTTAGAGCAAACTTAACACCGTGTTGGCATATTTTTAATATTTCTGCTCCGCTGAGCTCCCTATCTCCCATTTCCCACGCCGTGCCTGATATTACAAGCTTATATGAGGTCAGCGCCCCCGTTGTCGTGAAATAGATTGCTTTGTTGGGTAAGACCGGGTTCATTTATAATCAGCAGCTTGTGTCTTTTGGCACGACGTCGCTGCCGTGAAAAGAAACGCCGTGGTCGTTGCCCCTCGCTAACGGGTCCGCGGTCGTGGTTCGGCCTCTTTAGATTCGCGTGACTTTTTAGTTTCGCACCCTCGCCGGCGTGCAGTTGTTTGCATTATGAAGATGCATCGGCGAGGTTGTGGAGCACAAAAAAAAAAACAGGGCTAGTATGAAATTACAGGCATCGCACGCCAAGTACAACTCAGCCCTTAGGTTTCTTATTCATTAATGCATTTATGCTGTACGCCGGACAAGACACAGCGTTACATTTAAAACTAATTGCGAGACGAAATGCGGAGTGCCAGGATGTGTCTCTCGCACTAAATGTCACCCGGCTTCTCCTTTTATCCCTCCCATTTCGCAATCCTGTAAAGGCCTATTAGATACCCAGATGTTTCATATGAATATGATGTAAAAAGGGTATGCGCGCGGTGTAAAATGTGAAATGCTAATATTCGCCTTATGTGCGGGAGAACCCCGCGAGTTAGCGGGTTTTTTGTTTTTTTTGGCCGCCCGTGCACGCGCCGCGTAGATGTGTGAAATGCGATGAAGGGTATAAACGCTATCAACTCCAGCCCGGCTCCTTTGGGCTGCGGCGCCGAGTCATATTCTTGCTTTTAAATGTGCTTTAAAAACATCGGTAGGTCCAACAGGATCCCCGGGACCATTTCCATAATACTGAAACCTTATGAAAAAGCAGGTCTCTTTCAGACGGCGCTTTAAAAAAATCACCGCAAGCGGGGAAGTGATCACTTGGAAAATGTACTCCGGCCGATAATTTGAGTATCATTCAATGCATTTTAATATACAATTCATTTGCAAAAGGTGTATCTAAGAATCTAATCTTGGCCATGCATTCAGAAGCCGTCACATTAAGCGGGATATAAACTTGCATCCTCCTCCAGCACCGACTCTCAGAGGTGCGGCACTTTGACGCTCACAATGTCACTTATGCTTTCAGGCGTGCGTTTGATCCTTGTGTAAATTGCTTTCACCTCAGATAAGTTAGCTCGCCGACATGCAGATCCGGGGGAACTTTAACTCCCGAGGGAGTGCTGTTGGAAACATTTTATTAGATTGAGGTTTTTTTTTTGGGGGGGTTTATTTTTTTTTAATAAACGTCCAAAATGTAATAACTTTTTCTTTTCATTTTGTAATAAAGCCGCATTTTGTGATAAACTGCCCCGACGCATTTTGTAATAAATTTTGCCGCATTATGTAATAAGTTATTACATTTTGAGAAGATTACTACAAAATGCACCTGCAACTTTTTTATTCTCTAGGAAATGTAATAACATGGAATTTATAGAATATTCTCTGTTAATGCAACCTTTGAATAGTGTACTGATAGTAATTGCTAAGTACTGCTACTGGGCTAATACAGTGATACTAATAATAGGCCTAGCTTTTACAAATACTTTAAAGTAAAATAAAATACAATTAACAAACTTTAGAATTGTTATTACATAATGCACCATGTTATTACATTTCCCAGAAAATAAAAAAGTTGCAATTGCATTTATCTTCTCAATATGTAATAACTTATTACATCATGCGGCGAAATTTATTACAAAATGTGTCGGGGCAGTTTATCACAAAATGCGGCTTTATTACAAAACGAAATGAAAAAGTTATTACATTTTGGACGTTTATTACAAAATGCACTGTTATTACAAAATGCGGCTCAACAGGGCCTAAAATTCCTCCCTGCCGTCGCGCCGCGTTGGCTCTCTCCTGTTCTGACCCTCATGGATATGACGGTTCTATATATTCATAGTCTCACACACACACACACACATGGGAAGTAGCATGCACGTATGCGCACGTTGCTCATACCCCTCTGCGGTGATTCGTTAGCATCAGTACAAATTAGCGTCCCGAACAGTGTCCCGGCCGAGGACGTCCCTCTCCTCCGGCCCCCTGAAGACGAGCGTGTTAATTCAATAATTCCTCACGAACCCATTAATCTCATCACATTTTTTGAAATGCAATTAAAACAGATATCTGGGAGCTCTCGGGATGTTTGTAACGCCCGCTAATGGAAACGGCGCGTTTGTCGGCGAGTGAAAGGAAAAAAAAAAAAGAAGGGTGAAAAAAAAAAACAAAAAAAAAACACATTAATCACTCTTTAGAGATGAAGGAGTGAAAGCCGTTCCACCGTCCAGATACCAGAGGCATCACCACAAAGGAGCCAGGAATCAATATCTGTCAGTGGTACAGGATGGTTATTCGGGACCCTTTTATAGCCTTGACACCAGAACTTGCGATGTTGTTACTCCTCGCTCCTTTAATTAGCGCCTGTCGAATCCGGGGGGGTTGAAGTTTGCGATCATACGGTGACCGGGATTTCACAGTGAATCATTTTTCTTTTATTTATTCATTTTGTTTTCGTCAATTTTCGATCAAATATGCATAATCGCATCTAATCACTGCATGCATGTGGGGAAGATTTGGGAGCTTCACCTGCGTTTCCAGCAGCCTGCAGTGAATCATTTTTACATATTTTTCTTTTTATATATACATTTTTGATTTTTGATTTTTTTTTTTTTTTTTTAATTAACAAAAAATTCAATTTTTGATAAAATATGCATGATTGCATCTATTTACGTGATGCATGTAGGGAAGATCTGGGAGCTTCACC
The DNA here is from genome assembly GCF_037954325.1 of Fistularia commersonii. Taxonomy (NCBI): domain Eukaryota; kingdom Metazoa; phylum Chordata; class Actinopteri; order Syngnathiformes; family Fistulariidae; genus Fistularia; species Fistularia commersonii. The sequence continues at coordinate 2,743,495 of NC_141312.1, forward strand.
TGCGTTTTCTGCAGCCTGCAGTGAATCATTTTTATATAAACATTTTTTTTCTATATTTTTTTAATTTTTGATTTTTTTTTAAATTCAATTTTTAATAAAATATGCATGATTGCATCTATTGACTGCATGCATGCAGGGAAGATTTTGGAGCTTCACGCGCAATTTCTGCAGCCTGCAGTGAAACTCTTTTCATTTTTGTCTTTACTTTTATTATTATTATTTCTTTTAATTATCAAAAAAATTCAATTTTGATCAAATATGCATAAGTGCAACTACTCACTGTATGTATGCATGCATTTCTGCAGCCTGCAGTGAATCATTGTTATTTATCAATTTTTGTCATTTTTTTTTTTTTTTTATCAAAAAATTCATTTTTTGATATAATATGCATGATTGCATCTACTCACTGCATGCATGCAGGGAAGATTCTGGAGCTTCACATGCATTTTCTGCAGCTTGCAGTGAATCATTTTCCGTTTTTCTATTTCTTATATACATTTTTTTTTTTTTCTCATTTATTTATTTATCTAAAAATTCAATTTTTAATAAAATATGCATGATTGCATCTATTTACTGCATGCATGTGGGGAAGATTCGGGGGCTGCACCTGTGTTTTCTGCAGCTTGCGGGGATTCATTTTTCTTTTATTTCTTTTTTTAATATATGTTCTATTCATAATTTTTTTTTAATTATCAAAAAATTCATTTTTTGATATAATATGCATGATTGCATCTATTGACTGCATGCATGCAGGGAAGATTCTGGAGCTTCACCTGCATTTTCTGCAGCCTGCAGTGAATCATTTTCCGTTTTTCTATTTCTTATATACATTTTTTTTTTTCATTTATTTATTTATCTAAAAATTCAATTTTTAATAAAATATGCATGATTGCATCTATTTACTGCATGCATGTGGGGAAGATTCGGGGGCTGCACCTGTGTTTTCTGCAGCTTGCGGGGATTCATTTTTCTTTTATTTCTTTTTTTAATATATATTTTATTCATACATTTTTTTTAATTATCAAAAAATTCAATTTTTGATAAAATATGCATGATGGCATCGTCTCACTGCATGCATGCAGGGAAGATTCTAGAGCCTCACCCGCATTTCCTGCAGCCTTTTGGCCTGCCAACCCTGTCTGCATCAATCAGCCTTTCACGTGCGCATCACAATTGGCATTCGTGCAGACTGATACCGAAACATGAATGATGAATATTTTATTTTGTTAAAAAAGAAAAAAAAAAAAAAGGGTCAGCGCTTCCATCTCCATGTTCTCCTCGTCTCTCTCACGGTTCCTCCCGAAGTCCAAACATATGCAGGAGGTTCACCAGAGACCCAAAAATCAGAATCAGAATCCTTTATTGATCCCTCAGGGGGAAATTGCTTTTCAGTGAAAGCAGCTTCTGCTACAGAGTCAAGTGGGGAAGAAAATAGAACTCTTTATAAAAATAAAGAATAAAATAGGGAATAGGGAAAAAAGATCAAAATAAATAAATTAAAAATAAAAAAGTATATTTACAAGTACATGTTTAGGATTACATGTAGATTGCATGGGTGGGTGAAGGGTTGTGTGTCCCCACATGCGGCACTGATAAGATAAAATAAGATAATATAAGATAGAATAGGCTAAGATAAGATAAGATTATAATTATTGATCTTTATAAGGAATCAATATTGTTGTGACAAAATTGGTTCGTCACAGCAGCATGAATATAAATATAAATAGAGACAATTAAAAGACAATAACAAGGATAGGAACAGATGACAGAATAACAAAAAGGATAAAAATAAACAGGTGAGAAATGTATTTTGTCACATATCGGTTATTTTTGTGAATATTTTCACTCTTGTTACATTCCAAAGTTTTTTTTTTCCTATTTTTCAAAAAGCCGTTCGGAGCATACCGAGTTCTGTACCCGTTGCACAAAAACAAAAAAACAAAAAACAAAATCACTCGGACTCTTGAAAAGTGTGAGCGGTGTGATTTGGTCACTCGGGTCTTGCATTTGTAAATTGATTTCTGGTTTTCCTTTAAACAATTACGGGAGACGTGGAGCAGGCGTCCCCTCGACTTGTCCGGGACTGTCCTTTCTCATGTTTGACCTTAAATGCCGTGCGATTCAATCCCCGGGAATCAATTTTGAATCCATTATTTTTTTTTCCCCCTCCAAATTTTATTTTATATTTTTTTCCCCTTCCCTCCCTCCCACACAGAAATCATACTTGTTTTCATTTATTATCAAGCCAGAACAAGAGCTGTTGCATTTCTGTTCAAAAACAAGTTAACTGTAGGCCCATTGTCATGGCAACTAGCATCCTTTTTTTTTTCTTTTTTTTTTTTCTCTCCCTTTCATGGCGCCGTTCACCGATTCATTTCCTTTGTCTCCTGTATTCCGATCCCAATGATACCGGAGTAATCTTGTTTTGTCGCTGCCAATATACAAATAATTTAGCCTGCCATTTTAATGCCTCTAATCTGGAATTAATTTAATACGGAGGCTTCCTATTGATTCGGTGCAAAAAGCGATCGGGAGATATATATTTATGGCGACCCTGCAGATCTCGCCGACGGAAAAGAAATCGACGGCGTATTTGAAACTTTCCTCTGTTTGACGTTTTCTAAAAAAAATATAAAAATCCTTCCTCAAGGTGACCATCCTGGTGGACGGGATCCTCACCACCACGGGCTACACCCAGGAGGACTACACCATGCTCGGCTCGGACGACCTCTTCTACATCGGCGGAAGTCTGAACACGGCCGACCTGCCGGGCTCCCCGGTCAGCAACAACTTCATGGGCTGTCTGAAAGACGTGAGTTCGTCCGTCGATGCTACACCGGACGGGTGTTCGGAGGGGAAACCGTTTATCCGAGAGCCCGGGATCCGTCGGGGATCCCCTCGGAGAAAGTTAGAAACCCGAGAAACCCGCGGGTCGTCTCATATTTGAGTTATTTCCCGTGTTTCATTTATTTATTTTAACCATCTTCTCAGCGCGTCCTGTACCTGTCACATTGATTATCTCGAGCACGCCCGCTTTAACTCCTCTACTCGCCGTTGGAATTATTCCAAAACCCGAGCGCTGAATTATCCGTTAATGCCCGACTCCGGCCCGGTCTTACAAATTTTTAATGAAGAGAGCAATCTCGTAAAAAGCCGTTGACACGCCGTGCACAATAAAAAGCCAGAGGAACGCTCTCCTTTTCAGGGAGATATCATGAAGAGCCTGAAACAGACCGGAAGATCTTCACATTCCGCTTTTATTTGCTCATTTATTTAGCTCTCCTTGCTTGTAAAGCAAAAAAAAAAAAAAAAAAAACGCCTCTAACCGAGATCCTGTGTATTTCCAGTTTTCTTCCATTTTTTCGCTAATTATTCAGACGCCACCTTTCGCCGACACTTTGCTAACCTTCGCGTTGACGTTATATAATGTTCTCCCCGGCTCAAAAAGAGACCTCGATCCACATTGAAAAACTTCGCCGGTGAGTTTGTCTGTGCGTTTGTAAAATCGACTCTTTGGAGCCGCGGAACTTAAACGTAACAGGACGTAACAAACAGATCACGTCAAGATGAGGCGCGCCGGATACACAAGGAAAATAAGGAGCATAAAAAGAAGCCGCGGCGTTATATGTGAGGGGAGGGTTTGGTAGATTATTAAAAAAACGCCCGCCATATTGTCTTTAAAAGTACATCATTCAGGACTAATGCGACGCTTCAAAAAACGGATTTCATCCTCGGCGCAAGTTTTCCTTTTCAATTTGAAGAAGCGAAAGTTGTCCTGACGACAAAAGCGTCCATTTTACGCCGTGGCGGAGTGTATATCCGCGACAAATAATTCATGGTGGGGATTTGAGTCTTTGCAAATGGAGAGGCTGACGTCGCTTAACAACAAAAGAGTTCTCATTCCACCGTTACGGACGTAAAGATGATCAAATCCCAGTAATTCCCCCTCGGCCCGTGCGGCAGGACGGAGCGCCTGGTAAAGGTTATCTGCAGTTCCCTGACTTTTTAGGTCAAGCGTCCTCCGCCAGTATCTGCTCCCGGATGCGGCCGCTCGCCAGAAACAAGCGTGGTTAGCGCGCGCATATTCAATAATGAACATAAAATGTCACATTTATTTGAATAAATGTGAAATAGTGTGAAAAAGCCTCGGCTTTTTGACCGTAAACTGTGTTGTTAGTCCTTTTTGAATTCATTTAGGCTGTTATACGCGTCCGTCTTGCGCACACACACACCCCTTAGAGGCCGTTAGCACTTAGCCGTCGGGAAACTCGGCGTAAAACGTAGCCAGTCGCTATGGCAACGCCGATACTGGAAGTGGTGTCCGCAGCAAAGTGCACTCTGCCGAGGCGGAAGGCAGTGCAAACAAGACGCCGCGTCGTTAGCGATTTAGCTCGGCTGTTATTATAACGCGTCGTCGCCCTCGGAAACAAAACAACCCGTGATCGTCGCCAGTTCGTCCAATCAGATTCGCCACAGATGAAGATATCAGCGGGAGGAAAAACACAGGTTTAAAATCCAAGTAGATTTTATGATACACGGTGACTCGCCGGTTAACTCGGAGAAAGTTTTCAAACCTCTTCAACATGGCGCCGGCCGTCTGAACGCTGAAGGACTTCGCATGGACGTACTTCCATGTTTAAAGTATAATTTCAGCAATTTATTGGCAAGTATCCGCGTGGAGTTAACTATTTCTCAAGAAATAAAAAGAAGACCATATACATTTTTACAGCGCTGTTATAAAGTTTGAATAGTTCGCACTGTGACTGGTCAAAAAGTGAGCGCCGCGTCCTCCCTCGAGGCTGCGGCCTCTCAAAATTTGTTGTTTTTATTGACGAGAGAGACATAGACGGGCTTTTGTCGCAGAAGGGCTCGCACTCGCGACAATGGCGGATAGCGGAGCGTTATTAAGAAACGCAACCTTGAACCGATAATCGCATTTAAAACTTCCGCGCAAAAAAAAAAAAAAAAAAAAAAAAGATTCGTTCGAACGCGACTTAAGGTTCAGTTCTAACATGTCAATTTGGATCCTCAAGCCTTTTCCGTCGAGCGAGATTCGAACGGACGCTCGTCGTGTTTCCGATAGAAGTCGTCGGGTAGCCTACATACCTGCGGCATCTTTAAGACGCCGACGGTATGTAGGCTCTCGCTGAATTATCATCCTTAAACCAAGTGTTTACATAATTACTCAGCTGTGTGAAAAGACCGAAATGAAAATGAGATGTTATTTATGGACAGGTTATTGTCATAAAGCCGCTGCCAATGCTGCAACCTCCGCGCTGTGGGCGGCATGGCTGCCGGTGGTGTTAAGACCTACTGACGACGGATGCAGTCGCACAAACCGTAGGCACGGGCGGCGGCGGCGGCGGCGGCGGCGGCGGCGGCGAGGGAGAATACGATGCGCTAAAGTCATGAAGAACCCCGGTAACGAGGGGAAGCGGCGGCGGAAACCCAACGGGATCAAATGAGTTCAGCCTGCCAGGAATCTCCGGAGCCAAATCCCGAGAAGGTGCTCGGCGACGAACCAAAGAAAAGCCGCTCGTGACGGGAAATCCACATATTTAATATACGGATATCGAGCTAAATCGACTCCGTAAAAATGCAGTCGAAATATTTATCGTAAAGGGTCTTATTTTGGGCACGGAACGCACAGTTCGGGAACGACTAATCTCGCTCGTTCGCTTCACCGCCGACGTCGGGATCGGCGTGAACGGGGAAAATAACGGCCGCTTTCTCGCACTCGTCTTCGGCAGATTGGGAAGACTTTGAAGACGCCGGCTTATCGGTGCGAGGTGTACGTGCGCTGAGGATCGCGGCGCTGCTTTCGTACGTTGCTTCAAAGATCGCGATCAATTTGCGTTGCGCGGCGAGCGTTCACGCCGTTGTTTGGCAGCGGAGGTCATCCCTCCTCGAGCTATCAACCTTCGTTTTTGTTATTTTAACAGCATCGTCAGTAATTACTCCAAAAAAAAACAACTTTGCATACATTTGCGATATATATATATATATATATGTATCTATAGATATGTATAAACCATAAATATATGGGTTGAAATGTGGTTAGCTTAATTAGCGGATTCGATTTTTTTTCTTGAATTCAATTTTGTTTTATCTGTTTGTTTATTTATTCAGCGATTGGACGGACGCCTCCAAAGAATTGCTTCAGATTTATTTTTTCACAAACAAGCGCTATGTGAACGACATCCGTTTTAAAAAAAAAAGAAAGAATATCACGCCATATCTGCCGGAATTGAGTGAGTGAATTCATTACATGTGGCGTTCGTGTTCCTATAATAAAAACGCTTGTCATTCCCGTTGTAATGCGAGATGAATTCAGTTCTTTTTTTATTATATTACATTTTTTTAGTTCCGGAACTGTTCCGAGTTGGACAAATCCATATAATATACACACATATGTATACATTTCTTCATATATATCATAAGCCAGTTGCACAGCATTACCTTAATCCTTATTATAATTACAGTCAAGGCATTTTTATTGCACGGCATTACTATAAAACCAACTAATACTAATCGAAACTAATCAGATTCATTTCAGCGAGGGCCGCATCAACTTAACGGTTGCCCTCAAAGGGCCACGTGGAACGGGAACGGTATTAAAGTGTGTTTATTTTCATATGTACTGTGTGGAAACATGTTTCCCTGTACAATGAAATTCTTACTTTACTGTCCACGGTGCATTTGGATATTATATTGACAATAAATTGGTCGTGTAAATATTACTATAAATACGAACGGTGTTGGCCGTGCAAGTACAACACTGCAACGGCGAGTACACTTTAAATGGTAAATATAAAATAAATGTCACTACTCCTTAATGTTAATCAAATCCAAAATGTTACATAGGCGTTCCCATCTTTCTCATCTTTTTTTCTTCCCGCACATTTAGGGATCATTTGTATTTCTCAATTCCACTTTATGTGGATATATAGCAACCTAATAATCGGGATAAATTGTGGGAAATGTACTTTATGGTCAATGCGTGCGTTTGATGTCTTTATTTTGACACAATAGGACCTTTTAAGATGTTCTTACGGGCCACATTCGGCCCGCAGACCTTGAGTTTTAGATGCGCACAACAATCCACCCGCTCATTCACATGTCGGAGAAACCGTTCCCTCTTTTATTCACGCATCGTATGAATGTCCGCATCGGACACGCAACCATTCGCGCAACTCAAGTGAACTGATACGATCGATTTGAGATGTATATCGTATTTTCACGACCATAAGGTGCACCGCGCTAAAAGGCGCAGCCTCAGTTATGTGTGTCATTATAGTATTTAACACACACATAAGGCGCACCTGATTATAAGGCGCACCTGATTATAAGGCGCAGGTTTTCCATACAATCCACGCCCACACTTCCCCCTTTAACGTTTTCACGGTGTCCTCTACTACGTCCGCCTTACAACAACGACACACACACAGGCATACAAGTGTGCGCTTTTAAAAATAGAGCGGGAGCTAAATTGATTTTTTTTTACCGGGAATCAATCGAAGTCAGCTGCGCTAAATCTCCATCAAACATGCCAGGTTCACTTTCTTCAGAGTCGCTTTCCGTGCCGCGCGGCTCCTCGGAAATGATGCCGGCTTTTGCGAAAGCTCCAACAGCAGTGCTAGCAGACACGTTAGCCCGAGCGTCTACGATCCATTCGCAAATTGTGGCGTAACTTCCACTCTTAGTGAAACTGTGGAAACCAATAAGACTTTTCGTGCGTATGGCTAACGCGCTGGTCCGCTTCTTCTCCACAGTTTGACTCGCCGGGATGTCGAAAGTGAGCGGCACCGCGTCCATGTTAGCGACGTGGCTGGATGTGTTTGTCGGCGATGTTTTCAAGGTTGTTAAAACAACGATGCTCTGCATAATGCACACACACGTTCTTTTATACGCAATCAACGCCCACACATCCCCCTATAACGTATTCATGGTGTTCTCTACTGCGCACTGCACTACAGGGCGCCTTATAGTTGTGAAAATATGCTAGCAGCGCCGGATATTTTGAAATATAAGGTAAGATTGCGCAGCTTGAACATATGCGGCTCATTTCTAGCGCGGCGGTATGTTTGTCGGCGGATCCGAGGGCGGGTCGCCCCTTCGCCAGCAGCCCTCCGGGTTGTAAGTCAGATGATTAGGCAGATGCCCCGAGTTTCCTCGCCGTCTCTGCGGCCGAGGGTCTCCCGCTCGCCGGCTTAGCGCGATAAATAGCGGAGCAGAGCTCGGATAATGAGCTACAATAAGAACGAGCAACCTGGCCGCGTCTGTGGGCGGGTCGCCGCCGAAGGTCACGGAAGGGCTCGCCCGACACGCCGTCGTTATCGTAATTACGGGATATTTTTTTCCGCGCGAACCGCGTTTGCTCCTCGTCTCCAGGATCGCGGCGTGAACAATTCCTTCCCGGTCCGCAATTTTAAAGGGCGATCCCGAAAATACGCAAGATATTTACCGCCCTTGTCGAGGGCGTGACGTTACCCGAGCAAGATTTATCCGGATTTATACAAGACGGTCGAGGCGCACGTTGAAACGGGACTCCGTCCTTTGCGTTATATAACAGCCGGCGGAGGTCGCGGTGTCCATTTTGAAGTCGCGTTCCGTCGGCTTCGGTGCAAAGCGTCCCTTCGCCCCCCCCTTTTATAAACGACCGTCTTGATTGAAAGCTTTCCTATTTAGAAATTGTCTGTTACACTGATTTCTCGACGGTCAGTTTCACCATCTGATTTCACAGCTTAATTAGTCACACCGAGGCGGTGCGAAGTGTGATATTGGCTCAAATTGCTTCCCGGCTCCTCTGTGCAGCGCGGTGTGTCACCCCGGGGCGCCGGCCGGTTGCAGAGGGACGTGGCAGATAACAGTGGGCTCTGGGTGACTTACAACTGATACAAAATGAGACAAGGATTTTGTGTCCCCTGTTGTGCATATTGATGAACCCAGAATATATAATACCGGAGAATTGAAACGAGCCTCCAGTCGGGGTATTGTATATCCTTTGGATGCGGAATAAGTAAATAGGGGGATTTTGTGTTTCACTCCCCTTCCTGTGATTAATCTAAGGTTTCCGATCGATAACGCGGCGTTAGTTAACGGCGGGGGAGGGGTCGGACGCCCGTCTTCGTCGGGGACGGACGGCTATTTCCATCTTTTTTTTTTTTTTTTTTTTAAATGATTTAAACACGCCGCGCTCTGGGTTTCTCTCTTTGCATTAACGTCCATAAATATTTATCATCCCGCGAGCGCCACGGCTGTGAATTCTCCGCCGCGGTTTCATATTCCCGTCGCCATTGTTAATTCTCGACAAAGTCGGCGCCGAACGAACAGGCCTGGCGCGTTTCCGGTGTCGTCGCCGGACGAGAAGCGTTTTCTCTCTCTTGACTCTCTCCAACCCGGCGGGAAACGCGTTTTTTTTTTTTTTTTTTTTTTTTCCGCGAGGCGTCTCGCGAATGTTGTTTATCGATTAGTGATATTTCACCTCTGCCGCTGTCGCCTCACCACCGTATCTCTCTCATTTAGGTGGTCTACAAGAATAATGAGTTTAGACTGGAGCTGTCACGGCTGGCTGAGCAGCGAGACCCTAAAATAAGTATCCATGGTGACCTGATGTTCGGCTGCGAGAACGTGGAGGCCCTGGAGCCGGTCACCTTTGACGCGCCGTCTGCTTACTTGACGTTGCCCAGGTGGAACACGAAGAAGACCGGCGCCATTTCTTTTGACTTTCGCACCACCGAGCCCAGCGGGCTGCTGCTGTTCAGCCACGGCAGTCTGCTGGGCGTGCAGCCCGACAGGAAACCGCGGGCGGATTTCTTCGCCATAGAGCTGCTGGACGGACTCCTCTACCTGGTCATGGACATGGGTTCGGGAAGCATCAAGATGAAGGCCGGCGGCGGCGGCGGCGGCGGCGGGAGGCTCGACGACGGCGAGTGGTGCCACGTGGAGTTCCAGAGGAAAGGTCGCAACGGTGAGAGGATGGCGACGGAATCCCTTGAATCGGATGACATTTCATGAAATCCGCGTTATCCCATCTCGCAAGTGGCCAATTAGACGGTTACCGAGTTAATATCTAGCGGGAGGAACCCGCGCCCAATTAGCAAAACGCCAGTATGTGTCTCCAAAATTCCCCCTCCGCTATTTATTATTATTTCATTCGTCGTCTGTTCGCTCGACGGTCTCCCAAGGAGCGCCGACGCCGCTTTCTTTCTTCGGAGTTTTTGAAAAAGACGTCCGCCCGCCCGCATCCGTCTCCCTTTTGTGCATCCGAACTGGGTACGAGCGCCGCGGTTGACTCACCGTCCATGTTGTCTCCGCAGGTTTCATCTCGGTGAACAGCCAGAGCGTCCCGTTTTCCGCCAACGAAGGTAGCGAGGTCCTGGACCTGGACGGCGACATGTATCTGGGAGGTTTACCCGAGGACCGCCAAGACCTCATGCTCCCCCCCGAGGTGTGGACGGCCTCCCTGGGCCTCGGCTACGTGGGCTGCGTTCGGGACCTTTTCATCGACGGGCAGAGTCGTAATCTGCGGAGGCTGGCGGAGATCCAGAGCGCGGCGGGGGTCAGCGGCTTCTGCACCAGAGAGACCCACGTCAGGTGCACCAGGGACACGTGCGCTAACGGCGGGCACTGCCGGGAGGGCTGGAACCGCCACATTTGCGATTGCAACGGCACCGGCTTCCTGGGTCCCGACTGCGAGAAAGGTAAGTGTCAAATAAGTGACTAAAATAAAACGCCGGCGCGAAGCTTTTAACACACTTTGACCCATATTTTATTTATAACCGCCGCCGTGGGCTGGAAGGCGTCCTCGCCGAGACGTTTGGATGGAAAGGAAAAGTTGATTCTCAAACCTGAGAAACAATGGATTTATTTTCGCGATTATAATGCATTCATTTGCATTAAAAACACACACACACACACACACGGCGTGCCGCTGTCAATGAAAGGCGGATTGAGTCAGGTTGCTTTTCACTTAAAAGCAAATTGCAGCATTTCCTATATTATGGCGATTGATTAATGAACGGCGATGCTGCCGCTGTATTTTATTAGAATAGACGTGCACCTTCTTCGGCCTAAATCACTCTGCAATTTCCACGCGGATTTATTTCTCCCGATGAAGTGAAATTACCCAGATACATCGGTCGCTAATAACACGAGGGGATATTTGAAAATCCTCCCTTGCGCTGCCGCGTGATGAGTTTAAATCCCTGGGAAAATGCGACGGCCGCCGCAATATCGCCGCTCTCATGCTCCGGGCTTTTTCTGCCATCTGGTGCGACGAATGAAAACTGCAACGTGGAAATGAGATCACGCGGAAACCCCAAGCATGGCGCCTCCTCCTCCTCCTCCTCCTCCTCCTCCTCCTCCTGCAGACGCCACGATGGTGAGCTACGACGGCAGCATGTATCTGAAGGTGGTGCTGCCAAGGACGCTGCACACCGAGGCGGAGGACGTGTCCCTGCGCTTCATGTCCCAGAGGGCGTTCGGGCTTCTGGTGGCCACCACGTCTCAGCAATCGGCCGACACCCTGCGCTTGGAGCTGGACGGCGGCCGGGTCAAACTCACCGTGAACCTGGGTAATGGCGCTGAGGCACATGCACGCCGTTAATACACCGCTTGACCTTTTTTAGGCCCGCGTCGCTCAGATGGCGCTCTCATGACAATTTCTTCCCAGATGCTCCGGCAAACACCTTCATGCATATTAATTACCGTTGCTTAAAAAGAGAAGCGCATCCTGTTTCTTTTAGCATACTGCTTATATTTCTTTCTTTCTACTCGTTCGTCTCCGGGGGGAACCCCGGCGAGCGAGCGGACGGTTCTGATTTATTCCGTCTATCTCGTTACTGGAAAGTGCTGATCTGAGCGATGCGTGCTCAATTTCAGAATTAAATATTAAATGACTAATAATTTTCAGGACCAGCGTGAAGGATTAAAAAAAAGGGCCGTATTCGCAGATACCCGTCGTTACATTTCCGATGGCGGATTATCTGAATCTCCGATATCGCTTTTATTTATTTATTTATTCATTCATTCATTTTTGACGAAGCTCATTCTTTCATTTATTTTTTTTTCTTCATTAAATACCACCCTAATCGCAAACTCGTTAATGGCAATATTGCGATGAAATAGTTCATTTTCCCCTTTTATTTGTCCATTGTCATACACTTCTATAAAACGCATATTTTGTTTGGCCGCATAAATGAATTAGTACATGAATGCAGAACTCTGTCAATATTAATAGGCATTTCTATTTGGTTGAATTTAATTTAATTTAATTTAATTTAATTTAATTTAATTTAATTTAATTTAATTTTATTTTATTTTATTCTATTTTATCTAATTTTGCGGGATTGTTCGGATTAAAAAAAAAAAAATAAATCCCTAAAATAACAACATGGACACAGGAGTTTTGGCCTTTTTAAGCAACTGTAGTTTTTTTTTTGCTCTCTATCTCTTTTCCCTTTTATTTTCCTTTCTGTCTCTTTCTCTCCCCCTCTGTCTCTCTCAGTTCATCCGATGGTCAGGTCCCATCTGACCGCCTCAACTCTTTCAGCCCTTCAATGGATTGTCTGCAGTTCAAGGAGAAGGCAGTCACAGACCAGATTCATCATTGTGATGAGATATTATCATTTAAACTGCTCACACCGTAGATGCGACCATTGTAGTTCCCATCCCCTCACATTTACCGGCCTGTTCAGTTTAGAGCCGCTTCACTGAACACACGGGAATGAGCCCACACACACACACACACACACACACACACACACACACAGGTACCTACAGCACAAAGTCAATCTGGTCTCTGGCTGCCTGCATCCACTGCTCTGTGATGGTTGACAGCTTGGGAGCACTCCTCAGCTGCACAGCTCACACCAATATTCTCACACGCCCTTGGATAGATTGGTTTTATCACAAAAAAAAAAATGCAAATGTAGATAATTTGCGATTTAAAAAAAAAAAAAAAAAAAAAAAAAAAAAGAAGCACCTGGGTGGATGAGGTATGTTTTTGGTGTGAGGTTCACTGCGGCTGCAGGTGCTGCAAATCGCCCCTTTCCTCCGGGTTCGACTTGCAAAAAGACGCCACGACCAAAGCCGAAGGTCGCTTTCGGGGGTCGGTCTTTGAGTAGAGGTGCATCAATTTGTAAATAAATCAAAGTTTCACGGCCGCTCTGTAAAGACAAACGATGTCAAACTGCATCGCTGAATATTTTAATCGTTTTTTTTTTTTAATTCACCGCCGCATCCAGGACATTGGTTCCGCGCTCATCGCCATCCTGTTACAAATATCACACTCTATTTTTTTTAATTTGTAAATTTCCAGCGGGTTTCCTCTTTTTAATTTCCCTCATACCTCTATGTCTCGAGCGTCCCGAACCTAAACGGGCCAATTAGGCGCCGCATTTATCTCACGAACTGGAAACAGTCTCGCAACTGTTTCAAACAACCGTTTGTGGTGTCCGAAAAAAAAAAAAAAAAAAAGATTAAAACCGGCGAGGCCTCCAAAAACGTCTCGGGGACGAAGGATTTCTCACCGCGACTCTATGCACTTGATGGATTTCCACCCACTAGCGGCGGTGTTTATCCTTGCTAGAGTACATAGCAGACAGGTCATTAGTCCATCCCTGGGCTGCCACATGGAGACGTACGAGCTCTCCGTCTCACATCTATAACTTAGATTAAAAACACGTGTAAACACAACACTCGCCCTCAATCTAACGCTCCTGCCATCCGAGCCCGGTGAGGGGCCGCGTCCATCAAGTGAAAACGCATCTCGTGCCTCCACGCACTCGCAGAGAGGAAGCCGAGCCGAGGTAACACCGTCGATGAGGCGGACCGGTGGGTAAACTCGTTTGTTGTGGTGTCCATCATGGCTCGAGCTCGGGACCGCCGCGGTTTTCCAATAATCCGATCTCGCGAGGTTGCCGCATGTGGACGGGGCTCACCTAAGAACTACCGGCCCCCTGCCGGCTAATGTACGCCCGGAAATCTCAGGGTTACCTTTTTAGAAATCAAATCTTGATACGCGTTGATCCGCCGCGAAAGTAAAAGTCCTTGCAGAGATGGTTTGAAGACCGGACTGCTGTGACTCCCATGCAACGGGCGGTGTTTTCGTCGGGCCACTTTTTCTTTCAATAATTGATTTTGAGATTCATGTTTACCCAGTGCTTTTTTTTTCTCACATCTGAGTTTAAAAAAAACAATAACAAAACACACAGTTTCCACTATGGTGTGATGATTTCGGGAGGGTGTTCCTGACCCAAACGCATGGGCCTTTTTAAAGGTTCTTATTCGAGGTTGTTTGTGGGGTCGTCTCATCGGAGTATCAGGAACAAGGAAGGGGCGAGGGAAGGTAGTTACCCTCAAGACCAAGGAAGTGGTAAGAAAAGATGTCGACTCTCAAGAACTCGGAAATGGCAAGGAAAGGCATTGACTGTTTGGAACTAGGAAGGGGCAAGGAGAGGCGTCGACCTAGGAACTAGGAAGAACTAGGAAGTGGCAAGGGGCGGCAATGACCCTCAGGAACAAGGAAGTGGCAAGGAGAGGTCGACACTCAAGAACTCGGAAGTGGCGAGGGAAGGCATCGACTCTCTGGAGGTAGGAAGTGGCAAGGAGAGGCGTCGACCCTCAAGAACTAGGAAGAGGCAAGGAGAGGCGTCGACCCTCAAGAACTAGGAAGTGGCAAGGAAAGGCAATGACCCTCAAGATCTCGGAAGTGTAGAGGGAGGGATGTTGCGCACCCTCAGGAACAAGGAAGTGGCAAGGAGAGAGGCCGACACTCAAGAACTCGGAAGTGGCGAGGGAAGGGATCGACTCTCTGGAAGTAGGAAGTGGCGAGGAGAGGCGTCAACCCTCAAGAACTAGGAAGAGGCAAGGGAAGGCAGTGACCCTCAAGATCTAGGAAGTGTCGAGGGATGTTGTCACCCCTAAGGAACTAGGAAGTGGCAAGGAGAGGCGTCGACCCTCAAGAACTAGGAAGTGGCAAGGAAAGGCAATGACCCTCAAGATCTCGGAAGTGTAGAGGGAGGGATGTTGTGCACCCTCAGGAACAAGGAAGTGGCAAGGAGAGAGGCCGACACTCAAGAACTCGGAAGTGGCGAGGGAAGGCATCGACTCTCCGGAACTAGGAAGTGGCTTGGAGAGAGGTCGACCCTCAAGACCGAGGAAATGGTAAGGAAAGGAATTGACTCTCAAGACCTAGGAAGTGGCAAGGAAAGGCAATGACCCTCAGGAACAAGGGAGTGGCAAGGAGAGAGGTCGGCCCTCAGGAACAAGGAAGTGACGATGGAAGGTGGCGAGCCTCAAGAACTGGGAAGAGGCAAAGGAAGGCGTCAGCTTCTGGAACTGGGAAGTATGATGATACAACATAAGGTATATAAAGCCTAAAAAACTGTTTATTCAAACTTTATCCATCCAGCTTTGTTCCCTTGCTTGCTTCCTTCACTTCCGTACCATCGACCCGTTAACGTTGAATTCTTTGGCAGCTGCTCTTTTCCCGTCGTCTGCTGCGTGACTGATATCCTCGAGTACGAATTCCGCTTCGTAAGCATGCCTCTTAACAGGTGCCATTTTTGGTGTGTCTTCGTAAACACAATCAGAATCAGAATCAGATTATTGATTACCCCGGGGGGGGGATTGCTTTTCGTTGAAAGACGCTCCTAGAACTCATAAGATATAAAAAGAAAGAATAAAACAGCGCAAAATAAAAATAAAATAAAAAAAGAACACAAATATCAAACTAAATAAATAAAAATAAGAATAAAGTTATGTAAAAATATTTAAAATATATGTGAAATATATACTGCTCAAAAAAATAAAGGGAAGACTTATATTTAATTCATTTCATTTAATTCAAGAATATTCGATGCCAGCAGATCTAGGATGTGTCATTTTAGTGTTTGCTTAATTTTTTTGAGCAGCGTGTATTAACAAATACATGTATATAATTACATGTAGTAATTTGTGTATAAGTAGGGGTTGTCGGGCCGTAAAACATTCACTGAATCAAAAACAAGATTTATAATTGTTATTGTGCGGTGAAATTTTGCAATGAGAGCTCCTGGCTCGGGGGATGTACAGGTTTTTATGAAAATATAAACAAACGTGTAGTTCTAGACATGATGCAGATGCTATAAAAGGTGATATGAATATGAATGAGCTTAAATTGCGGAAGAAGTTGCCCAAAAGAAGTATATAATTACAAAAATATACAGTAATATTATATTGAAGCACGGTACGTACCGCTATTACAAAAAGTGGCGTAGTAAACATACTATATACCGTTTTCTGACTTAAAATTGGATTTCAAGAATTCATACATGAACCGAAATGTAAGGATTTTAAGCACGCCTTATAGCGCGAAAAATACGGTAATGTCTGCCTGAAGAAATGAGAACTTTTAATCAATTCGTCTCCATCGCCTTTTCTTTTCATTCTTTCTTTGTCCGATACGGATAATCGAACTTGTGGTCTGTCAACGAACGTTTCGCCTAAACCAGCTGCTTTGTTTAGTTTAAATCCACCATCGTACTGTAGCGTTTTAGTCAGGAAAAAAAACACCTGGTTAACGGTAAAACGTCCGTTTAATAAGCACTAGCTGTTGTTGGCCACACAAGCCTGCAATACCTCTGTTTCTGCAATTACAGGTAAAAAAAAAAAAAAAACAATCCAGAATTCAGAAAACAAGCATCAACATAAATCCCAACATTCGTGACTCGCTACAAACTCTCTGCTAACCTCCTTTTTTTTTTTTTTCCTGTGTATTGACGTTGTGATTTTTTTTTTTTTTTTTTTTTTTTTTCATTTTTCATCCACAAACAGATTTTGGAGCTTTTCTGCTTCCTGCTGCATTTCTCTCACTTCACGCATGCTCGCAAAAAAAAAAAAAAAAAGCCCTAAAAGCAGGACCACGCCCGCTAAAAACATCCAAACCAATGTCCCGATGCTGAACGCGAGCGGTCCGATCAGAATGTAAAAAAAAAACCGTTGCACCTCTACTTCAGTGGCGAGAAGGAAAAAAAAAAAAAAAAAAAAAGTCATCGATTTCTTTCTTTTTCCTTTCACTCGCCGTTCGCTCTGGAATTCTACGTGCAGGAGGGGAGGAAAGTGGCGGTTTAGACTCTTCAGGCTGTCCCCGGATGGTGGGCTCTGACAAGCACTGAACTGTCTGCAGAATGTACCTTGAAGGATGTGAAATATTCTCCTCTTTTGTGCTGTTCTTTTTTTTTTTCTTTCTTTTAATCTCACCATCTCACTCTCTCTCTCACCAGATTGTATCAGGATAGACTGTAATCTCAGTAAGTGTCTCCTAAGATTACTCACTGTATGATGATATGGAAAACATGCACTGTGATATTATCGTCCGCCTCCTCCTCCTCCTCCACTCCCTCGTAAGACCGACGTTATTCATTTAGTTTTATTTCTTTTGGTCCGCTGCCGTTGTTGTTCCGCTCACAAGCATCAAAACAGAGATAAGAACCAGAAAACGGCTTATTTTTCCGCATTTTAGCCGCTCGTTTGTTAATCCGACGTTTTTGCGTCTAATTATTCCTCAATGCTGATTATTTAGGTTGTAGCTGAAGTTCGTTAATTTGCATGTCGGTCTGATAACCCAGTGTTTCCCAACCTTTTTTGAGCCACGGCACATATTTTACATTAGAAAAAAATCACTGCGCACACCACCGAATAAATATGTCAAAAACATTTTTTAATGAATTAGAATGAAACCGTAGTCTCGATTTACTTTGTGTGAAATCTAATATATCTAATATCTGTAGATTTGTCAAGTTGCAATGCAAATTTCCCATTGATGTGCAACTTTTCCAGAACACTTATTTCAATATCTGAAGACATGTCATCAATATGTTTGGAAATTGAATTATTTGACAAAACTGTCTATTTCTTTATCAACACCAGAGCCGAGCTTTTCCTCGACAATGATTTTGCCGGCAGGTAGTATTAATGTTTTGCTACGATGTGGTAGGATTTAGAGACGAGTTCAGCAACTTTATAGCAGCTTTCACCGCTTTTCACTCGTCTTGGTAGTTTTCAACAACGCTGCCTGTTTGTTTTTATTTTAAAAATGTATCCCGCAAAGCGTCACTAATCACTCTGATACACAGATGCACAGGTTCATTCAGTACCCGTTGCCATGGAACGGTCACGCTGCCCACAAAGACATAGGAAGACGCATTATTTGCGTTGGATAAATAATTTTCTGGACCAATCAGGTAAAAGTGGGTTTTTTTCCACGGCACACCTGATGATCTCTCACGGCACACTTTGGGAAACACTGTGATAACCGACCAACGGGCGACATGAGACGGGAGCGTCGCTCGTCGCCGGGAAATATTCCGGCGGAATTTTAATCTGAAATAGATGTTTTCGGATCAAGAAAACCGGGTGAAACTTCAAGTCGAATTTTTATGTGAACGAGTGGAAAAAAAAAAAAAAAAAAACGCCGAACAAACACAATGAGTGCATTCGATTAAATCGCCGCGGCGTTCACCGAAAGACAGATTTATATGGAAACGACGGCTTTTCCGGTATTGTCGGTTATATCGGCGCGCTGATGTTGGAATTTATGATTCAGATCGGAGGCTCTGGGCCGATAGTGAGAGACAGGCAATTTAAGTTTTGGCGCCGACGACTGCAGGCTGAGAAACAGATAAAGGCTCTCGCCGGCAGAGGGGACGTGAACCGTTGTCTGATATAGATCATCCAATACAGACGAGCATCACCGATGCTTATAAACTTTATCTCGGCCATCGAGCGCCGGGAGAAAGCTTGTTCCCGCTCCTCGTGTGAGAATAATTCCACAAAACTGTAATATCTGGCATTGTTTTTCAAATTTGAAAGAGCTACATGCTTGGAATGCGTGCACGGTTGCGTCATTGGCGCTTTTATTCACCTTTATTAACCTGGAAACGACATCCGCAAAGCATCGATCAAATATCGTGAATTATTTCTCAGAAATAAACAGAAAATCGTCCAAAAACAAGTCAGATTATTTGCAAAAGAAACAATCGGTGAAAAAATAGGGATTGGGAATCGACTCGGGCAGCTGGAGAACCGAAAGAGCTTGTCAACGGTATCCTAGAATATTTAGATTTAAAGTTGGACATGGATACGGTGTGTGCGATCTCACACACACACACACACACACACACACACTTATCCATAATATGTTTGTCAATACTTCCGCAAATGTAAAGATGAATGTCAATATCCACAAAGAGAGCTTGTAACTGAATCGATCATTTTTTTTCATTGATCAGCCCTGACAGCCCAGCAGGTTTAACGTTAAACCTGCATATTTTGATAAGATTATTGATTTCTTCCATAATCAATAGCATTTCTACTAAAAAAAAAAGTTTAAAAAGTATAATTGTTACATGTGATTTAGGACGCAAACACATGGGTTTATATGGATTTCATTGTTTTTCTCATAACAAGGTGAGTAATGGTGTATGTATGCATGTGTATGTGTGTGTGTGTGTGTGTGTGTGTGTGTGCAGCCTGTAAACCAATGAACACACACACGGGTCCTAGAGCTGTTTGTCACATCTAAAAGCACATTTTATGTAGAAAAGTGCCATTTATTAGAAGAAGTCTGGGCCGTCCTTTTATCACCTCTGATATCTGACCGACCAATCGCCCTTCTTTCCAGCAGATGGCACCCTACCAACGTGCACGGGGAGGCACGAGACGTGCGCTCCCGTGATCAATTATTTGTATGTGTGCTAAAACAGTTATCTCAAACAGCATATTAGCGCCGCAGATTTGTCGATTAATGAAAGCATATTTGGCTGCTTAAATTATTTATCCAACTTTAAGATGTCGGGGAGCATCGCAGCTCGGCGGGCTCGCCGTGAATTTAAATGTTTCGCGTATTTAAAGGATTAGCGCGCGACCGGAGTGAAGAGGCAATAACTCACACATCTCAGGCGAATTATCATTTGATAAGTCTGGTAGATTTCGGTCGGTTGGAGACGGTGGCGCCGCAGCAGCTGCAGGAGTAGTTGTTTTTGCGAGAACAAATGTTGCCGCAACGCTCTTGATTTACTCCCTAAGGCAAACGCCCGATTGTCCGGAGAAAATCCCCATTTCGTCCGAATCTCTGATGGAAACAGAGTTTGTCACGTGTCCGGCGGCTCTTGTTCTCGCCAGAGGTCAAAATGTGCTGACTTTGAAAGGAGCCCATAGTTTATATTGTGGTGTTTCCTTGTATATCTTAATTCCCGCCGGTGTGTTTCCACCCCGACGTGCGTCACGGCTTTGCCTTTTTTTTTTTTTTCATTACCGCGCGAAATCTCACGGTCCGGTTTGCGGCGTCAGTATTAATAACGTAAGCGTATCGTCGCAGTAAATACGAGCGGTAATTGCAACGCGTTCAAAATAAATCAAGAAAAAGCACCGGTTCTTTTTCTGCGGTTTGTTTGTTGAGACCCGCGGGCTGGTAGAAGATAGCGGGGAGCCCAACCCCCACCCTGTGAGGCGCAGATAAGATAAATAGTCACCGCGATCCAGCACTCCGGTATCCTTTCTCTCGTTACCGCCTCTGTTTTCATGACGGAGATTTACAAAGTAAACATTTTAGTGTTTGTGTTTGTTTTTCATTATCTGAGTAAATCCGTCAAATAGAGAAGGACCGGGTTCCGACGCGATTGATCCGTCCGCCGCGCAGCGGTCGATATCCGGCAGGTGGACGGCGGTACGGCGGGAGCGTTGCCGCAGGAATCCCGGCGACGCGGCCAAAGTCTCGAGTCGCGGCTTTATTTCCCCGAGGATGAAACGGCAAAGTGTTAGGAAACCAGTTGATGTTTTCCATTTATTGTCCTCTGCGCGTCCCCTGTAAGTCTCCTGCGCCCTGAGCTCAATTAGACAGACAAACCCCTAAAGGCGCAGTCAGCTTAGGCATGGCCAATTAGTTTCCCAAGCGATGTCAGAACTCCTTTGAACCGGCGTGTCGGCCTGTTGCGCAGCCACTGATTCGGTATGACGGCGCTGCAGTGGCAAGCTTCCGCGTTGTGACCTATTTCGAAACCGGCGGATAATGCAGAATTTGCGAAACCCGAAGCCGTACGCGACGGACGAGCCCCTTCGGTAACGCCCGAAACGCGCCGGCGCCCGTCACGTCTTTGACCTTCAAGCGCGAACGGAGCGAGCGGGCGCTATCGGTCGCAGGTGCGTGAGTGATATCTGAACGAACGCGCCGGCGAACGAGCGGGCGGCGCTTCTCGTGTCGAGAGCTTCGTCGGGAGAAGAGCATACCGAGCTGATGTGCTTCGATTGTCACTTGACGCTCTCTGCCTCTCAGGCAAGGGACCGGAGACACTCCTGCTAGGGGAGAAACTGAATGACAATGAGTGGCACGCGGTGAAAGTGGTGCGGCGTGGGAAGAATTTGCAGCTCTCCGTGGACAACGCCACCGTGGAAGGTACGGCCTCCAAACCGAAGCGCAAAGTCGTACGTGAACGTGTTCGCAAAAAACCCCGCGTCGTATTTTCTTTGTCCTTCCAGGCCTCATGACCGGCGCTCACACCCGGCTGGAGTTCAACAACATCGAGACGGGGATCATGACCGAGCGACGTTTCATTTCCGTGATGCCCTCCAACTTTATCGGCCATCTGCAAGCGCTCTCCTTTAACGGGATGCTTTATCTCGACCAGTGCAAGAACGGTGACATCTCCTACTGCGAGCTGAACGCGCGATTCGGCATGAGGCACATCGTGGCCAATCCTGTAACTTTTCTAAGCCAAGCCAGCTACTTGGCTTTCTCCACCCTACAGGCGTACGCCTCCATGCACCTTTTCTTCCAGTTCAAGACCACCAGTCCGGACGGCCTCATCCTGTACAACTCCGGCGATGGCAGTGACTTCATCGTGGTGGAATTGGTGAAAGGGTAAGTGGACTCGCTGGACGGAATCACGAGAACGCAAGGAAAAGTCCACCCGTCCTTTTTCTATCACCGTTTTCGTCTTCCTCCTGCGCATTGAGTCATCGTTTTCTTCGGTGTCAGAATTTCACGGCCGTTTTACGGGCCCGATGCGACGAGGCTAAACGAAACCCGTCAGCGCCGAAAAAATCCATGAAGAAGCCGCATTGTTGTCGCGGCTGTACATTGCTCAAAAAAACAAAGGGAACGCTAAAATAACACATCCTAGTTGTGAATGAATGAAATATTCTTATTTGATGCTTTGTTCTTTCCATCGTTGCACGTGTTGACGACAAAATCACGCCAAAATTCTCAATGGAAATCAAAAGTATGAACCCGTGGAGGTCTGGATTTGGAGTCGCACTCACAATTAAAGTGGAAATGTCCTTAAATCCAAATGAATGAGTGTTGCTGTGGACAGTTTGATTTCACACAAGATGTGGAGTTACATTATGTTATTTACGTGTTCCCTATATTTTTTGGAGCAGTTTATTTAATTGAAAGCTTAAAAAACATATTTTTGTGTAACTATTTCACGTCACAATGTGAACACCCGCAGCTTATAAGCAAGTGCAGCCTATGTATGTACACATTTATTTATTTTGTTATTTTTAGGCGTTGCGGCTATCTTCAGATGCGCTCAATAGTCCAGAAATGAGGGTAGTTGTGGTTATAAGGGTGGTTGAAGGAGTACTAGTGGTATTAGAGATTTTAATATAAGTATTGGTTGTAGTACTGGTAGAAGTGGCGGTGATAGTAGTAGTAGTATTAGCAGTTGTGGCGGTAGTAGTGGTATTAATAGTAGCAGTAGTAATAGGAGGAGCATTAGTATCCTGAAATGATGCTTTCAGGGTCACTTGAGTGCCGGTTGAAGTCCCCCGAAAAAAAATCCATAAATTAGCCGCATAATTGTTTAGCTGCGGTGTTCAAAGCGTCCGGGGAAAAAAAAATAGCGGCTTATAATCTGGAAATGACACAACAACTCAACTCAAACCAACGAGATTACATCGACAGCTAAAATACTGACATACCGAAACCCAGGTCGCGCTCAGACACGTCAAATAAACGAGTGTTTTTAAAAAAAAAACGAAACGCCTCGGTCGAGTCGTTTGGGCTAAAATGGTGCAAATCGAAGCTTTTGACAAATCAGCACGACCCAATTTGCTTCCCGCGGTCTGAAACAACACCGGGTGTCCGAAGCCGTGTTGTTGATTTGTACCTGCGAGGCAATCCATTTTATGCTGAGTGTATAGAAATGGGGTACCTAGAGTCTCTCCGGGGAATCTGCCCAACCGGTAGGAAATATATGCAGCTTGTCAAGCTGAGAATTGTCAGGAGAATTGTAAGGGAGGCGGTTGGATACGGCGTACGTTTGCCATAATGGAAAGCTAGTGAGGTGTCAAAGCGCCTTTTGGTGACAGAAAAAAAAAAAAAAAAAATCGCTTTGTGTTTCTTTTTATAAAAAAATAGATAAATAAATAACACGAACCTCTTCACTTCAGTAGATGCTTTTCGCCGATGTCACATCCGACATGGACGTGGATTGTTGACGTCAAGAAAAACCCTTGAGGAGTTGGGATTCTTATTTTTTTTTAATTTTGTTAAAGAGTACTTAGTTGGGGAAAATCTAGAGAGGTGGAGGTATGCGCTGGAAAGGGGAGGAATGAAAGACAGAATGTATGTGTGTGAATGAGAGGAACTCGGGTGGAACGGTGAGGCTACAGAGAGTGGAGGACAAGAAGTTGGAGGATTTCAGGTACCTGGAGGTCGACGGTTCAGAGCAGCGGAGAGTGTGGAGAAGAGGTGAAGGGTTCAAGCAGGTCGGAATGGGTGGAGAAAAGTGTCAGGGGTACCAAGAGATAGAAGACTATCAGCCAGAATAAAAGGAAAGGTGGACAAGACAGTGGTGAGACCAGCTGGATGGACTAGAAACTGTTACATTGACCAAAAAACAGGAGGCAGAACTAGAGGTCGCAGAGATGAAGATGTTGAGGTTCTCTTTGGGAGTGACCAGGATGGAGAGGATCAGGAATGAGTCCATCAGAGGGACGGCACATGGTAGATGTTTTGGAGAGAAGGTCAGAGAAGCCAGACTGAGAAGGTTGGGTCATGTACAGAGGCGGGATAGTGAATATATTGGTAGACGGATGCTGGAATTGGAGCTGCAAGGCATGAGGTCTTGAGAAAGACCAAAGAGAAAATTTATGGACGTAGTGAGAGAGGATGATACAGAGAATAAGGTTAGATGGAGAAGGTTGATTCGCAGAAGACGAAGACCCTTGCGTGAAATTCTTCTCTGCATTTAACCCATCACGGATGAACCACGAGCAGTTGGCAGCCATCTAGCGGCGCAGTTTGGTGTTCGGTGTCTTGTTCAACAACACTTGGACTCACGAGGAGGAGCCGGGAATCGAACCTGAGATGTTCTGGACGACGGGAACAATCAATGACGCGTCTCGTACCAGAGGGCGAACCTTCTGCCGCCCGAACAGAAAAAAGAAAAGGGAGAAAAAAATGTGGCCTTCCCAGGCGTACCGGTTCACCCGTATCAGATGCTGTTGTACAAATACAACATGGCAAATTTGTTTTTGACCAATCAGCAGCTGGACGGCACGTCAGTCCATACACCGTCGGAATACATCGTAAAGTTTTGGGTCGTGAAACCTAAAGGCTTACGATTGGAAACTTACCTCATGCTTACATCAGCCCGGAGACAGAAAGTAGCTTTGAGATCATTTATTCATCATGAATTATTTTGTTGAAGGGGGAGTCGCTGAGAGGGAAAGCAAAAACAACCCCGCCATTACAGCAGAAGCAGCAGCAGCAGCAGCAGCAGCAGACGGGTTATTCTGATATTCAGCCCGTCGCCGCCGCGTTCAGACGCTTGACTCCGTCACAAGCGCGCTCCAAAAGTGTTCATCGTAAATAATTTCGATACGGATAGAATAGCAGACAAAGGCTGTCGTGACTGGGAAGGCAAAGCAACAATTGAAGTTTCCCTCCGCCAAATCTTCTGCAGACTTTCTCCCAGAAAGCAATTAGCAGCTGGAAGCCTTGTTTGGATCCGGAGCTTGAGACGTAGAGTGCACTAAGACACTGCTTTTTCAAAACTCTATCGCGCTTCCCGAGCTGGAAATTTATTTATTTTTACATGAATTCAAAGAAGTCCTCTGTCTGTTTCTCTTCTGATCAGTATCAATACAAACATGACGACTCGCGACGGAGAACACATGGACTTCCTTTGACTTCTTTGAATGACAGCAAACAAATCAAAGCGTTTCGGAGTTTGAACCATTTCAGCGTTGAAATAAATGCGTCACAAGAACACACTCCGGGTGACAACGGAGACGGACGCTGTTATCTAAGGGCTGGTTTTGAACGATCACACGGACCGCTAGTTTGTTTATGTCTTATAGTATCTGGAGAAATAGCAATGAATGACAACCAGCCTTTGTGTTGTTCTGTAGGTACATTCATTATGTATTTGACTTGGGGAACGGCCCGTCGCTGATGAAGGGGAACTCCGACAAGCCGCTCAACGACAACCAGTGGCACAACGTGGTGATCTCCCGCGACATCAACAACGTGCACATCCTAAAGATTGACTCCCGCACCGTCACCCAGCACGCCAACGGAGCACGCAACCTGGATTTGAAAGGTGATGCATCGCGATCTCCGACCGAAAGGTTTCGCTTTCATGCGCTGAGGGGAGGGGATTATTTCAACGGAAATATCAACGCCGGGGACGAGGGTCCCTCCGGTTGGGTTCTTGCCGGAGGCCTTTCCGTGGCTTCCCCTCCTTCGGGTTCTCCGGTTTCCCCCCGCAGTCCCAAAACCTGCAAAGGAGAGACCCTTAATCACCCTGATGTAAGGTTGAGAGGGCGAGAGTTGTATGCTTCTACATGTGTCCTTGTGATGGACTCGCAACCGGTCCAGGTTGAATATCACTTTTCGCCAGGATAGGCTCCGCCCCCACGACCTTGACCCCAGTAGTAGCTTTAGACAGAAAGAACGAATGAAAGAGCGATGTCAGTATTGACCCCACTGGAGTCCACTGGAGCAGTGACCCTTAATCACCCTGATGTAAGGTTGAGAGGGCGAAAGTTGTATGCTTCCCAACCAGCATGTCCCTATGACGAGACATAGTTGCGGTATTGTACTTTAGTGTACAATATGTACGTCCAGGGAAATTTAAAGTGTTTCCTTCTTCGCACAGGGGAGCTGTACATCGGTGGCGTCGGGAAGAGCATGTACGGCAGCTTGCCTCGATTGATAGCGTCCAAGGAAGGATACAAGGGGTGCCTGGCGTCCGTAGACCTGAACGGACGACTCCCCGACCTGCTGGCCGATGCCCTCCAGAAAGTGGGAGAGGTGAACCGCGGCTGCGGAGGTGAGGCGGGAACGAATCGCCCGTTCGTCGTCCCCGTTACGGACGCCGGCAGAGTCGATTCCAACACATTTCTAGATTGGCTGAAAACCAATCAAATTACATTTGTTGTGGTATTAAACAGCTTTGTGAAAAGCATGTTCTAATAAGCCAGCGTTCACACTCAGGGGTTTTATTACTCCTGATTATAAACGCTAACAATATCACGCCTCCGTCCATGAGCCCAGCTGCTTTCCTTGAGTTTGGATCAAACAGGAGCCGCCGTCCCTCAAGAGCAGGTTCTCGATCGTCCTGCCAAATTTTTAGGAATCTCACGTTTCCTTCCTTTGTCGTGGAAACTCTCCACGTCTTTAACTACCAGGTGTTTTTCCTAGAGTGAAAGTCGTCGAAATCAGCAAATCACAAATACCTCGATGGGAAAAGCGAAAATAGCAAAAATTGAAATGGGGGACTGGGGGACCATGTAAGCGGGCATTACTTCCTTTGTAACCATGGCAACCTATATTGCACTTTTTAATTTATTTGAGCTAATTTGGCCATCCGGCTAACGTTAGAGCCGAGCCCATGAGCGGCGATTATAGCCTCATATACACTGCTTTGAGTCATGAGGGAAATTTGAGTGAAGGATTCCCTCAATCTCAACTAAAATTGTCATTTAGGCTACATGCTAAGCTAGCCTAGCAATACATTTAGGCTATACGCTAGGCTCGGCGAGCTATGCATATAGCCAAAATGTAGCGTATAGCGTATAGCCTAAACGCATATGCGCTAAACGTATATGCGCTATATGCATAGGCTAGCCTAGCATATAGCGTAAATGTTAACCTACTGTTGGTGAAAAGTTACAATTCAGTTTATCCTTTTATTTTCTCTTGCATTTGTAACTTTTTTAAAAATGTTCATGTTATCTTATATTCTCTTGTACATATACAAAAAGAAAGATAGGCTTCAGTAAAGGAAACGCAACTTATTTGACATAGGAAATTCTTGCAATGAAAAAAAAAATAAGTAAAGGAAAACAATTTAGAAATTTATGAAATTTGTAAAATTAGGTACAAAAAAAAGAAATAGAAATTTTACATACTTCCACTCTTGACTGGGCTGCCACTGTACTCCGCATATATGCCTGGACTGTCTATGATAATTAGAATATTGTGATAAAGTTCTTTATCTTCTGTAATGCAATTAAAAAAACAAAAATGTCACACATTCTGGATTCATTACAAATCAACTGAAATATTGCAAGCCTTTTATTATTTTAATATCGCTGATTATGGCTTACATCTTAAGAAAACTCAAAAATCCTATCTCATAATATTAGAATATCATGAAAAAGTCATTTTTGTTTTTTTAATTGCATTACAGAAGATAAAGAACTTTATCACAATATTCTAATTTTCTGAGACTAGTCCTGCACACTGACGTCGCAACTTCGAGACATTTTCGTTAAATGGATATCGGTCAAAGCCGTAACGCCCATCGTAACTCTGAGTTAAGTGCGGAGTGACCTCATTCTTATTAAATTCTTTACATAGTTAAATGCGCTGACAACAAAATCACACAAAAATGAAATGTATGAACCCATGGAGGTCTGGATTTGGAGTCACACTCAAAATGAAAGCAGAAAAACACACTTGAGGCTGATCCTGATTTGATGTCAAATTTAATCAGAGTTGCTTCCTAAGTGGACAGTTTGATTTCACACTCGCGTGACTCGGAGTTACTCGTTGTCGTTTAAGTGTTCCCTTTACTTTTTCTGAGCAGTATATATACCGTAATTTCCGGACGATAAGCCGTGACTCTTTTCCCTAAAACAACGATGCGGCTAATATATGGAGGGTTTTTTTTTGGGGGGGGGGGGGGGACGCTAACGAGCTTCACGCCGCTAAAACATTTATCCTCGTCATATCGGACCGATGAAATGACCGGGAAATTCTGAGTCCGTTCAACTCCGACACAAAAGAAGACAACTTTGACTGTTTTAGTGCGCAGGAGGAAGCCCGAGATAGCGATCGGCTAGCCGGTGCGCCTTATATTGAGGTGCGCTCAATAGTCCAGAAATTACGGTATGTATACACTGCTCAAAAAAATAAAGGGAACACTTAAAAAACACATCCTAGATCTAAATGAATGAAATATTCTTATGAAATACTTTGCTCTTTACACAGTTGAATGTGCTGACAACAAAATCACACAAAAATGATCAATGGAAATCAATTGTATCAACCCATGGAGGTCTGGATTAGGAATCACACTCCAAATTAAAGTGTAAAAACAAACTCCAGGCTGATCCAACTTTGATGTAATGTCCTTAAAACAAGTCAAAATGAATCTGTGTTGCTTCCTGAGTGGACACTATGATTTCACAGAAGTGGGATTGACTTGGAGTTACATTGTGTTGTTCAAGTGTTCCCTTTATTTTTTTTGAGCAGTCTATATACATACTGGTCATGTCTGGCTAAACCGTTTTGGAAGATACAGTCACCACTTCCCGTGTACAGTCACCGTATCAATGTTTTAAAGGGATTAATATTGCATGTTTTACTGTAAGTAATAACCATCTCGCCGTTGCGCCTCCCGTTCTCTCAGGTTAGTAAAAATGCATGGATAAAGTGTTGGTAAAGTTGCTTAAAACCCCTCCGAACAACCCCCGCAGGTCCCAGCACCACCTGCACGGAGGACTCCTGCCACCATCAGGGAGTTTGTCTGCAGCTTTGGGAAGGCTTCTCCTGCGACTGCACCATGACAACCTACGGGGGGCCGTTCTGCAGCGACCGTGAGTACATCCGTCTTACGCCCGGATGGGACCGGAATAAAAGAAGAGCCTCTCGCAGGTCACCGGGGAGCGAATGGTGATACTGAACGCATCCTACAAGCGAGCGTGTTCCAGAAGGGCTTAAAATACCCATAAAATGTGAAACATCTTCTCCGGGAAACGCTGTCGAACTCATTGTGTAGGTTTAAACGCGGAGTGATGAGCGAATGTGCATCGGAGATTACGCAAGAGGCTGCCGGAGCGCGAGGGCGCTATCCGCCGGGCCGCTCTGTCGTAAATCTGTCCCCGCAAATACATCAGTCAGAGGAACAATTGGAGCACAAATGATGCTAACCGTTTTTTAACACACGTGTTTTTAAACGACAGCAGTAATTCATGCCGGATGTCGGCGTACCTGCTCAGGAGCGAAACCTTCACATGTCGTGAAATAATTCCCCCCGTCGTGATCTTCTGGTATTCGGTCCTGATTTTGGATGGTTCTGGCAGATATTCGAGTTTTTGTACTCCTGGTTTCACGCGTTTTCTTCATCTGTGTTTGGATATTGAGAATTTTACAGCGTTATCTGATTCCATTGAAATGCATCACCACACGGAAAGAGCACAATTAAATTTACCTAAGCATGCCCCCCGGCAACGTTTAAACTTCTTGTTTTAAAAGCGTTTCTCCGTTGACGTTGAAAACTGAAATCCGATCTTTAAACATACAGCCTCAATCGGAACCCGCTTCCCGTAAGGTTTTAAGCCGAACGGTTGAAGGTTGTTTTTTTTTTGCTGATTTTCACACATCTACATCGTTTTTTGATGAATGTTTATTCATAATAGTGGTTAATGATCATAGTTTGACTCGAAGGTGCTTTGTATGTGCGGTTATTGGTCCTGCGGTCACGGCGAATTCCACTTCATTTACCGCCGGCTCATTTAGAATAATCATCGCCGTATTGTGCCGGAGCCCAGTTTTGTTTCGAGAGGGAGGAGAACGGCTTGTTGTAACCTTTGTACTTGACGAGTCATATCTTCGTCTACTAATATTTCAATGTACATTATATGGTGAAAAGTATTGGTTCACCCATCACTTCTGATCACTTCCATGGCAACAGGTGTATAAAATCGAGCACCTGGGCATGCAGACTGTTTTTATAAACATTTGTGAAAGAATGGATCGCTCCCAGATGCCACCTGTGCAGCTAATCCAGTCGTGACATTTAATCGTGTTCGGAAGTGTTTGGGAGCGACAGGATCTCAGCCACAAAGTGTTAGGCTACATAAACGGACCGAACGGGGTCAGCGGATGCTGAGGCGCAGAGTGCGAAGAGGTCGGTGACTTTCCGCAGAGTCAATGGCTACAGACCTCCAAACTTGATGTGACCTTCAGATTAGCTCAAGAACAAGCTCCAAACCGTACGTCACCAAGTACAATGAAAAGTGTCGGATGCGGTGATTTTAGAGCACGCCGCCGCTGGACTCCAAAGCAGTTGAGCCGCGTTCTTTGGAGACTCGTCCGTCTGGCGATCTGATGGACGAGTCTGGGTTTGGCGCTAGTTGTCTGACTGCGTTGTGCCAAGTGTGAAATTTGGTGAAGGTAGGGTTGTTTTTCAGGAGTTGGACTCGACCCCTTAGTTCCAGTGAAAGGAACTCTGAAAGCTTGAGCATACCGACACATTTTGGACAACTCCATGCTCCCAACTTTGTGGGAACAGTTTGGAGCTGGTCGCTTCCTTTTCCAACATGACTGTGCACCAGTGAACAAAGTAAAGTCCACAAAGACATGGATGACAGAGTTTGGTGTGGAGGAAGTTGACTGGCCTGCACAGAGTCCTGACCTCAACCCCATGAAACACCTTTGGGAGGAATTAGAGCAAAGACTTAGAGCCAGGCCTTCTTGTCCAACATCAGCATGTGACCTCACCGATGCCCTTCTGGTAGAAAGGTCCAAAATTCCCATAAATCCCATAAATCTAAATCTAAATCTTCCCAGAAGCTGTTCCAGCTGCAACGGCTGGACCAATCAATTTGATCCCTTTGGATTAGGAATGGGATGTCGCTTAACGTCAAATGGAAGTCGAGGCAGGTGAAGGCCATATAGTGTATTTTTATTAATGTGTAAAAATACAATTAGATGACTTCACATCTGTTGAAGTCGTAACCTACAGTGTGATAAACCCTGCTTTTCACCTCCACTTGTTTGTTTTGCACACACCTACAGTGAACCGTGCTGGCTGTACTCCATTGATCTCACCCGAAAATCAATAGTTTGTCCTTTTTTGTCTTTATCTATTACATCCCCTCTGTCCAAACAACCCTGAGAAAGTATACGTCGTGCCGCTCGGGCTGCTTTCGGCGTGATAAAGACGCCTCCGTGTCTCGCCGAGCCGCTTGGGAAGATAGTTGCACATAAAAGGGAAGCCGAGGCTTATAACAAATTTTAATATGACGTCGGTGTCGATACCGTGAGGCACCCCGACATCGTCCGAATCAAACACGAGGATGGCACAATGTTTTGAAACGCGAGGGAGCAGCACCAAGTCGCCGCAAGAAGGTTCCGGGTTCGATTCGGACCTTCTTGCATGGAGACGTGTCCGCGTCGGTCGGGGATCCAACATGAATAGACGAGCGAATGGTTCGTTCTTTCGGGAAAGAAAGATGTGGGGAAGAAACGCTTCACACAAGTATGAATTTCTACGATTCAAAGTGTTTATCGTCACATGCAGGAAAAGTGTTTGAACGAGATGAAGTTCTTACTTTGCTGTCCGCGGTGCATTTGGATTTGTATTGACGATTGACTTAAGGACTGGTTTTTATTTCTATTTGTGGCCCTGTGATCAGCTGCTGAATCGCCTCTCGCCAAATGAGACCTGAAAAAACGAATGAATGAGTTGTAGCTCAAGTCTTAAGTCGCCTGAAAGTTTCAACGTTTTCATGATCACCAAACCTGTGTGCGAAATCCCTTCGTTCTTCCGTTTGGGCTTGTTGTTTGCAGCCTCGCCGCCCCGCTGCTGGGACAGCACTGACTCGTTTGCCATTTCGTTTTGAATGTTGTGTCACGGGACGGGAGGCGGACTCGAGCAGGGAACCACACCAAGGCTAGAGTATGTTCGGATGTTTTATTTTTAACCATGGGATGCGGGGTCTTCGTAGGGTCGGGGTCAGGGTCCGAAGGTCCAGGGGGGGCCTGGTCCACAAGGGGGTCTCGCAGGGTCAAGGTCCAGTGTTACACTGGCCGGCTGGGTCTGGTCGTAACGGGGTTCTCGAAGGGTCGGGGTCCGGTGGTCCACCAGGGGGTCCCGGTCTGCACTCAGGGTCCGGTGGTCCACAAGGGGGTCTCACAAGGTCAGGGTCCGAAGGTCCGGGGGGGGCCTGGTCCACAAGGGGGTCTCGCAGGGTCAGGGTCCGATGTCACACCGGCCGGCTGGGTCCGGTCGTAACGGGGTTCTCGCAGGGTCGGGGTGCGGTGGTCCACCAGGGGGTCCCGGTCTACACTCGGGTTCCGGTGGTCCACCAGGTCAGGGTCCGAAGGTCCAGGGGGGGCCTGGTCCCCAAGGGGGTCTCGCAGGGTCAGGGTCCGGTGGTCCACCAGGGGGTCCCGGTCTACACTCGGGGTCCGGTGGTCCACCAGGGGGTCTCCCAAGGTCAGGGTCCGAAGGTCCAGGGGGGGCCTGGTCCACAAGGGGTCCTCGCGGGGTCAGGGTCCGATTCTTAATTTGACCCAGCCGTGTCTCCTCTCGGCCACCGAGAGGACATCGTGACATGTTGAGAGTTTTATTCTATCTAGATGAGCATTTTCCGAGTCCGAAAAAAAAAAAAAGGACGGACGTACAAAACCGTGGAAATGAAACATTTCTTCCTAATTAGTCCGTGTGCGGTTTCCTCACCCTCCTTATCGAGACGCCGTGGATAAAAAGAAGCGCATTTCATTTCAACTCTCGCCGAGCCGTGGTTTTATTTGAGGACTTCATTTACATCCCTTTATTTGTAACCGAAGCCGGAAAGCGCGGGTGGCGCGAAACCGAGATCGCCTGATCGCGACGAGAGAAAGGAGGTCGCGCCGCTAAAGCGGGGTCTCGGTAACATCCGCTAACGTGGAAGAGACGGCGGAACCACTGGCAACTCCGGTCGCGAAGAAGTCGTTCGCTTCGGCCTTGTCAAGGACTGTCGGACCTGCTCGGTCTGACCTGGTTCAAGACAAGCCACCATTTGCTCATCTTTCAAAAATAGCATTTATCGTCACGCGGATGCAGCAGCGGCGGCATGTTTCGGTATCGATTGGAGGGTTTTCAGGAGAGGCGGATGCTAGTAAGGCCGCTGTCTGCACCTGTAATATGCTTCTGGTTCTTTTCAGAAGTTTATAAACATTTGTGAAAGAATGGGTCGCTCCCAGATGCCACCTATGCAACTAATCCAGTCGTGACATTTAATCGTGTTCGGAAGTGTTTGGGAGCGACAGGATCTCAGCCACGAAGTGTTAGGCTACGTAAACGGACGCAGAGTACGAAGAGGTCGGCAAATTTCTCCAGAGTCAATGGCTACAGACCTCCAAACTTGATGTGACCTTCAGATTAGCTCAAGAACAAGCTCCCAACCGTACGTCACCAAGTACAATGAAAAGTGTCGGATGCGGTAATTTTAGAGCACGCCGCCGCTGGACTCCAAAGCACTTTAGACGCGTTCTTTGGAGACTCGTCCGTCTTGCGATCTGATGGACGAGTCTGGGTTTGGCGGATACCTGGAGTACGCTAGTTGTCTGACTGCGTTGTGCCAAGTGTGAAATTTGGTGAAGGTAGGGTTGTTTTTTCAGGAGTTGTACTCGACCCCTTAGTTCCAGTGAAAGGAACTCTGAAAGCTTGAGCATACCGACACATTTTGGACAACTCCATGCTCCCAACTTTGTGGGAACAGTTTGGAGCTGGTCGCTTCCTTTTCCAACATGACTGTGCACCAGTGAACAAAGTAAAGTCCACAAAGATATGGATGACAGAGTCTGCTCGGACCTGCTCGGTCTGACCTGGTTCAAGACAAGCCACCATTTGCTCATCTTTCAAAAATAGCATTCATCGTAACATGGATGCAGCAGCGGCGGCATGTTTCGATATCGATTGGAGGGTTTTCAGGAGAGGCGGATGCTAGTAAGGCCGCTGTCTGCACCTGTAATATGCTTCTGGTTCTTTTCAGAAGGGCTCTGAGCAGAAGCGCGGTGCACTGAATGAGTCACGCACATTCAGAGAGGGAGGATCCAGGCGTCGACCGCTACACCACCGCTCTCCTCCCACTCGGTCGCAAGTCATCGACCGACCCAGGAATACAGCCGGGTCCTGATGCCACGCTGTGTTGTCGTGACAAAAAAAAAAAAAAAAAAAAATCCCGATATCCCCTCCCAAACGGATAATATCTTTACTTTGAGCTCGCTGTAAAATAGCAACTCCCTAAAAAAGCCGCGGGAAAACACGCGCCCGATCTCCATCCGAGTCGAAAAGCCAGGACGGGATCCCGTGTTTGTATACGACTCGCAAAGTCAAATCCCGAGTTCAAAGGACCAGAGCGTGGCAGTTACCCCAATATCTTATGGATGCCCTTTGAATTTCTATATTTCCTGTAATGGAAAAAACCCTGACATATACTATATCCTCGAAGCGGTGAATTTCAAACACCCGCCTAAGGCGAAACCATCAGAGCACTCTCTCCGGCGAGCGTTGTACACATGAATGCATTAACATTAATATTTGACTGCAACAGGGCGGCGAGACCGATGTTTATCACATCATTTGTCTGTCGAAGTGACGTTAGAGTGCAGGTTGGTCAGTATGGATTGTAAAGACCACCCTGCTTGAAAGTAGGTGAAAGAGGCAATTATTTCAAATCCGGGAATTTATTTCTCGGCTGAAAAGTTTTCCAGAAGACGTCTTAAAGTAGTAACATTTCTGTACTGACTTAAACCCCGGTGCAAGCTAGTCAACAACTTAAGGCACAGCCTTTAATTATGTGTATTTAATCTTCTTCAAAGAAGCACAATATCAGCAAACAACCAGAGGTGTAAAAATATAAATGTAAAAAGTACTCATCTTATCTGTGTTGCAAGAGGAAAATACCCGATCTCAGCGGCGCCTTGTGTAGCTGGTCGCTCCTCAATGGCGGGGAAAGTGGTTGTAGACAGCAAAAGGAAGGAGCTAACTCTGAGCAGCCAGTCATGGCATACCAGAATGCCCATCTGGTACCTTGCCTCTTACTCGTATGCTCTATAAGACCCAACTTTCTAGCTTCCTCTACGGTTATGAATGGAGCAGATGATGTAGACTTTAGTGACAAAAGAAAAGGACACCCTGGAGAGTCTTCTACCGGTAGCTGCCCGGTCGATAGATGTAAACCTATCCACGAGTGAAACCAAGATAGCATTCACCCATGCCCGCCGCGGCCCGCCTTTTCGGGAAGCAAAGGGATCAAGAAAGAGTGAAATCCAAGGATGCCCCTTCTGCACTTTGTCCACTTTGTATCATGGGCACCATTGCCTTTCTATCCCTCTGGGAAAAACTGGATTCGCAAGTTCAACCCCGTAATACGATACAACCGCAGCAGCTGGACGGCCCCGAAGTCAGCCATAGGCGAACTGGTCACAGAAAACACCTGGCCACCAGTTGGTCAAAAAGCATGATCTATCGGGGACCTGCAATTCCAGCCCTCCATCTGTGGAAGGGGACGAATCCGGATGGTCTTGTGTTCGGACATGTACTCGAGATGCCAACTGACACGTTATAAGGTCTTCCAAGTACACGGGCCACAAAGAACGACTCAGTCCAATGAGGGCATTGAGACCTCCAAAAAAGGCATCTGGAGCAACACATGTATGCTCTATTGGAATAAGACTTGTGGAAGCATTGACTTTTGCGGGATGCTCTACTTGGCACAGTGGACGTATAAAGATAAAGCACAGAGGAAGGGGCCGGTATCAACCTGAAAAAAAGCAATGACCGGCTGTTTGCAATGACACGTTTTACTATTTTATTACAAACATTTCTGAAGGTCTTCTAAACTCGGCGTATTTTTCGAAGAGCCTCTCATATTTTCAGTTAGATTTTTCCCAAAGCCCCCACTTTTGCGGTCTGCTTTTCTTCTCCCTAGCGCTTTCGGAGGAAAATTATGAAGTGGTTTTGCACATCCTTGAAATGAACCGAACATCCCTTTCTTAACAGTCACATTTTGTATTCAAAAACCAAAAAGAAAATATACTAGTGTTTTCCTTTTCTGTTTTTTTTTTTTTTCCTTTTGTGCTAATGGGTCCACGTTCGGCCCAGACGCCGACAGGCTCGCCAATCGCGAGCACGAAATGTGAAACCTTGTCTCCAAAATATTTACATATTCACATAACGTTGAAAAAGTACGACACTCTTTCCGACTGAATCGGAATTAAAAGACGACTAAACTTTGCATCAGCAGGTGCCGCTCCTGCTCAACAAAAGCGTAACTCCATTTTTAAAACCTCAAAAAGCAGCCACCTGTGGTTGTACAAAAACAATCGCGGGTAATCCAAAGGGACTCTCAGACACGAGGTTCGCGACGGCTTTCTTTCTCTTCGGGATTTCATCCGACGCCGTCCAGCCGGGGGCTCTCGATCGTGTGGGCGGTAAATGGCGCCGCCGACCGATCAAAGGTCAAACCAATACATCAGTCCGATTTCTAGGAAATAACAAGCCTCGTGTTTCGCGTTGAGTCATCCTTTAAGTCATCAAAACAAATGTAAGTGTGAATATATATACGGTCGGTAAGGCCGCCGTTTGGAGCTCTCTCAAAGTTGCAAAGCTGGAGTCCACTAACCGAACGCCCGCGGGGACTGATTTACCGCGAACGCCGCGAACACGATCGCTAATTACAAGATGGCCGACGTTTCATCGCGCGGAGTCAACCAGATGTTTGACGATGTCCCGAGATCCATTTCCGGGTTCTCTTTCCGCAAATCCACGAGTTGTAATTCTTGGCGTGTCTGCGTGACACGTTCATTTGCGTGTTTGCGTCCGACGGTTAGCTAAAGCCACTGACACTGCATAGCGATAATAAATTAGGTGGTGCTCATCGGGGGAAACTGCTGATATTGCTTATGGTAAATCAGACCAACAGCTTATCTTTGATTTGTTATGGTTTTTTTTTTCAAATGTCATGTCGTTATTTGACTCCCGACTATTTTGAGCCGGCATCTCACGCGCTTTTGACAATTCCTGCGTGTTTTTACGCAAACTCGGCGACAGCAGCCGTCAGAAATGTGCTTACTGGAAAGTACCTTTCGCCGTTGACGTTCCCGTTTCGGTTGTTTAATATCTGTGGAAGAAAAGGCAGACTTTAAATTGTACCCGTTGCCTGCGGGCATGAATACAAGGTACACAAGCCAATCACAAGACGGCAGCTGTCGTCTTCCTCTCCCCGTGCTACGTGCCAGTTAGCGGGCTTTGTGTGGAGCTTTCATTTTTATCTGTGACCAAATTAAATTGGTTTTAAGTTGTTTTTTTTTTTTTTTTGGTCAACAACTCGATTCAGTTCTTTCGGAGATTTGGACGGAGTGAGATTTTATGCGGGGTTTTATTCACAATATAGCAATAAAAGTGCTCCAAGTGTAGATATCTGTGCTAAATAGTAAAGATGATCTATTTTTTTTGAATATTACTTTTCTCTAATTTTCTTGATAATATTAAAATGCGGTATGTGCAGAGTTATATCTAAAAAGGTTGAATTGCACAGTAGATCAATGTGAACATTCCCTATAATCCAGTGTGAGATACTAAACACTGTTTTGCATTCAGGAGTTGTTCATCAAATCCCATGATTTAATATTCTTCTCAGGTGGACTCATGCAAAACAGCGAGTCGGACCCGAAGGCTGGGAGGATAATCCGGCGTAGATTCGGTCTAAGATGTAATCTTGTGCCGCAGAAGTGGGGCTCAAGGAAACACGCCGTCCGGAAAAGTTAGAATGGATGAAATGTTATTCTCAAAGAGCCGAGATTACCCGCCTTTGAAATCGGCGAGCCGTCGTGTTGCGTCTGAATTCATTAAGGGCGTTTTAGAAGTCGCAGAAATGCGCGGTGAGCGAGCGACGCTCCGCAGCCTGACGGCAACCCCGCCGCACTCTCAGCCGTCGTGAAAGAAGATTTATTTTCCGAGGGGTTTGACGCCTGTTTAATACTCCGGTGCGGTCGTGAGCGCTCCTTAACCCGGGATTGGATCTCCAGATTGTCTTGGATATGCCACCCGTTTTTTGTTTTATTTATCGAAATGTGCTGAAAGGTGTGAGCTGAAAGACGGCGAAGAGAGGAAGCAGACCTGGAGGTAGCAGAGATGGAGATATTTTGGGGATGAAGTCGGAGTCCACAGGGGGCGTTGAAGGTATCAGTAGAAGGATGCTAAGGTTGGAGCTGCTAGATTTTTTACCAAAGGCCACATCAGCATAATGGTTGTACCGATAACAGTATCAATGTAACTAAACGTAACCTAATATAATGTGAAATAAACGTCACTACTCCTTATTGTGAACTAAATAATAATGTTACCTATGCATTTGCATTGATGTAAAAATACATATATTTGTACGAGTTGCTCTGCTATAAAGCAAGCTTTCACTGCTGCGGTGTTTTTGGATGCGGCTTTTGTGAACGCATTCTGCCGCCGTCATCGTTTGGCTTTTACCGTATTTTCACGACTATAAGACACACGTAAAAGTCTTAGATTTTCTTCAAAATGTGCGGCGCGCCCTATAGTGCAGTGCAAATGGATTGTAGACGCTTTGGCTAACGTGTCCGCTGGCACTGTTGGTCCAGCTTTTGCGAAAGCCGGCATCGTTTCCGAGGAGCCGCGCGGCACGGAAAGCGACTCTGACAGTGAAGAAAGTGAACCTGGCATGTTTGATGGCGATTTAGCGCAGCTGTTCAAATCAGA
The DNA here is from genome assembly GCF_037954325.1 of Fistularia commersonii. Classification (NCBI taxonomy): domain Eukaryota; kingdom Metazoa; phylum Chordata; class Actinopteri; order Syngnathiformes; family Fistulariidae; genus Fistularia; species Fistularia commersonii. The sequence continues at coordinate 2,782,500 of NC_141312.1, forward strand.
AACAGAGGATGAAGACTTCCATGGGTTTGATTGATGATGATTACACGTAAAAAAAAAGTGAATACCAAACTCAGCTCCCGCTCTATTTTTAATGCGCAAACTTGTATGCTTGTGAATGTGTTGTTGTAAGGCGGACGTAGTAGAGGACACCATGAGAACGTTAAAGGGGGAAGTGTGGGCTCGGATTGTATAGAAAACTCGCGCCTTATAATCAGGCGCGCCTTATAGTCAGGTGCGCCTTAAGTGTGGGTTAAATACAATAATGGCACATGTAACTGAGACTGTGCCTTCTAATGCGGTGCGCCTTATGGTCGTGAAAATACGGTAATTCTCGGACAATTTGATGTTTTTTCAGAGGGCTAACTTTAGCATACTTAGCTCCGTGTTTAGCGGACTCTTTGACAACCGCTGCTTCCTCGTAACACAAAAGACATATTGCTTTTTCTCCTTGAAGCACAAACATGTACTGGCCTTCCCATCTTTCTTGAACCAGCCTTCCATCTGCAGCAACTTTTCTCTTCCCAGACATTTAGGGATCATTTGTATTTCTCAATTCCGCTTGTTGAAAATGGCATTGATGTGGACACACTGCAATCTAATGGCGGGACGCAATCACATCACGCATGAATTATGGGCAATGTAGTTTTTTGGTCTCGGGTCCAAGCAGGTTGGAATGGGTGGAGAAAAGTGTCAGGGGTACTATGTGATAGAAGACTTTCTCCCAGAATAAAAGGAAAGGTGTACAAGACAGTGGTGAGACCAGCGATGATGTTTGGACTAGAAACTGTTACAATGACCAAAAGACAGCAGGCAGAACTAGAGGTTGCAGAGATGAAGATGTTGAGGTTCTCTTTGGGAGTGACCAGGATGGAGGGGATCAGGAATGAGTCTATCAGAGGAACGGCACATGTTAGATATTTTGGAGAGAAGCTCAGAGAAGCCAGACTGAGATGGTTGGGTCATGGACAGAGGAGGGATAGAGAATATTTTGGTCGACAGATGCTGGAATTGGAGCTGCCAGGCAAGAGGTCTCGAGGAAGACCAAAGAGAAGATTTATGGATGTAGTGAGAGAAGATATGAAGGTAGTTGGTGTGAGAGAGGAGGATACAGAGAATAAGGTTAGATGGAGAGAGTTGACTCGCTGTGGCGACACCTGAAGGGAAAAGCCGAAAGAAGAACAAGAAGAAGAAGAAGTAGTTTTTTGGTCACGGCACACGTTTGACTTCTTTATTTTGAGACAATCAGACCACATAAAATGACGTGGCGTTCCACATTTGGCCTCGAGTTTGACACATGTGCTAGAGAAAGTCCAAATAAGAGATTTACGGATGGAGCGGAAGAGGACTTGACAGAGAATTGGGTTTAGACGGAGGAGATTGATTGGCTGCGATGACCCCTGAAGGGAGCGTCCGAAAGGACGGGAAAATATCTAAATGTGACGTTCATTTGTAGATGGTCATCGTGAAATCAACAATTATTTGTTGTCGATGTCACCTTTTCGTGGTTGTACTTCTTCTAAACACCCGGGTTTGTTTCCGCCCGCCTCGGGATCACGATGCCTCCTATTCATTTCCGCGCAAAGAAACCGCAGGGATTTTCCCGAGACTCCCGGCCAGAAGCCAGACGTTTTTTTTCCGAGCTCAACCCACGGCGCGTCCTTTCGCACGCAAAAAATGTATAACCGCTCTAATTGACTCCGTCAAACTCAATTAAATGGTCTGGATTTATATGGCGCTCATCCAAAGCTCATTTGCTTCTCATTCAGCCGTTCGCCGAGTTCCACCTGCGAGCGCCGTTTGCTGAAGGGCGTGATTTTCGGGCAGGACGACGTGAATCAGGCGCCGATAGATTAGGGAATATCTCCGTCTACCTGCCGAGCACAGGAACAACTCATTATATAACAGTCCACGTACATCACACAAGCATTTGTATGTGTGGGTGTGTATATGGTGAATATATAGATATAGATATATAAACACACAGCGCAGGGTTGTTTTTATGCCGCAGACTCTTCACCCAACTAAATTCATGTAAGACACGTTCCTCCTCAGGTTTCTTGAGCCGAGACGCCCCGAGCTGCAGCCGCGCTCCATTCCGGGTAGAAAATCTGAAATATAAGAGTTAACCTGCGGCTGAGAAGAGGCGTCGCTTTTAATCGCAGTAATTCATTGCTTTAAAAAAAAAAAAAAAATCACGTGAGCTCCTTCGCCGGAATAATACGCAGCACATTATTCCACACAGCGGGTCAATGTCTGACCACTCAGCATTTTTTCCAGCTATTTATCCTGTTCAGCATGAGTGGAAAACTTTTGACATTTACATAGATCTGCAAAGCGCTCCTGGGGGAATAACGCCTCCTTCGACTTACAGCCGCTCCCGCGTCCTCTTTTCTCCCATTGAAGTTATTTCTCGCCGTTGTACTCGGAGAGCGGTGTTTTGCGGAATTTAAACGGCGGCTGCCGACACTTGAGCCAAAACCTGTTCATCAGAATAATCTTAAATTTCATGTTACTAAGCAGCTTGGAGTCCTTTCTCAGCAGAGATTCCTAAGATAAGATAAGATAAGATAAGATAAGATAAGATAAGATAAGATAGGATAGGATAGGATAGGATAGGATAGGATAGGATAAGATAAGATAAGATAAGATAAGATAAGATAAGATAAAATAAGATAACATAACATAACATAACATAACATAACATAGGATAGGATAGGATAGGAAAGGATAGGATAGGGTAGGATAGGTTAGGAAAGGAAAGGATAAGATAAGATAAGATAAGATAAGATAAGATAACATAACATAACATAACATAACATAACATAACATAACATAACATAGGATAGGAAAGGATAGGAAAGGATAGGAAAGGATAGGAAAGGGTAGGATAGGAAAAGAAAGGAAAGGAAAGGAAAGGAAAGGATAAGATAAGATAAGATAAGATAAGTCAAGTCAAGTCAAGTCAAGTCAAGTCAAGTCAAGTCAAGTCAAGTCAAGTCAAGTCAAGATAAGATAAGATAAGATAAGATAAGATAAGATAAGATAAGATAAGATAAGATAAGATAAGATAAGATAAGATAAGATAAGATAAGATAAGATAAGATAAGATAAGATAAGATAAGATAAGATAAGATAGGATAGGATAGGATAGGATAGGATAGGATAGGATAGGATAGGATAAGATGAGATCAAGTTTATTGAACCCCATAGGGGAAATTATTTTGTCCCGGCTTCGTAACAGTTCTAAGTGTCAATAAATATGAATATAAATATAAAGTGAGACAATTAGCAAATAGCAAAAGAGAAAATAGCAACAACAAAAAAACGATTTAAAATCCACAAATAAATAGAAAGCAGAGAAAACAACAGCAACAACAACATCAAGGTTAAGAATGAACAACAGAATGAGAATAAAAAAAAAAGAAAAACAGTTGGAGTGAAAATAGGCGACCAAAACTGAACAACAACATAAACTGAGTGACAACAGCAATGACAAGAATAAAATAAATAAACAAAAATAAACAGGATGCGAGTGGGCTGAGACCAACAAGGATAAAAAAAGACAACAGAATTAGGGCATGACACATGTGGCGAAAGAGAAAATAGCAAAAGACAGAAAAGGGAAAAAAAAAACCAAATAAATAGACAGCAGAGAGAACAACAACAACACCAACGATAAGAATGTTCAACAAAATGGAAAAAAAAGGGTGAAAATAGACAAACAAAACAGGATAGAAAGGTAAACAGAGTGACAATAGCAATAAGAAAAATAAACAAAAATAGGAAAAATAGTAGGATAAAGAAAGAAAAACAGCGGAGTTAGGACATGATACATGTCGCTAAAGAAAAACATCCGCAAATAAATAGACGGCAGAGAGAACAACAACAACATCAAGGATAATAATGAGAAAAAAAAAAAAAAACACAAAAAGGGTTAAAATAGACCGAAACAATAACAACAGAGTGACAATAGCTATGAGAAAAATAAACAAAAATAAACAGGTTACAAATGAGCAGAGACCAAAAAAGGATAAAATAAACATGTGTGCGTCTGTTCATAGTCCGTTTTTTTATCCGTCAGGAAAGGCCTTCCAGCGCGCCGGCATTTTGGTTGCGAGCGTTTAAATTTATGTGACCTAATTATATCGGATAAGTAGCGATAGTGGGAGGAGGGGATTGTTTGTTTCCCGCCGCCGCTGCGTTGGATATGTGGTTGATGTTTCGCCGTCCTAAAACCCTGCTCAGATGTCTCCTCACCTGATGGTTACTTTTACAAAAATGCGATCGGAAGAGTCACCTCGGGCCACGTTTATAGATTTTCTTTGCTCTCCATTTAGGCAAATAATATCTCCTTCGCCGCGAGGAGCCGTTGAATGTCGGGCAGTTTGGGAAAACACAAGAAATGACTTTCTCCTCTTTTGCAAGAAGCGGAACTGACGGCGTGAGCGCTGGATGTATTCCCCGGACAGGTGGAGACATGACTCCAGAAGGAAAGTACGATGTCGCTGCAGAGCGGAGGGACAAAGGTCCAGATCTTCTTCGCGCTAAAAACAAATAGCGGTAAAGCTGCGACCCACATCTGATGCGCAACGTCTTCACGCTAGGTTTTGCAGGTCCTTCCTGTTCAATAGACATTCATTCTCATGTTGCTACCGCTAGCTTTTTTTGCACGATATACACTGCTCAAAAAAATAAAGGGAACACTTAAAAAACACATCCTAGATCTAAATGAATGAAATATTCTTATGAAATACTTTGCTCTTTACACAGTTGAATGTGCTGACAACAAAATCACACAAAAATGATCAATGGAAATCAATTGTATCAACCCATGGAGGTCTGGATTAGGAATCACACTCCAAATTAAAGTGTAAAAACAAACTCCAGGCTGATCCAACTTTGATGTAATGTCCTTAAAACAAGTCAAAATGAATCTGTGTTGCTTCCTGAGTGGACACTATGATTTCACACAAGTGTGATTGACTTGGAGTTACATTGTGTTGTTCAAGTGTTCCCTTTATTTTTTTGAGCAGTATATTTTTCCTATTTCCTGATAGTTTTAAACCGTCCGCTTTCTGCCGCGCGAATCCAAAACGCCGTCGTCGTCGGCATCGAACCGCGGACCTTCTCGCGCCGCCCACCGCTGGCGATTTGAGTGGATCCGCCGTCAATTATCACGACAGGAACCCCCTTGAAGGACGAACCCCTGCGATTTGTTTTTTTTTCTCACTTTTAAGTGAAATTCATGCACATATTCAAAGCCGGCAGGCGCGCATTAATAAGACATAAAATAAAATCTACATCCCCGAAACTTGATTTACTTTTTTCGCGCCCTTGACTTTTATCTGCCGCCATCGTTACATCAACGTGTCTTACCAGTGAGAAAAATTGCATCACAGATTTCCCTTATTTTTTCTCATTAGCCACCTCAAAAAAAAAAATCATCGGTTTGCTTTTTTTTTTTTTCGCACCTGATGTCGACCCGCCCCGACCTCCTCCTTTGACCTTTGACCTCGCAGATCAGGCTAATCCCACGCAAGCTCGTTAGAATCCAAACAGACTCATGTTTTGCCAGGAGACGACGGACAGATTGAAAAATACGAGCGTCACTTTCGCTCAAATATGCGACAGGTTATTTTACGATTAGTCACGGCCTCTACTGAGTCACCCTGCAAACACCGGCTGTCGGAGCGGGAGTTCAATCTCCTGCCAATGTCACGCTGACTAACAGAGTCGGGAGGAATACCCGAACCTCCGTGACACACTTCACGCACTCCGACCGCCTCCGAGCACGGATTCGCGCTTACAATGTGGAAGTTGTGAGATGGGATCATATTGGACGTCCACCGGCGGCCCTTCCACCATTCCGGTCGACCGTCTCACTTGAAGACTTCAGAATTTTTTGCTAGTATTATAGGGATTGTAGCTCACTAGCATTCATTCATGCATTCATGGGTCGGACCACACACTGAGCTCACCCTCTCATTCACGTATCAAATAGAGACTTTCAATCATTCACTCGCTCATTCACCTGTCATCAAGAGACAAAAAAACATTCACCCTCTCATTTTTGTCCTATGTAGACTTGCAACCATTCAATATCATTTTCAGTGCATATATAGAACATGCAACCATTTAATCTTTCATTTTCAGTTCATATGTTGACATGCAACCATTCACCCTCTCATTCACGTATCAAATAGGGACTTCCAATCATTCACTTGCTATCAAGAGACAAGAAACCATTCACCCTCTTGTTTATGTCCTGTATAGACACGCAACCATTCAATCTCATTTTCAGTGCATATATAGAACATGCAACCATTCAATCTTTAATGTTCCGTGCATATAGAACATACAAGCATTCACCCTCTCATTTTTGTCCTATATAGGACATGCAACCATTCAATCTGTCATTTTCAGTGCATATGTAGACATGCAACCATTCAATTTCTCATTTTTGTCCTCTATAGACATGCAACCATTCACCCTCTCATTCAGGTATCAAATAGAGACTTCCAATCATTCACTCTCTCATTCACTTGTCATCAAGAGACAAAAAAACATTCACCCTCTCATTTTTGTCAATATAGACATGCAACCATTCACCCACTCATTTTCAGTGCATATATATAACATGCAACCATTCACCTTCTCATTCACATATCCAATAAAGACTTCAAATCATTCACTCGCTCATTCACCTGTCATCAAGAGACAAAAAAAACATTCACCCTCTAATTTTTGTCCTATATAGAACATGCAACCATTCAATCTCTCATTTTCTGTGCATATATATAGAACATACAACCATTCACCCTCTAATTTTTGTCCTATATAGAACATGCAACCATTCACCCTCTCATTCACGTATCAAATAGAGACTTCCAATCATGCTCATTCACTTGTCATAAAGAGACAAAAAACCATTCACCCTCTCAATTTCAATGCATATATATAACATGCAACCATTCAGCCTCTCATTTTTGTCCTCTATAGACATGCATCCATTCACCCTTTCATTCTCACATCATATAGTGACTTCCAATCATCCACGCATTCATTCATACGTCATATAAAGCAGGGTTGTCAAACTCATTTTTACCAATGGCCACATCAGCATAATGGTTGCCCTCAAAGTCACTAAATGTAACCAAATGTAATGTAAAATACATGGAGCTACTCCTTGAGGTTAAATAACTCTGAATTTATTACTTTATTTTTCTCTCACAGCGCCATGTTATTTCTCTAGATACATTTAGCCTTCCGGTACCTGCATTTTTTATCAACTTTTTTAGCACAAATTTTTCACCATAACCCAGGTTTTCGTGGTATAAATGCATTTTTTATATTTTTATCATTCCCATTTTTTTCATGGTAAAATAAGCGTGCAGATATACACTCATACACAACTGGCCTTGTCCAATCACAAGCTGTGCCATCACTACTTGTTGTGAAACTTGTTGTTTTTGCGAATTATTAAAGTTTACAGTAGAACAGAATGAGATGAGATGTACATTTAGGAAATTGTTTTAAAAAAAAAAAAGATAGCTCCAAGGTTAATGTCTAGGAACAGATGTAGGAAAATACTTATAAATCAAAATACTTAAAATACGAATAGGGAATTTCTACATTTAATATTGGATTGGAAATATGTGTTAAAAAATTCAAAGAAAACAGTTTGCAATGAAAAAGCAAAGCGGGCTGGCACAAGCGGCAGAAAAACCAAAAGGGGCAGAAGACTCGTAGAAAAACTTCTCGACATGTTAAAGCAAAGGGAGAAGCTCCCTTACACCATCAATGAATCTTCAGCTCGGTCTATAAAGAAGGATGAAAAGAATATCCGGACAATGATGAAAAATAAAATAAAAATATGGTCGCTACTTGGCGGATTTTGGGTTTACTGCTGCGGGTTAAACAAGGGACGGCCGGGGCCACTGGTATCCTTCGACCCAGCAGATGTCTTTCACAATGTGAATTATCTCCAGCTCCAGTGTTAGATGAAGCCGGTCCTGCTCCACCTCGCTCAGTATTTCTGGCTCCACACCAACAGGGAACTGATGGTCCTAGACTTCCATGCCAGGACTCCGGTCTCGCAGGTCCTCTCCTCTGGCTTTCGCATATATGGCGAGGCATCCGTCCCACTCCATTTCTTGGCTGTTGGTGTAACAGCTTGAAGTTGCTTTGTTTTAAAGTGCGTGCCGCACCAGCGAGCTCGGGTCTAATGCTGGGGTAACGCCTTGCAATGCGGGAGGAAATATAAAGAGTCATACCGGAGTCTTACTGGAGTAGCAGTGGGTGATCTGAGCTGGCCTGGGCATACGTCTTTACGGTGACAATCAACAACCAGTAGATGAACTCCGACAAAACCGGAAAAAGACAAAGAATCCCCAGAGTTGCCCTGCGGAACGTGAAGAAAATTGTTGAATAACAAAGAATGGTCAGAATGATCTTTTTTAATTTTTTATTTTGAGGCCCCAAAAGGTACAAGTCATGCAGAGCACAGAGGAGTCTGAAGGAGAGTTCAGGGAACCAGTGACGAGCCTTGAGGTTCACGGCTGGTGAGTCACTGCATTCTGTAGCCGAGGAGCGGCAAGAAGAATCAGTTTTATCATTAGCGCCCCCTACCGTGAGGCAGGAGAACTGCCTGCCTCACTTAGTGGCTCTTCGTTTTATGATCGCTCAGCACAAGAAACTAATAACACAGTTGTTAACAAAAAAAAACACTGCACATTGGAAATGTAGTTCATATAGCAAAAGCGCTATCAAAAACGTTTTGATAGCAACATACATCTCTTTTTCTTAAAGAGATAATAGTATTATCTGTATTTATAATGCAAGGAAAGTATTAACTATGCAGGGAAAGTTTTGTTTATAAACCGATTTATCACAGCCTTAATTAGTAATATTTACATTGAAGAATAAGAACAACTTTTTTTAATATTTTTATTTACTTATAAATATAAATAATATAATAATATAACTAATATAATAATATAAATAATATAGAATAAATCTTCTCAGTATTTCAACAGTGAATGTGAAAATCCAGACATTTTAAATAAAAAACATCTAAAACCGGTGAAGGTAAATGAAAAATAGTGCAAATCACTGATAAACATAACCATTTAATTCTTTTTTTACATTTTTTCTGTCCAAGATCGGCAAGTGAGGCACAGCCTCTCCTGCCTCCCCTGACTGCACATCACTGGGAGAAGCACATTGTTTGGCCAGATGGTCGAATAAGCGACAGACATCTTGTTTATCAAGGCCGAATACGCGCTACAGTTTTGACTTATCGGTCCCCCATGTGAGTTTCACACGGTCAGAACCTTTTTACTGAGAACGAGATATTTTCGACAGCATAGACATGGGTTCGGATGATAAGCAGTTTCACACAGAACAGTAAAATTACATAAAATATTTTCACAAAAGCTGTATTTAGACGATGTTTCTTTGAGGTATGGACAAACAGAAACATCCCGATCAGTATTGAGACGCTTTGTTGATGTTGTCCTTCTAATAGCCACGGCTGAAACGCGAGTGAATTCTTGGATGTGAATAGAAACGCATTCAAACTGAAATCAGCAAAATGGCGTTCAGTGAAGGATGAGCGCAGGAGTTGGTGGTAAGATAAGATAAGATAAGATAAGATAAGATAAGATAAGATAAGATAAACCTCATTGAACCGCATAGAGGAAATTCACAGCAACGTAATAGTTGTAAATGTCAATGAATATGAATATAGGTATAAATTGAAACAATTAGAAGACAATTAGAAAATAGCTAAAAAAAAAAAAAAATCCACAAATAAATAGACAGCAGAGAGAATAACAATGGCAAAAATATTACGGCTAAGAATGGACAACAGAATGAAAAAATAAAATGAAAAATAAATAGATATGACATAAAATTTATAAAATAAATGTATAGATGATAAATAAACAGGATGCGAATGGGCTGAGACTAACAAGGATAAAAAAAGACAATGGAGTTAGGGCATGATACGTGTTGCAAAAGAGAAAATAGCAAACGAAAAAAAAACATCCACAAATAAATAGTAAATAAAAAGTAAATAGAACAACAACAACATCATCAAGGATAAGAATGGATAACAGAATAGGAAATATAAAACACAGCAAGGGTGAAAATAAACAACCAATACACCAACAACAACAACAAACAAGGAACCTGTGGCTGGCGAGCCATATATGGCTCCCAGACAATTTTGAGTTGAAAAAATAACAGTTTGGAAGTCATTTTTAAATACTTGTGATATTTCTTCATAATACTGTCATTTTAAAGTAATCAGAAATTTAATTTGAAGATAAATTCCCCGGGTCACCCGTCAATCAGGTCGGAAACAGATGGCTTTCGAGCGCGTCCACGTCGTCGTAAAAGTGAAGATATCAATTTTATCAGATAGACAACTAGTTTATCCTTGTAACAGAAAAAAAAGACAATTATTACTGTATTACTGTATTACTGTACTTGCATTTCGGGCTGCGTGGACAAAAAAAAATTGCATTTGGACCTGCAGTATGTCTAATATGCTGTGATAAAATTGCATTGATGAAACGGTCAAATATAAAGCGACACTTTGAACAAATCCATGCCGCACCAGAAGGGGCATTAAAAGTAATACATATTAAATTTATTATACGTTAACAATACTATTTGGCTCTAATGAAATATAGTTAGAAAAATTTGGCTTTTCTGGCTCTCCCAGTCAAAAAGGTCCCTGACCCCTGGCGTAGAAGAATGTGTGGTATTTTTACCCAACTTTTATCTTTCTTTTCCAAAAATGACTCCCCGGTTTTCACGTCCAAGTTTATCCTTGAGTGGCTCGGAGTCCGGGAGCGGTCGGAGGGTCGGCTCCGTCCCAAACCTCCATCATGCCCGACAAATCTTTTTTAAGTCAAATCAATGGTTTTATCATCCGCGATCGTCTCTCTCTTGTTTGTTGTTTAATATTCTGTTAAGATTGCAGATAAGCCGCACCCCTTTTTTTTTTTTTTTTTTTTTTTTCTTTCTACGTGAGCGGCATAAACGCGTCGGACACAACGAAGTTTATTTATGACTCCGCTTGTACAAATTACCGGTTCATCTTCTCGGAGGATGGGCTCGACTGCAGCAGACAGATATAATCTGTGTGTAGAGTGATGTGAGCGCCACAGGAGGAGCGCAATGAATTCCACCACTGTTACATTTACCTTTGGAAAATGTGTTTCTTTTTTAAAAAAAAAAAAAAGCACGACCCGGTGGTCGGAGCTAAGAAGAGGCTTTTCTTTGTGGAGTCTCGATTTTCCCCGCGGGTTTGCGTGTTTTTTTTTTCCGAGTTCCTACCGCAATCCAAAAACATCCAGGAGGTCCACTGGAGACCCTTCATTGTCCAGAGTGAATGATTTTATGTCTAAAAGTCGAAATTTTGCCCTGCGATCGATCCAGGTTGAACCAATCCTCTCGCCCAATGACAGCCGAGATAGCTCACCACATGACCGGGATGCACCAATGAATGAACGAATAAACGAACCACCTCGTAGTTTTAAAAAAACACGAAATCACATTTCAAGCCTCTGGTTTCGATGTGAATTTTCAACATTTCCAGCTGAAATAATGTGACTTAATCAACCGGGATGTTTAAAATATCCATCCAATACCGCAATGGGAGCATCCTCCCATTCATTCGATCGAATTACACGTTAATTATAAATGAAAATGTCGGAACGCAAATCCCGCCAGATGCAATTGTTGAAGAAAATTTACAAGCCGCCTTTCTCTTTGTGTGTGAAATGTAGAACAAGAAGAAATCCTCAGCAAACAATCAAGATGAAATGTCCCCAAAATGGAGTTTCCAGGAAGGCTGTACAGTTTATCAGCCCGTAATTGCCTCGCTGTGACGCCCGACTCAAACAGCCATTGGCAGTTTCAAATCTGTAACAACAAAGATAAGAGGTGATTACGGGGAGCCGCGGCAGCAGCCGAGCCGCAGTATATAGGACAGCCGTTTCCGCCGGAGAAGCGTTTTGCATTCGGGGGTCCAAAAATTCTCATCAACCACGGCGTGAAATGTTTGCGATTGCCTGACAAGGGAAGGGCGTTTATTCAAATACTGATATCCATATTCCAACCATATTACTTCAACTGCCCGCACCTGCAGATTTGTGCTGTACAACATTGAGAAAATCAGACCCTACCTGACCCAACAGTCAGCACAGCTATTGGTTCAGGCCGTGGTCATCTCCCGCCTGGACTACTGCAATTCCCTCCTGGCTGGACGACCTGCTCGTGCAATAAAACCACTGCAGATGGTACAGAACGCTGCCGCACGGTTGGTGTTCACTCAACCCAAAAGGGCTCATGTTACACCTCTGTTCGCCCAGTTGCACCGGCTACCAGTAGCTGCCAAGATCGAGCACAAGGCCCCGACCCTGGCATTCAAAACCACCTCAGGAACAAGTCCAGCATATCTGACCGAAATGATAAGACCTTATGTTCCCGGCAGAGAGCTGCGTTCCTCTAATTCAAACCTATTAGCAGCACCTTTTGCTCGCTCGAAGCGATCTCAGGCAAAACTGTTCTCAGTTCTAAGCAACAAGACTAGCATCATGTCTCTCAACCTTCAAGAAACAGGTAAAAACGTTTCTCTTTCAGGACTTTTTACTGCGCTGATGCCCCAGATCAGGTTAGGCAGCAAGTTAGGCTATGCAGTGTGTGTGTGTGTGTGTGTGCGTTGTGTGTCTGTCCAAAAAAAAAAAAAAAAAAAAAACCTCACCAACCCAAGCTTACTGTTCTGTATATTTCCTGTGCATCGTGTATTTGCAAGTGTATTTGCAGTCCCTATGTCCTCTATTGTAAGTCGCTTTGGATAAAAGCGTCTGCCAAATGTAATGTAATGATATAATAGGTGCGCCGTCGTGTGGATAGATTACGTAAAAGCCGGGTCGTGGCTCTCCGAGGCCCCCCCGGTTCCGCCGAATAACATAAAAACCGCCTCACGTCGGCGGTTCCTTCCTCCGTTCAGCCTCCCGTCGCCAACATGAGATTCCCCCTTTGTGCCTCCGGGGCGCCGTGCCATTTCTGGGCCGATTACCGAAGCCGAGCGTCCCGCCCTCCCGCGATCTGACTGTCCCTCTGTGCGAGGCCCGGCGCCGGAACACGGCGGGTCCGACTTGACAACCAGGCCACGCTTCAGCTGAGTCTCCGATGAATGGCGGTCTATGAAGGACCAGGGCTTCCCGCTCCTTCTCGCAGGGGCTGCGTGAGAGGAGAAAGGTTACATTCAGTTTACATCATAAAGACTTGATGCCCACACACACACACACACACACACACACACATGCACGCACAGAGATCTTCAGATTCAGAGCTTGCATCTTTCAGGCTGGGTTTTCTGACTTTCTGTCGTCGTGGCGAAACGCTGTCGCACACATCGTTAACTTACTGATGAAACCGGACCGCAGCGGGATCTACGAAAATACTAAAAAAATTAATAAAAAAAAAAATAGAGGGTGTAGTTTGGATTTGACTGGTTTGATTTATTGTCATTTGAGAATGAACTTAAGGCAACAAATGATACGTTGCATTGAACTTGAGCAAAATCAGTGTAAAAGAGTTAAATACCGTGGAAAAGGATGCGCGGGGATCAGGGTTTGTAATTCGCTTGCACGACCGCGCAGCTTTGTTTGCGACGCCCGGGGTTAGCAGCCAGCAAATCAACAGATCGGGGGGGAGGTTGAGAAAGAGGGGGGGACAAATCGATGCCGGGTTTTTTATTTTTCCGTGAACGCGGAACCAGGCGTCGTTCATCACCGGCGATATGATTCCACGAAAGATGGATTTCTACGCTTGAGGTAACAGCTGCCTTTCAGCGCGGAGCAGGAGGGGGGGGGGGGGGGGGGGCTGACGGAAACCCTTCTCGACTCGAGGATCCTCGTAAAAGCGTCACTCGGCAGATTCGCTCGGTGACGCGAGAAGGAGGGAACCCGGTTCATTAGTGGACATCCGGAAAAAATATAGGCCTTTTGTTGGAACGTCTGCGGAGGTTCTCAGTCGAAATCTTCTTTTCTCGGCCACTGGACTTGAATTTCCTCACTCGGAGATGTTACAGCCCTCATCTGAGAGGCTTCTTCGGTTCTGAAGACAACAACCAACGGAAGGACATCGTCGTACCGGATGTTGGTGGTGTTTCGGAGACACTCCGAAGGGTGTTTCAACAAACACCATATATCGGTTGATTTCAAACCCCGCAACACCCTGAGGCCAAAAAACTGGTGCTCCACATGGACAAAACACCCGGGCGTGAGATGGAGAAAGTGGTGTTTGTTTCCAGTTGCATCGAGGATCGTGATAACGTCAACATCGGAGTGACCGAGCAACGTCTTCAGGACGGGACTCCTCGGTCCACCCGCACCTGCAGGACAAGAGTCATCCTTTCGAAGACAGCGATGTCCATATTCTGGCCTGAGAAACGGTTCGAGAGAGGAGTCAAAGACGCCATCCGTCCATCTTCTTGTGCTTCTCCTGCACTCGTGGTCGCGGGGGAAGCTGGGGAGGTCCTGGACGGGTCGCCGGTCAATCGTAGGGCTCATTCGTTCAAAACGTTACCGATTAGCCTCCATGTTTTTGGACTGCGGGAGGAAACCGGAGCTCAGAGAGGTTCCCCAGGTCGGAGTCCTTCACGCTGTGAGGCCGAAGCGCTAACCGCTGTCAAAGAAGCCATCTTTGCCAAAAACAGAAAAACCATCTGTGAGCAGAGGAGCGGGCCTCAGACACGACCTTGGTTCAAGACCAAGATGGACCAGGACCTTCTGCACCCTCCAAACGTCCACAAGAGCTTCAGTTCATAAGATCCAACAGGTTTCACTCCTGGGTTTAGATTTATCAACCCACATTCCAATCCATTCAATCCCACTAAGTTGTTGTTTGGTTCAAATGATCGTCACCCCAAATCGCATCCTAACATCTAGTTTCTGCGGATCAACTCTTCCATTTCACCACAACAAACCACCAGAACCTAGACTTCTATTCAGAAACTGAAGAAGCTTCTTAGATCAGGGGCTGAAACGTCTTCAAGCGCAGAAATTCAAGTCCGGTTGCCAAAGACGAAAAGATTTTTGACAAGCCTTAATGGAATATCATCATTTTTTTTCACAGTAAATTTAGTTCTCTGGCTGAAGCCGCCTTCACTTGACTCTCCCATAAAAGAGGCATGTAAACTGAAATAGAGTATTTATTACCAATCTCGGCACAAAACCTTTTGAATTGTATTTGTGACGTGTTATTTTTTTTCCACCGCCGGCTTTATATTGTGATTTTCACAAATATTGGAAAATTAGCTCCCGCCAGCTCAGGTTTTTTTTTTTTGTATTGTTTTTTTGTTTCATATCTCTCGCCTTGGGTTTTTCGGACGGTATTTTCAGACTGGATAGAAGGTAGACTATCCAGAATGAAAGGAAAGGTGGACAAGACGGTGGACAGAGGAGGGAAAAGATGCTGGAATTGGGGGTCTAGAGAAGGATTTCTGGACGTAGTGTGAAAGGATCCAGAGACGGAGAAGATTTTCAGATATCGGAAGTCGTTCCAAAGTCTGAGATGGTTTGACGTGTTTGACGAGGAGGGATGCCGAAGATCCCGGTAGGAGGACGCTGAGCTCGGAGCTGGTAGGAAGCCCGGAGGAGGAGGAGGAGGAGGAGGAAGATCGGAGAGGAGATTTACTGAACCTGAAGTGGCGATAGAGGAGGATGCTGAGGACGGCTTTTCACCGAGGCAGATGATTGGCCGCGACGACCTCCGGAGACGTTTCCTCAGAGAGCCGTAATTCAAGAGCGGACCGGTTTATCCGATTGATTTAAACATCAGTGAGTTTTCTCAACTCTCACATAAGGACCACCTTTTTTTAGCATTTCTCGATATCGCCGACCTCAAAAATGAAACCCGATAAAGCGCTCCGACACAATCCACACATCCGATCTTTCCCCTTCCGGGGTCGGCGGCGACCAATCACGCGTCTCCGTCTAACCCTCGCCTCCGCATCCTCCTCCCTCACGCCGACCCACTTCATGTCGATAAATCTCCTCGCCGGTCTTCCTCCGGGCCCCGGCAGACACATTTCGACTAATATCGTAAAGAAAGATTGAAAAGAACTCCTTACGGCGGCAAAAAGCGAGCGGGTTTGTTTGTCGTCGAGTCCGAAGGTACCGCGGCGTTCAGGCCGAGCTAATCTCGGACACCTCTGTGGGAAAAAAACCCGACTGAAAAGCATTCAGAGAGTGCTGTGCGCAATTTGTTTGCAGCTCACACACCCTCGGGCTTTGCATTTAACGTGCACGCCTTGCAGATGTCGAGTCTTCTCCTTTGCGCCTTCGCTACCGGCCCCGACTATCCTTTCTTTCTTTTGTTTTTTTTATTCATTGTTTGTCGTTCACGTTTCCCCTTTTCTACCTTTCTGTCTCCAGATTTCTCGCGGGTCACCGTTTAGCAAGGCCTCCGTGTGTGTGTGTGTGTGTGTGTGTGTGTGTGTGTGTGCAAAGCCGACGGCCTCCGTGATTTCTCAGTGTTTCATCTTATTTTATTTGATCTCGGCCGTTGTGGATGAGGTGGCGTGCTCGGACTGTTCGAGTCCGTGCCGCGCTCAAGATAAGAAAAGAAACGGCAATCGGATCCGTCGGACGGGACCTTCTCCGCCCGTCTCCGCTGGATCGGCGTCTCCTGCAGGGTTCGGGAACCCCGGAGCCCCTCGCGAGAGGGATTAATGCTTAAAGAGCACGCTTGGGAGTCAAGAGACATTTCAAAATGAGTATTAAAAGCGTGTCCCCAAAAAAATGACCAAAATGTAACCCCATTTTTAACTTCTCTAACTAACAAATAGCATTATCTGTATTTATAATGTATTATGCAAGGAAAGCTGTGTTTATAAACAGATTTATCACAGCCTCAATTAGTTATATTTACAATTTAGAATATATTTCATAAAATAGATACCAAGAATTTAAATCATCGCCCGGGTAATTCTCCCTTCCAGGATGGTACAGTATGATAGCGGAATAAAACTATATCATTTCAGTCCATTAGGTACTGACTTCATCACCATCAGATTTACAAACATAGCTTATGCACCATTTGATTGGCAGCAGATAGCGGGCGTGAGCGCCCCCTAGCATGAGGCAGGAGAACTGCGTGCCTCACTTAGTGGATCTTTGCAGCCGATTTATGATCCCTCAGCCAATGAAACTAGTAACCCAACTGCAGTTGTTGACAAATTGGAAATGTTTTTCAAATAGCAAAAAAGTGTTTCAACATTTTAATAGCGACATTCAGACTGACAGCAATACAGCTCAGCGCCGGGCATGTCTACTCTGAGGCTCAACAGCCGGCAGCCTCACCGCACGTCTCTTCTCAGTATTTCAACATTGAATGTGAAAATCCAGCCATTTTGAAAAAAAAAACATCTAAAACTGTTGAATTTAAATGAAAAAATACCTTTGTCGTGCAAATCACTGGTAAACATTTCATTCTTTTTTTTTTATTTTGCTTTTTTTTTTCTTTCCAAGATCAGCAAATGAGGCACGGCCTCTCCCGCCTCCCCTGAATGCATGTCACTAATTCGAGCAAAGTAGCGCTGCAGGTGGAGCTCCCGCTGCTGTTAGCAAAGATTGTTTGGTTTCAGTAAAATAAATGTCAGAGTTTCTGCAGTTTGACCGAATTATCCGTCGCGTGTCGGCTAATAGCTAAACTATTGAAAAGCAGTCGATTCCGCATCAAAATCGAATTAAACCTGTTAAATCCCCGAAGGTTTCCACCAGCTCATCGCCGTCCGCTAGCCGGATCTCCGCCTAAAAATGGCGTATGCTACAATATGTAGCGCTGACAGAGAGGCAGGAGGGTTCTGGAGGACGGCGTCTCCAGTCAGACCGTCGCGTCGGCTTGTTAAAGCTGAGTCAACCCGATCTCCACCTCCTTCGATCCCCATCCTTTTCCCGCTAATGTTCTTATATCTGCGTGTTGTCACCATGGAGGCGTCTCTTAGGTACTTTTCAGCCGTCTCAGCTGGAGCACGGCAGAAGTTACAAGGAGCAACACTTTCGCCGAAGCAAGTACGAGCATCCACCCGTTCATTCACACGTCATATAGAGACATTCGACCATTCGCGCTGATATCCTGCACAATTAAAGACAGGACATCCTCTCATTTAAATGTCATCTCCTTATGCGGACTGTTGAGCGCATCTGAATATAAGCTAAAAATAGCTAAATACATGTATTTATACTGCTTGAAAAAATAAAAGGGACAAGACACAATGTAACTCCAAGTCAATCCAGTTCTGTAAAATCAAACCGTCCACTCATTACATTACATTACATTACATTACATTACATTACATTACGTTACATTTGGCAGACGCTTTTATCCAAAGCGACTTACAATCGAGGACAGAGGGACTGCAAATAACACTTGCAAATACAAGATGCACAGGAAATATACAGAACAGTAAGCTTGGGGTTTTTTGTTTTTTTGTTTTTTTGTTTTTTTTTTGACAAAGACGTACACAAACGTACACACACACACACTGCATAGCCTAACTTGGTGCCTAACCTGATCTGGGGCATCAGCGCAGTAAAAAGTCCTGAAAGAGATAAGTTTTTACCTGTTTCTTGAAGGTTGAGATAGATGATGCTAGTCTTGTTGCCTCCGGAAGCAACACTGATTTATTTTGACTTGTTTTACATCAACGTTGGTGCGTTTTTCCACTTTCATTTGGAGCGTGACTCCCAATCCAGACCTCCATGGGTTCATACATTTGATTTCCGTTGATCATTTTTGTGTGATTTTGTTGTCGGCACATGTCAAAAACAAAGTATTGAATCCGAATATTTCATTCATTCATGTCTAGGATGTGTTATTTTAGTGTTCCCTTTATTTTTTTTGGAGTGTACGAGTGTATGAGTCGGTCATTTGCACGTCATCAGGAAGATGTTTGGAAACGTGGCATCTCTTCAGGAGGGTAAAGTGTCGCCGTTCCGTCGTCCGCATAAAGAAAGCGGCTTATCTGAACAAAACCCGATTTTACTAAAACAAGGTAGAGGCTGCCCGCTTTTCCCGCCTCTAATTTCTCCTCCTGAAAGCTGCTGTCAGACTCGGAGATCTGGTCTCTCTCGCGCTCGGGAGGCTCATTTAACATTAGCATCGCCCCGAATTGCATTATTTAGGAACGGCTGTTGTTGTGAGCCGAAAAGGCTGTTGTTTTTCACCCCCTTGTTTGGACGGTTTCTCCGCATTACGTTCGCTTTTCGCCGTCACCCTTCCTCTCCGAGAGACACGCCGAGACTAGCGAGCCCGAATTTCTGCGCGAATGGGATCTATTTTTTGCCGGCGACCAACAATGAGCGTCTCGGCGCCGCGCAAAGTGTCTTTCCAGAGGGAAATTGCACACGGGGAGCCCTCTTTTTTCTTTTTTTTTTTTTAAGTCACATGCCATTTATATCAAGGTGCAAACGGCATGTGGAGCTGTGCATCCAGAGGCCCTATTTATGTACGTCGCTACCTGACCTGCTTTTTCGGTATTCATGCCTTTTCTCTTCGTTCCGGCGGAACAATGAAAATCTCCATGAGCTCGCAGTCACTGTCAGCGGCTGATATGATGCCGTATAATAAAAGAGAATCTGCGGATTCGTCGGTTGTTTTCGGTTTCCTTAGCGTTTCCTTAGATTATTCCTATAATCGGACGATTATATCATTATATTAGCAATTAGCCTGATAACGCCTTCTGCCAGTTACGCGGTTTATACATTCGCTTCTATCCGACGGTCGAACCCATTTGCATTTTAGCGTCTTCGTGCTTCTTCGCCTTTATTTATCTTTTTTTTTTTTTTTTTCTCTGTTTGGTCTCAGCCAGGGCTTATTTTAGGTGTTGTCGCTTTGAGCCTAATGAAATCAACCAAACATCACATCTGCGGGCTACGCCTTTCAGAGGATGCTCGCATTATGAGTAATTAATCTGAAAGTGCTATGATTAATCCTGCTACTTTACCGCCCGGGGCGAGACTGGGATGTCTGTGAAAAATCATCTCTCGCGGATCCTCCTGAGAACAAACAGAGCACATTTAGGTTCCCGGAGTCTTTAAATTGCTGAACATGCCTTCTCAGATTGTGTCAAGAATAAGTTTGCAAACTCTCTGGCTCGATATAACAATATATATTCACATCGCAATACTTCATTTGTCCATTAAAAACAGCAATGTGTGCATATATATATATATATCATATATGTTTTCCACCGAAACACTTGTTATACACATGTATATTATACACATGTATAATTATGTATATTTATATGTGTATATATATATATGTATCTAAATATATATATATATGTTTTCACTGGAACAGTTTGTATATATATGTATACACGTATGTATACATATATACATGTGTGTGCGTATATATATATATATATATGTGTGTTTGTGTGTGTGTGTGTGTGTATGTGTCTATATACACATATATATGAATGTATATATATAATTCATATATACATTTATATACATATATTTTTTACAATCTGCCCCAATGAAAGTGGAAAAAAAAACCTAAAATATTCCGGAGGCTAAATATAAAAATGCAAATCCAAGCTTTATCGGCCCTGAGGCTGAACAAAAAAAGTAAATCCACAGAACTTGATTCCACGCCCCTGAAACCAACGAGAGATCGGTTCAAATTGTTTGTAGAAGAACGCCGCTTGTCAAAAGCGTCAGCTGCGAGTTGCGCGGCGGCGGCGGCCAACCGGGTGCCGACTTGTTAAACAACCAAGGACGACACAAGGTTATAATCACTCGCCGCCGTCCATAAGCGCGCTTTCACGCACGCCGTCCTCCCGTACGTAAATTGATGAACGCAAGCCTTTCACGCTCGACAGCTCCCGCCCAGAGATATCATCTCAGCCTGGAAAGACGTCCACGGGCGCGTGGCCGTCCCGGGCTACCAGATATAAATCATCCCCGTCCCGACTTCGCCGACTCTTTTCAGAAACGAGCCGGCCGGTTTGCATCGGGATTCGCGCCGGAAAACAACTGGCCTCTTATTATTCTACGCGCCGGTCATTGTTTTCCCACGTTAAACGGTCGAAGCGAAACCTCGGCGAGGAGAAGACGCTTGCGGGATTAACAAATCCCGGATTTGACCTTATGTGGGGAAAAAAATAATCCCAAATATGCTATCGTATTAGCGTTGGATAACGTTAGCGTTACTTGCCATTCCACAGCGTTAGCACTTACCACCGCTCTTCATTTTGCTCAATCAGCCTCCACCCCCAAACACACACACACACACACACACACCCTACCCCGCTTGAGTAATGGCCTGCGTCGCCTTCTTGTCACCATGAGAGGTGGTGCCGCGCTGCTCTGCCTCCGTCCTCCTGTTTCCATGCGTGTCCTTTCAACCGACTTGGCAATCCCGGCTGATATCTCTATCGACCGCGATTTAGCCGATACGGCCGCAGCCCCCACCTCCGCCTCTCGCTTTCCCCCAGCCTTCCTATCTGCCTCCGTCCCTCCCCCGCCCTTCTCCTTATAATGTGTTCATCTGGAGCGCCAGGATATTCCTGTTTATCTTATCATCACGTCCCCCTTCGATAACACACACACACACACACACAAACACACACAAAAAAAAAGAAATAGAAAAATAAGGTCCGGAGCGGCTCCGGAAGACGACTTCGGTAGCACAGCTCGGGATCAATTCCGCACGATGTGGACGGCAGAAGAGCCGGCGAGCTCTTCTTTCCAGAGGAGGTGACTTGTATACAGATATGAGGTGAATGTCAGAGGAGAGAGAATGGATTCACCGTTAAAAAGCAAAAGGTGTGAGAAACGCAAGGACTCCTCCTCCCCCCGGCCTTCGCATCCGTCTCTCTCCTTGGACGGTGTTTCCGCCGGCGTGGCTTTACGGCGTCCGTGTCGGTCGCCTCGTATCGGCCGCCGACGGCTCACCTAAATCAGGCTCCTCCTCTGCAGCACCGTTCCTCCGTCTTCCTGCGAATCCGTAGCATGTATTAATTCACACAACCCATTTTCTTTGCCTTTCTCTCTCCCTGCGTTCACAACATCTCCCACCCCCACACACACACACACACACACACACGGATCAGAGCGTCCGACCGGTACGCCTGGAGCGGGTCCGGGTCCGTCGTCGCCTCCTGGAGTTCCTCCAGTCGACGCGGGATTCATTAAGCCGGGTTTTTTTTTTTTTTAATAAGCGTCATTTTAGCTGCGGCGACTCCCCCCTCGAGAAAACACCTGACCTGACAACACACACCGTCGTCTCGGTCCTCCGGACGAGGTGGAGGGAGGGAGAAGGAGAAGAGAGAGAGAGAGAGAGAGAAAAAAGAGGGGGGTTGAAGCAGCGGCGGAGGGGATTGCAGCAGTGATCTTACTGCAGGTGGAGGGACGGAGACGGAGGGCAGCTTCCCTCCGAGACCAGAACCCTCGCATTCCAGAGGATCTCAGCCTCCTTTCGCCGGATCTGCGTCTGCGAGCGGGCGGGCGGGCGACGGGCTGCTGAGAAATTATTTCTTTTTCTGGATTTTCCTCTTTTGTACCGCGCTGCTGCAGATACCGCCGCTCTCTCTCTCTCTTCATCTCCCTCCCTCCCTCCCTTCCTTCCTTCCTCCCGATCCGCTCTCTCTTTCCCTTTCCGAAGGGGAACAAAAGCACGGGTTCCCGCATCGACCCTCCGTCGCCGCACGCCGGCTTGTTTTTTTTTTTTTGTTTTTTTTTCCGCCTCCGTGTCCGTCGGCTCGGTGAGATGCTCCCGTCGCCGGCGGATGCGCGTCGGGTGTTGCGCCGCGGCGGAGGGTGTCTCTTCTCAGCGGGCAGGATCTGCTGCCCTGAAGCGCTACCTGTGGGCGATGGGGACTTTTATCCGATTTCTCCCGGCATGAAGATCCCTCCTTCCGCTTCTCGCGCCTGAACATCAAGCAGAGGCGACATGTTTATGTGACACTGGATTAATTTTTCGTTCGGAGAAGAAGGGGGGGGGTGTTTTCACCTTCACGTTTTTGGATACACTCGATCGTTTTTTTTTGTTTTTTTTTTTTCTCTGGTTTGCCAGTAGACATCTTGTCACGGGAGAATGTTAGGATAAGTTGCTCGCCTCTTCCTGGCTTCTTTTTTTTTTTTTTTTTTTTTTCCCTCTCTCTCTCTCTCTCTCTCTCTCTCTCTCTCTCTCCAGGAAACCCTTTTTTTTTTTTTTTTTTTTTTATCACAAAATCGAGGGATATTTTTCGATCTTCCCCCCCTCCCCCGATTGAAAGGAACCATGAGGGAGACGTGCGCGAATCTGTGAAATGCCCGACGGTGTTCGAGCGGGACTCTCCGAGGCCGAACCCCGGTCCGAACGTCCGACCCGGGTCCGTGCGGAACTGATGCACATGGGCGGACCCTCGACGGCGGCCCCCGGGCTCGGACGGCGGGCCGGCCGCTCGGGCTTCGGCCTCGGCGCGGGCTTGAGTTACTGTTCCGGACTAACCTTCTGGTTCGCCCTGCTGACTGCGCTGCCGATCCAGACCGGGACGGCACGTGTGTCTTCTAGCCTCAGCACCACTCACCACGTCCACCATTTCCACAGTAAGCATGGCACCGTCCCTATTGCCATCAACAGGATGCCTTTTCTTACCAGAGGGGGCCATGGTAAGACAAGTTCCTCCGAGGTTCTGGGTGTGATGTCCGATGTGTCGCTCTCTTCCGACGCTCCGTTTCTCGGGTTCGACTCGGGGATCGGGGATGCGGTTCGACGCGAATCCCTCGCTAACGCGCTACAGCCCGTGCATCTTTAATCGGCGTCCGATTTTCCGTCGGCGTCCTCGATGCCGTTCTTTCGCTTTGTGGAAGCGGCGTCGTTCTCGTAATGGAGTTTTGTGTCAGAGGTGCCCGCTGCAGTAAACTGTAATTAATGGCCCATCGTGCCGTGTCTCACTTCATCATCTGCGCGTTGTTTATGAGGGGAGTTTATTTGGCGACGCACACACTCGGTTCCGGAGACGAGCAAATGAGCCAACCTGCGTAAACTTCGACCGAGGGATATAAAATAACGACCCGTCCTCGACGATCTGCATCGAACGCGCTCCGGAATCGGCTCCGGAAGCGCTGACGCCAGAGAGTTGTTGCTCCCCTCCTTTTTTTTTTTTTTTTTTTTTTTTTTACATTGCACTTTTGAAAATTTCTGTCCTAAGACTCGCTTTTATGTCCCACAAAATGAGACCCGGTGGATTTGCAGTGTCTTTTTCAGCGCAGCAGTTTTGTCAGTTGTAAAAAAAAAAAAAAAGAGTGTAAAAAAAAAAAAAAAAAAAAAGATGAATTACATCAGCGCTATTATAGCCATATCATTCTGAACCCGGATTTTACAGGCGCGGCACAGCTTGTGATCAAACAGGCCTATTAAAAAAGCACTTCAAAGAACTCACTGATAAATTTTCAATTACCCTTATTGTAGGTTGGGTCCCGTTGGCCGCGCCGAAGCGCGTGCGCTGCACAGTCAGGAACTCGGTTTACGCCAACATAAATGATACCGACAGCGCTTCTGCTTCACAAGACCGGGATGTCATCGTGCACGTTGTCGGACAGATCTGGAGGTGCGGGCGGGAACCGCACGCCTGTCGGATACCAGAATAAAAAGCAATTAGTTCAGAAGTGTAAACGCACGCCTGTTACAAGAGTAATAACAAGACGCTTATTATATCCACGGGAAATCAACCGTTTTTGCCGCTTGTGCTTTTGTGTTATATGATATGCATGTGTATGTGTGTGTGTGTGTGTGTGTGTGTGTGTGTGTCAAGGCTAGCCAAAGACTTCAAAAGGCCCTATGGCGATGGTTATTTATAGGCTTCCTTCCCTGCTGCAACGCCACACACTCCCCACGCTAAACGCAAGATACGCCACATATTGATTCCCATACTTCACTCGTCGATACACACACAGACGCAGGCACGCACGCACACGCCGATTTGATTCGAATTATGAAAACAAAATGCCGATTATGCCGGTTAAAGACGTGTTTTCTGGTCGTGGAATTACAAGAAAAACAGCAGAGCCCTTTGCTATCAAATTAGCATTTTGGATCGGAAGCTTTCCAGCTGGAAAAACAACGCGGTTTCACAACAAAGGTTCAACCAGAGCTTGACTGTTTATTAAATAAGGGTAACATTTTGCACGCCGGGGTCAAACCGACTGTTCGGTGTTGTCATACCCTTTTGCATCTGTGAGTTGAGCATCATTTCCTCTGGAAGAAATGCAAATGCAACGCGAATCAACAATCTGTAAATGAATTAAATAACATAAAACTTACATGAAAGGGAAAATGACGTGGCGTCATATTTTCATTGATTTAATGATTTTCTCCATAAATAACATAAAACTTAGATTAGAGGGTGTCAAACTCATTATCACTGGTTGCCCTCAAAGGGCCAAATGTAAGGCTAACCGTGTAAATGTAACCTAATGTAATGTAAATAAATGTCACTACTCCTTAATGTGAAATAACTCTGGCTTTATCACTCATTCAAGTCTAAAATGTTGCCAATGCATTTGCATAGATGCCGCCATCGTAGTTTGGCTTTTAAATTCTTGAACAATTTGTTGTTTTTCCGCAAGGCTAACTTTAGCATACTTAGCTCCGTGTTTGGCGTCGAAATGCTGACGTAAATCGGACTCTTTGACAACCGACGCCGCCTCGTAACACAAAAGACATACCGCTTTTTCTCCTTGAAACGCAAACATGTGCTGGCCTTCCCATCTTTCTTGAAACAGCCTTCTTTCTGCAGCAACTTTTCTCTTCCTGAACATTTAGGGATCATTTATATTTCTCAATTCCGCTCATTGAAAATGGCATTGAGGCGGATACACTGCGATCTGATGGCGGAACGTGATCGTCATGAATCGTGGGCAATGTAGTTTATGTTCAATGCACGCGTTTGACTTTTTTATTTCAAGACAATCAGATTTTTTAAGACATTCTCACATGGCCGGCCACATTCGGCCCGCGGGCCTTGAGTTTGACACGTGATGTCAACCGAATGAAGCTTGGGGACGGGACCAGGTTCGATAACTCCGATATGTGTATACTTGCTAAGTCTGTATTCTGATTTTGATTTCAATGGTCAGTTAACAAAGTTTTACATTTATCTTAACCCTTGTGTTGTCTTGGGGGTCAAAAGTGACCCACTACCATGTTAAGGTGTCAAAAAAACACCTTAACCTATTTTTTTTTCAACTTGAAATTTTATGACTTTTCCTAAAGAGACCCCATTATTAGAAAAAGTGATACTTCTTTTTTGTTTATGTTTCCATGTGGGCTGTACACCACTAGGGTACAAAGATTGTCCTACGGGTCAAAAATGACCCGTAGGACAAGGGGAGTAAACACAATGGTAAGATCGCACGAGGGTTAAGACAATCATACCTTTTAAGACGTTCTGGCGTCGTAGCGGGCCACATTTGTCCAAAGTGCATTTTCCGTCACCGTGAACTAACCATGAATATTATCCATAACGTATAAATTCGGGGTGGGCGGGGTGCAGGTGCCCGTCCCAGCTGTGATTGGCTGAGAGGCGAGAGGTCTCCCTGGTCCCTGGATCCATAGAGATGTCCAACCATTTTTTATTCCGGGTCTCCCGTGAACATCCTGCATTTTTTTGGGGGGACCGGAGAACATTGCTTCCGACAGGTACCTTCTGGCTAAAGCTCCCGATAATGTGCTTTTCAGTAGTTGCACATATTAATATCATATTCCGAAAGGTCATTTCTGCAGCCGGTAAATGAGAGTTTTTCCTCTCGGCGCCGTTTCGGTTAATAATTTAAAGTTGTTGAACATCCATTATTTTTACGTGACTCGCCCAGCGTGGGCCTTGAGGTGCTTGTACCACAAGACTAATCGTTCCCCTCTAATAACACTTAATGAATGGAATCTACTGCGTGGAGAAGAGACGGCATTGGAATAGAAAGCCCTTCTGCATTTCTAAGTGAAGTAATTATAACCAAGACCTTCCTTTAAGACTTCATTTAGACGCTATAAACACTTGTGGTTCTTTTGTGCTTTAAAACCAAAGTTCTGCTATGGGACTACTCCTTTTCTTGCGACACTATTTCATTACAAGGCTCCTACTGTGCAAACATTAATGAAACAGTAATTAAGAGGTTATTGAGGGGGAAACAAAAACTCAACGACTCCCGGCTAATAGGCTCTTAGTTGTTGAATACGGACGTGCAAAATAAGTAAACAACCAACAGGGCAAATTACCTCATCACCCTTTACAGATAGAGAGGTACATGGTGTTTTCATTATTATAATCATAATTATTATTAGTAGTATGATTATTGTTGTTGTTGTTGTTGTTGTTGATAATGACCATAACAGTAATAATATTATCATAAGATAAGATAAAATGAGATGAAATGATGAGGTAAGATGAATTAATTTGTCGGAGCAGTGCAACAATGACAATATCAATAAATATGAGTATAAATATAAATAAAACAGACAATGAATTAAAAGATAGCAAAAGATTTCCACAAATGAATTGACAGCAGAGTGAACAAAAACAAGGATACAAATAAATAGAATGAAAAAAAAAAAGATATTTAATATTATTTTTATCATTATTAGTATTATTGTTATTATAAGATAAGATAAGATATACTTTATTGATCCCTATAGGGGATATTATTTGGTCACAGCAGCACAACAGTGTCAGTATCAATAAATATGAGTATAAATTTAAAGAAATAAAAGAGACAATAAAAAAAGATAGCAAGAGACATCTGCAAATGAATAGACAGCAGAGTGAACAAAAACAAGAATATAAATAAATAAAATGAAAAAAAAATTGTTTATCATTATTATTATTATCATTATAAGATAAGATAAAATAAGATAAGATAAGATAGACTCTATTGATCCCTATAGGGGAAATTATTTTGTCACAGCAGCACAACAATGACAGCATCAATAAATATGAGTATAAATTTAAAGAAATAAAAGACATAATAAAAAAGATAGCAAATGATATCTACAAATAAATAGACAGCAGAGTGAACATAAACTAGGATACAAATAAATAGAATTAAAAAAAAAAAAGATATTTAATATTATTTTTATCGTTATTATTATTATTGTCATTACAAGATAAGATAAGATATACTTTATTGATCCCTATACGGGAAATTATTTGGTCACAGCAGCGCAACAGTGTCAGTATCAATAAAAATGAGTATAAATTTAAAGAAATAAAAGAGACAATAAAAAAAGATAGCAAGAGACATCTGCAAATAAATAGACAGCAGAGTGAACAAAAACAAGGATAAGAATACTTGGTTGATCGGAGACCATGTTTCAATCTTGTTTTATGTTTTTGTCTCAATGCCCTGTGATTGGCCGGTGACCAGGGTGAACCGCGCTTCTCAGCCAATGACAGCAGGGCTCAGGCCCTCCAGAGATCATGAATGAATGAAGTATCATCATCTTTGTCATGATCAGGATTTTATACGTTGATTTTCAGATCGTGGTCTGCAGGTGGTTCAGTCTTTAGGTTAACTACAGACTTATCTCCACGTGCAATACGACGTATTGATCTGTTTTTTTGTCCTGATCGGTAAAACCCGCTAGTTCCATTGATGAAGATTCACGACTCGCTGTCTATTTTCACAACGGAGTTCCAAAGACGTCCATTAAACTCAGCGCGTCTCGGATTGCTAGTCCACCCAGACCCGGTCCGAAGGCTTGATTTCTTTTCTTTGGACGCTTTCATTTTGTTTTCCACAAGAGCTGCAGCATGTTGACACCAGAGGGCAAAGATGCCATTTCTGAAATCCACCAAAGGCCTGGAAGCCGGTGACCGAGCTCATATTCAAAGCTCAAGGCTGAGCCAGTGCTCTGTTTTTAAGGCCCTTCCATGTTCTCCTTGCATGGACATGGATGAGAGGGTGAATGGTTGGACGTCTAAATATGTGGCCCTGTGATTGGCTGGTGAGCAGGAAGATCCCCGACTCTCACCCAATGGCAGCAGGGACAGGCTGAATGAATGAATGAATGAATGAATGAATGTCATTTTTGTCTATAGTTTTTGAGCAAATAATTGTTTCTTGAAAGCTTGCAAATATACACTACTCTAAAAAAATTAAAGGGAACACTTAAAATAACACATCCTAGATTTGAATGAATTAAATATTCTTAATTAAATTTAAAAAAATCAATAAAACAAAACAAAAAAATAATTAAATGAAAAAATAATAATAATAACAATAAATGAATAATACTTAAAAGTACTTACAAATTACTACATGAAATCATATACATGTGCTTGTAATTACTCATGTATATACACTGCTCAAAAATATAAAGGGAACGCTAAAAATAATACACCCTAGATGTAAATGAATGAAATATTCTTTATTAAATGTAAAAAAAAAAAATAGAACCAAACACTTAAATTGAATCAAAAAATAAAATGATAACTATAAATGAATAATACTTAAAATTACTTACAACTTCTTACAAATTACTACATGTAGTCATATACATGTACTTGTAAATAAACATGTATATACACTGCTTAAAAAAATTAACAGAACACCAAAATATCACATCCTAGATGTGAATAAATGAAATATTCTTAATTAAATTTGAATAAATAGATAAGTAGATAAATAAGAAAATAATAATAATAATAATTAAATTATGAAATAAAATAATAATAGTAAATGACTAATTCTTAAAATTACTGACAACGACTTACAAATTTCTACATGTAATTATATAAATGTACTTGTAAATAAACATGTATATACACTGCTCAAAAAATAAAAGGAACACTAAAATATCACATCCTTGATGTGAATGAATGAAATATTCTGATTAAATACTTTGTTTTTTACATAGCTGAATGTGCCGACAACAAGCGCACACAAAAATAACAAATGGAAATCAAACGTATGAACCCATGGAGGTCTGAATTTAGAGTCACGCTCCAAATGAAAGTGTAAAAACACACCAACGTTAATGAAATGTCCTTAAAACAAGTCCAAATTAATCAGCGTTGTTTCCTAAATGGACTGTTTGATTTCACACAAGTGTGACTGACTTAGAGTTACATTGTGTTGTTTAAGTGTTCCCTTTATTTTTTTTGAGCAATATATATAAGCAAGACAGTCGGTGGACACTGCAGACCCCCAAAAAATGTGAATATATAGGTATTTTTTTTGTCCCCTGAACAATTCAGTCAGGTTTACTTTATTTACCGTGGGGAAAATCTTAAACTATAAATACGACATCCGTGTCCAAATCCAATCACCCTGTCATATGAGATGTCAGCACGTCTGCAGGGGAACCTGTGAATTCTGGATCCCCGCGGTCTGTAATATAGGAACCCGCCTCAAAGTCAGATCACGTTTACGCTCTATCTCTGAAAATGAAACCGAAACACAAGCTTCATATTTCAAGCGTCTGTGAGCACATGAGGAGCCTGCTGATACCGTCTTTGTTTCTTGTGACCTTGTCGAGTATTTTCCTCGCTAGTTTTCAGAAGCGGCCTCCACCCGTCATTAGTTCCCGCACCGTATGTCGTTATCATTCATATTTCAAATATAGTATTTTTCGCACTGAAGGGCGCACTCAAAATCCTTACATTTTCTCAAAAATCGGCCCTGCACCTTATAACCCTCATAATGTATGAATTCTTTTGCTCCAACCTGTTTTATGTGGCACAAAGCACTCAACAAAAACATGAATGAATCAATAGTAGGAAAGTGGAGGAAGGAAAAAGGTTGAAAAAGTCCAAACAAAGTTTGGCAAGACGGCCACAGGTAGCGATAAAATTAAACAGGTGGTTAATGAACGAGTGAATGACTTGAATAAAGTTCGACTAAACGGATTACCGTAAATTTGGGACCAAAAGCAGCGACTTTTTTCACTGTGGCTTAAACAACGACGCGGCTAATTTATGTTTTTTGGGGGGCGTTGGGGGCTAACTAGCTTCAAACCGCTAAAACATTTATCCTCGTCACATCGGACCGATGAAATGACTGGGAAATTCTGAAGCCGTTCAACTCCGACACCGAAGACGACGACTTTGACCGTTTTAGTGCGCAGAAGGAAGCCCAAGATAGCGATCAGCTAGCCGGTGCGGCTAATATTGAGGTACGCTCAGTAGTTCGGAAATTACGATATTTTGTTTCGCTTTATACTCGCCATGTTTTATCACTGTGGTCTCCAACCTTTTTATCACCATGGACCGCTCAATGCTTGACTATTTTTTTGCGGACACATAGATTGTTTATATTGAGACTATAATAATAATAATAATGATAATAATAACTTTCTGTCCGACATCTATTTTTTACTCATTTTGCTAGCTTGTCGGTTACATTTTTGGCGCTCAAATGTAACTGAGAGGATTCCAGTCATTTTTCAAAATTAAACGTTTTCCAAAATAAAGATTGTTCAGACTCAGACAATAAATCCAAGGGAAATTACTGATTATTTCTTGTGTGGCCCGTGGGTTACCTTATGATGCGATTCGCCTTATTGTGCGCAAAATATGGTAGCAAAAAAAACAAATCAGACGCCCACCGCTGTTGCCATTCGCACATGCATCAACGGAAGGTTTCCAGGTAGAAGATGTGAGAACGTCGCCGCTTCCCTTTGCGTTCCTGACGAACAATCGGAAACCCTTTCGTCCCTAAAGCGCTCGCCGCAGAGCATGGGTTAGCCGGGGCTACGGATGTTCCCCGCCGTCCTGTCACCTCCTTTTACTTT
Organism: Fistularia commersonii; assembly: GCF_037954325.1. Classification (NCBI taxonomy): domain Eukaryota; kingdom Metazoa; phylum Chordata; class Actinopteri; order Syngnathiformes; family Fistulariidae; genus Fistularia; species Fistularia commersonii. Next base: position 2,814,303 of record NC_141312.1, read on the forward strand.
CGGCGGCCAAAATACCACAAAAAAGAAGCGGCACGCATCATTTATCAGCCGCATATGATGGATGACAACACTTACCAGCAGCTTTTGGACAAAGCATTTTTTTTCAATAGACGCGTATGCGTGTGCAAATATGAATACTCGTGCATGTAAGCCATGCGTTTGAACAGCCCGGCCTCGCCGTGTCTCCGGGGTAATATGAAACGTGACCTGGAGGAAATTGAGTCGTCTCAGATGGACCCGACGATGCCCCGCGTCCCTTTGCTTTTCCGCTCTGCAGCTAAAAAAAAAAAAAAAAAAAAAAAAAACACAGACGGCTACGGGACCGGCATGTTTTATCGCGCCGCCGCAAGGATTACGCTTTTTTTGTTGAATTCGGTTTTCAATGCGCTCATCTATTTTATATGAAAGATTTTATTTGGAAAAAAAAATAAATACATTCTGCCGTGCCAGAACCACACACTTCAGCAATACGGGGCCCTGGAGACTGAACTGCAGCAGATTTTCCCTGAGTGTGTTGAACATACGGGTGCGTTAGGAGAACAATGAAGGGTCGGCTGCGGGGCAATCTTTGTGGAATTCCAGTTGAGAGCGTACAAGGTCGTCGGCCCCGCGGGCCACGGCGTCCGCTGGCCTCTCACGGTGGAGTGGCTCAACGGATCACCTGCTTTCAAATAACACAGCATCGGAGAAAGGCTGTGCAAAAAAGGTAAAGCCTAAAACGCACGACGGTAATACATATCGTACAAATCTCACAATGTCTCCTATCTCGGTAAGCATGGAAGTTGGAAAATTGAGATTTTTGATGTCATTCGGGGAAGAAAGTCTTGTGATTCGGATGTGAAATTCAGATTTAGATGCGCGGATATGATGTTTAATGCTCTGTTGATGTGCAGTGAAGCTACTTCGACACGCTAAAGCGGCATCTCTCTTTCGAATCGGTGCTGGATTTGCAAAATTCAAACACAGTTCAACTTAAGGACGGCGCTCTATTTGGGACGCATTTGTCAGAAAAGATGGATTCATTTCTCTGATTTCTCTTTTAAAACCCAACCATTTTGGAATGAAACATCACGTGAAAATCAGGAAGTGACCGAAAAATATCAACTAAGTCATGTTTGATGTACAGTAAACCCTTGTTTTTCGCGGGGGTTACGTTCCAAAAAGAACCTGTGATAGGCAAAATCCGTGAAGTAGAAACCTTTATTTTTTTTTTTTACAATTATTATACAATTAAATACTCTATTATACATTGAAAAGAAAGAACAAATCATTTTACAGGCTCAATCATTTGTTTCACAAATAAAAGTACTGTACTTTAGAAACATTTTTTTCAACAAATAACTTCTGTACTGTACTGTCAAATAATAATTTTAATCATCAATGTGAACAGAAGGCTTCAAATTGCAGAGACTAGCTCCGCCCACCGCGACCAGAGTAATTGGATTAAACGGGAGAAAATTAAAAATGATTATGAAAAAAATTGCGGACAGTTGCAACCCTTTTTGCACCCTTATTAAAACTTATGGCTGCTGTCGTCCTTATGGAACGAACGGAAGATTCATTAATTCCGTAATGCCGACCTACAGCAGCATAGCTTTTAGCTTCCCTTAGCATGTCCAGAAGTTTAACTTTATCTGCGAAAGATAGCATCTTCCGCTGCCGCAGGTGCTTTTGTCGGTCCAGAGCGTTTTGTCAACATTATGGGTTTTAGAGAAACTCAAAACAGCAAAAGAATTTGCACATACGTCATGTAAATTCGGCAAGCTGTTTTACATGTACATATTAAACTGCGACGTTATTGATGCACAGGTAAAGAAGAAGCGGAGTGACTTTTTAGCCAATCAGAATGCAGAACACAACGCACGATGGGAATCCGTGAAGTAGCGAAACCGTGAAACCGTGAAACCGTGAAAAGTAAACCGTGTTATAGCGAGGAATCACTGTATACGCTTAAACAACACAATGTAACTCCGATTCTGTGAAATCAAAGTGTCCACTTAGGAAGCAACACTGATTCATTTTGACTTGTTTTAAGGACATTACATCATCGTTGGATCAGCTTGTAGTGTGTTTTTCCACTTTCATTTTGGTTGTGACCTCAATTTGATTCGATTTCCAGTGGTAATGATTGTGTGATTTTAAAATCAACTATGTAAAAAACAAAGTGTTTAATAAGGATATTACATTCATTCACATCTAGGATGTGTTTTTTTTTTATTGTTCCCTTTAGACATTGAGGAAAGCTGCGCTCTGCATTTATTTATCGCTGTTATTATAAATCATTGCTGGTGTGGCGATGAGAGTATTGACTGTCGTGGAAGCGGGAGCGAGATCTGAGGGGTTGACCAGCTATTTTGGCTATTTCGGCGCAGACTGAGGTGGTGCGCTTCAGGCCATTCCTCAGGTGTTGGGTGATGGAAACGAACCAGCAGGTGAAGGAGAAGGTCATTACGTTCTCAATGAATGGTTAGGATTAATAACCTCAGCTTTCTGAGCAGGTACTGATTTCGCCTGAGGTTGTTGAGGTCAGTGCCCAGGTATCTGTACCCCTTCACTGTTTCCCCTGGCTCCTGACATGTATGCTCGCTTCTTACTATAAGGCGCACTGAAAATCTTTACATTTTCTCAAAAATGGTCCTTATAATCTTTATAATGTATGAATTCTTGTTGCGCTTCAACCAATTTTATGCTGCACACTGCGCTCAAACATCTGTCAAAATGTTTTAGCGCGATTGATTGCCGATTGCCGACGTTGTATCAAACTCCTTGGTTGAATATGGTTTACATCGTCAGACGACGTTAGATAACTAATGATGGAATCCAACGTTGTCCAAACCTCACACTTACTTCAGGTGTCCGCAACCGCTGGCGACGATAAACCAATTAGAGAAAAGTACGTAGTACGCGTACTACGCCGTATGAGGACCCCCAAAAATGGCACCTATTAAGAAGAAGCAAGCAGACGGACTGTGGTAAAGGGAACAAAACAAGATGGCCTCAGTTCGAGGACAAAAATTGGACAGTGGAGTGAATGACTTGAATATAGTTTGACTAAATTTTGTTTTGCTTTATATACTGTATGTATGAAAAGAGACCCGTTCATTGATATGAGTGCGCCTTATGGTCCGCAAAATACAGTATATAGTTACCGGAGAACAGTTTCAAGCCATAACACATTTAGAGGTTAAAGTACATTCATTTAAAACCTACATGGGATGCAGTGCAGTGGATCAATGCACCAAAGACACGTCGCATTTTCTGCATGTGAAAGATGTTCCCATCAGCCTGCAGCCAGGAAACACAAACGGTGATGGCGTTAAAAGATGTAGGAATATCGCCATGGCGACGTTTTTCCTTCCTATCGGGAGGAGGCTGCGCTCACGAGTTACCAGGCGAAAACCGGTCGGCATTAAACAAGAAAAGAACCGCTGAAATTAGTCAACAAGAATTTGAGCGGAAGTCTGCGGCCGACCACACACACACGCACACACACACACACACACACACACACACAAACACACACACACTCACTCAATGGTGGAAAAGAAAGAGCTTTAATTGGGCTTGAAAAGTTGAAACCGCGCCTTTTTTTCCAGGCTTGAACCCAATTATAGCCTTATATTTTCTAAATTAGTTTCCTTCATTGACAGCTCCGACAGCCTTGTTTTTATTTCTTTATGAAACCATTTTCAATTTTCTTTTGTTTGGGAGGAAACAGAAATAGAATAGAAGGGAGGAAAAATGGCATCGGGTCTGGGAGACGTTGGCCGTTCGAGCGAACAACGGTCTGGAGCCGGAGCAGGGGGGTCAAACTCATTTTCACCGAGGCAAAAATCAACATAACGGTTGCCCGTTATAACGGGCCACATGTAACGGTAACAGTATAAACCAGACCTGGGCATTGTACGGCTCGCGGGCCACATCCGGCCCGCTTTGCTTTTTTTTCCGGCCCGCACAAACTATTTTCTTTGAATATTTTAATAAGTATTTATATTGAATTTAGAAACTCCCTTTTTTTTTCCTTTTGTTTCATTTTGTATGTTTTGGTACATTTCTATGATCATTAATCTTGAAATAAAATGCCAAAAAATTTAAATATTTAAATTGCAATTTTGATTTTGTGATAAAAATTCAAATAAGAAATGTGGCCCACCAGCCAAAATAATTGCCCAGCCCTGGTATAAACATAAATAAATGTAACTACTCCTTAATGTTAAATAACTCTGAATTAATTACTCATTCAAATGTTACATATGCATTTGCAGTGATGTGAAAAAATAATATGACTAGTTTCTCTGCTCCAAAGTTAGCTTTTACAGCCGCAGTGTTTTTGGATGCGGCTTTTGTGAACACATTCTGCTGCCATCATAGTTTGGCTTTTAATTCTTGGACAGTTTTTCTGGAAGGCAAACTTTGGCATACTTAGCTCCGTGTTTGGACGCAGATTGGACTCTTTGACAACCGACACTAAGATGAGATAAGATAAGATAAGATAAGATAAGATAAGATAAGATAAGATAAGATAAGATAAGATATGGCCCCCAGATGACCAAAGTAATAATATCACAAGAATATCACAACAATGGCACTTTCAACTTGCAAAATACGTGTTTTATAGCCTGTTTATATATTGTATAGTTGTTTTATTGCCTATCTGTATATTTTATATATATTGTCTATTTTGTACAGTTTTATATTTGTATTGTCTTCCCAGGACTACAGATGGAAATTATCTATGAGCTACAATCTGGTACAAACATCTCTGCCTCTGTGCTTAATGTAATTGTTCACTGTGCTAATAAACTTCTAAACAAACAAACAAGATAAGATAAGATAAGATAAGATAAGATAAGATAAGATAAGATAAGATAAGAAAAGATAAACTTTATTGATTCCTATAGGGGAAATTCCTTTGTCACAGCGGCATAACAGTTATAATGTCAAAAGATGAAAAAATAAATATTGATATTAATATAAATAGAGAGACAGCAAGACATCCATGAATAAATAGAGAGCAGCAACAACAACAACGGGGATAATAATGGATAACAGAAAAGACACACCGCTTTTTCTCCTTGAAGCACAAACATTGGCCTTCCATCTGCAGCAACTTTTCTCTTCCTGTACATTTAGGGATCATTTGTATTTCATTTGTATTTCATTTGTTGAAAGCCGTATTGCTGTGGATACAAAATCCAATGGCAGGATGCCTTCACTTGGCGGGTAACGTGATCGGCATGACTTGCGGGAAATGTAGTTTATGGTCAATGCAAGCGTTTCGGTCCAGTAAAATCATCGCGTAATTGCTTAGAAGTAACACCAAGGCCAAATTTTTCCTTTATTTTTCGTGAAAAATCTTTCCTTTTCCTTTAAAAAATACATGACAAACTTGAGATTCATTGAGAAAAGTTAGCACGATTTCAAAAACACCAGGCCTCAGTTGTGTCTTCTCAATTCTCCGTGGATTTTGTTGTATTTTTCTCCATGGCGAGTCTCCCACCCAAGCATACAGGTTTCTTATTAACCTAAACAAACAAATGAGAAGTGGTCCATTTTTCTCGGAAAACCCTACATTCCATATCCACTTTGCTCTTTTTTGACACCAACATCTTGTAGACGAGGGTGTCGAGACCAACAGAAAAGCATGTGCATTTCAAACAATAAGTAAAAACGCGATTTACAAACCCGGAAGCCGCATTGCTGCCGTCTGCTGTACGTTCTGAGTCACATCTTGTCTTGTCACTAACACTGACCCAAACACAGCACCCAGACAATGTAGGAGTTTTTATGCTCTTTGTAAGTCGCTTTTGGATAAAACCATCTGCTAAATGACTGTAATGTAAAGCAATGTTATATATTTTTTCAAATTGTAGATTAATTCTATGGGCCAGCCCAGACCCCCTGGCGGGCCGGTCCTGGCCCGCGGGCCGGGCGTTTGACACCCCTGCTCTAAATTGTCCAGACGTGGGAAAGAGAGGGTGGATGCCGGTTTGTCGTTTGTTGTCGAGGGTGAATGAATGTGAGTCTACGTATGATGTGGATCTTTATACGTGACCCTTTGATTGACAGGTGACGGGCCAATGACAGCTAAGGATAAATAACCCTGCCGCAGGATTAGCGCTATAGATAATGAATGAATGAATGAATAAATGTGGCCATTTCTAGGTGGTTGGTCAGGGATCTAAAGCTGCAAGTATGTGATCCGGAGCCAACACGTGCTATAAAAACATATGTGTGATGTTCTGATTGAAATGGTTTGCATGCTTTTTACATTTTTTCTCGAGCCCCTCACTGGTCGAGCACCTGTATAATAAGAGCCGAGTTCGTCTGAATAAAACCTCATGCTTTGTTCCCCTTTAATGAAAATAGCCTCTTGTGTGGGTGCAGAAATTTCAATTAGTCGGGTCCAGAAACCAAACAGCGGCCGGCAAACCCTTCGGAATAATAACAAGCGGATTAATGATTTAACGTGAAATTACACCGTTTTGCTCCAGATAAGGCGATGATGTTCCGCTGCCGGCTTTTGCACCAGTATTTGCAGGTTATTTGTGACATGAGTCTGGAATCATGCTGAGACTTCATCACAACCGGTGAAACGCTATAGCACCCGCATTATGGGATGCGAGCCTGAAAACAGGCGTCAATTACTCAATCAATGATGGCGCTAAAACTAAGACGCTTTTTGTAATCAGGCTGATGACGCGGAGGAAGAAGAAACCGGGGAGGGTGGCATTAAAAAAAAAAAAAAAAAAAAAAAAAGGTACTTAAATTTGGAAAACCATTTCTGGTGCTTTTTTTTTTTTTTTTTTACAAAATGTCTGCAGAATGTCTGTGACATTTAGAGGAGGAGATGTTAAGAGACTGTATGATTATCCTAAGAGGGGGGTGGTTCTGTCTTTTCAAGGCAGTAAAAATACACCCGTAGGTTCGCTCCTTCGTTCGAGGACGCTTCACAATCGTTGCTCACAATCGTCATCCGACTGGTGGTCGCGAAGTGAAAAATCCGAAGCAGATAGGCGGCTTCAAAAAGGCCTTGCAGGTTCTCCGCTGTCCAAAAACATCCAGGAGGTTCACCGGAGAGCCTAAGTTGTCCCGAATGCAGGATAAAACGGTGCGGATGAAGAGTATTTTTATGAATCCCGTCTTTAGCTTCTGCTATCGGCTAGAAACATAGCCGACGTGACTCAGGCGTCATGTAATCTGCAGGATTACGTGATGGTAATCTCACAGATGCGCCATCTCACATTTTCAACATTACACAATATGTGAATTTCTTCATATTGTGGCATTAAAATTGATCATTTGTGTTTATTTGTGGAGGTCTTATGTTTGAGCATCATGCGCACGGCTAACCGTCCCAATGAGGCCTTTCTGTGCAGTCGCCATTGACGTGGAAGACGTGAAAATGTGCACGAGTGGTTTGGGCAGCGTGTTATAATCTAGTTCGTGCCTGCAGGCTAGCTCTGCTAGCCATTAGCCGGGAGGCTAATCGACAAGCTAACCGGCTCCTGGCCTCGTCGTCTTGCAGACTAATATTCTGAGCAGTCGTGTTTCACCGCGAACAATTTAGTTTTGTGTTTGTTTTTTAAATTGGAAGCTGCGATCTAAAAAAAAAGGAATAAAATCATTAAAAAATATGTATTTTCATTAGCTGTCTTGCAGGTGCAGCTGTTTAAGTGTGCATGAACGACCGTTTTGCACCGCTCCGCTCGAGACGTTAATTTTTCATCAGAATGCATTCACGGCGATTTGATAACCAAATAAAATTCGGGGTCTGGAGAAAGGACAAAAAAAAAAAAAAACAATCTTGGAGAGACGATTTATTCCTCCTGTCGCCCGAGCTTGTTACACCCATTGTCGGGTAAATCTTTTGTTTAAATATATTCTGTTTTTTTTAACATCACCTGAGTCATCAGAATGCATTCACGGCGATTTAATAACCAAATAAAACCAAATAAAATTCGGGGTCTGGAGACATGTACATGTAAAATATTTTTACATTTTTACATTTTTACATTACATTTTTGCATTACATATTTTTTTTCATTTATCCAATAAAATTAATTATTGTTAAGATATATTGTAAAAGATATATTATTAAAATATTTTTACATGACATAGTTTTACATTTTTACATGACATATTTTTTATTATTTTATCCAATAAAATTAATTATTATTAAGATACCCCAAACCCTGTTTAAATATATTCTGTATTTTTTTAAACATCACCTGAGTCGGCCGCAATAACGACACCGAAAACATTGTGAACCAAACGTCGTTTGTAGATCACGATGTCGGGGAGCCGACACCATTTTCAGAGGATCGTGTTTCTAAAGAGTCCAAACGTCTTCCCGGCGATGAAAAGCCGAACGCCAGATCCGGACGTTTTTTGCCCCGCCTGCTCCGCGGGAATCCGATCGGGATTAACGAGAATCTCCCGCCGCTCCCCATCGATCACACAACCGAAAGACCCATCCAGGTTCCGACTCCGAAAAATGGCACGTCCTCTCGGCGGCGCTTCAGGCCCGGCCATTTATTTCCCCCAATTTCATCAGCTTGTATTTAACAGCCCGTGGAAGATGCGGGTTTCAGCCGGTGTGAGTCAGATGACAAATCTAAACCCAATATCTCTCCATAACTCTCCCTGTCTGTAAAGATCGTGCGGCGGTCGTGGCGCTAATGTGAGTTTATGTTGTTAATCGATCAGCTTTGTTTTCCTCCCTCCTCTCCCGCCTGGTACTGTATGCGCTTCCGTCATTTTTTCCCCTCCCGGAAGGACGGCGGAGGGGGATCGAAAATCTTTATCGACCGGAAAAACACGCGTTCAGCATTCAGATAATCCACAAATTAAAATGGCGGGACGGATGTGGCCGAGATGCACAAAATGGTTGCGCGGTCACAGGTGATGCTTTCTTAGATATGATTCACGAGTCAGAAATAATTATCGGCGATATAACGGGCGGTTCTTCGCGACAGCGCGCTCGGCGGGGCCGCGTTGATACCGTGAAACGGTATAAACGCAAATTACCGCCGGTGTCTCCGTGTGTTTTGCGAGTCCTATGAACGCATCAACCTTTTTTTTTTTTTTTTTTCTTTTTTTAAGCCGGCCGGGAGCACAAATATGAAGGGACGGGATGTTTTGAGTGGGTAGCGCAAATTAACAATCCGTACTGTTACAGTTGCTGCGCAGCTCCGCTTAGCGGGAATTTGGCCGCAAAAGAAACGCTCCCGTCTCCGACCTCTGACGTTTACGCTACCTGAGGATTTAAAATGAATCCGCTTTTTAATAGTCCGGTTACCAAGCAACCGTATTACAGTGTCTGCACTGCATAATTAGTTATCGGTGCTAAATATTATGCGCGGTTGCAGATTCGCAGAGTCAATCGGCGACTCGCGAAGGCATAATTTGAATTTGGGTTTTCTTCGATAGCAGGTGACAGACGGGGTCGGGGGGGCGGATATTTTTGCACAGATGCCGCCATTTGTCCCTCCAGGTGTGAGACGGTTCAATAACTTATCATCGGGGTTAATCATTTTATTTTTTTGTTCTCCACAGCCGTATAAGGGCGCATATTATTTTCATTTATTTATTTCTCCCTATTACTGATAAGTGAAATGTCCTGGATGTGATCTACAGATGACAACATTGAATCTAACCCGGTCTTTTTTCATGAAAAATTCACAGTAGGTGTGTTTTCAGTGTGTTTTCCCGCAATTTTCAGTTTTTTTTTGTTTTTTTTTTAATTTGCGTAAAATAGGGTTTCACATGACGCCATTTCGATGCGTCAAAAACACACCGAAGCCTCCAGTGCCGAGTGACGTATCTGACCAGTTTCGCAGTTTTTTTTTTCTATTCAGGTTTTTCTAATAGCTTTTCGACACAGAAAGACTTTTAACAAACCTGCTGCGTTTTAGGCTTTATTTCTCTTTTTTGACAGGACGCGATGATTTCACTCCAGATGGAAACATTTCCCTTTGTACGTCTCTTACCTGTGTCTTTACTTAAAACGATGTCACCCTTATTCCTGCCTTTTTTATATGATGCCATTTTGTTATTCTTTTTATTTATTTCAAAAAATGCATCACGCAATTTCCTTTCAACAAGCACCAAACAATTTATCCGATGCATTATGATTAATGCAGTATTCATCAAAAGTAGCAGCTCAAAATGGCGAAAAAAAAAAAAAAGTACATGTTACAATATGATCGTGATAACAACACTCACAATATATAGATAAAAATATAAATATAATATATATATTATACATTTACATATATTTATTTATATTTTGATAAAAAGTATATATTTTTAATATATATAAATATATATATGGTATAGTATATTTAAGATATAAATATATATTTTCTAAACATATATTTAAATATACATATGTATATGTATATTTGGGGAATATCAGTCTACGATTTTGTTGGCTTCAACAAGCTCCAATCAAATGATCTGATGCATTATGATTATTGATAATTCATCAAAAGTAACAGCTCAAAATGGGGAAAAAAAACATATTTACATGTTACAATATGTTTGTGATAGCGACTCTTACAATATATATATATGTATATGTATATAATATAGATATTTAACATTTATATATATTTATACATATTTATATAATATGCAGTATATATGTATATACATTTAATATGTATATCAAATATATATATATATTAATATAGTATATTTAAAATACATATTTAAATATATATTTAAAATACATATATAGGTTTTGTAAATATGTATTTATACATATATATATATATATATATATATACACATAGATATACATATATACATATATATATATTTGGCGGTTTTGTGATGTATATGGTTATTTTCACTAACAAGTGAACCAACCAGTTGGAGGGTTGGTGGTTCAATTCCCTGCTCCTTGGGCAAAACGGCGAATCCCGGTTCGCTCCTAGCGGCCAACTTAGCATCGTGCACGCCGAGGCAGCTCAGCCGCCGTCGTTTGTGTGTGTGTGTGTGTGTGTGTGTGTGTGAGCATGTGCGTGAATGCAGTCTCGCTCTTCGAACCTGCCAAGGTGATGAGAGTTCGATGTAAGTGGAGGCCATTTACCATTTCAAAGTAAATGGCCATTTCGGTTCAGGATCTTTACGCATCCTCACCTCAGGGCCGCGGTGGTTGTCGTAGTTTCTGCATGTCCGGTTGCCGGAGGTCACCACACACAAAGACAGCGAGCCCTGTATTTTTAGCAGGGTAATCATTTATTTAAAATAGAAGCCATATTTATTTAACGCTCTCCGTCTGTATTTTATGCCGCGGGTTGTAACGAGAGCTTTTCTCATCCTCCGTTATTTTAGCAATCGCACTTCACCTAACGTGAGGTGTCGCTAATTGATTAACCGACACACAACGGGACGCCGTCGCCTCATTTCCCAGGCCCTTCGCCGGTCAGGTCATTGTCACGGAGGGAACTACAACTTGCTCTCTAATGTTATTAATTCAATAATATTTTTTTATTCACTTTTTATTCTTTTATCCAATAAAATTAATTAAGATACCGCAAACACTGTGAAAGTTTTGCAGCTTAACCTCGTGACGTGCGAGCTGTGAAAATGTTTTGTGTAAATTAAATAAATCGCTAGTTGCGAGATGCTTCAAGCTCTTTTGAATTTTACATGTAAAATATTTTTACATTATATATTTTTACATTTTGACATTTTTACATTACATATTACATTTTTGCATTACATATTTCTTTTCTTTCATCCAATAAAGTTAATCATTATTTATTATTTAGATATATTATTAAAGATATACTATTAAAATATTGTAACATTACATAGTTTTACATTTTTACATTTTTACATGACATATTTTTTATTATTTTATCCAATAAAATTAATTATCATTAAGATAACCCAAACACTGTGAAAATTTTGCAGCTTACCCTTGTGAAGTGGGAGATGTGAAAATGCATTTTGTACGTGATGTTTTGTATAAATCAAGTAAATCACCAGTTGCGAGATGCTTCAAGCCCTGTTGAATTTCACATGTAAAACATTTTTACATTGCATATTTTTACATTTTTACATGTTTTACATTTGACATGATATATTACATTTTTACATTACACGTTTCTACATTTTTACATTTTTACATGATATATTGCATTTTTACATTTTTACATTACATATTTTGTATTCTTATATCCAATAAAATTAATTGTTACTAAGATATATTATTAAAGAAATATTAATAAAATATTTTTAGTTGACATATCTTTAACATGACATATTTTTTTATTATTTTATCCAATAAAATTAATTATTATTAAGATACCGCAAACACGGTGAAAATTTTGCAGCTTACCCTCCTGACGTGTGAGTTGTGAAAATGCATTTTTGTACTCGAAGTTTTGTGTAAATCAAATAATTCGCCGGTTGCGAGATGTTTCAAGCCCTTTTGAATTTCACATGTAAAATATTTTACATTACATATTTTTACAATTTTACAATTTCACATTTTTAATGACATATTACATTTTTACATTTTTACATGATATGTTTTTTATTCTTTTACCCAAATAAAATTAATTATTATTAAGATATATTATTAAAGCTATATTATTAAAATATTTTTACCTTACATATTTTTAATTATTTTATCCAATAAAATTAATGATTATTAAGACACCGCAAACACTGTGAAAATTTTGCAGCTTACCCTCCTGATGTGCGAGCTGTGAAAATGCATTTTGTACTCAAAGTTTTGTATAAATCAAATAAATAGCCGGTTGCGAGATGTTTCAAGCCCATTTGAGTTTCCCATGTAAAACACTTCCCCGTCATCATACGGCACATATGTCTGATTCCCGTGTGAAATGGCTCTAGCGTTTGTACAGGTATAACATGCCTCCAATTTGCATGCACTCTCCGGTAACCATGGTAATTCATGGTACAAATAATCCGTTTTGTATAGCGGCACCCGGCCGAATGTGTTATCGTGTTAATTGGCTGTTCCGGGCGTCGCGTCTCAGCCGGCGTTGCTGTGAAATCGGGTCCGGGGAGCGAGCGAGATGTCACCCGCTTGTTTGTTTCGTGACCCGAGAAGTCCCGATTGTTCTTGTTTTGCTGAAAAACAGCCTATATGAACCGGTCCGACTTTACTTTTCGCCGAGAGCGCGGCTCTCGAATAGGTCGAATCAATTCGCGGTCGTGTATTACGGCCATTTTCGCTAATGTAGGACAGACGCGGGTAAACTAAAAAGAGAATATGAGGATCCATTAGGCCGCCTGTAAAGCGGAGCCATCTTTATTCTCCCAAACTGGCGGAAAGTCATTGCGTTGTGTGGCGAGAGGGTGGGCAGAGAGGCCAGATGGAGATAACATTCACATAAAGAAAGAAAGCGCTAAAGCTCACTTACCGTGACTCCTCGATGTAACTAATGTCACCGATTCACATTTGAGTACAAATCCCAGATATTAATTAAGATAAAGCCGGTAAGACATAATACAGCTGGAAGGGGGGGGGGGGGGGCGCGGGAGTCAGAAAATGTGCCCTGTAATTTAATTCAAAGTCGGTACAAAGTGATTTCAAGTCTTTGGAGGTGTTTAAGTAGCCGACCGGCAGTTTGCGGCCGTCAATAAAATGGAGTGGCCATTACTTCTCACAAAAGGGTACTTTAGTCGTCTTACGCCGTCCAATCTGAAGCTGCAATTTAGCTCGGGATGTTTCTGCGCGCTCCCCCCCCCGTCCAAGATTGCAAATGATCGGTTGTGAGAGCGGCCGAAACAGAAAAACAGAAAAAAAAAAACAACGCGATGGATTTCTAGCACGCCGTCCCGCTTTTCCCGGCGCCGATGTCACCGCCCGGGGCTTCCCCGCAAGCCCCTCGAGGTCGGACTGAACCTGAGCGCCCTCGGTTGCGTATCTTTGGTCGCAATTATCACGCGTTAAATTTCCACCCAGCGCCTGACCTGAGAGGTTTTCATCTCAGGACTCGGTTTGTTTTCCGGCAAATTCCTGCAGAAAAAAAAAAAAAAAACTGAACACGGATATGCTTCATTCATCTCAAGGAGATATAAATCCTTTGGAGTGCCGAGGAATAACTTGTATGATGAAAGATTAAGCAGACGCTATGGCTTTGCCGTGCACCTGCTGGATAATGTATGAGCAGGTGGATGAATTTGTAATCAGGATCGCATCGGTTCTTTTTTTAAACAGTCTCTCCGCATTAATCACAGAGTTTTTCATATTTGACAGCAAAGTAAATTAGACGGCACGCGGTTTCGGGCATACCGATAGAGCGCGGGACCGGTTCGGAGGGGTTTTCTTTTTAAGACGGCGAAACGTAAAGCGTTTGCAAACACAAATGTGTAGAGCAGGCGTGTCGAACTCATTGTCAGCGAGGACAACATCAGCGTAACGCTTGCCCTCAAAGGGCCACATGGAAGGCTAACAGTAGCATAGCAACTCAATGTAATGTAAAATAAATCCAACTACTCCTGTTACCTATGCATTTGCTGAGATGTAAAAATAGATATATTTGTACAAGTTTCTCTGCTATAAAGTTAACTTTCACCGCTGCAGTGTTTTTGGATGCCGCCATAGTAGTTTGGCTTGGACGTTTTTTCCGAAAGGCTAACTTTAGCATACTTAGCTCCGTGTTTGGACGTAGATCGGACTCTTTGACAGACACGAAAGACATACCGCTTTTTCTCCTTGAAGCGCAGACATGCATCGGTTTTCCCGTCTTTCTTGACACAGCCTTCCATCTGCAGCAACTTTTCTCTTCCTGGATATTTAGGGGTCGTTTGTATTTCACGATCGAAGTCAGATTGTTGTGGATACACAAGCTAATGGTGGGACGTCGTCACTTGGCGGGTAACGTGATCTGCCTGAATTGTGGGAAAGGTAGTTTATGGTCAATGCACGCGTTTGAGTTCTTTATTTCAAGACGATCAGACCTTTTAAGACGTTCTGGCGGGCCACTTTTGGCCCGCGGACCTTGAGTTTGACGCGTGAGGAAGCGCGAATGAAGCTGGGGTTCGATAACAAAACAGCCCAAAATGCATATTAAACAACTTGCTAAGTCTCTTATCCGATTTTGAACCGTGTCAATATTCAGACACGAGGACGGTTAAGAAATATGTCTTACTCGGATGTAAATCTTTCCTCTGGTATTTATGATTCATGTGAATTCATGATGTGGTTCCGTAGCCCAGCTCCACATTTGCTACGTAAATAATGTTTTTCAAATGTAGTTGACGTTTGAAGATGCAAAGCTTTGGCCATGTTAGCGAAGCGCTAAGGCGTCGCATCCTAAATCCTCATCACGTCGTCATGGAAATGGTGCTTTTGAAACTACGCCAGGCTCTCTTTGAATAAACAACCCAACCTTATACAAGCTCTGGATATTTCGGGATTTAGGATAAAAAATGCCATAACTGATAAAGCTGATATCGTTGTTGCATTAAGAAACAAAGTGCTTTCATTTTGTAAATATTACAAGTGTTTTTGTCATGCAAAGTCTCCTGACTCCTGTTTTATTGATCGTGCATGTTATGTATTAATTATGTTGTAGCATTGCAATTCAATTTCAGTCTTCTTCAACTTGAACGCTCATATAAATAAAGGACTACGGATGCACGTGAGATTTAAACGTAAATGACAAGGAGATTAGAAAAAAAATTGGTATAAACATCCAAAATTTACCCTGACGGAAGAAGGTGTAGGCTGAAGCTTTAGCATCGATACGTTTTAGAAATAAAGAAAAGAATAATTCTGATATTGTGACCCAATAATTTGACCCAATGGGGCATTTAGATGGTCCTGGCTGCGGAAATTAACTTACTAATTAACTTAAATTAACTTAGTTAACTAAAAGGTTTAAATCAAACTGCGAACTGGAGGTATCGTGACGCGGTGTGACGACCGACGTTAATGTTCTCCAGAGTTTTACCGAGACGCCGGAAAGCGCGCTCACGTCTCTTTTCTCTTATCGTTCTCAGCCGGGACGACGTACATCTTTGGGAAAGGAGGTGCTCTCATCACCTTCACGTGGGCCCCCAACGAGCGGCCGAGCACCCGGGCCGACCGCCTGGCCGTGGGCTTCAGCAGTCAGCAGAAGGACGCCATCCTGGTGCGAGTGGAGAGCACCCACGGGCTCGGAGACTACCTTCAGCTGCACATAGTAAGGCCGGCCGACGGGTTAGTGGACGTAAGCGCGCGTCCGAACCGGTCGCGGCGGCGTGGTTAGCGCTTCTGCTAATCTCGCAACATCAACTGTGGGAGGTTGGATTCCCAGCTCCTCCCTTCTGCGCGCGGAATCGCACATTTGCGGTCGCTCCCGGTCTTGTATGGTATCTCTGCCGCCAATCGGTGCGGACGGGTGAACTTGAAAGCGCTTTGAAAATGCTAACGCGCAGGAGTCGTGATTAGATCGTCCTCCGCAACGTCCTAAATAAGAATTGCCCCTCACAACGGTAGCAATCTCGTGAACCGATCGACACTTCGGTTATTCGGTTTTGGTTGTTGCGTTTCGAAACATCGGAAATGTTACAAAAAGATAAATATTAAACAGCCAAAGGAATCTTTTGCTGTTTCTTGCAGCGTCCCTCGGATGGGAGGGTTAGCCGTTGGACTTCTAGCTCCGGCGTCCTTGACGCGGAGACCGTTTTCACGTTTGTTTCCACAGGACGGAACTGTAATATCCAGACAAAGGATAAAAAACAATCGCGGTAAAATGGTGCCAGTTGGTAAACACGTGTCTGGAATCAAATGACACCACAGCAGCTGCCGTCAAGCGCGTTCCTCCTGGAGGGAAATGGTCCTCCTTCCTTATAACCACAGGACAGATGTGCCAGGATGAAAAACCGGAGGGGAGATCTGTCAAACGTCTGCGAGCGGCGTAATAATTAAAAACACATCTGTTGTCAAAGCAAAAGGACAACAAAATTGCGGCAGCGCTGTTTACCGCAATCTCTTCTGAGCCCCGAGGACCCCGTTCTCAAGAACAAAATGTCTCCGAGGCTTCTTCTGTATACGGCTTTTTAAGCTCCCGCAAATATTCGGAGCGGTGGAGTGCGTCCTCTTTTTTTTTTTTTTTTTTTTTTCTTAATAACCTCTTCAGCCAAAGGTGAGACAAACAGCTTCGTTCCGCACCGCCAAATAAATGACTCCGCCGAAAGAAAACCCAGCAAGAAAAGAAAAATGATCCGTTGTATTCCGATTAACAGACATTTTGTAAAAACATAAATATTTGAAATTGTTTTTGAACACGTTATCTACCGTTATTTCAATCGCTGGGCAAAATGAAATCAAAATAAACATTATCACATAATTATTTACGAGTCAAATTAAATATTTTACATAACATTATATATTACATTATATTATATCATATTATGTTATATTATATTATATTGTATTATATTGTATTGTGTTATATTATATTATATTATATTATATTATATTATATTATATTATATTATATTGTATTGTGTTATATTATATTATATTATATTGTATTGTGTTATATTATATTATATTATATTATATTATAGTATATCATATTATATGATAGTATGTTATATGATATGATATGATATTACATGATGTGATATTATATTATATTATATTATATTATATTATATTATATTATATTATATTATATTTATCCAGGGTGAACACCACCTCTCGCCCTCTAGACAGTGGATGGATAAGATAAGATAAGATAAGATAATATAAGATAAGAAAATGGAAATTCTTTTGTCACAGCAGCGTAACAGTTATATTGTCAATAAATGATAATGTAAATATAAAAAGAGACACAATTAGACAATATCAAAAGATCCGCATATAAATTTGCAGAGAGAACAACGACAACAAAATAAAGGATAAGGATGGACAACAAAACAGCAAAAAAAAAAATTATGAAGATAAGTATGTATTTATTATATTTACATCATTATTCATATTTTTTAAGTGAGGAAGCGACCTTGTCTTCTCCGAAATCCGTCGCCCATCCTCACCCTCTGCTGATAAATGCTAAAAATCTGCTGTTTAAGCGCGAGAATTTTTTTTTTTCTCTCTCTCTTGCGGCTGCCAGATCCTTGCACTCTGACACATTGCTTATTTTGACACATTATCACAGTTCAGCGAAGGGGAAGAAAAAAAAAAACAGAAGTTCGGGGGGGTGTTAATGTAGTCTTTTTTTGGTTTCCCAAACAAAGCCTTCCCGTGTTTTTCTTTTTTTTTTTTTTTTTCCTACGACCTTTAACGTCAGCTCTCATAATCCAGCACGTTTTCTTCGTTCTCGTCCGCCGGGCTAATCCACCGACCAGAGAACCCCAGAAAATGTCAAAAATGACTCTTCCCAATAAAATGCAATTTCCAGTTTTACTGATTTTAATCGACGGTATCGATAAACAGTAAGCAGATAAGCAGATATGAAGATGTTGAGGTTCTTTGGGAGCGACCAGGATGGAGAGGATCAGGAACGAGTCCATCAGAGGGACAGCGGAAGTTAGATGTTTTGGAGAGAAGGTCAGAGAAGCCAGAATGAGATGGTTGGGTCAATATATTGGTGGACGGATGCTGGAATTGGAAGTCTAGAGGAAGATTTATGGACAAAGTGAGAGAGGATGTGAAGTTAGTTGGTGTGAGAGGAGGATACAGAAGATGGAGAAGGTTGATTTGCTGTGGCAACGCCTGAAGGGAAAAGCCGAAAGGAGAAGAAGAATCGACTGGATCGATAGTGGGAAGGAAAGGAAACACGTGACGGTTAAAGAGGCGTCCTTTAAAAACCAAAACAAACGTGGACAACCGCTATAAATAACCGATAATGATCGCTAAAGTTGTGACTAGAAATGAGCCGCCATCAAATCTCCGCCATCGAAACCCCTTGCGTTCCCTTTTCTGTGCACGTCCAGTGATATTAATAAGTATTTTTGATATTTTCAAATGTCCTCAACCATCAGTAAAACCGAAACTTCGATTAACGGGAACAAAAGGAAACCGCACGTGGTAATCCTGGCGAATCTCCGCACAATCCAACTTTGATGATGATACGTTTACGTGCTTCAAAGAAAAAAACGCCGCGTACAAAAGACATAAACCATTAGCATGTTCGCCGGGCAGCGCGTTAACGGCGCTAATGCTTTCAGATGCACGGGTTCTTTTTAATGAGCTGCTCAAGGAAGAAACAAAAATGTAATTATTCATTGGGTTTGAAACGCCGATAGCCGACGAGGCTAGCACGCTAGTATTTTTCAGGAGGTGCTTAACCGCGTTCGACGCTAATTTTGTATGTTTTCCAAAGGAGGACATTGACATTTGTGTTTGTTGACCAATGACGTGCGGTGAGGTTGATGGCTGGTGTCAGATTTACAAACATATGAACCCTACGGAGTAGCTTATTCACCATTTTATTGGCAGCCGTTAACGTGTTTTGTTTAAAATATCATATCAGCATTCTTTACATATACAAACTGTAGCATAGAAAAAAGCACATTTAAAAAAAAACTTTATTATGTCTTACCTTTACTTATGAATGAAGTCCATACGCCACCAGGGGGTGCTGAGCGGTTTTCCTTTAGCTTAGCATTGTGGATGCTGGTTTTGAGTCTTTGCTGTTCATTCAAAGCCAAATCTATCCTGGACATCCCGATTGTTTTTGGCGCGATTTGACTTTGAATGTGAGCGGCCGACCGCTCATGTTTGATTCGGCTTCTTTGCGGATTCTTCAGGTCACAATATCTCATTTGACTCCAGACATTGTCAGAATTGGAGAAAACAATGCAGGAAAAGCAGAAAAGGCGCTTTCTTACCGGACATCCACACAGCCAGCCTTTTCTTGTGTACCACTCCGTTTGAAAAGACCGAGTCTTCCGTCTCCTAGTCTGAAGCTAATCCGTTAGCGCTGGCGTCGGTCTTCCCTTACTTATTATCTCCTGCTTCGACTGAAAGTCCAGTTTTGAAAATTCTTTCAGTTTAGCTATGTAATCCTCCATTTTGGAAATAAAGCCAAGCAAGAGGAAAAAATAACTGGATGGCAGCACTTGACTTGCTAACTGTTAACAGTAGCTTGCTATTGCAAATTCTACTATTTGGCTCCCTGGGATCAGCGGTGCCCCCTAGCATGAGGCACCATCATTGCGTGCCTCACTTAGCGTGTCTTCGCTGCCGCTTTATGATCGCTCGGCACGAGAAACATGTCACAGTTGTTGACGAAAAAAATTATATACATGAGCTAAAGTATGGAAATTTATTTCATGTATTAGTGCTTGAGGTGTTTGAAAATTTTAATAATAACATCCACAGAGACAGCAATATGTCTCAGCCGCATAGCATGGCAGCTCAGAATCATTGCGCAATCCATAAATTTAAACACTTAATGTGATTTTTTTTTTTTTTCAGAAAAAAAAACGACTAAAATGTTGAAGTTAGATGGTAAATAACTTCTGAATAAATAAGTTTTTTTTCATTTTACCTTTTTTTTCTTTCCACGATGCCAGGTGAGGCCCGGCCTCACCTGCCTCTACTGACTGCACGTCACTGTTGTTGACACACTTCGTCCCAATGAGATGTGATTTTCGCATCCGGCGCCGCCTTAAGTAGATATAAAATGCAGCGCAAATCCAAAGTCCAAAGAAAGAACAGCGGCTTGTCACGTTCTCAGACGGGCGGCGAAACAAAATGAAACGCCGCCAGAAAAAAAACAAACAATCAGGATTCAGGCGGGCCTCGCAGAACGCGACCAAATGGATCCGAACAACACCGGCGTCGGCTGACAGCGGCAATCTACCTTTTCTTTATTGGCGAGCGCTATCGGATAATTATAGACTCCGACCTGCAACCGGAGGATCGGACGGTGACGGGGAAAAAGCCGACGTCGTCCGTAGTGAGTGGATTCAACGTGTTTATTGTCAAATGCACGGCAAAGAAGGTTTTATTTTTTTCCCTTTAACGCGCATAAGTAGCTTAGTGACGATGTAATAATACCAAGAAATCCAAAGCAGCACGTGGATGAGTCGCAGTGGAAATGTAAACTTTGCAACTGAGCGGATGCAAACAGCGAGAGTGTGTGAGCCGACGGGTTAACGGGCCGGCGTGTGAATATCGACGACCGTCCTCGTGCGACGGCACAATCTTGTTTTTTTTTTCCTCTGAATATTAACGCTATTATTGTGTCATGTCAGCTATTACCACCTCGGTGTCTGCGCCGCTGTTATTATTAGGATGAGATCATTAGTGGCTGTCTCTCCCGGCCCTCCATCGCACTTTTGCTTTCTATTTCGCCACCGTCGCTATTGTTCGCCGCCGTCGTTCAGTGGAATCAAAACCAGACATAAACAGCCTTATAAAACAGGACAGCAAAAAAAAAAAAAAAAAAAAAAATGTATCTTAAAATTCGCACTACGTATATAACTTTTTATTTTTTTAACATAACATTTAATATAACTTTTTTTTTATTTTTATTATTATTATTTATTTTTACTTTTATCCTGTACATACTCTTGTAAAATACATTGCAAAATGTCACTGTGCCTGCACAAAAATAGTTAAAAATCTTGATTCTTGAGCAATAAGAATCAATTTTGAGTGTGACTCCAAATCCAGACCTCCACGGGTTCATACGTTGGATTTCCATTGATCATTTTTGTGAGATTTTGTTGTCCGCACATTCAAAGAAGTATTTAATAAGATTATGCCATTCATTCGGATGCAGAATGTGCTATTCTAGTGTTCCTTTTATTTTTTGGAGCAGTGTATGAAACAAGAATTATAAGAAAAATATTAAATAACTCATTTTCATTGACGGCCACGTCAGCATAACGGTTGCACTTAAAGGGCCACCGTTAACGGTATCAGTAGAAATGTAGCTAGCAAGTATGTCATTAAAATGTATTTTATTGTTGTTAGTTCATTTTGAAAATGTCATTTTAAATTTGAAGATTATGGCAATCTTGTAATGTCTGAATAAAATTTCATTGATCCCCATTGGGGGAATTCATTTGTCACAGCTGCGTGACAGTTATAAGGGTCAATAAATATGAATATAAATATAAATAGTGAGACAATTAGAAAATAGCAAACGAAAAAAAAAATCCACAAATAAATAGACAGAAGAGAGAATAACAACAGCAACAACAGCTAGGATAAGAAGAATGGAAAAGAAAGAAAGCAAGGGTGAAAATAGACGACCAAAACGAAACGACAACATAAACAGGATGACAATGGCAATGACAAGAATCAAATTAATAAACAAAAATAAACAGGACACGAGTGGGCTGAGACCAGCAAGAGCTCAGTAACCAAATGTAATGTAAAATAAAATAACTATTTACTAATTAATTTAGTGATTATTAATTAAACTATTAACTAAAATAATACACTTTTTCTTAATGTCAAATAACTAATAAAGGGGTTTCTTCTTCTAAAAAAAAGGGTCGGCGATTGAGTATTCAATTAACAAGTATTTAATTAAAATGTATTTTATTTAGTTCTATTTTAGATGATGGTGATCTCGATTATTTAAGTTTGGGTTATTTTTCACAAATAGACATTGAGTATTTTGCTTAAAAATAATCTTCAAACCAGTGTTTTTTGTTTTTGTTTTTGTTTTTTTTAAATGCAACACATATTTTGTTTATGCATAGCATAAAGGCAAAAAAAAAAAAAAAAAAACAATAAATGCCCCGTTAATTCATTTTAAATTTCAAAAGGGTTTCTTGTGGCTCCCGGTTGGAAAACGGCTCTTTGAGCGGAAAAGGTTTCCATCCAAGTCCAGGACAGGAGATATTACAAACCTAGAGGGCATTTCCTGGGGTCCAGTTCTGCCGGAAAATGTCCAATTAACCAGTTTTCATTTGAAACTCTCAGAAAACAGATGTTTATCTAATTTGCATTCCTTTGCAAAATCTCAAAACATAAATCTGGTTTTAGAGTATTAATGACGTACGTGCGGATTTCGCAAAATCCAAATCCGCCGAGCGCTCGACGACAACTCAGCGAGATGATTGGATGGACGTTAAATGGAAAATTCACCCGGATGAATTGAGTTTGCAATCATGACAGCATTTTCAGGCCGACAACCTTTGAGGGAAAACACGAGGTCACGTTTGGGGAGCGAGAAGCAACTCCGAGGAGTTAAAACAGCAGAACAGGTGCTGGTTTAAAAGTGTAAGAGCGATTAATAATGTTCTGTCAGAAAAGGAGTGATGTGCCGCCGCCCGGGGGGGCGCGCTATTTAGGTTTTTTTTTTTTTTTTTTGTTGTAAATAATTTTTGGATTACTTGTATTTTTCATACGGCGGAAAACAGGTCAGGAGCGAGACGAGCCGTCGGCCGAACGTCGCCTCCGTGAAATTGCAGGAAACCAGGACAGTTGAAAATGGGAATAAAAAGCCGTGGATTGGGGCGGGGAGGCTTTGGCGTGTCGCGCACCTGCGACCTCAGACGCTCGGCCTTTTTTTCGTACAGATGGCAGTCGAACGCCGGATGTCGGAGGACGGCGACAGGAAAGCGACTCCGTAAATGACAGATTGAATGGTTGTACGTCTCTATATGACAGCGGCGGGCCGTGCATTTTGCACCCAGGAGCAATACGAATCCATCCAGCCCCTGATAATTAGTTTATGTTGTGAAAAAAACATCTTATTATGCAGAAATGCATTATAAAGTATAAAGAGAGGTGCATCGCAGATAGATAATTCTTGCAGCTGCGACACATAAAAAGCACCAGTAATAACCTTATAAAGTTGCAGTATCATGTAGGAAAATAGCAGCATTTTACTCACCAAAAATTCTGATCATTTGTAGACATCCTCCTTTCTTTTCTCAAAAAGAGTTCAATTATTTACCTCGGAGCCTGTTAGCCAGGGCTACCGCTCGTAGTTCGTGGCTTGAAAATGTCGGATAAAATTCTTTTCCTGGTTGTAACAGGTTCGCTAGCTTAAAAGTAGCCCGACCTGTCTTGACTATGTCCAGCTTTTCTTCAAAAAGAAAATGGCTTTAACAATATATTAGTAACTAAATCCGTTTCTCCTCCTCCTGCAGCCGTGGTGTGTTGACAACACTGATATTAAACTAGCACAACTATATTTCTGTTCGCAGCTCGCTAGTACGCTTTCCCTCGCTAATCCGCTAGTCCACTCTCTGACTATCCAATCAGAGGGTGTGAATATGCTGACGTTGCTGAAGCCTGCTTGAAGGCTTTGATGTCGCCAACTCAAAATCTGATTGGTTGAAGCAACAGCGTCATCAACACTTATTATTTGCATAAAGGGCTTGCAGAACTGATTGTGCTGACGCGCTTCACGCCGCCAAAAAATTTAGCCGCTACACATCGGGGCAATGAAAAGACCGTGAAATTCTGTGGTCGCTCAATTTTGACACCAAAGAAGACAACTTTCATGGTTAGCGATCAGCTAACAGCTAAAAATGTATGTAAGAATTTTCAAAATGTTTAACATCTTTCCGTGTAAATATCTCATGTTACAAAGTGGACACCTGCAGCTTATAGACAAGCGCAGCCTATATATGTACAGTATTCGGTATATAAGCCGCGGTGATGGTCGATTCTTTCACAGTCAGTTTTTGGAAATTATTTCCACACTGATGTCGAGTGGCTGGGAAAACTTTATATTTTGGGTTTCGTGCTGCGTTTTGAGTGTGCCGAACAACTAGCGTCTTCTTCTTGTCTGCATTGACTTCTTGCACCTGTCTTGTTTTTGCACTTCCTGCTAGAGCGCCCCCTGGTGGCCGTTAGCAAAGAAAATACATAGATTAGCAACGTCGCTTTATTAGCCGCAGGGTTCAAAACATGGGAAAAAAGTAGAGGCTTAGAGTCCTTCATTTTTATCTATTTCATAAAATGAATTTTAGTTTAGTTTTACTATATTTTTATTGTTTTTTTCTTCTGAGGTTAGAGTATGGTTATTTACCACGAAAAAAGTTTTTCAAATACTGCAAAAAAAGGCTAATAAACAATAAATTCAAAGAACCAAATTACAAAAAAAAAACTGCAAAGTTCACGATGCTGGGTATTTTTGTTTAGCAAAGCAGATCTCATCTTTTATTTATTTTTGTTTAATTTCACTAAATTTTTATTGTTTTTTTTCTTCTTAGGTTAGAATATGGTTATTTTATCCCAAAAAAAATTTCAAATACTGCAAAAAAAAAAAACTAAAGAACAATAAATTACAAGAACTGAATTACAAAATAAATCTGCAAAGTTCACGATACTTGTTATTTTTGTTTAGCAAAGGAGATCTTGTATTTTATTTATTTCATAAAATTTATTTTAGTTTGTTTTTACTATATTTTTTTGTTTTTTTCCTCTAAGGTTAGAATATGGTTATTTTATCACAAAAACAGTTTTCAAATACTGCAAAAAACAAGGATAAAGAACAATAAATTACAAAAATAAATTAAAAAAATCTGCAAAGTAGCAATGCTGGGTATCTTTGTTTCACAGAGACGATCTTGTATTTTATGTATTTTATAAAATGCACTTTAGTTTAATTTTACTATTTTACTTTTTTTTCCTTCTAAGGCTAGAATATGGGTGTTTCACCATGAAAAAACATTTCAAATACTGCAAAAAAAAAAATGCCAAAGAACAATAAATAACGAGAACCAATTAAAAAAAAAAAATCCGCAAAGTAGAGATACTGGGTATCTTTTTCTCTAAAGGAGAACTTGTATTTTATGTATTTAATAAATTCAATTTTTGTTTAATTTTACTATATCTTCATAGTTTTTTTTCTTCTTAGGCTGGAATATCGCTATTTCATCACTCAAAAAAAAAAAATCAAATTCTGCGAAAAAAAATGCAAAAAAAAAAGTGAATTAGAAAAAAGTAATTAGCAAAGCAGCAAGAGCGCCAAAGCCAAAACATGAATTAGCGAGGGTCCACTGTATATATTTTCTTATTTTTTGCCGGTGCAGGTTGTATTCAGGTGCGCTCAGACGTCTATAAATCACAATAAACGCTTTTCGTTTGTGTCGTTACTCATGGATCCAGAATATCCGCCGCTCTCACCGTCCTCGGTGTCACTTCAGAGGCCAGACCTTGTATTTTTCATTTCGCTCACCGAGTTGTTTTCCCGCCGGAGGATCCGCCGCACACGGGGAAACGTGTTAAGACGGGCATTTCAAGAGGAGACACGGTTTTGGCTCTAAATTTCCCGTGACTCGTTCCGGCCACACGCGTGACGGACTCCTCCGAGGACTCGTACGACCTGACCTCTGCTGCGAGCGCACTCGGTCCGACGCTCGGAAGGTCCCGCGGGATCGTACGGGAAATCGCGCAACTCTTCGGTGGACTCGACTCCGCTCCTCGCAGAATGTTCCAGCCTTAGAGATTGTAATTGTTGTCCGGAGAAAGTGGGTCGAATACGACCGGAGCTGGATATTTTCTCGGCTTATTAAAATTCCAAACCGCCGCCGGACGCTTGCTGGTGAAGGACGGCATCGGATGAATCAGATGTTGGAGACCGCTGGACTGCGAAGATGCAAAAGCAGTTTTACTGATGCACCGGAAGACAAATCTGATATGATTTTCTCTGTAAAAGAAACAAAATTCTGCATTCACAGTTTAATATTTACGGTTTAATGCAGGGGTCGGTAATATTTACCGCTCAAATAGCCGTTTCACCACGGTAAGAAAAACACAGGGAGACACACAAAACCATTTGAAATATAAAATGAATTAACACGGCATAAAATCTTTTTTTTTTTTTTTTTTGCCTTTATGCTATGTATAAATAAAATTTGTGTCGTATTTTTTTTAAATCAATGGAACAACTGTAGAGAAAAATGACATTTCTTCGTGCAATAAAACATTTTGATCTCCAAAAAAAAGGCACTGGGTTGAAGGTTGCTTTTAAGCAAAATACTCAAAATAAATGTCTATTTATGAAAAATAAGCCAAACTCCCTCTGTGTGCGTGCAGTGGCTGATAGAGCGAGAAAAATATTTTAACACATTTTATTTAGATGTTAGAAAATCACCATCATCTAAAATAAAAAAAATAAAAAAATTTAATTAAATACTCGTTAATCAAATACTCGGGTTGGCGACCTCAACACCTTTATTAGTTATTTGACATTAAGAATTGTTACATTTATTTCACATTACATTTGGTAATTAAGCCCACTCGCATCCTGTTTATTTTCGTTTATTAATTTGATTCTTGTCATTGCTATTGTCACTGTTTATGTTGTTGTTTAGTTTTGGTCGTCTATTTTCACCTTTACTGTCTTTTTTTTTCCATTCTTCTTATCCGCTGTTGTTATTCTCTCTGCTGTCTATTTATTTGTTGATTTTTTTTTCTTTGCTATTTTCTAATCGTCTCTCTATTTACATTTATATTCATATTCATTGAAACTATTGACACAGTATTTTTTGACACGCTACTGTGACAAAAGAATTTCCCCAAATGGGGTTCAATAAAGTTTTATTAACGTTACAAGGCATAATCTTCAAATTTAAAATGACATTTTAAAAATGTACTACAATAAAATACATTTCAATTAAATACTTGTTCGTTCTTTTCAAAAGGAACAGGGTGGCCGACCCCTGGTTTAGCGTAACTGCAATTTTTTTGCACTCTATCATTGTTTCACCTTGGGAATGTAAGAATAAGAATAAGAATAAGAATAAGAATAAGAATAAGGATAAGGATAAGAATAAGAATAAGAATAAGAACAACTTTATTTATCCCGAAGGAAACTGTTGTGACAGAGTTCAAGTAAAACATAACAATAATAAATAATAGTAGGAAATTGTATAAACAGTAAAAAAAAAAAAAAAAAGAAAGAGGGGGAGAGTAAGAAGTACAAATAAAACTATAAAGTAGCGTCTCATTTCTCTGCACGTCCAGAACACGCAGAGGAATTGACAATAACGCTGATTTTATTTTTCTCTTTGCTATTTTGTAATCCTCTCTCTATTTATATTTATATTCATATTTATTGACTCTTAATCTGTGACCAAAAAATTTCCCCAACATGCAGATAAATGGACAATAACGCTGATTTAGACTCGCGACTTCGACTTGAATGACTGAATGAATGAAAATCTGTGAGCGACGAGGACGCGGGGAGCGGAGTTAGATGGAGGAAGAGCCGAAAGGAAAAAGAAGAAGATATAAAGCGAAGCGGTGCGTGAAGTCTTTATGTCCAATGACTCATCAATAGCATTGGAGAAAAAAAACGGGAACAGATGAGCCGATGAAGTGTGGGACCGGAGCCTTGAGCTGCCCGCCGGTATCTGTTTTAAGACGTGGAGGAGTATCGCCGCCGCCGCCGCCACATTCTGGGCGGATAATCCATTCATGGATTGGCGCCAGAACCCCGGGGGCGCCGGCCCGTGGGCGGGAACCGAGCGGTTCCGACCGTTACCAGACCTTGGAAATATTTATTGTACTTTGTACACAAATTAGTCATTTAAAATGTGGAAACAACCACTTAAATACAGGTTTAAAGGCCGCATTGGTTAGGAATATATTGTTGCCTTAATGTTGATGTCATAAGGTTGATGCCTTAATGTTGATCCTTTAATGTTAACCATACGTATACTATATAAGTGGTATCCTCCAACCGATATTGGGGCTTCTTTTTCTTCTTCATATTCTCACTCTGGAATATGCTCTGCCATTAAAGCCTACACCCGTTCTAACGGGTCGTTCTTGTACACACGGTACATTTCTCAAACCGAGAAACATTACATTGGTGATTTTAATTAAAAAAAAAACAAAAAACGCGGAATAAAAAAAAGCGGTAAATCATGTCGATCAAGCGGGGGTGAATTTTTATGAGCGGATAAAAACTCTGTGGGGAGGAAAAAAAAATGCCAGAAAAAAATGAGAAATCTACCAGAAGCACGTTTATATGGACGAATCTCCGTCCGTTTCTTGTCTGCAATGACCTTTGAATTGCTTTTCGACGCCGCTGGTATTTTATTTCTTGTTTTTCGCAAGTGCGATGTGAAAATGTGGCGAAGCGCGTCGGCTCCTCTCCGAGTCTGGAGGGAAAAAAAAAGTCCGTCTTTTTAAATATGTGCATATGGGATCCCTATAAAATAAGTCGCTAAAAGTTGATTTCTCCGGCTTTAAGTGAAAAAGGAAACGTCGAAAGGTGTCGCGAAACCCGACGCAGAACAGCAGTGGCGTCAGCATGAATAATTATTTCTAATTCAAAAGGTTTCTGGAGGGATTTTGCATATAATTAGAGGGCGAGAGCGAAAGCTAGGAGACAGATTTTACATTACACGCCGAGGCGTTTTACATTTGAATCCCCCCCCCCCCCCGTCTTTCAGCCGGGCGTACGTGTCGGAAAGTCGGAGAGGACGGCGAGCCTCGGCGTTTACAATAAATTGCACATATCGAGGAATAAGCCGCGGAGGAAAGCTCTGGCTCCCTCCTTCCGTCTGCACGGGCGTGATAGAAGAGCTCGAGAGTCTGAATGCACCGCAATACCGCGGCCTTTAAGATATTTACACCGTGTCTGTGAGGCCAGTAAATATTGCGCGCTTCATGTGCCACAGAGGACCGGCAGAATTTCATTTCAATAAAACACTACACCGGCCAATTTCACTGTTTACTTCCTCTCCCCGGATGAAAGTGTGATATCGTGCGAGCAGCTGCCGGAGTTTGAATAAAACCCTGCAGTCTCTTGATCTCCGCGTCCGAGAGATGGAAGGTGTGGGTGGAAATTATGCCGCCCAAAAGTTGCTTATTATGATAATGATTAAACAATAGTGGGACGTGTTACCCGCGAGTATCATCATATCCGTCATGTCGCGTCGATAAATTGATTTTAAATACCTCCCTCCGTTCTCGTGGTTTTCTTTTTGGGGGGGGGGGGCCATGTGTCTTTTTTTTGTTTGTTTTTTGTTTTTTTGTTATTTTATGCCGCCCAAAAGTTGCTTATTATGATAATGATTAAAAAATAGTGGGACGTATTACCGGCGAGTATCATCTGTCATGTCGCATCTATAAATTGATTTTAAATATCTCCCCCCTTTCTTGTGTTTTTTTCGGGGGGAGGAGGGGCATCCATGTGTCTTTTTTTTTTTTTTTTTCTCAATATCTCAAGGGCTAAAAGTTGCTTATTATGATAATGATTAAACAATAGTGGGATGTGTTACCTGCAGGTATCATCATATCCATCATGTCGCATCTATAAATGAATTTTAAATTCCTCCCTCCGTTCTCGTGTTTTGTTTTGTTTTGTTTTGTTTTGGGGGAGGGGCATCCATGTGTCTTTTTTTTTTGTTTGTTTTTTTTGTTTTTTTGTTTTTTTTGTTTTTTTCTCAATACCTCAAGGGCCAAAAGTTGCTTATTATGATAATGATTAAACAATAGTGGGACGTGTTACCCGCGAGCATCATCATATCCATCATGTCGCATCTATAAATTGATTTTAAATACCTCCCTCCGTTCTCGTGTTTTGTTTTTTTTTTTTGGGGGGGGGGGCATCCATGTGTCTTTTTTTTTTGTTTGTTTTTTTGTTTTTTTTGCTTTTTTTTCTCAATATCTAAAGGGCCAAAAGTCGCTTAGTATGATAATGATTAAGCAATAGTGGGATGTGTTACCTGCGGGAATCATCATATCCATCATGTCGCATCTATAAATTAATTTAAAAACCTCCCTCTGTTCTCGTTTTTTTTTTTTTCAGGGGGGGGCATCCATGTGTTTTTTTTTTTTTGCTTGTTTATTAGTTTTTTTTCTCAATATCTCAAGGGCCAAAAGTTGTTTATTATGATAATGATTAAACAATAGTGGGATGTGTTACCTGCGGGTATCATCATATCCATCACGCCGCATCTATAGATTAATTTTAAATACCTCCCTCCGTTCTTGTATTTTTTTTTGGGGGGGGGGGGGCATCCAGGTGTCTTTTTTGTTTTGTTTGTTTTTTTGTTTTTTTGCTTTTTTTCTCAATATCTCAGAGGCCAAAAGTTGCTTATTATGATAATTATTAAAATAGTGGGATGTGTTACCTGCGAGCATCATCAAATCCGTCATGTTGCATCTATAAATTGATTTTAAATACCTCCCTCCGTTCTCGTGGTTTTTTTTTGGGGGGGGGGCATCCATGTGTCTTTTTTTTTTTTTTCTCAATATCTCAAGGGCCAAAAGTTGCTTATTATGATAATGATTAAACAATCAATAGTGGAATGTGTTACCCGCGAGAATCATCATATCCATCATGTCGCATCTATAAATTGATTTCAAATACCTCCTTCCGTTCTCGTTTTTTTTTTTTTTTTTTGGGGGGGGGGCATCCATGTGTCTTTTTTTTTTTTTTTTATTGTTGTTGTTGTTTTTTTGTTTTTTTTCCTCAGAATCCCAAGGGTTGGTTTCATCCTGCCAATTGAAAAATCACCTCGGAACAACAGCAATTAAAAAGCCATTGTACGGCGCTCTCCTGAAACGCGCCGTTTGCCTCATTGACATGCAAACGAGCAACTATATAATGCACTTTAATTTATTTCCTTGCTTATGAAAAGCCTTCTCCAATGGAGGTTTTAATCTAATGTATTAATGTCTAGTTTCATTCGCGTTGACGTGTCGGGGGGGATAAATGAGCCGCGCAGTTAGAAGACGTTAGGACGGGCTTCGTGCAGATTAACATCGCCGGGACTTCATTCCTCCACCTCCGAACACTGCAAATTCCCGACCTCTGAACTCGACTGCACGTGGAACTGCTGCCATGCAGGACTGTCTCAGAAAATTTGAATATTATAATACCAAAACAAAAATGTCATACATTCTGGATTCATTTCAAATTAGCCTAGTAATACATTCAGGCTATACACTAAGCTTGCCTAGCTATGCATATGGCCTAAACGTAGCCTAGCTACGCATATAGCCTGAACGTAGCGTTTAGCGTATAGCCTAAACGCATATGCGCTATACGCATAGGCTAGCCTAGCAAATAGCATAAATGTTAACCTACCGTCGGTGAAAAGTTACAATTCAGTTTATCCTTTTATTTTCTCTTGCATCTTGTAACTTTTTTAAAAATGTTCATGTTATCTTATATTCTCTTGTACATATACAAAAAGAAAGATAGGCGTCAGTAAAGGAAACGCAACTTATTTGACATAGGAAATTCTTGCAATGATAAAATAAATGAATAAAGGAAAACAATTTAGAAATTTATGAAATTTGTAAAATTAGCAGGTACAAAAAAAGAAATAGAAATTTTACTCTTGACTGGGCTGCCACTGTACTTGGCGCATATACAGGATATATTCTGCAAAAGGAGCATGCAGGCCTGCATGAATATATATGTATATATATATTTACAGGACAGAATATATATACAAGACTGTCTCAGAAAATAAGAATATTGTGATAAGGTTCTTTATCTTTTGTAATGCAAGTACAAAAACAAAAATGTCATACATTCTGGATTCATAACAAATCAACTGAAAAATTGCAAGGCTTTTATTATGTTAATATTGCTGATTATGGCTTACATCTTAAGAAAACTCAAAAATCCGATTAGAATATCATGAAAAAGTAATTTTTGTTTTTTTTAATTGCATTACAGAAGATAAAGAACTTTATCACAATATACTAATTTTCTGAGACAGTCCCGTATAAACTGTTCTCTCCGTTGCACCCGCATTTCGTATAGGAATGTTTATTTATTGCCAACACGAATCCAAATGCACTGCGTACAGCAAAGTAAGAATACGTTTCCACACCGTACATATGACAATATACTCTAAAAGAGCATCTTCTACGTCTGATGGAATCAGATGTATTATTATCATCGTGGTAGTTCAAACTCTCGGCTGAGTTTGCATTTTTAAAATAAGGAGGAGAAAACACCGAAAAATGCAGAAAAAAAAAGAATACTCCTGGAGCAGGTTGGAGTTCAGAGCTGGAAAGGCTTTGAGAGATTGAGAAATGTGTCATCGAAGTCACGGCGACGGCGATGGCGACGCGCGAGACGCCGTCTCCCGCCGTGGTTGGATAAAGCAAGAAGGTGTCCAGATGGACCAAAACACGAGCGCTTGTTTTTGAAATTTGTTCTCATTAGCGAGCCTCGCTTTGCATTTCATGGAGAATCCAAGGTTGCGCTCGGGTCACGGTGTCTTCCGGGTGTTTGTTATTCCTGCCACCCATAGGCTGGCGGTGGAAGCGGCGATGACCTTCGAGGAACGGAGGGAGGCGGGCGGGAGGGAGGAGAAGTTGCGGTGCGACGGAAAGAGGAACAGCAGGAGTCTGTCAGGGACGATCAGCGTCAGGAACCTGAGTCGGCCGCTGAGGGGAAACGGCGCCGAACCCTACGGACAGAGCGCTACATATTGGCGCCGTCACAAAAGATGCGCTTTCACGGCTTTTCCAAAGTTTCCAGCTCCTCAGACCCGAACTCACTTTGGTGAACGTGAAACTACAGGAGCGGGACGGAGCGGATTGTAATTCAGGAACACTCACTTCTCTATTTATAGGGATCATAATCGATGTGTTCAATCTGTGTGTGTGTGTGTGTGTGAGTTTGCTTTTTTTCCGTCCTACTTCATTGTGCGTACCTTGGTTTAATCCTCCGCGCAGACACTTTGCACCGCTGCCTCCTCAGCCAGGTTACCTTCAAAAGAGATCCTTGATCTCATTAAGTTAAATACTGTGTTGAAGCACAGATTAAGAAAATACATAATTAAGATGAGGATTTGCAGAAGCCTCCTTCCGCGCAGAAAAACACCGGAGTCGGAAGACGCTAATAGGTTTCGGGGGGGCGGACGATTCCGATAACGCCGCGTTCATCACGATCGTAACGGCCAGCGTTTGTCCACCTGCAGGATCAAGGAAAAATCGGCGTGATCTTCAACGTGGGAACGGACGACATCACCATTGACGAGCCTGCTGTCATGGTAAATGACGGCAAGTACCATGTTGTACGCTTCACACGCAGTGGTGGCAATGCCACTCTCCAGGTGGACAACCATCCTGTCATTGAGCGTTATCCTCCAGGTAAGACTTGAGAGCGGGGACGGTATGATTATTTGATGAAGGTAAAAATAGAACGACGGGAGTCGGACGACGACTGCATGCCCGTCTGTGAAATCTAAAGCTCTCGACGAACAGAGGGATTGGCGAGTTGCCGCGGGGCCGAGGTTATATCGGCTTTTCCCGGAGGCTCCTCTTGGCGCCCCACGGGTCGGCAAACGCGTACAACCGGACGCGGCGAAAGCACTCCTAATGATCTGAAACCGTCGCGCTCGCGTCAGGTCCGTCCCGACCCCTCGTCTAAAACCGGAATTTCACAAAAAGACGGGTAACTCAAATGAGTCTAATTAACGAAAAAGTCGTGTAAAGTAATTCATTAAGACTCTATCGTCCGGCGACCGCTTCTTGGCCGTCTTTCTGCTTTGGAACACCGACGCATAAAAAGGGCGTATTTTGAAAAAAAAAAGCGAAGTGTGTTCCTCGGCAGAAAGCAAAACCTCGGGTTTCTAGCGATGCACGAGCTCGGGAAATCGAGGAGAAAAAGAAAACGGAGACGCAGTCGGGGATTAGGCGTCACCCGTCGGACACCTCAATTGAAACGCCGCTAAAGGCAAGAAAGAAAATCCTATAAAACAGAAAGAAAGTAAGCGGCTGTTCTTAACCTTTCACCAACTGATCTACCAATTAACTTTGTTCGAAACAGGTGTGCCAGCTGGCGCCGCGTGATGAAGGCCCGTCACTGCCTCCAGCTGGTCCACACACACAATAGCGTACCGCGATTTATACCTTGATCTGTGCGTTGAGCTCAAGCTGTATTAAAATCCACTAAACGCCGCGCGTGGATATTTAGATTTCGGGAGTGACTTTTGCGAGGCATGTTTCGCTGCATCTCCGGTACCAGAATAAAAAAAATAAAAAATAAAAAAAATGCACCCATGACATGAA
Organism: Fistularia commersonii; assembly: GCF_037954325.1. Classification (NCBI taxonomy): domain Eukaryota; kingdom Metazoa; phylum Chordata; class Actinopteri; order Syngnathiformes; family Fistulariidae; genus Fistularia; species Fistularia commersonii. The sequence goes on from NC_141312.1 coordinate 2,849,206, forward strand.
TGCTAAGCGCGCTCTGGCTTTGACAGGAAACTTGTTGTCACATATTTGCTGTGGTTGTTACTCATTTAATTAATTGCTGCCTGCATGTGTAAAAACGGAGAGCCCAAGTCCTGTCTCACTTGAGGGCAGCGCCTATTAGTGTGAACGCCGCAATGTAGATAAGCTTTGTTTTCCTAAAAATCACAAATTAGATACGTTTGTTATTTTTAATCACAACGCGTGCGCTGAAAATCTATTTTGGAGAAACATCTCACCTCAAAAGTTGTGAGTCGAAGCGTATTAGCCTCTGGCTATCGTCAACGTGGATGTTAGCGTGAGCGCGACCTTTGACCCCTCTGACGTCCGATTGCCGTTTCCCGACTTGCAGAGCCTCCCGTCGCCGCCGTCACGGACATTTTCTGGTTGCAAATTATTGAACGCGTTTCATTCCTGCAGAGGAAGGACGATAAAAAAATCAGTCATTGCAATATGAAGCCAAATACCGGAAATGACGGTACATAACAATCGCCGATCCTTTTTTAATTTCGTGTCACCCATTGATTTACACGCAAATAAACGTGGCGACTCACCCCAGGAGAGCGGGGCGAGGAACAATTATTTTGAGGTGATTTGTGTCTTCAAACGCGTCTGTTGTTGCATCTCAGCAGCGGCGCGTCCAGAAAGTCCTTGCGATAAAACGCTGTCGGTGAAAGCGAGACTTTGGCTCCCCGTGACGAACGCAGTCAATTCCTCTGTTTTTGCTTGGTTTATTGAATGTGTCTTGATGTAGCCCTTTTCTGGATTGACTTTATTAACACTGCTGACTTTTTTTTTTTCTTCATGGATGTTCCTGTTTTGCCTGAATGAACTTTTTTTTTTTTTTTTTATACGTTGCATAAAATAATTCTACGTTTACTGTTATTGGTAATTATTTGACGTTATGCTTTGCTTAAAATAGATAAATAGTACTAACTAGTGTAGCGCATAAATAGCCTAAACGTGACTCTAATTAGGTGTAACGTTGTTATTCTTAATAATTAAATAGCATTAACTCACAGATGACGTGTTAAACCACTGTTTCTAACCATGTGATCTTTCAGCTTGCAGACTTTAACCTTTAATCTGTTTCTCCAAATTCTTTGAAGGACACTATGATAATGAACGACTGGCTATTGCTAGACAAAGAATCCCATACAGACTTGGTCGGGTAGTTGACGAGTGGCTACTCGATAAAGGTAAAAATTAATTGATTAATGAATTAATCCTTGAAATACCTAATAAATAACCCTCCCCCATAAGTGGCGCAGCACCAGAAGACAAGGGTGACGTGGACGCTGCCCAGATGTGCCTCACTTCAATTGAACGGGACTTCCTATTGGCTGTGAATCTCCGGTGCGTTTCGGCGCGGAGCCTACGAGCGAAACGATTGGACGAAAAGGGCTTTCGCGTACGCGTCTTTAATTCCTAGTCACCCTTGCATCTTGTGGGCAAGCTGCGACCTTAATTAAGATTTTAAACCGGTTAAATAAAAACACATAACCCATGTCTAACCCTCTACCGTCCCCCTTAATCACTGTGTGTAATTAGATGCTGTGTGTAATTGTTTTTAAACGTTAAAATGTTGTGTTATTGACCCCTCGCACCTCCGCCCGGTAAAAGGAAAAGATTTCAATCCCTCTAAACACACCGTTTAAACCTCAACAAAGCCTCGCATCGGCCGCGGCGACCACGTCGTGACTCCGAAGCTTTTTTTTCCCCGTGTTTTTCCGCTGCGACAAAAACGACCCCGACAGAACGTTCAAGTAGAGATCGCCGTTTGCAGCCATTTCATTTGCTAATAAGTATCCTCCCGAGACGGCCCGTTACCGCAGTCTTCCACCGCTTATCGGCGAAGCTGCCGTCCGATGCCGCAGTTAGAAGGCCCCCCCCCACCCGTCTCGGTTAGCCAGAGACGATTGGCCGATGTCGGAGTCTCGGTAGATGGTGTTCTCCTTCTGCCGCCATTTACCCTTTTTTTTTTTTTTTTTTTTTTTTTACATTAGCGCGAAAATCTCCGGTATAATCTCAGGGGTCTCGCAAATCTTTCCTGGAATCAACAAATGAATTTTCCCAATTAACGCCTGCAGGAAGAATAGCCGCGTGCAATGAAAAGACCTAACTAGGCACCTAAACGTTATTCTACAACCCTCCTCTGATTATTGTAATCTGCATGTGTAAAGTCAAAGCCACTCATTTTCTGCTCATTAACCTTCCCCTTATTAATCCAAAACGGCAATCATTTCTAAACCGTTAAAAATCGAACGATCAGCTTCCGTGATCGCCCAAATCCACCTGGTTCAAAGCTGTTTTCCCATGCCAGCTCTCTCATATCGCCGTTCTGTGTGTGCTGTGCCGCTTCTTCTACCTCTCTCTACCTCCAGGGAGGCAGTTGACCATCTTTAATAGCCAGGCGGCCATTAAAATCGGCGGCCACGACAAGGGCCGGCCCTTCCAGGGCCAGATTTCGGGGCTTTACTACAACGGGCTCCAGGTGTTGAAACTGGCGGCCGAGAACGACCCCAGCGTTCAGGTGGAGGGAAACCTGCGTCTGGTCGGGGATTCGCTCTCCGTGTTGACCACCGACACCACCTCCGCCACCCCGCTGGCGGTTTCCGACATGTCCACCACCATCATGGAGACCACCACCACCATGGCTACCACCACCACTCGGAAGCAGCGGTCGCCCAGCTTGAGGGAGAGCATCTCCAAGGTCTGACAGCCAGAACAGAAGATGATGGGATGCTCCACTTTTTCCTCCTTCCCTTCGTGTGTGTGTGTGTGTGTGTGTGTGAACACTATTGCGTAACCTCTTGTCGAAATCTTCTCGCCACGGCAACTGGACTTGAATTTAATCACTTGAAGACATTTCATTCAGTCCTAATGACCTGTGGGGAGTTTTCCAATATATCTGCATCATAATACTAATAATTTATAATTTATACTTTATTAATCCCCTGTGGAGCGGCACGGTGGCGCAGCGGTTAGCGCTTCGGCCTCACAGCAAGAAGGACTGTTCGATTGCGCGGGTTTCCTCCCACAGCCTAAAAGCACAATGAATCAGGTTAATTGGGAAAATATGAGCAAGTGAGTGAATGGATGGATGGATGGATGGATGGATGGATGGATGGATGGATGGATGGATGGATGGATAGATGGATAGATAGATAGATAGATAGATAGATAGATAGATAGATAGATAGATAGATAGATAGATAGATAGATAGATAGATAGATAGATAGATAGATAGATAGATAGATAATGGTCTGCCGTCCACCAGCTCCAGGGGTTCAGTGTTTTGCCCAACAACACTTTGACGCAATATGAGGAGCAGAAAATCAAAATGGAAATGTTCGGTTCCAAAGACGATCCCTCGACCTTGTTGAGCCGCATTTTGTAATCATAGTGCATTTTGTAATAAATGTCCAAAATGTAATAACTTTTTGTAATAAACTGCCCCGACGCATTTTCGTATAAATTTTGCCGCATGTATGTATGTGATAAGTTATTCAATTTTGAGAAGATTATTACAAAATGCACTTGCAACTTTTTCTATTCTCTAGGAAATGTAATAACATGGAATTTATAGAATATTCTCTGTTAATGCAACCTTTGAATAGTGTACCGATAGTAATTGCTAAGTACTGCTACTAGGCTAATACAGTGATACTAGTAATAGGCCTAGCTTTTACAAATACTTTAAAGTAAAATAAAATACATTGAACAGATAAACTATGCTTTAGAATTGTTATTACATAATGCACCATGTTATTACATTTCCTAGAGAATAAAAAAGTTGCAAGTGCATTCACAATATGTAATAACTTATTACATAATGCGGCAAAATGTGTTGCGAAATCCGTTGGGGCAGTTTATTACAAATTGCGGCAGTTTATTACAAATTCAGCTTTATTACAAAATGAAATTAAAAAGTTATTACATTTTGGACGTTTCTTACAAAATGCGGCTCAACAGACCTCCTGCGCTGCAGCGCCTGCAGGTCCAGGTCCAGGACCAGGTCCAGGTCCAGGTCCAGGTCTGGGTCATGGTGGTTTGTTATGTAAATGGAGAGCTGGTCTAAGGGGGTTGTTATGCTAATGGAGTGTCGTTGGTCGGGGGCAAAGTGGAGCCAAAGGGGACAAAGGAGATGGTTTTTCTGTTTTGAAAACAGAGGAGGCCTCAGACACAACCTTTCACAAGCGTAGCGCGCCGTACTGGGATCAAGACCAAGACGGGGTTGAACCAGAACCTTCTGCACCCTCCTAATAACAAGGAAAGATTCACCACCGGAGCCTCGGTCCATGCGATCCAACAGGTTTCACTTGTTTATCTGGCTTTCACGTTCCGGTCCCGGTAATCCACAAAAGTTGCTCCTTCGTCCCAACGAACGAAACCCAAATGAGTCCTACTTCCTGACGGTCGACTCTTCTATTTACGTCGCGAGCCTCCATAACCTGGACCCGCCCAAAGCCCTGGCAGTTATATCGGGAAACTCCCAGGACGATAGAACCCAAGAAGAAAGTGAAGAAATTCAAGTCCAGTTGCCACGACGGGAAGATTTGGACAATAATCCTCGCTGACCTGGATGGCCGAGAACCTCCACAAACTGTGGTGTGAAGCGCTTTTTAAACCGCGAGGTGTGAAAGCACGACGTGCGCGGACACCTTGGCGCGAACTGGCTTATATAGAGCTTATTTTCTATTAAAACTTTTTAGAAGTTTATCCGCTGTGAGAACGTTCTCATGGTTTTTACATTTTAAATCATTGAAATAAAATCATTCGGCGCTGATCTCGAAGATCACTTCTTGCCAATTTGCATAGGAAATTCTCTGAGTAAGAGGTGATAATCAAAAGTGAATATTATTGCCAAGACTGAAAATGATGATTAAAATTGGCATCTTCTAATCATTTGGAAAACGTAGCCTGAATAAAATAACAACGCTCTCCATTTGTTTCTATGTATATTTATATATGATAGACCTTATGGATCTTTAACTAAATCCAGACTTCTTCTCCTGACCGTTTGGACTGATTATCATAAGCTCCAAAGCGCTAATTGTCGGCTATTTGGAGCCCAGGGGGGTTTTAATTTCCATTTTCCATTATATTTCTTTCCAGTTCGTCCCCGTTCTAAAAGTTCCCTTCGACGTATTTTTCAATGTTTCCAAGTGATTCATTAGTAAACCATCTAGTCCCTGTTAAGCTCAGGTACGCCGGGATCACCGCGGCGCCGAAAATCCAATTTATACTCGTCGAAGAGCGCCGATTCAGCACATTTCTGCAATATTGATATAAAATAATTGTCCAAAAGTAAATTGCATAAAACATTCACGGCTAAGCCGACTGAGAATTTTTTTTTTTTTTAATCTTTTCCATCAGTGGCGTTCTTGCTTAGTCAGTAAGCACATGAAATGCGCCGGAGGCGCGGCAAAGGATGAAAAACAGATGCATATGTGCACATTTTGGATTCGTACTCCCACCGGTGTGGCTCCGAGCAAAAACACTGGAGCGCTAGACTGCAACACACTGCAGCTTTCGCTCCAATAAGATAATCGGACCGCAAACACACCCCTGGGGTCACGAGGACAAAATGTGAATGACGGGAGTTTGTCGACCGCGCGTTCGCTAGATGTGCTAACTCTTCTTTTTCCCCGAATTCTCCATCCAGCCGCAGAATTCAGACGATATTTTAGTGGCGTCCGCCGAGTGTCCGAGCGACGACGAGGACCTGGAAGAGTGCGAACCGGGAACAGGTGGGTCGGCGACGGCGGGGAACGACCGGAACGCAGTTCTTATCCGCCCAAGTCGTGTTATCGCTGCTATCGTTTGCGCGAACGCATCATTTCGTCGCGCGTACGAGCTTCACGAGACGGATGTGTTGTGGATTCGACCCGATCGCAGTTGTTTGTTGCCGCCCGACCCTGCGAAAGGAGTGACTCAGATACCTGGAAGTCCTGAAAGGCGTTTTCTGCGGCCTCTGGCGTCACGGTGAATCATCACCGCATGACACGGAAGCTCATATATAAACTATATAGATGTGTGTATTTATATACCGGGGGTACAAGTAAGTTTGCGTCTTGGTGCGAGCTGCTTTATGTACACTAGCGTGACGCTGCGGCGTGCTTTTTTGAATCCGCACGCCCACGCGCCGACGCCTTTGGCGAACCGCGTCGCTCAAACACCGACGGGGTCGACCTCCGATTCTATTCCGCCCGGGCTTATTATTATTATTATTGAACACATTACGAAACAGAAATCCTCTTCATAGAAGTTAATTAAGTTTGCGGTTTGCCGACTAACGTAATTGTCCGATTGCGTCGCGCGTAACGAGCGGGTTGTTCCTTGGGTGTAATCGGAAGAGACGCGGTGTTTCGCTTTTGGATGCCGCTCTAATTTCGGGTCCCCCGCCTTTTCTGTTTCTTTTTTAGGAGGTGAATTAGTGTTGCCTATTATAACAGTGGATTCCCTCGAGCCCCCATCCATCGCCACCCATTACCCCGTCATCCCTCCTCCTCCCACCATCCTATCCCCCTTTGAAACCACCAAAGAGTCCCTGATACTCCCTCCTCATCCTTCCTGCCCCCCGGACCAGGAGGACTGCGGTGACCCTGTGGAGGTCTCGGCCTTCGGCTCTGGGGAGATGACGGAATCGGATGACGAGGATTTTTACAATAATAACTCCCCCATGGTCACCGACAGGACAGTCCTTCCTCCACCTCCCGCCGCCGGCGAAGGTGGAGTCCAGAAACCCCGCCCCTTGCCTCCTTATGTTCCCACCACCAATCCCGACCAGCTCCACATCCCCGCGGGCAAAATGAACACCCGTGACCAGGTGCTTCTGCCCCCTGCCCCCCCGTCATCCCGAAACACACCGGGACTAACTTACCCCCCCAATTTTCCCCATGTGCCCACAGCCGACCCCACAGCTTCTGACGAAAAGGGCCAACCGGGTGCCGTGGAGGTGATCAGGGAGTCCAGTAGCACCACGGGGATGGTGGTGGGTATCGTGGCTGCTGCTGCTCTCTGCATTCTGATCCTCCTTTATGCCATGTACAAGTATCGCAACCGGGACGAGGGCTCCTACCAGACAGACCAGGGCCACAATTTTGCCAACAATTTCACTGTGGAGGGCAACGGAGCGGTGGTCAAAGACAAAAGCACGGCGACGGCCTCGGTGGCCAAGGCGATCACAAAGGGCAAAAAGAACAAGGACAAAGAGTACTACGTCTGAGACGGGGAGGAACGAGCTGCGTCGACCGACAGAGGATGAGAGGGTGCTTTCGTTCCCCCCGATTTGTCCGGTCGACCGTCAGAGAAACCACCGAAACAGCCGTACGACCGCGCGGGGCGACCGGCTCCGCGCAAGAACATTCTCCATGTTAGAGTCGAGGTGGCCGGCTCCCGATAGCTCGAAACTCTCATCCGCAGCACAGAATATAACTCATGGTCTTTGTCCACACGTGCACTCCGTCGCGTTCACCGATTCTCTGTTGATGTGTCACGTTTTGTTTCTTATCAAGCTAGGAAGAGGCATATCCACCGTGGCTTTGTATATAGCATGGATATGGCACACCCAGAGCGAGTGCTGAGTACATCCGGAGAGATTTGCCTAAATGTTTTCTTTGTACCTCTTTGTAATGCTCTTTCTCCAGTTTCTGTGTCCTCATTACGATAGACCGAGCAGAACGGGCCGGCGATTGAATTTTTACAGTAAACCAGACGAGAGAAACCCCTGTAATTCCGAATATAGTCACAGAGAAAGCCATTATTTCAGATAAGACGTCATCTCTTCAGCCTCCGCGTTACGTAACGTGGGCTTATAGCTCTCCGGTCGCTCAGCCTCTATCCGCAAAGAGATGGTGTTACACGTTAGCGGTGCGGTACCATAAGCGAAGCACGATATTTAGATGTCCTGCTTAGAAATACGGGATTTGAAAGGGATTACCGCAACGCGTCCCGGCCGCCGGCGACTGCAGGACCGCGGATCGGAGGCCTTTCGCGAACGAAAGCGTATCGACCGCGTGCAGGTCCGGGTGTTTCTATGCCGACGTTGCTTGTGTGTACATATAGCGGTGAGCAGGCGTGCGCTAGGGAAACCGCGCACCGACAGGCCTTCCCGCCTCCCGCAGCTTTCACGACGGCACGCGAAAAAGCGCCGCCGACCCCCGACGTCACGGGACGGCGCGGGTTTCGATTCACGAAAACGGCGTCACGTTTCCACCCCTTTTAAACTGTCACTGGGTAATTTCAAAAGCACACCGAAAATGTAAACATATCTTTGAGACATAGATATTCCTTGTGAAGCAGCCAAACGTATCGTTTCTTTTGTTTCGTTTTTTTTTTTATTTCGTTTTTTTTATCGGTTACTAAAAAGACTATTCTATGAGATGAACAATTGAGGATTTGTGAATTGTATTGATATTTCTCTAATATTTCGATGTATCTTGTTACCACTCCTCTTGATATGTTACATTTTAGAATGCCTTTTACATAAATCCAGACAAAAAGCACACTTTTCCTCTGGTCGTCGCAAATATCTTCTTTTCTAAATTTTTTTATTTTTTGCATTATTCACCGCTCGGATGACGCGGAGAAAACACGAGGGTGGGACAAACGGATGTTTTCGTTTTCGTTGCATTGTGCATTTTTATATGTGCTGAACCTGTTACTCAATGGATCGGATAATATAAAGCCATTTTCTCTGTTGAGTTACGTCTACATTTACTTATTCATGCTCTGTGATTTCCTGTTATTTCTTATAAAAGTGCCATTCGACATGAGCTCCTCAGCGCTCGGAAAATATGCCATTCCTCACTCATTGCTATTGTATAGTGTTCATGTGAAATGGATCTTAATATGTGTACAGAACGTGGATAAAGATGAAAATACACTTGATGATATACTTTGTACACACCCGTGTTGTGTGTTGCTTTGCGCGGACATGCGTTTCCTTTTGCAGACATTAGAAGGATATTTTCTCAAGGTCAGGTGGGAATTCAGGCTGGACGAAAGGAGCTCAGTGAGTATTCGCGGTTGGAATAAATGCATAAATCATGCGAACGCCCGTGAGTTGGGAATCTTTCGAGGTGAACGAAAAATCACCGCATTCACATTTGTGTAATTCCACAATCGCACGACGCTAACGAGACTCTTGTCGAACACGAAAAAATATCATTTCATACAAATTGCAGGTCATGATATGTTTTTAAAATGCCTCTTACACTCGCGTTTCATCATCTTTCAGTCGCTTTCTCTCGTCTCCCCATCTGACACACTCCCTCTTCCTCTCTCTCGCAGGCATTCCCTTAATGTCCAAATTTTCTTGTGGGGGAAAAAAAAAAAAAAAAGCTTTCATTTTTTTATGCTCCGGGTCTCTGCGGGCCCGAGACACCAGACGACATCTGAAAGATGCAGCCGTCCGATGAAAAGGCAGCGTCTTAATGGAAGATACATTATGAAAGAATACACTAGACGCGACGCGAAAATACACCTTAGAAGTACTCCGGTGAGTTATCGGCTGATTATTTGTTTAGCGCGAAGGGCGTGTCGTAAATGAGTTTATTTCACGCTAAAAATCTGCCCGGCGTCCGATACATCAGCAGCAGAGGGGGAAATATTTCCCTGCACGATAAGCGAAACAAATCGGAAAATTTGAAAATTTGAGTATTTTGGAAGTCGTACACAATGCAAAATAAGAAGGATTGAGGGAATGAGGTCGCATTGCTCCGACCTCAGCGTTACACCGAATCCCTAAATGCCCCCGACGAGCCTATTGGCGCGGCAGATGGTCTCCTCCTCGAAGGCAATTCGGCCCATCCTTGAAATCTACCGTGTTTTCAATCGCTATTTCTCACCGGAAAAGAATATTTGCAACAATGTGAGCAATGTCCACAAGTTCCGTGTGTGTGACGGGCGTGCTGGGCTTTATTAGTTGTTTGCATAAATAAAGAATTCAACGGCAGTTTGACCGGTTTGATCAGAAATATTAATTTTCATTGCGACTGGGTGGCTGTCGCTTGAGTACCCCCTGCTGGAAAGATAAAGACATTTAGATGGGAGGGAAAAAGGAAACACGTGGCTCAGGAGGTCTGCGCCGAAAAAAAAACGCCGTATTCATGAATGTAGATGAAGTTTGCCACTGACAGAAAAGAAAAAAAAAAAAAAATCATCCTGATTAGCAAACAGCACACACAACTCCTCACTGGTGCAAACAGAATTACACTGAGGAAAATAAATGTTTAATAAAAGAGACACTCCCACTTCATCTCTTTGCTGATCGTTTATTGCAGTAAATATCAGTGTTTTAATCCATGACGCCTTTCTCAAGACACGCTAAATAGCACCTGAATTGTCCATAATGAAGGCAGGAATTACACAATGCTTAGCTGTTGCCATGGTTACATATAACAATTTTCCCATGCAAGAACCTCCGCGTGGAAGACATTACCCGTAAATTCAAATTATTGTTAAACGCTGAGCATCTTTTTGTACGACTTGGTGAAAAAGACCATTTGGTGCTAACGTGGTGTAATCGGTTCCTGATCGACAGTTTTTACACGCGGTTGTGCCTTTTATTCATCCATCCATCCATTCATCCATCATCTGCCGCTTATCCGGCACTCGGGGTCTTGAGGGTCGCTGGAGCCAATCCCAGCTGTCATCAGCTAAAGCTATAATTTTATCAATCTATAAATCCACAACTCATCTTAAGTGATGATTAAATGAATAGCAGGAAAATGATAGTTTGCAGCTCTTGAATCACAAACCTGGGGCTGTGCTTGTTACCTTTCTGTGTTGACCAGATTTTTTTTTTTCATTGAAATTGGTTGCTTATAATTTACACTTTTTTTTCTAGTAATTTCAACCCGTGAATGTTTGATGCACTTCATCTTATTTCACTTCAATCACACACAACTGTGGAAGCACTTTCAACATATATATGAAAGTAAAGAAGTGAGACAATTCTCTCTCTATCTTTCTCTTCCTATATATTTTCATATATACATATGTACATATCTATGTAATGTTGTATGTTCTTGCATATTTATGTGTGTGTGTGTGTGTGTGTGCATACAACGTAAAATTCTGTGCCATCGACAGTACAGGACTGTCTCAGAAAATTAGAATATTGTGATAAAGCTCTTTATCTTCTGTAATGCAATTACAAAAACAAAAATTTCATACAGTCTGGATACAAATCAACTGAAATATTGCAAGCCTTTTAATTTTTAATATATCAAAATATTAGAATATCAAGAAAAAGTATTTTTTGTTTTGTAATTGCATAACAGAAGATAAAGAACTTTATTACAATATTCAAATTTTATGAGACAGTCCTGTATATGATTTTAAAGGGAAATACATGCAATTTTATTTGATTTATATATCATATTCACACAATTTATATTTGATACATGGTTCCCATTCCTGACGGCAAGCGGGGGATCAACATTGAGAGTGTTGAACGTGCTCGGATAGTTTATTGGGTCTGTGAGAACGAGCAGCGTCCTGGAAGAGGTATGTATATTATGGAAATGATTTCAATTTACATTTATTACCCTGTAAACTCCTGGGTCTTCACCATAGTGCACATCAGCCCGAAGACTTGCAAAAAAAAAAAAAAAAAAGAAAAAACACGTCTTTTACCCTGCATGGAGACTCAAACACACGCGGTCATCAAACCATACATTAATTTGTTTTGTTTTGTTTTTTTTTTGCTTCTAAACTAGTATTGATGTTATTTTTGTATGAACATATTTAAATGAATGCACACATAAAATCAATGTTTGCAATTTCCTACTAACAGAGCTGGAAATAGAAAAAACACGCACATCCGCTACTCAGTTAGGGATGGATGCTGGATCGAAAAAAGTCAACTAAATAGAGGTTTGAAAAAAATCTGCACACCAAATGTGCTCCAAAAATAAAGATATTTATTTTACAAAAAACGTACAGAAAACGTATTCTTACATGACGCTTCAAGCAAACGTAGGTTCTTCTTCAGATGCGCATATCTCTGGTCAGCATCTAAGGAAGATCCTACGTTTGCTCGAAACGTCTTGCGAGTTTTCTGTACTCTATGTAAAATAAATGATCTGCAATTTCCTTCGAATTTTCATCTCCTTTCAGCTTTTCCCTTCAGGGGTTGCCACAGCGAATCAGCCTTTTCCATCGACTTGCTGCGACTTAACTTCATTCCTCTCCTTTCCAGAGCATACCTCCTCCTCTAGATTTTTCCTCAACCTGTTCCCTGGGCTCATTACAGATCACAATGTCATCTGCAAACCTCATGGTCCATGGGGATTCCTGTCTAACCTCATCTGTCAGCCTGTCCATCACCATTGCGAACAAGAAGGTGCTCAGAACTGATCCCTGATGAAGCTACACCTCCACCTTGAACTTTTCTGTTACCCCTACAGCACACCTCACCACTCTCTCACAGTGAGCATACATGTCCTGCACCAGTCTAACACACTTCTCTGCCACTCCAGACTTCCTCATACAACACCAGTGCTCCCCTCCTGCCACCCTCTCATATGCTGTTTCTAGGTCTGAAGAAGCGCAATGCAGCTCCCTTTGACCTTCTCTGCACTTCTCTACTTGCACTCTCAGAATAAATACTGCATCTGTAGTACTCTTTCTAAGCATGAAGCCATGCTGCTGTTCACAAATGCTGACTTCTGCTCTCAGTCTAGTTTCTACTACTCTTTCCCATAACTTCATTGTATGGCTCATCAACTTTATCCCTCTATTTTTTTGCCGCAAATCTGCTCATCCCCTTATTCTTAAAAAATGGCCACTATCACACTTCTTCTCCATTCCCCAGGCATCTGTTCACTCTCTAAGATCCTGTTGAATAATCTAGTCAGAAACTCTACCGCTGCCTCTCTTCGACACGTCCATCATCCAGAGGTATATCATCAGGATCAACTGCTTTTCCGCTCTTCATCCTTGCGGTAGGCTAGCCTACCGTAGCCTAAAAGTTCACCTACTGTCGGTGAAAAGTTATAAGTCAGCCTAGCCTAATGTTGACAATAGAGTTGGTGTTATTGCCGTAGATCTTTTATTATACCATTATCTTCCATTTCCAACCGGTATACCTTTTCCTTTCTTATACCTGCACTGTACTCATGCTCCCTCGAGAATGTTATCAACCGCTACCAAACTGTACACGATTGGATTTTTCAGTTTAGACACACAACTTACAGCATCGCTGGTCTCACCACTGTCTTGTACACCTTCCCTTTCATTCTGGCTTATAGTCGTCTATCACATCGTACCCCCGACACTTTTCTTCACCCATTCCAACCTGCTTGGACCCGTCTCTTCACCTCTTTTCCACACTCTCCATTGCTCTGGACTGTCGTCCCCAAGTACCTCCAACTTCTCGATCTCCATTCCCTGTAGCCTCACTGTTCCACCCGAGTTCTCTGCTCTCACTACAGATCACAATGTCATCTGCAAACATCATGGTCCAGCCTGTCCAGAAGGGGCTCAGAGCTGATCTCTGATGAAGCCCCACCTCCACCATGAACTTTCAGTTATCTTTCCTTTATTGAACATAAACAGTATAAACAAATATAAATATGTACAAATAAACATGGCAAGGTTGAATCGCACTTCAGTGAGACAACCGGGGACGAGGGAGCAAAGGACATAAGGACATTCGTTCTGTATGTAAACAGAAGTTAACAGTGTTAAAGGTTTGTGAGAAACGTCTAATGCTAGACAAAAAAGAAAGTAAAAGAAAACAATTAAATAAATAGATAGATAAATCAAATAAAAAAAAGAATGAATTAATTTAAAAAAAAACTTGCAAGAGGAATACAACATATATTTACAAAAAAGAAGGTAAAGGGAAAAAATCAAATAAATAGATAGATAAATAAAATTGAAAATAAATTAAAAAAGACTTGCAAGGGTAATATAACATATATTTAACTTGGTGGTTCACAAGAAATCTCAGACATTAAACTGTAATGAACTGTTGGCAATTTCCTTCTAATCACTTAATAAAAATACATGCAGCCCTTTCCCATGACGTCAGTCCGGGCGGACCAATCAGCGCCATGGGAATCTCTCTCTCCCTCTCGCTCGCTCTGCGTGCGTGCACACACGCGTGCGTCAACTAGTTGTTGGCTAACGCTAGCTACCAAGCTAGCCCCAGATTTTCGAAACATTTTTTTTTTTTTACTAGACACAAAATACGCAGGGGAAGCCGCTATCGTTCGCCATGAGAGGGGATGTCCGCCCCCCGCTGCGTGTGCGCCGGCCTCCAAGTGAAAACTAGATGTGGGGCTTTGGGAAAACAATAAGTTCGCCAACGCCTGTGAAAAGTCCGGCTATGTAGCCGCAGTTTTTGGACATTGGCGGTTTGCCTTTGCTTGCTAGCATCCTAAGAAGGAAAGCTCCGAGATTTTGCAAGGACTGGATGCGGAAGGAGGATATGAGGCAAGCTGGGCAGCTAACGCTACTTGTAAGCTGTGGTGGGATCCAAATGTGGAAAGCATTGCACTGTGAGCACAATTATCCGATATATCAAGCGATACGAAAGTTTGATTATTATTTTTTTGTGACTGAGTTCACGACGAACGACTGGCGTTGTCGTTGATTTAGCCTGCCGTATTTACGCTATCTTCTTGTTATACATTTCACGTTACCCAGCTAATGAGAGTGACAGTAACCAGGTTGAAATGCTGCTACTGGCGGCCTAGCATTAGCCGGTAACTACCGTTTAGCAATCAAATGATAAAAAAGGATTGTCAGCCAGTGCGCTTGTGTTTACTGCCGCTATCGATGATATTGTCTTAGACACCGGGCTGATTTGAGGCGTTGGTGGCTGATCGGCTCGAAAGCAGCCCAACCAAACACAGTGGTGTACGTAAGCTATGCTATTTTCTGTGTTAGCTTGCTAATGTCAGTCACAAACTTAATCTTGCTGGGACAACACTGGCCTGGTCCTGAAAAGGGTCACTTTAAACTCAGCCAGTCCGTTCGCATAGCTTAAAATCCACGATTTTTATACTTTACGGGCTGATACAGCGTTTTTCTTTGACTCAATGTCAGTATTATTAGTGATCAAGTTTACAAACTCATTGAAGTCCAGCAACCAATCCAGAGAAAAACAGTGTTGGACCTGACCTTGTGCGCTAAATCAAAAGAAATACTTTTACTCGCAGTTTGTAGTGTCGATTATTCTGTGGGTTACAGCGTAACGTCGTATTTACAATGTCGTGCCTGATTTGCTCTCTCTTTCAGATGAATGTTTTTTCACACATTCAGTGGGTTGCCAAAGTGCCAAAAAGTCACTCACCCCGATGCCCTGCAAGGATTAGGGTGGAGCGTGGCATCGTCCGTGCAGGGAGTGAGCACACGCTGACACAAGAATGTGCAAGGACTCTTGACCTTCACTGAAGTACACATATCCAAGCCAGAACTGTTGTCCTTGATGAAACAGCCTTGGTTGACCCCCCATGCACAATGGAAGTGCCATCATAGACACGAGACACTGTGGCTCGGGCTGCAAAGTTTTTTGAGCTACGCCGTCGGTGGAACCATTTCAGCTTTGACTTCGCCCTGAAGGTGGAAATGGGTTCCCAAGCTCTTCAGATACTGCGGCAGGGTGTGTGGGCTTCACTCACCGGAGGGTGGTATGTGGACCCCCATCAGAGCACCTTCTCCAACTGCTTCCATCTCTACCTTTGGATATTCCTCCTGGCCTTCCCCTTTCTGCTGTACATGGTAAGCGCAGTCACAGATTCCGCTAGCTTAACATAAACCACAGGTAGCCACGAAAGCAGTTGTCCTTAAAGTCTGTCGTCTTCATAAATTAGTCTTGCGGTCGCTCAAAGAAATCACCGGCCTATCGGGTTGTCATTCCATGGTGAAATCACGGCGTCATTTGATATCTTTGATATAAAATGCCGGGCAAAAAATGTTGCAAGTCTGCGTGCGTTGACCATACCAATTCTGTCATCCCTTTACCTTTGGTAAGATATTCAAGAAAATCCGTTAAACCTCATTGCATAGCCACATGTTGTGAGCAATTTTTGCGACACCCACAACTCGTTCTTCAGCCTGCCTTGGATTTTGTAATCTCTTTCTGTCACCTCACCCAATGCCCTCTGCCTTCTGCTCAGGCTCTTCCTCCTAGCTTGGTGGTAGCAGGCGTGTACTCTGCGGTGGTGGCGATCTTTTTCACAGCCATCAAAGTGGTGAACTACCGGCTCCATGCCATGTTTGACCTCGGCGAGATTGTGGAGAAGAAACAGGCCTCTCTCACGGCCGAAGCGCCGAGGACAGAAGAGGGAGATGAGGGTTCAGGTGCACACGATGGGAACCAACACAGGTAAAAGCGTGGTCCTTTCCAGGAATAGCAGTTCAATGAAAAAAGAATTTCTTTTATAATCCTTTGCATGGGTAACTTGTCCTTAGGGATAGTCACGTTGGTGTAGAGATGACCGTGTTTCGGAAGGTCAACTCGACACCCCCGGTGCGCTGCAGCTCACAGCACTCTCTGTTTGGACTGAACCAAGCTTCGGTGAGGATTATTTTACTCGACATCGGCGTGCGGCCTGCTCTTCTGTCTAAGCAAATTTCACTGTCTCAGGAATGTTTAATTAAAGATGATCAGATCAATATCACATGAGTTCAGACAGGTATTTGTCTTATTCAAAAAACATTTCTTACAAGACTTTAGGGCAAGTGTTTAATTTAGTTACCGATGTTGGCGTACTTCATTTCACCAACTAGCCGCTTTGCCTTTTTCAATCTTCCGCAGGAGTTCTTGCCTGACACAGGGGGGCCGAAAGGTTGGTGTCTGCAGTTAATATTTGATATCCCACGTATCATAAATTGTTGTATCCAATATGAAAGCTCGAATCTTTCAAAACACTGTTCTTACAGAGCTATAGCTGCTTTGCTACGGACTCTCTCTTCTCTTTACATCAGATATCAAGGACTTAATGCAGGAGCAAGGAAGCAATAATGTGATCGTAACCTCGGCTCATCGTGAGATGCTGCGCCAGAGTTCCCAGGACACCATTAGTAAGTCCGCCACTGCTCCGTGAGTGGAAACAAGCACGATATGTGCTGAGCATCACGCTCAGGAACCCGCCTAAAGCCGTGTGAATACAAATTACATTTGATAGTAAGAAGGATTCTTAATTTTGCCCGGCGCGACTGGGATCTGTCTGGATGTGTAATCCTTGAAAAATATTGCTCTGGGTTCGTGGAAGAAGGATTCAGACCTTCTTAATGACCTTTAACCCAAGGGAATATGAATCTAAATGATGTGTGTCTTACTGTGCAGGGGCTCCCAGTGTGGTCCAGTCCTGCATTGCCGCAGCGCTAGGAGGCAATTTCCACGGTCTCATGGGAACATCCGGAGCGTCCGCTGGATTCGGAGAACCCGGAGACTGTCTGTCTATACCCCCGTCACCCTCCAGTCAGGAGGATGGAGGAGAGAAAGAACAGTTGCCTGAAGTGCAGGAATTACCTGACAAGTTGCCTCAGCATCATCCCGAGGACAATGACATCGGGGTTTATTCTCCTCTTGGTCCCTCCGCCGAGTCTGAGAGCCTGGGGGACACTCCTCTCAGCCCTCTAATTAAGAGTAGCCTAAGCGAGGAGCTGAGTGAAAATCTCCTGGGTTTGGGCCTCGACCCTGTGGTGTTCGCACCTGGTACGGAGCACCCCGGCTGCCGCAGCGGGGTGGCGCTAGCCGCCGGATCCACGGACAGCTGTTTCAGCGCGGGTGGAGCCACCACCGACCGGGAGACGCTTAGCACCGTGAGCAGCTACCGCAGTGAAAAGACGGATTCAACTCAGCTCGAAAGTCCCTCGTTCGGCCAGCCGCGGCCCGCGGACGGACAGGCTTCCACCTCGGCGCCTGCGGCGGGCTCCAACGGCGTCGAGCTCGCGGAGGACCCGGCGGGACAGGACGGCAGTGACACTGACAACCTGTCAGACAGCGTGCTTCTGCGCTCCCCTTCCAAAGATTTCTCGCTCAGCCAGGGGCTCGACAGGACACTCGTCGAAGGAGAGGATTTGCCACCTATCCCTTCTGATATTGCACAGCCTCCTCCTTTCCAGAACTCGTCCCCGTCTAGCAGCGGCCACTCAGAAGTATGCGAGTTAGACCGAAACGCCCCGGTACCCCCTCTGCCCCCGCCTCGGCAAGCCAATTCAGTGCCCTCAGGGCTGGCCCTGGGTCTGGTGTGCTCTGAGCCTGCTTTGCCGATATCCTCCGCCCCCTTCTTACTGGCTGATCAGTCTACGCTGCAAGCCCAGCAGGTCGTACGCCCTAAAGACTTAAAGCTGCTGCGGGCCAGCGGCAGTAGTGTGGGGCACCGGCCGGGCCGGAGGAAAGCTCCACGAAGGCGAGCGGGGGCGGGAAGCAGTAGCTTCGACTGCGGCTCTTACCGGCGTCACCACAATCACAGACAGCACAGAGATTACATCCCGGTGCGGAACCGACTCGGCGCCAAAACGTATAGTGAAAGTCTGTTCGAAGATTCCAGCGACGAGGACGACGGGAGTGACATGAGCGCCGGCTCAAGCCTGGGCTCTCAGCGCCGATACAGCTCGGACGACGACGACGACGACGACGACTCGAGTTCCTCTACCTCCTGCTATTCTCCAGAACTTGCTAACACTGGCATTACATTACCACTCCCTGCTGCTGCCGCCGCCGCCGCCGCCGCCGCCGCTCCACTACCAACCCAAAGGGAAGGGGATTTACCCGAACCTCCCGGCCCCTCACATTCTCGTGCTGCTCAGCGCTCCTCCAGTACAGCTAGCGCTAAGACTCATGCGAGGGTGCTAAGTATGGATGGCGCAGGTGGAGGCCAGAGCAACAACACCGCCCTTCCTTCTACCCTGCTAGCCATGCCCTCGACTTCCACCCCGGCGCCTCGCACCCTCACCATCTCCAAATCCGATTTGGAGGCTCGCACTGTCCATCTCGATAGCTTTCCCGGAACGCATCATCATCGGCTAGAATCTCTCGGTGGCTCTTGGACCGGCAACCAGATGGGTTGGCGGGCAGGAGAGCTGGTCGAAGAGGGAGCCGTGGGAGGAGGTGAGTCGCCAAAACGTAATTGTTGAGATGAGGCTTTTTTTTTTTTTTCCCCACTCAAGTTTAAGCTGTACCATCGAAGTACAAAAATATTTCAAGTCGCAGCATTAACCACTCAGGTTTAAGAGGTGCCGGTAATTCAGCCGAACAAAACTTGTCTTGGCTGACATCAACTTTTCATTCTGAATAACGCGTTCAGGTAAATCTTGAGCTGATCTGATTATCCATTCTGGACTTCTCAATCCCAAATGGAATATTTCACAGGCTCAGCCTTGCTAAATTGGTGCAGAACCGAGGAGGGTTTGACCAGAATCAAAATAAATCTCATAGTAACAGTGTCAGGGCAAGAAACATTCATTTGCATCCAAGTGAACTTAGTTCCAGCTACTTATTATTTTGGGTCAGAAGTGTAAAATAGATAATAAAAAAAGCATCAGCATCATTCACCGTCTTATTATCCTCAGTGTAATAAATAAATTCCGTCCAATAATGGAGCCTATACTAACTGATGGTTTATGCTTTCACTCTACAGTTGACCATCACATTTAATGTGTCATTAAACCATGTTCTCGCTGTCAAAAGGGGCTCAATGGGGCTTGCAGCTTTCTGCAATTTGCATAATGTGCCGTTAATGATTAATTCAGCTTTATTGTTTTCTCGTGCATGGACTTCATAACTCGTGTTGTAATAATTTGGCAAATAATGCGTAGTACGATCCTGAACCCGGTTGACATTTTTACACGGAAAATTATGCTTGAATAATAAATGTACAAATTCAAAAGGGCGCATATACAACAGCCAAACAACTCCATTGTCTTAGTTTGGTGAGTCATACCTTTCTGATTTAAGGCATTCCTATTTAAAGCATCAAAACAACGCGTGTGCTGCTAGTAGGCTGCAACTGCTTTTCAGACATTTCAATGTTAAATACTGTATATATCATACTGTGCCTCTCCTGTCGGTCTATAAATGCATAAGGGAATGTTAATCAATGGTGATTTTTGTCAGTGGAGGGTTGGAAGTGCATCGGTTAAGAATGAATTCTCAAATTTGAGCAGCCAACCTAACAGGACTGGGGATTTTATGAGTATACCAGGTACTAGAGTTTGACTGAATAATTCCAGTTTTTTAAATCTTTCCTAATAAACTTTTATCCAGCCATGGTTCCAGACGATGGAAACAAGCACGACTCTGTCAGCAGCGTAAAGAGGACCCAGGCCATTCGCAGAAGACACAACGCCGGGACCAATCCCACACCTCCCCCATCCACCATGGGGTCCCCCCCCAGGTCAGTCGGACAAAACACAATTTTCTTGTCAGGTCTTTATGTGTGTATACATATGTGTATATATGTATATGTAAATTTAATGCATTTAAGTGATTAAAGTGCAAATTCACATTTTCAGTGACTAAGGCTGTTATTGAGGGGGAATATATGATCAAGCTACTTAGATGACGATGTTCACAGTGGATTAGAGAACACCTGATTTCATTTGGCTTTTGCGTGCATGCATATTCATGATCCATAATCCTATCCATGCCACATGGCAGGAAAAATTAGAATTGGGTCACTTCAAGCATGTAGTGTAAAGAAGGCCTCAGTGAACCCTTGAGAACTGTCGCAAAGTCAGTTTTCTCAGCCGTCGTGACACACTAATATCTTCCTAGCATGCAAGAGGCAAAGCAACTAGCAAGTGTGTTCTTTAATGGCCATAACAAAGAGTAAACCTTTTCTCGATTTCAAATTGTTTCCGTCTGTCGGGGTAAATATTTTTGAAGAGCGTCGCAAACAACGAATGCGCTCGAAAACCTCCGGATTAATGATCAATAAAGCGTCGAGTGCTCGAGGGCAAAAGCAGGCCTCGGCCATGGCTGAAGGGGTTAAGTCTACTTATTCTACTTAGCTTAGAGAGGCTCCTTAGACGAGGGCGATGGCGTACTATTAATTATAAACAGAATCTCCGTATGCCTTGCATTCCTTCAGTCTACAGGACCTCCAAAGGGCTCGCACCTCCTCCCATTCACGGACCCGCACACTCCCCTCCGCCTTACAGTTTGCCTCCTCACTCCTGCTGCCCCGCAGTGGAATCCACGAAGCCTCCACTTTTGATGACACATCAGAAGGAGCAGTGCACTATTTCTTTGATGAGAGCGGTGAGTCGCTGACTTCGAAAAAAGGAGAGATTTTAAAAAATGGATTCGAGAGACGGTGCAATTAGTTGGTCGTTTTTGGTGCTTTATATCTGTAACGTGTAGCTCCGTCGCCTTCGAATTCTGTTCTGTTTTGTTTTATGTATAAATTTTGGGAAAAAAAAACTGACAATAAAAGAAATATAGCAAATCTTTTCTCTTGTGAACACTATTTTGGATCAGAATGTATTTAAATGTTCTTTATCATTTCATTTTTCGCTATTTCATTTGATTTGATTCATTTGACGTTTGCCGAATACTGACTTTTGCAGTCAGTGTCTTTGTGATTTTGAAATGTGTCCAATTTCATAAAATAGTTAAATGAAATGTCAAGCAGCCAGATGAATAAAACTACATCGATATTAGACCGCTCAATATCACAAACAAAGGCTTTTTTTTGCGGCAAAAGGCAAACTTACTTTTTGATTTTATTTATTTTGATTTAGAAGTGAACACTTCTCTCCCCCCATCCGACTATATCTACCGAGTCACGGCTCCACCTTAGGATAAAGTTGTTCTTTTTGAAGAGTCCTCTGTTTCAGCTTTCTGTCTCTTGTGTGACAGGAGTGAAGAGGTCCTACACATTTGGACCTGCTGGAGGCGGTTATGAGGACCCGGTTCAGTAAGTTGTGAATCTTTTATGACCTGAATGTTTTCCTCCAAGACTGCATTTGCTGAGAGTAAGTTATTAGCGAAAGTTAGATGCAGTGTCATAAAATGTTCTGGCCACAGGGAAAGGGAGAGGCAGTCGCAGTCTTCAAGCTTCACCTCCACCGAGGTCCAGGAAGGGGCACCGGTGCTGTCCATGCTCCAGCCCAGACCGGTGGTTTTACAGGGCATGCAGGTGCGCAGAGTCCCTCTGGAGATTCCCGAGGTCAGCAGTCTCTGACGATTCACGTGGCCGACTATTCCGTGCATGTCATCCGAATATTCCAGAACCCGCACCTCAAAGGGAACAATGACACATTGTCCTTGTCTTTTATACCCTGCCCGAATCTGTAGTTCGATCTGGATCACGAGTCCCTACAAGAATCCCAGGAAAACACGCTGATGATCGAGGAAAAGGCTAAACCGAAGCAGTACTATCGCTTTTGGGTGTTACCCGGAAAGTGGCTTAGGGTTCGATACGACCGACTGGCTCTCCTGGCTCTGCTGGACAGGTGAGCCTCGCTGTCGGGAAGCAGCGCCGATCATCGCAAATATCACAGACTACAACGAGTAATGTGCATGAATCCAATGCTGCCGATCTCTTTGATTTAAAGATACATCAAACATATTTGTCCGTTTTTATATACTGTCACAGTATACCCTTTTTACATAAGTTCAATCGATGCATGTTCAATACAGTAAACATATAGCCTAATGTGAATACATGATACAGATATCGTTGAGACAAACATTGCTCCCTCTTCCCTCCATCGCCAGGAACCGCCGCGTGGGAGAAAATGTGTTTGCCGTGGTGCTGGCCAGCCTGGTGGCCTTCCTGGGCTTTCAACTGTTGCTCCAGGGCTTTTTCAGGGACATTTGGGTCTTCCAGTTCTGCCTGGTCATTGCTAGCTGCCAGTACTCTTTGCTGAAGGTATTCCACTGCTCTATTCATTTTTAGGTTTTCCATGCATTGGCATGTTTTACTTGCTATTGCTAGTGTTTGTGTTACATTCTTTTTTTTTTTTCTTCTTTTTTTTTTTTCCAATTTTGTTAACAGATGTCAGAATGTGAGTTGTTATCCCAGATGAGGAATATAAACCCGATAAGCTAATTTTAATTTCTGCCACACAACCAGTTTTTATTTCTTCTTAATAGCTCGTAGCAAAGCACACAGATTGTTGTATAAATTTGGTGCTCGGCTTTCTCAGCATTGATTTTCAAAGAAGTAGATTGGAGAACTCAAGGTACTGCTATCTCGGGGAATTCAAATCCACTATTGAAAAGTCCATCATTATTATGGCCGTGATGAGAAAGGGAAATGAAATTTTAAGGCAGCCATCTCGCAGCCCTGTTCGAGGACTCGAGGGAAAAGAGACTATTTAATGATGACTGCATGAACTGTGCTAGTCGTGTGCGTGTGTGTGTGTGTGTGTGTGTGTGTGTGTGTGTGTGTGTGTGTGTGTGTGTGTGTGTGTCTGTCTGCGCAGTCGTGAGTTTTCCCCTGGCCAGCGTTGTGTCAAGCCAACAATTCTATCCAGGGACAATGCGTGGGCTCTTTTAAGATCAGGTCCCAGTGAATATCTGGTCGCTGCCTGACATTCCCAACGTCTTGAAATCCGCCACTTCCCTCTCGCGACCGAGCTCTTTAACATTCTTAAGGGAAAGAAGCAACTTGCATCAAAGTAGAAAAGGGCTTGTGACTGAAAGCACAGTTTCAGGAAATATACCATGGCAAACTACTCATTAAGAGCAAGGAGCAAACCCCTGCAGAGATAGCAGCGGGTGGCATCACTATATCAAGACAGGATCTGAAGATAACCTGTGGGGATATAGATTTATTAGTGACACAGGCTATCTGTGCAGCAACCAAGAAGGGAAAGCATGTCAAGAGATTCTGTACGACACACCCGTGTGTATATGATGTTTCTTTATGCGCCCCTACCGCAATTACCTTCATTTCGACACAGCGGGGAAGAGCTCTCATTGACATGCAATTACGAGAACTACCCATCACATTTTTTTAATTTTTTTTTTATTTTAACAGTGCCACGACCCAAGACACATTAAAATAGGCATGGGGAAAGTGTTGACAGCAGTTGAAGGGAGCGAGTGTAGCCAGATGCAGAGGTTGAATAAAAGTTAATATGAGCTTCCTGTTGGAAACCGACTGCACAGAAGGAAAGGATGGCGAACAGAGAGGGAGAGAGAGAGAGATGCAGTCTTTCTAATAATGCTAAAGATCACATTCTAGGAGAACATTACTGATCCCCAAATGCCGAACCCCACTAAATACGGGTTTGAAAGGAACGAATCAACAAAAAAAAAAAGTCCCTCCAACCTGCCACACTCTCAGTGTCACAACATCCAGCATCGTATTTACATAATGAAGGGAGGCGGCTGTTGTTTTGCTGCGGGAAACCCACGCAGAAGCAGGGCTTGCGGATGTGCATAAGCCAGTCTGGCAAATTGGAAATGTCAAGGAGTTCTCTTTAAACTGTGAACAGAAAATACAAATGTGGGGCAAAAATTAAAAAAATAAATAAATAAAAAGAGGACCTGAAACACAGTTCCAAGAGTTGAGTTTTAGTCCAGCACACATTTATTGTGTAGAACTTTGATGAGAGAGAGTTTTTGGTGAAAGCTTGTGCGCAGCACAATGGAAGTAGTCAGAGTGTACACTTATATTTATTCAGCGGATATTTATAACTAGAACAAAATAGCTTTGAATCCAGGTAATTATACTGTTTCAATGTGGAAGAGTATCGAGTATTTTGTAAATACTTTAATATCAAGGTTGCTATGAGAGCAACGCATGTGGATATTTGTTGTCAAGGTATAGAAGGACACTGAATATGCCTTAATAATCTTCAAACCCCAAGCAGCCGCGGTTTCTGCCAGCCTGATATCACAACAGGGCAGTTGTTCTGGTGGTTACGAAATGTAAACAGGCAATGTTTCCGCTGCTCATGCCTGTGAATTTTAATTTTCCACACCGGTTTGTTTCAGAGTGTCCAACCGGACGCAGCCTCTCCGATGCACGTGAGTACCGTCTTCACCTCCACGTGCGCCGAAATGAAATGAGCGGCCTCGTCGCGCCGGCAATGACTTAAAAGTCCCCGTGCATTTTTGTCTGTTCTGTCGAACAGGGTCATAACTGGATTATTGTGTACAGTCGGCCCGTCTACTTCTGTTTGTGCTGCACGATGATCTGGATCTTTGACTTGTCCGGCCGCTCAAACAGCCTGCAGCCATTCTCCCTCTACGGCGTCACCTTTTTCTCCGCACATTTCCTGCTCTGTGTCAGGGATATGCTGCTCGGTGAGTTCAGATTACGCGCCCACATATACTCAGACACTCTTCTGCAGGTATGTTATCAAAGTCTGGCTTCTCTGTTTTGTTTTTTCGTCTTTCCTCGGACAGTGTTTGCCTTGTGTTTCCCCATCATTTTCCTGTTCGGGCTGCTACCTCAGGTCAATACCTTTGTGATGTGTCTGTTGGAGCAGATCGACATGCACATTTTCGGCGGAACCGGTGAGAACAGATCGGATGACGAAACGTAACCCCGCCGTCAGAATTTTGTTTGTGAAGTATGACGGCGCCAGAGGCCAGTCCCCGAAGAAACGGCCCCTTAACTTGTGTAATTCCTCATCCCCATCATCTCGCTCCCTCCTCAGCCACTACCAGCCCGCTCTCATCTCTGTTCAGCCTGACTCGCAGCATGTTGGTGGCTGCCGTGCTGTATGGATTTTGCCTTGGTGCTATCAACGTAAGTGAAAAGCAGATGCTCGCTGTACGGGAAGGTAGCGGCTCTCGGGTCGTTCGCGTCGCAAATAAAGTGCTCTGTCCTGCAGGCACCGTGGGGGGACGCCCATGTGCCGGTGCTGTTCTCCGTGTTCTGTGGCCTGCTGCTGGCCTTATCCTACCACCTCAGCCGTCAGAGCAGCGACCCCACTATTCTATGGTCAGTATGCCGCCGGCGCCGAGTTATGGAAAGTCACATGACCTATCGAAGGAAATAAGATAACTTTGCAACAGCACAAGTTTTTCGGTTGCCTGTATTTTTGTTTAATGTCTTTGAAATGAAATGTCAAACATTTACAATCTGGCACAGCATTCCTGAAATACAGGGTACCAGAAAAAATACTTTTCGTTAACTTCGCTTTCTGTAATTTCAGCTTATTTTTCATAATTTTAGGTAATATCTAAGTAACTGCTGATATTCAGGTGACGTCTTCAAGAGATTTTGGCATAAATATAAGTAATTTGTTTTGGATGATTTGCTCATTTGACTATTTCAGAAACAGTGGAATTAATGAGTACGACAATGAATGCACAGACTTGGCTGTAGAAACTAAAATTGAATTTTAATCTGTTTAAAAGAAATAACCCAAAATAGTAATAGCGGTCTTGTTTCATCAATAGTATTAGGTTTGGTTAAAAATGTCCTACAGCTACAGTAAATGAACAGTCAGTTTGCTTGTGTCACACATGAAGAAGCTGCTTATTTCCATCCATTACAGGTCTAATATTTAGCATTTGTTCACTTTATTTCCTCCCCCACATTTAGAGCTATGTTTTACACCGCAGCCTGCTGCTTTTCCTGTGGTGTCCTCTTTTTTTCAACTGCTGTTGTTTTTCTTTTTTACTGTCAACTCAGGTCATTGGTGCGGTCTAAATTATTCCCAGAGCTCGAGAACCGAATGCCCGAAGAACCTCCGGTGGAAATCAAGGATCCTCTTCCCGAGAAGCTGCATAACTCCGTGGTACCCGTCCCTTCTCCTGCGCCCGCGCCGACGACAATTTCAGCCCCTTGTTCATGTTGCATGTCCTTTCGTCCCTTTGCAGAAGGAGATCCTTCACTCGGATCTGGTCATGTGTCCCCTCATGGCGGTTATTACCTTTGCCATCAGTGCCAGCACGGTCTTCATCGCTCTCCAGGTCAGTCCGGGGAGACTTCATCACGCTGTTCCAACGGCTTATTCTCACTGGATTTTTTTTTTTTTTTTTGTTAAGAATACGGCGATTTCTTCCTGCTCAGTTTTCTTCTTATTTGTCGCTTTCGACAGCCCGCTCTCAGCTTTGTGCTTTACATCCTGGCCGGGGTTGTGGGCTTCATTACCCACTACCTCTTGCCGCAGCTCCGCAAGCAGCTGCCGTGGTTCTGCCTGGCTCATCCTGTACTCCGATCCAGGGAGTATAGTCAGTTTGAGGTCCGAGGTGAGTGATCACGCTTTCATCTTCCATCGTCTGCACCGGAAACTCTAAGCCTGAGAGCGACCACGCTGTAACGGAGTTTTTAAAAGTATATCCTTTCGAAGAAGGAAAAAAAAAAAAAAAAATCTCGGTTCAAGATCTCTCCAACTAGCACACTTACCTAGAGCTCAACTTTTAAAATAAAGAACATTTCTTATTCTTGCACCCTCTCCATCCTTTGACAGCTTTTTGTTCTATCATCATTACCGAAGAAAAACCGGCGCATTTAATTTTTCTTCTGAGCTCGGCTCTATTCGGCGACCCGGTGTCTTGACACACTGTCATCCACGAGCTGCTCGGCGATCGTGGAATGACGCACGTCGGACAGGATGGAAAAGGCAGACCGAAGCCCGTTAATTGACACGAGCGAGGATGAAGTCGGTTAGAGGGCCGTGCCGTCAGTTTCAGCACTTTGTTCCACCTCCACCGACTCCAGGGCAAACACTATCCATTATCCAACCGGCGCACCAAAGTACCCGCTCTTAAGTGTCTTGGAAGACCTCTTTTGATTTCAAGGTGAATCGCTCGAGATTCAACCCTCACTTGACGACACCTGTCATCAGCGGCACCTTTCTCGGGGCAGGAAAAAAAAACATTAATTTTGCTATTTTGAATAAAAAGGGTTTGGTTATAATTGGCCTATTTCCAGCATTCCATCCGCAACTGTGAGTTGATTTCATGCAGCAAACTGTGAAAGAAATTGGTCTTTACGTCGCCTGCAGCTCCTCATCTCCCAGCTCACTGTGGCTGCACCTTCTTCTTCCATCACTTTCCACACCATGGCAGAGCTCAGCCGGCGAATGAGATGAAATATTTTCTTTGGAGTTTCGGTTTTAATCAACAATGGTGATCAATACCAAACTCTATGACAGTCATCGTATTTCCTCACCTCCTCATGGCAAAAGTTGGACGCGACTCTGTTCTTTTGAATTCTATTTTGAAAGTGGGATTTGCGACATCTTTCCGCTCGGTTTGTAGACGTGGCGAATGAAATGGCTCTTTACCCCTAGCAGTATTTTGGCTGAAGACATTTCTTTAAAAAAAATGTCAAGAAACTCACCTGTAATCATCAAAATAATAATGATAATAATAACAGCGATGCTAAAGGGAGGCCGTTGTGGGACACGGTGTGTCAGATGGATTTTCTTTCTTTTTTCCAGATGCTGCGCAGTTGATGTGGTTCGAGAAGCTGTACGCGTGGCTTCAGTGCGTGGAGAAATATTTCATCTACCCCGCCGTCGTGCTTAACTCCCTCACTACGGAAGCTCGTAATGTCGGGCAGAACCACAAAGATCTGGACATCTAGTAAGTCTCTCCTCACTCGGTCTACAAACAGTTTCTATTAGGGCTTTACAATGTTCTCTATCACTGCTCACCAAGGACTGTGTGCTGACAGCTGGGTTTGTTGGAGCCATCGAAGCTAAAATTAATAGATGTGGCGAGCGACCTGCAGATGTACTTCATTCTGCGGTTTGTTTCTAGGACAGAAGATGTAGACTATAAAGTATCTTGACGTATTAGGTTCTATTCCAGACTTGAGCCGGACCAGCATACAGCAGCCCCGCAAGGCAAATCACATTATTTTAGGCTGATTTAGTAAGTGTGCTTTTGTAAGAGTGGCCACAATGCAGGCATTTTTCACAGGCCGCACTATAAGAGAAAAATAATTTTGAAATTGTCTTAAAAAAGTGTGTCAGGATTTCCCGCCCGTCTTCTTAGACGGCGCACAGCAAAGCTTACGATTTCACCCTTTTTTTTTTTAGAAAATGAAAAATCCTCATTCAAGTTGTGTTCGTGCCCCTGATTTCTTCTCTCTGTCTCTCGAACCGCTCCAGCAGCCGAGCGTTTTTCATCTCAGTAGCAGGCATGAAGTTGCTGCGCTCGTCGTTCTGCACGCCGTCGCAGCAGTACGTCACACTGTGCTTCACCACGCTCTTCTTCCACTTCGACTATCCGCACGTCTCGGAGACCTTCCTGATTGACTACTACTTCATGTCCATCCTTTTCAGCAAGGTCAGGACCATGCAGTGCAATGTGCGCTACGTGAATATATTACATATATATTTGTGAATACGGTCGTGATTTTAACGTGTCTGTCCTCGGAATTCTCAGATGTGGGACCTGCTGTACAAGCTGCGCTTCGTGTTGACTTACATCGCCCCCTGGCAGATCACCTGGGGCTCCGCCTTCCACGCCTTCGCTCAGCCGTTCGCCGTGCCCCGTATCCTTTGTCGTTCCGTTTTCAGGAAACGGACGATTTCACCGGGAAAGTAAAACAAAAAAAAAAAAAATGTACATCATCACATGCGCGGGGATCACTTATTAGAACCTTAACCTTTGTCACTTCAGACTCTGCCGTGCTTTTCGTCCAGGCAATATTTTCCGCCATTTTTTCCACCCCTCTCAATCCGGTCCTTGGCAGCGCTGTGTTCGTGACTTCATATACAAGACCTGTTAAATTCTGGGAGCGAGACTACAAGTATGTTTTGTTTTGTTTTTCTTTTAATTATTATTTTCTGTTATCTCGTGGTAAATAGCATGGACCGGCTCCTATGGACTGGGGTTGACATATACCACGTTTTATCCGTCTGTGAAAATGTTCCCATTGAAAGCCGTGATCCGTAATTGCACCGTCATTTCTTTGTCATTAATTCAGTGCACAGTCTTCAAAATGATGGAAAAGTGCCATGAATTCATATGCAGTTAGTGTAACCTTTAAAAGTCAGCAAGAGCTAAATTAGCAATAAATTACCGGAATATCGCCAAACATTACTTCCAAAGTACTTATGTGCAATTTATGAAATGAATTTTTTTAACATCTCTTTTTCCTCAGGAGTCAAATCGACGCTATGTTATCTGACTCTCTATCGAGCATGAAGGACAAATGATCAACCGCTTGCGTGTCCCGCCTTTTTATTCAGCTTCTTCCGCTGCTTCTCAGCACAAGTCTTCCGCTAATAAATGAGCAGGAAGACCTTGTTTATATTTATTATTCAGTTCGGTCGAAATAAAGACAAAAAAAAAAAGGAACATTTCAATAGTACAAAACTGTTTAGAAATCAAGCCAGAGCAAAGAACTACCTTGAACTGGAACAAAGTTACTGAGAAATCAATGGGAAATTTAAGTTCAGGGATGATGTCAACGCCAGATGCATTTAAATAGGAATGGAATTTACGATTCCTTTTCGAGGTGTAGTTAACAATATTCTTCACCCCCCTCTGTTTTTGCAGCACCAAGCGGGTGGATCATTCCAACACCCGACTGGCCACTCAGCTGGACCGTAACCCCGGTAGGTCTCGACCCCCCGCTCGCCTTTTACCCGTCTCTTCCTGAACCCCGTTTGTCATTCCGGGTCGTTTTCCTCTCTTTAAGGCGCCGACGACAACAACCTGAATTCTATTTTCTACGAGCACCTGACCCGCTCTCTGCAGCACAGCCTGTGCGGAGACCTGCTGCTGGGTCGCTGGGGCAACTACAACACGGGCGACTGCTTCATCCTGGCCTCGGACTACCTCAACGCTCTGGTGCACATCATCGAGATTGGCAACGGCCTGGTCACCTTCCAGCTGAGGGGCCTGGAGTTCAGAGGTCAGCGGCCAGAGATGATGAGACGCGGCGACACGAGCTCGATCGAGCACGCGAGTCGGAAAGACGCGGGGCTCTCTCTCGGCTATTTACAGAAATCAGGCCAGAACGGTGTTCATGTATAAAATAGCGACTGTCAAGTTCAAGCCACTCTGAACCTGATACAGCCCGCATTTGTTTTATTAAATATTCATTTAATCCCGAGTTCTTACGGCCTGTATTTTTATTCCGGCTTCACGGCTCGAGGTCTATTTTAGGGTGTTGATGACTGAGCAAAATGGGTTTTTGTGCCGATCCCCAGACACGGACGTTCGACTGCATAGCAAAGCTTTATGAGCCAAAATCAAAAAGATGGTTTAAGATTTTTACACTCCCCTCGTCCTCGAGGTGATCGGATCATTATTCTTATTAACCCGAATGTGATTATTTAATACAAACCCCGGCTGATGGCGTAAGATCGACACAAATACTTCACCCTGGCTTGCTTTTCATCTTCTCTCCCTGCAGGAACCTACTGCCAGCAGAGGGAGGTGGAGGCCATTACTGAAGGTGTGGAGGAGGACGAGGGCTGCTGCTGCTGCGAACCTGGTCACCTGCCCCACATGCTGTCCTTCAACGCCGCCTTTGGCCAGCGCTGGCTGGCCTGGGAGGTGGCCGCCACTAAATACGTGCTGGAGGGCTACAGCATCAGCGACAACAACGCAGCCTCGATGCTGCAGGTGTTCGACCTTCGTAAGATCCTCATCACGTACTACGTCAAGGTCAGTGGATTCTTACTGCTCGCCCGACTGACGTAGCGCTTCTTCTTGAAATGTAACTTAAATATCAGATCAAAAATCCAGTATCGGCCAGGCCCTCAACGCTGTATTTTACAAGTTGCCCCTCCGTAAGCCTTCATTTGTGATTTTACTCAGCTACGTTGCTGCTTATCAACCCCGCTTCTGCAGCGGTCGAAACCTGGCTGTGTTCAGGTCGGGGTTTGGTGGGTCACAGAGGAGTCAACATTTCAGCAGTACTTTCTTTAACATGTAGTATCTGTGTGTGTGTGTGTGTGTGTGTGTGTTCAAGCTGTCCACAGTAAGCCTGTTAAATGTAGCCTTCTGCTTGGGAGAAAAAAGAGAAAAGGAGTCATTGGGTTTATGTGTTTGCCCTCTTGTACAGAGCATCATTTATTATGTGAGTCGGTCTCCCAAGTTGGAGGAGTGGCTGACCAACGAGACGATTCAGGAGGCTCTGCGTCCTTGTCTCGGGCCGAACTACGTCGATAGCGACCCGACCTTCAATCTGAACATCGACGAGGACTACGACCACCGGGCCTCCGGCATCACGCCCTCCTCCTTCTGCATGGCTTACGTGGACTGGATCCAGTATTGCAATAGCAGGCGTCAAACGGTGAGGCCGTCCTCAGTATTCCGATGTCTTGGTTGTGACATTGTCCTACTCGGCTCGCTATTCACGCCGATAATTGAGTGACCGCTAACAGAAAAGCCATTAGCCATTAGCTCGAGAGGACAAATGAAATACTCGCATTTGTGTGCGGCTCCAAACATTAGCAGGGGAGTGATCGAACCCAAATGAGGATCCGACGCCGCACATTTCTTCATCTATGGATAATGCCCAAAATCCACACGCTCCAATAAAAAGGAGACACGGCGCCGCTCTTAATGAATATCCAATCTCTCAACATTTGAAACCTCACCGTCCTCCCTCCTGTGCCCGCAGCCTGTGACCAGCGAGAGAGACTCTCCTCTGGTCAGCCTGTGTTTCGGCTTGTGTATCCTCGGGAGGCGAGCTCTGGGCACCGCCTCCCACAGCATGTCTGCGAGGTAAGTCCGTCACCGCTGTGCTCGCTGGAGATACCGGCTGAGAAGGAACCACAGGTCGTGATTCGCATCTCCTCTTGCGGCCAGCTTGGAGCCGTTCCTCTACGGGCTCCACGCCCTCTTCAAGGGAGACTTTCGCATCACGTCTCCGAGGGACGAGTGGGTGTTTGCCGACATGGACCTGCTGAATCGAGTGGTGGCGCCGGGAGTCCGGATGTCCCTCAAATTGCATCAGGTGACGTTTCGCCAAACGAAACGACCGCAGACGTTGGAGCGAATCCCCGAACTTTCATTTCTGTCCCCAGGACCACTTCACCTCTCCCGACGAGTACGAAGAGCCCACGGTCCTGTATGACGCCATCACCGCCAACGAGGAGAAGATGTTGATATCCCATGAGGGCGACCCCGTGTGGCGCAGCGCTATCCTCGCAAACATGCCGTCGCTGCTGGCGCTGCGGCACATCATGGACGACGGCAGCGACGAGTACAAGATCATCATGCTCAACAAGCGGTTCCTCAGCTTCCGCGTCATCAAGGTCGGAGCTCCCGGGTTCAACGTTGTTTTCCTGTCGTCTTCCTCTCCGTTTGCGAGGCTTTGCAGAAGTTGAGCCGAGCTGTCTTTGTGCCGCCTCCCCTCCGCAGGTAAACAGGGAGTGCGTCCGCGGGCTGTGGGCGGGTCAACAGCAGGAGCTGGTCTTCCTGCGTAACCGCAACCCGGAGCGCGGCAGCATTCAGAACGCTAAGCAAGCCCTCAGGAACATGATCAACTCCTCGTGCGACCAGCCCATCGGCTACCCCATCTACGTGTCCCCCCTCACCACCTCGTACGCCGGGGGCCACGGCCAGCTGCGCTCCGTGTGGGGGGGGCCGGTGAGCCCGCACAACATCTACAACTGGCTCATCAGCAGCTGGGACAGGTGCGCGCTACGGACCGCGGCGACGGATCGCGACGCGCCGGGCTAAAGCGTTAACCCGTTTCCTCCCCCCCAGGTTGCAGAAGGGCTGCGGCGCCGGTTGCAACAGCGGGGGAAATATCGAGGATTCCGATTGCGGGGGCGGCTCCACCTCCATCTCCACCAACCCCGTCGTTCACACCAGTCAGAGCACGCCGGCCTCCAGCCTTCCCCAGTCTCACATCACTGCTGTCCAGCCCTCCATGGGTAAGAAGGACTCGACCTGCGCAAAAACCCGGGGTCGCGGTTCTTCTAGGAAGGCGGTGGGTCACTAAAATGTGACGTCACGCACAGGGAGGACGACCGAAACCTCGCAGGTTTTCAAAGACCCATCTTGTCCTTGAAAACCTGCAAAACAGCCCAGTGGTATCTTACTCTTGCTGGATGATAGAATATGGAACTAGTTTGATCTCCCGCAAACAGATGCACGTGCTAAGGCATAGATCATATTAATGGAAAAAGTTAAACAAGCGATAAACATTTGCGCGCTCGCCTTGTGCAAAGAGATCTGGCTTTAAAGGGAAAAATTCCCCTGCCGCCGTCAGCCCAGAATTCCAACCTGTAAAGTCCCGACATGGAGGGCAATGTGGCCGCGGAGTCCAGAAGATTCCCCAGACCATCTCGTGCCAGTGGTCGTCCCAGGGTGTTCTGGTAAACACTGCCCCCTTTCGGGGGAATCGTGTTCCATCACAAGGTGCTGGCGAATCCATTCCTGAGGCGGCCGTCACATCCGTCCTTTGACTTGTTGTTCACTCGGCCGTGAGCTTCCACTATAATGCAACATTTCTCTAGAAAGGTCATCGGTTAGTCGTCAGTTGTTTGGAGCGCTTTGTGAGCGCTTAGCTGGAGTCAAACAAATGTTGTCTGATGAATCGATTCCGGTTTCACAGATAATTGAGGATTTCAGCTCCACGATATCAGTGTGAGGAATCAAAAGGAGACGACGAGAGGAAGTTGATGAATCTGTTTGTCCGCAGGAACAATTTCAGAAGACAGCGCTCACAACTCATGTACATTTAAATATGACAAATACGATAATCAGGAAGTGGTTTGTCTTTCTAACACCTGGCTACACCGTCTGCTGCAGACGCTTCGGCACGTCACAGATTTGTTTCAAGACCGACATTCGTTTCGCGGAGTCGACGGTGGCGATAATGAGCCGCTCGGTGTGTCCCTCAGGTACAGACAACCCCGTAGGTCCCACCCAGAGCTGGCCTCACCACCCGCAGCCGCTGCCCTTGGCGCTGCTCAGCCAATCGGAGGGAAGGATGGAGGCCGGCCTGCTCACGTCCCTGCAGCGGACCTCCTCCATCCAGGGCCTGCTGGGCCAGCCGCTGTCCAACTCCCAGCTGTCGTTCAGCGGCTCGGTGGCTCCGCCCCCCCTGCCGGGCCCTGAGCGCTTCTGCCCGGCGAGCCTCCTGGAGACGTCCGTGCCCAGGGCGGGCCAGCGGGCTGGCCTCAGCCAGGGCGGCGGCCTCAACTACGACAGCCATTTCGGGAAGTGGAGCTTCTCGGGCAGGAAGGGCTTCAACGGACCCGCTGCGGCCGAGGGGGACGGAGGGACGGCGCAGACCGTGCGCACGCAGGTGAGGACGCCGCCTCCAGCAGCAGGCGGGGTCAACAGGGCCGCCGCGGCTGCCCAGACAAGCTTTACCGGCAGAAAAGCTCCCAGTTACAAGAAGGTCACGTGTAGCGCGGCTCGGCCTAAAGCAGGCCTAGACCAGGGGGCGGCAACCCGTAACACCCAAAGAGCCATTTGGACCCGGTTTCCTCCGAAAAGAAAACACTGGGAGCCGCAATTACTTTTTGACGTCTAAAATAAAGGTACCACTGTGTATATTGCTTTTTATTACCTTTATACTTTGTATAAACAAGTGTATAATGTGTTGCTTCTGAAATTCACAAAGTATTACGGAGAAAATTAAATTTTATGTATGTAATTAACTCTTTTGAGCTTTGGGCTTTCAGAGCGTGTAGCGGAGCCTTGACCTGAATTTCAAAAATAAATTGGGAAAAAATCAAAAAGTCAGTAAAGAATAAAAAAAAATAAAAAAATTTGCAAAATATCTTCATAAATATTCATTTTACCTGGTTTAATGGGACTTCTGCTCCTGAACTTCTGCGTACAGCATCTGCAAATCAGGACTTTACCGGCTAGCGGATATACCGGCTTCCGCGAGTGTGACGTTATTTTGAGCGGCGAAAAATAATAAATATAATTTTATTTACTATTTCAAGATCACAATAATCTTCCAACTTAGACCTTGAAATTAAAAAAAGGAATTAACACAAATGAAATACACTTGAATTAAATATTTATAATTTATTTTCCCAAGCCACTCGGAGCTGCAGTGTAAAGAGGGCTCTTCCGATGCCAACGTATGGCTCCTAGACATTTTGTGTTGAAAAAGAAAAGATTAATTTTAAAATACTTGTGATATTTCTTCATAATACTGTCAACAGTCAACAGAAACTAGTTTTGAAGATAAATTTCATGGGCCACCCGTCGGTCGGGTCGGGAACCGTTGGCTCCCGAGCACGTTCGGGTCATCGTAAGGGTGAAGACATTAATTTTATCAGATAGCCAACTAGTTTATCCGCATCAGCCCTCGTAACGGAAAAGATGGCGAAAAGAAAAAAAGACGATGATTACCGCGCATTCCAGGCTGCGCTGACAGAGGAATTTGCAATTGGATCTGCGGTATGTCTAATATGCTGAGATAAAATTGCATCGATGAAACGGTCAAATATAAAGCGGCACTTCAAACAAATCCATGCAGCACCGGAGGTGGCATTAAAAGTTAGACATATTTATTATACGTTAAAAATACTATATGGCTCTCAATGAAATATATTTAGAAATATGTGGCTTTTATGGCTCTCACAGTCAAAAAGGTTCCCGTCCCCCGGCCTAGACTTACTAATCGGATCGTTTTCACCTCGATTCTTCGATCCTGACACGGATGAGGAACGTAAAAGAAAGCAAAATGATTTGTTTGTCTCGTTCAGCATTTCTCCCGATCGATCTCATTACCTTCTAGTTTCTGTCGTCCCCTGCAGACAAAGATGATCCCCTTTATCCTCCGCAAAACTCCTCTGGAAAATCGGCTTTATTCAGGCGTCTTATTTTAAATATATAGCTTTTATGTCTGAGTTCCGAACCGCTCAGTCTGCTTGGTTTAAGTTAATTCGAATAAAACAGGACTCCTTGTTTAGTAGCTGAGAGCTTCTTCTCAAAGGTGCAGCGGTGGAGGAAGAGTCAGGCGATGCTGTCCACTGCAAGGTGGCTGACTTTGAGATGGATTTATAGGCTGAAAAATGAGCTTTAGTTTAAACAGGTGAAATTTCAGCTATCGTTCAGAGCCGTTACTCATGAACCGGTGAAAAAGGGGGAGCAAATAAACCCGAAAAAGGACAAACATAAGTCTTCGCTTGTGATTTCAAAAGTCTTCGGAGGTTCTTAGTCATCCATCTCCTGGTAAATTCTTGTCAAAATCTTCTGTTGTGGCAACTGGACTTGAATTTCTTCAAGAATTTCTTGAATTTCTTCAAGTCCAGTTGCCACGACAAGCACTCCTTATATCCAGCGACACTGCTCTTTAAAATTTAACACATTTATGGAAATTTCTTACACGCTGTTATTTCCAAGTCTCTCTCTTGTACTGCCTTAAACCTGGCCGCTGTTACTATTTGACGCGTAAACCTGCACTGTTGCTTATCATGCCATGTCCGACCCTGTCGTCCCCCCAGCCGGCCCCCCCTGCACCCGCACAAGAGGCCAGTCTGACCCAGGATCCTCTGGGCGCCACTCAGACGACGGATCCCGGTCCGCCGCCGGCGGGGGACCCCCCGACCCCGCGAGAAGAATCCACAGAGCTGCCTTTACTTGAGCACCTGCGCTGAGTCCGCGCCAGGAGACCCCCGACCCCTCCACCCCTCCACCCCCTCCCACGGCGAGATCCTCCGCAGCGAAAGCACACACACACACACACCGCGGTCCACTCTGCAGGACTCATTCCACCCGCCCCTCCGAGTGCAAGTCCCGCGACGGAAAACCAAGCTAACTTTTCATTTTTTTAAATTTTTTTTTCCCTCCCCCCCTGCACTCTAAGACCCCCGACTAGCTGCGTCACGTCACCCGTCTCCTTCTCGGCCAAAAAAAAAACAACAAAAAACGAGGGGCTGGTCGGGCCGCGCGTCAGACCCTGAATGATTTCAGCCATTCAATCCAAAGTTCATGGAGACTCTGGAGGGCCGGAGATGCGGCGCGTCGTCGGCGTCCCTGCGGAAACAACCCTGCGGTTGTTACAGTCGTTACAGGCCACAAAGGCCAGTGCAATTAAAAGGGATGTTTTGCTTGAGGATTGTTTATTTTTCTATACTGGAAAATGGAGTTTTGCCTCTTGACTCTCACTGGCAGCAGCTTTTTCTGCTTTTTTTTTTTTTTTTTTTTTTTTGTCCCCCCCCCCCCCCCCCCCCCGTGCACTCTCAATTCACCACCAGGCTCCTCCAAGAGGCGGCTGCACACACAGCCGAGGGATTGGAGGACACCGCGATAAGCCTTGTTTCGTTCCAGTCATGTCAAAACGTTTATCAACACATATTGACCCGTTTCCCAGATACACAAAAAAAAAAAATCTAAAGAAGGGTTTTTTTTTTTTTTAAATAGAACATCCCCAACATTTCGTCCTCTGAGGAGACACTCGGCAGGTTTCAAGGCGATAAAACGCTCCCCTCCGCCCCAGCCGACACGCGTGGTGCTGTTACCGCTTGTTTACAGTCCGCCGAGGCCGAGGCGGGGAATCTGTGCTGCCGGACGGGTCGGGACGGACCCGCCGGAGAGCGAACCCCCACCCACCCGCCCCAACCCCCGTCTGTGAAAAACTTGTGTTGATCACAAAACTACAAAATGGGAGCATCGCAAGGATTTTTTTTTTTTTTTTTTTTTTTTATTCTGCTCTCGTGAGAGGAATGTTTGTTCGTTTGTTTTTAATTTTCTTTACTTGAAGAATCTGACGTTTCCTCCGTTATTTTAGACGCGCCGAGCTGGTTTTCGCTTTCGGCCGACCAACCGGTGACTCGCTCTCAGGCCGGATCCGGTCGGCCGGCGTCCTCTCGCCCGGCCGCTTTACACAGGGAGCTGTTTTCTTCGCCTGCAGTTTGGCCCCCCCTCCCTTTACTAGACTACTGCTTCTGCATCTCCTGCTACTACTAAATACCCACTACTACTGCTGTTTCTACTACGATTACATCCAGCGTTTTAGTTGGAAATAATATTGAATAAATACTGAAAGCAAAGGTGGAATATTTATTGATGAATATTGTCTTACAGATATCTTTAACGGGGTTTGTTTATATGGTGTGCTGATATATCGGATAGGCGATCTGCCTTTTTGTCGACTGTAACCCGCCCCCCTCCCGCCCCTTAACGTCCTTACCGTCATCACGTCTGTATCGTCTCTCATCTCACCTGTACGGCAAAACTGGAAGTGCTCCTGAGAAGTCCCTGTAACCTTCTTGCCTATTTCCGTACTCTCGTGGAAAAAACAGAAAAAAAAAACAAAAAAAAAAAAAACGGCGCCTAAAGTCTCTCCGTTTTTTTTTTTTTTTTGGCGTTTTTTTTTTTTTTTTTTTTTTTTTTTTTTTTTGTTAACCTGCAGACATTTCCCCCCCTTGCGCGAAACCACATTTACAAGCCTGTGGAAGAGATTAATCTCTTAGATTAATTGCGATTAATCTGTGGGATTAATCGCAATTATTTTTTTTTTAAATCGGAAGTCTCCTTTTATTTCACTCTGTTCTAACAATAAAAGTCCATATTTTCCCCACACGCGGCCCTAATCCCAGACGCCTCTCCCCGTTTTATCTTCTCCACCAAAAGGGTCTTGGAGAGAGACGCCGGGGCCGGTCGGCGGCGGGGAACGGCGGCGATTCGCCGACTCCTCGTTCGAAGGGAGGAAAAAAAACTGAAAAAAGGGGGCATCGGAAAACGAGTCGTCACAAAGTCCTATTCCCCTCCTCGAAACCCAGATATCTCTCGGTCGCAGAGAAGCGGCGTCGCGTTTTCCTCCAAACACTCCAGTAGCTCCCTCGACTCAGGAAAAAAACAAAAAACAAACTGACTTTCTGATCAGTGCTGTCTTCTCTCCTCGTTCATCCTGTATCCAAAGCAACCGGGAGAAATCCTTTTTTTTTTTTCTGTTTATCTTTGCTGGGACTGAGGAAAGCACGAGTTTCTGGTCAGACCTGGGTATCAATTAAAAAAAAAGGGATTTCTTAATCTCTGTGTACAGCATGTTTCATATATGAATATATATTTAAAATATAAATCTATTTTATTATTATTGGATTTTTTTTGGGGGGGGGGGTTTACATGTTAGGACATTTTGAGGTTCATAAGAGGGACTTGTTTACCATCAGAGGGGGCAGTTTGGGAGGAAATCAGTTTATACTTGGTTTGCACAAATGTATCATACAGTACACCATCCCATTTTATCTTTCTATTAGTTATTCTGGAAGGGGGGGGTTTATTTAAAAAAAAAAAAAAAAAAAAACAACAAAACTTTACGTCCTTGTTCAATGTTCTGTACAGTTTTTTATGTGATTTTCTTTTTTCCTCCTTAATTAAATTAAAGATTTTTGTGTCTTTGTTTGCAAATCAGCTGTTCTGAGTGATTTTGGGGGGATG
This sequence comes from Fistularia commersonii, assembly GCF_037954325.1. NCBI lineage: Eukaryota > Metazoa > Chordata > Actinopteri > Syngnathiformes > Fistulariidae > Fistularia > Fistularia commersonii. The sequence goes on from NC_141312.1 coordinate 2,889,441, forward strand.
GTGGGAGTGTCTGTCTGTCTGTCTGTCTCTGTGGACTCCTTTAGGGAAGGTGGAAACTGCTGACTGTTCAGAGGGGCTGCAGACTTTTCCCCTTCAGCAGCTTTGCTGACTTGCTGATCCAAAGGTGCAGGGACTCCGAGGCCTCACTGCGTCCCCCGGTGGCCGAAGGCGAGGGTACATGTAGGGAATTGATCATGATTTACTGCACTTATTATAAAAGTAACACCCTGCAAAATGGTTGTACTGAAACTAAATATCACAGAAAATCATTTTATTGTTAGCAGTATCTCACGCTGCTAAAAGATTTTTTTTTTTTGTTGTTGTAAAAGTTATATCCTGAACCTGCTTTAAATTTTCTCTAATTTTCAGAGGAGTCACACAATTTAAAAAAAAAAAATCAGAATTCAGCCAGAAGCGTTCTCTTTTTTTTTTCTCCCATTTTATTCGAGAAATTAAAGAACATTAAGGGTTTTAAATGGACACTTCCTGGGTTTGAAAGTGTTTGAATTGGATAAAAGACAAACTGCTGAAGGCTTTTCTTCCAGTGAATCTTGTCATTTAATGGCATCCTTAGTGGAAGACATGCGCTGCACCCGGAGGCTCTCCTCCATCCTGCGAGACGCTGCGGAGATTCAACAACTCAGGAGTCCTTGTTGGTTTTCCTTGTCTCTCTTTCAAACAAATGAGCGTTTGATGAGCGACGGCGTGTACATGATTTCATTGTAACACTCCTCCTCCTCCTCTCCGCCCTCCCGTGGCTTGGCGTCCGGTCGGCTCCGGTGCAGCCACAGGACCAGCAGCAGCAGGGCCAGCAGCAGCAGGGCCATGGCCAGCGTGAGCAGAACCCCCTGCAGGAGGCCTGAGGGACGATCCGGGGCTGCAGGAGCACAGAGGCGGGTGAGGTCAAGTCACCCCAGAGCCAAACATTACATTACATTACATTTGGCAGACGCTTTTATCCAAAGCGAATTACAATAGAGGACATAAGGACTCCAAATAACACTTGCAAATACAAGATGCACAGGAAATATACACAACAGTAAGCTTGGGTTAGTGAGTTTTTCTTTTTTTTTTTTTTTTTTTTTTGACAAAGACGTACACAAATGTACACATACACACACACACATACTGTATAGCCTAACTTTGTTAGGCTGTAAGGCCTAACAAACAGTGCTCTGCAGAGGTTCATTATTATTATTGTTGTTCCCAATAATAATATATAGTATTGTTATCATGGCCTGTATCATTATTATTATTATTATTATCATTATCATCATCATGAAATGGGATAGTTTGAGCTAAAAATGCTAAAAAAAAAGGGGATAAGAGGGAACATTATTATAACGTCTTAGAATTCTTATCGGGTCTAACTTCTTTTCAGTCCCATTTATTTTCTTAGTCTTTAGCTTTTCTCTTGTTTAAACTAATTTTATCGCGTTTATTTCCTCTACCTATTCGGATTTTATCCCCGCCGATGGGATTGTAACTCAACCCACTGTCTCCATTTATGTTTTATGTGATTATTCATCTCATTATAATTTATCTGATCTCTCGTCGCAATACCGTTTGTGTTGGTTTGCTTTTTTCTCACTTGTCCAAAGCTAAAGGATGGGCATAACGAATATGTAAATACACAATATTAAGCTGCATCCCAGTCTATTTGTTTTAATGTATTTCTATAGATTATATTCTCATATATACTTAAGTATTATTATATTTTGTTTATATTTATTATTATACATCTGAATGTATTGTAATTTTATTTAATATTTATCTTAATTTAATATTATTATTTCTTATAAATCCAATAACAATTGATTTTTTTTCTGTTTTATTGTTATTGTATAAGCCTTTCTTTCAGGTATTTATGTTGATAACTTTTATTCATATTTCATATTGGCTATGCAATAATGTTATAAACAAACGCTGGACAACCATATGATTTTCACTATCGCCATACGTAGATATTGATTTTGTATCAGGATCCAAAAAAAGATCCATCGACCGATTTTTTTTTTTTTTTTGAAGGGAAAATGTTGGTATGGCCCAACTCTAGTTGGTATGGCCCAAATGGCGAGCAAGTCCTGGACGTGGATCAATGGGAGGCGCTCACCGGTGTAGACGGACAGGTTGACGTAGCAGTTCTCCGTCCCCAGGACGTTGGTGGCGGCGCAGCGGTACAGACCCGACGTCTGGGAGGTCACGTTGATGATTTGGACGGAACCGGACCGCTCGTCTGGAGCCCAGAGGAGGAGACCTCGGGTTAGGGACCTCTGGAGACTTGAGTAGATATACTCATCCGATGGTTATTCTTTATTTAATATAATATTTCAATATTTCATTTCATAACAACTGCATGTGCAATATTTTTTATACGCTTGTGCACTCCTTATCTTTCACCTGGTACTTAAGACCTTAAGACACTTTATAGCCTTGACTTTTTACTTAGACAATTTATAGTCTTATATGTATTTCTTATCCCCCCCCCCAACTTTGTTTTTCTTTTTTTTTTTTTTTTTTTTTTTTTTTACTGTTTATACATGTTCTACTATTATTTATCATTGTTATGTTTTACTTGAAACTCTGGCACAACAATTTCCTTCGGGATAAATAAAGTTGTTCTTATTCTTATTCTTATATTATTTCAATGATTCATTTGTCCAAAGATTTTTCAAGCAAATGTTATAAATACTCCTGTGTCTTGATTTTATTTTGATTTAGCAACAAGGAATATTTAATGCAATCCTAACTGGCTGCAATTCCTTTCATGAAAGTAATGAAAGATTAATTGAAAGAATAATTCCAAGGTTATTGTAGATTCATTTAAACACTTATTCAATATCTTGTTCTGAAAATTATTTTAACTGTAAGTCCCATTATTTTCTTCATATTTTCAGCCCCATCTTGTACCAAATTTGGTTATTACAAGTGTGTTACACCGGCCAAAATCATGTCTGCACATATTTGAGGTGAAATGTTCTTGATTTATTCAACAATCGTCAGTTAGGCCCTTAACCTTGCAAAGACGGGAAACGCTGATAGTAAATTATAAAAAATAGG
>NC_141312.1:5382500-5682500 GCF_037954325.1 Fistularia commersonii
CATAGGCTTTTAAATTGCAATTTACTGCTCTTGGTGAGCAGAGAACTAATACTGTCTGCATGGCTTTTTAATTATAGTTAGGGAATGCGTTACCACTCATTAATACGCTGCGGTTCACGGATGGAAGTGCACTTTAAAGAGAAAAAGAGGCGTTCTGCATTGACAGGAAACTCATCGGTGGTTACTCACAGTTTCAGGAGGGATTTTGAGAGGCTCTTAAACGTGTTTCTCGGCAGCTCCCGGATCCTGTTGCTGGAGAGATTTCTAAATCAAGTGGAAAAGGGGGAAAAAGAATGATGGGAGGGTGAAACAAGAAAACAGCCGCTTAGTTATTGATCAGTAGGGACTGATAGAGTCCTGTCCAAAATTTCAAAAATGAGTAGATTACAATGACACGGCCGTCATGATAATGGGATTTTTTGAGAATTTGGTCAAACTGTTTTAATCATCACATAAAGGTTCATTTCTTTCATTTTCTATACCGCTTTAACCTACTTAGTGTAGCAGGGAGCTACTTGCTAACTCATATGATAACATGTGGTATTCAGTTGCAGTCAAACACAAAGGCCCAAAATGAACTGATGTACTCTTCACCATTATTGATAAAATGTAAATGGATGGTCTTTTTCAGTTTTGTTTTGTTTCCATTTTTTTCAACTTTTTACCTTTTTTTTCCAATTTTTTTCATTTTTTTTCCATTTGTTGGCTCCTTTGAAAAAACATCTAATGTAAACAAAAAGCGTCAAACTTTGAAACATACCGTTTATAGCAAAAAAAATATAGTGCTGTTGTAATATTTTACATTTCGTTTTCATCTTTTCTTTACAATAATGATTCTTTAAGAATGTGATAAAACATCCCGGGATTCTGATGAATTAATAAAGTGTTTTATTACATTTCACATCCACAAACTCCATATAAACTAATGCTGGACTGACAGCGGGGCCGGTGCAGAGGCCGTACTAGGTTCTCTTGGGGCCCAGGGCATACATTTACTACCCCCCCCCCCCCCCAGAAGGATTCATCACAATCACATAATGAATAATCTGATTATAACAAAAATAAAGGTGAACATTTTTATATCTAAAGTGCATATTAGTATCATAATAATCAAAATAAGAATATAAAACTAGCTAAAAGCCACTTTCCTGTTTGTCCAATGACACTTCACTGCAAACTCTACATGCTGTCGCTGTCGCTGTGATTCAAAGTTGTTCAGCGCCCCCTTGTAGCTTGCCCCCCCCCCCGCCCGAGAAATTGCTTGTTTTTTGTTGCCTGTTAGGAATCGGCACCTCTGGGCGGATGTATATAGCCAATATTTTAGATTAATTGGGGTTCCGCTTTTGTTTTTATCAAAAACTCCAATCAGAAATTCTCCATCTTTATCACATTGCGGTAGCATTTTAGCCTGCAGGTCCCTGGACAGTAATTCATTTTGTGACAACGCACACGAGCGTTTCAGTATGCACTGAGTGAATATTCCAAGATGCAAACAAAACGCGTGCAGTAACTCACAGATCGGCCAGTTTCCACAGCGACTGGAAGGTGTTCTCAGGAAGTCTCCTGATTCTGTTGTTCATCAGCGACCTGAAAAGCAATTCAATGCACTGAGAAAAAAAAATAACAAGGCGCTATTTCTTTCATGAATAAACCTTTGCAAAGAAAGTCTTCAACATCGAACGTGTAACAGTTTAACATTGTGCTGAACAAAGACGACTGTGACGGGAGCAAAATCTATCAATAAACTGAAAGTGTCTCTGTCGACTTCTTTTCAGATTCTTCTGCCATCCTGACAAATTCCTCATTCAATTGAGAGCAATTGTAAACTTTTTAGAGGCCCAACACACACACCCACACACACACTCACACGGCTGTAAGGGCTGTGGTTACTAAAGGCCTGAGCAGTGGGAGTTTCTAAAATCAGGAATATAAAAGATTGTGGAATATGGCATGAAACTCGCTTGGATTGTGAAGTTTGTATTTTACCAAGGACAAAATGATAACAATTTTTCCGAGAGCTGATTCAAAAGCAAGACTTGGACAAAAGAACGCCTAATAACATCCTTTCTTGCTGTTTTGACAAAGCGTGTCAAGGCTGCCCGTGTCTCGCACTTTATCGCATCTGTCCTAAAAAAGCCCTGGATGTCGATGCAAACCCAGTGACAACACATTTTTTTTGTTTCTGCACATCGCGGTTTCAAGGGTTCATTTGACATCTGTGGAAATTTAAGTATATATGTTGTTTTAATTGTTGTGAAAATATGCTAGAAAGCAGTCCCAAATTCTGTGTCCACGCTGGGTGGAAAAAGTTCACTCTACATTATTGATCCCTAAATGCTCAAATTAATCAGGTTTATCTTTTAGACGAAACCCTCCTTTCTAAAAATGTCATACAGTTACTTATACGAGCCGATCCCTGGTCATTAAGGGTGCAAGGCCTCGTTCGTGTGATAATTGTTGGTCACTGCTTTTGGAAGCGATGCAGCAATTATATCCTTGTTCGGCCCATGTCTCATTAATTTGTTGTACCAGACGGGCCAACGGGGTACTCATTGATGCTTCTGCCCTTTGGAAAAATATTAAAAGAAGGTGGATCTGTGTGTGTGTGTGTGTATTCCACAGGGTGCGATAGCAAATATTTTGCCAAATTTAGTGGCTTACGTTCAATCGGATGGCGCCCCAGATCACTCATATATAGTTTCAGACCTGAACTCGGAGACACCAGCCCGAGATATAAAGTTAACACCTGGACATAAAAGCAATATCCCTTTTTGTTCCCGGTAAACAACGCGGTGCATTTTATAAAAATGGGATACTGACAGAACTTCCAGCTTGTTGCACGTCTTCAAGATGGAGGAGTTGAGAGTTTGAATCAGGTTTCCCTCGAGGTCCCTGCGAGAGCAAATTCACAAAACACAAAGGAACCCCTTTGAGATCATTTCTGAATGTAAAGCAGATTTTTTTTTTTTTTTCCGAGATAAAAATGACACCAAACTGTCAGAGACTCGCTTTGTCAGTTTTAAAAATGAAACAGATGCAGACGCCGAGTAGCAGCAGGCAGCTAACAGACGAACAAAGAGAGCCGCGGCTCACAATGCACGGTGGAACTTGGGGGACGGGAAGGGGATGGGAAATGGGATGGCAGTTAATTTCCTCACAATATCAGCGGTATGAAAGATATGCAAAAATCACACGGAAATAAAATGATTTCCACAAATCACACTCACGCAGGATACATTCAGAGCAGACTCACAGCCAATCCAAGGCAGGCATGTGTTGGCAGAAGCTCGGATGTGGGAGGTGGTGCAGCGAGGTGTCCACCATGGACCTGCGGAGAGGAAACACTATCAGGATTTTTGTGCAAATGAACAGACGGGACTTATTGTTTGAACTTCGGCAAAAAAGTGTTGATCGGCGCCAAGAAAATGAGCTCTAATCTGATGATGGAGAAAATGTGAGTGGCGGGAAGGAATGACCACTGCAGCTAGAAAAACAGATAGAAAAAGGAAATTACATTAATAATATCAATATTACTAATCTCACTACATCAGCATCTGGACTGAAGAAGCCTTTTTCATGAAAAGCAAATGTGAAGCAAGTTTAGTCGGCGGGTCTTTTTGGGGTTGTCAGCAGCTGCTTATAACATGTTTGTAAGGATTCTAGCATGATTATATAAAAACCCGGAGGTTTTACTGTGGATCGGGGTAAACACGTTACGTTTGTTTTTTTTTTTTTGTTTTTTTTTAATAATATTGGTTTATTAATGGCCTTGTGTGTGAATACGTAATACTACACACGGAAGGCAAAATAAAAACATATGAAATGCATTGCATGCGTGTCCACCTAGAATTTAGAAACATTTCTAATAACCAAGGGTTTAGTCGTGCGTGCACTTTGATCACTCAACTCTGAATAAATGAAATGGCCACTATCCTTTTCATTCATTCATTCATTCATTCATCCATTCATTCATTCATTCATTCATTCATTCATTCTTTCATTCTTTCTTTCTTTCTTTCTTTCATTCATTCAATCATTATCTACACCAGTGTTTCCCAATCAATGCGTCGTGAGATATCATCAGGTTTGTCGTGGAAAAATGCCCACTTTCACCTGATTGGTCTAAAAATGGTTCATTCAATGCAAATAATGTGTCTTTGTACGTCTGTCTATGTGGGCAGCGTGCAGTGACAGGCAGAACAATGAAATGCTCTTCCACCAGATGGCAACAGGTAGTGAACCTGTGTATCTGCCTGCCGCTGCTCAGACGGTAGAGTCATTAGTGATGCTTCGAGTAAGACGGCGGCAGTGATACGCTGTGGATAAATATTTGAAAAGAAAAAGTACTCGCAGGACATTGTGGCCCAGATAAAGGCCCAAGTATAAGTAGTGGTCAGAAGAAAGTAAATAAGGTGAGCTCAAGACAATACAATGTCAATATCGGCTTTGTGTGCAACCAAAAAGGGCCAGTTTTCACATTGAGTAAGTGAATTGAGACTACAGTGTCATCCTATTTCATTAAAAGCAGTTTTGACATATTTATTTGGTGGTGCGCCGTGTGATTTTTCTAAGGTAAAATGTGTGCCGTGGCTTAAAAAAAAAGGCTGAGAAACACCGATCTACACCACTCGTCCTGCACTCGGGGTCGCAGGGTCATTGGGCGAGAGGGAGGAACCAGTCGCCTGACGTTCACACATCTGGTCAATTTAGGTTCTCCAATGAACCCATGATAGTCTTTATTGATCCCATAGAGGGGAATTCAATTGTCACGGCAGCATTACAGAGTAGAAAAGTGTCCAAACAGTAATGACAGAGAAGAAGATGCAAATATAGGATATAGATACAAATGAATGAGACTATGTACAATATAAGCACTGAAAGCGAAATATGAAAATATGAAAAGAAACAAAATGAAAAGCCTCTTACAGGGAATGGCTCGAGAAATGACAGGCGTGCAAGTAGGAGATGTTGGTAGTAAAAATGAAATGATAATGAGTGAGATTTGGACTCTGAGAGTAAACCGGAGAACCCCAAGAGGAAACAAACACAGACATGGGCAAGAACGAGATCCCCTGTCGAAAACCAAGAAGGGACCTTCCAACCAGAAGGTCCCTGCTTGGACGCCAACCACTGTTCCACCTATGCTGCAAGTTAAGTGACAGATGGGAAAAAATGAGGCAGACACGGGGAGGGAAGGGGACAATTCTTCTACTGATGAATGGATTCTGTCTCCTCATCAGGAGATATATGAAACCCCACAACAGCCAAACAGAGCCGCTTCATATTTACAGGGCTTTTATCGCGAGTATAAATACTAGAGAGCTGTTCAGTGAAATCAATAACTGTGGCAATATCTTAATGGGTTCTTCCTTGTGCAGCCACCTCCCTTTCCCCAAATAGGTTTTGAATATGTGCCAGTTTTTGAGCGGTTCTGCCATCAGGCAATGTCACGGAAAGAATAAGCAGCTTTGTTGATGTAACAAATCCCCCTCATCTCCTTTAATTCAGAGCTTTTTAAGGACATCTGACGTTGGAAATGAATCGCAAAAGGAGATTTGGAATTCAACTCACAGGTACATGAGAGAGCGGAGCCCCGTGAAGGTGTCCTGGGACAAGCTGCTCAGCGGGTTATGGTCCAACATCCTGGCACGGAAAAAATCAGACCATGAATCCGCCTCATTTGAACTCAGACATTTAAACCGGGGAACAAACATTCAGAGGTAACGGGAAAATCAATCCGAAGCGCCATCAATCCTGACGATTCCGATTGGTTACTTCAATACATCCCCTTCGATACATCAACAACAATCGCAGAGGCAGTGAGCAAGTAGCAACAGACAATCTGAAAGTGCAGATGTTTTTACAAGGATTAGGATTATACCAAAATACAGATAACGATAAACAGCACTATAAATACGGTCAAGAACGCTCTCGAAAGTCAGCGTACCTCGACTGAGTTCAGCTTTACATAAATTGACCTGGATTTGTTCACGGAATTGCATGTCTTTTTTTTTTTTAAATACAAATATTCAAACAGTATAGATTTTTATTCCAGTTTTCTTTTGTTTAGCAGCTGATGAAGTGCTGCTGCCGCTTCTGGATGTGTTCCCCAGGCACTACAGCCTGTCCTGACTGATAGCGGTCGCTCTCCACGGCGAAAACAAGCCAGTGACTGCAAACTGTAAATATATTCAATTTGGACGAGAGGCCCTGCCTCCGCTCAGCAGATTAGTGGGTCTGTGTTTTAACACGCTGGGCTCGGGTTGTTATCGCTATCCACGAAACTAATGGCCACTCGGGGACTTTAAATAATATCCGAAACACTGACGAGCCGGAGCTGGCCAGCACACAAAACGAAGATGAGCACATTTTCCCTTTGCTGCACGACGCTTACTTCACGAGAACCAGGAGACGCGCGGCCAACTCATTCGGATAAATCAAGTTCTCGCAAATCTCTATCTCTCCTTGCTGAGATGGTCATAAACACATTCAGTCATATTTGTTTTCGGAGTGGGAGGTGTAACAAAAAAAAGACTAAAGGCCACATGCTAACGCTGACTATAAATGGACAGACAAGGCATCTTTTTCTGAAACTATAAAAATGAAAGTAGGTCAAACAAGACTGCAGATGAGTGGACAACAAACAAAAACTCTCACTGTTAAACATAGTGCGTGTGTGTGTGTGTGTGTGTGTGTGTTTGTGTGTGTGGGGTGTTTACTCACAGCCATTGCAACTGATGGAGATCCCTGAACACGCCGGGACTGAGCAAGGATATCGAGTTCTCACAGAGAAACCTGTCAGAAACAGTGAAGAGCGGCGACAGAGGGCTTCTTTAAAATACGTTTCCGACCCTTTCTACCATTTCTGAATGTTTCTGATGACATCATTTACACGTCATGCAGAAAGTGTTTTGAGTATTGTTGAAAACGGCTACAGACCGAACGGCTCTACCACTGACCCGACGTATGTGCTCTCATCAGACAGAAATAACGTATGTATTGAAAAAGCGGGTCCTGTTTTTTTGTTTTTCCAAAACAAACACGAATGTCAAACATGTCTACATCGAGCGATCACGAAGCTCCTACTAAGTTTTTATTTCTTTCCTCTTTTTCCTTCAAATCACAACATTATGTCACGGGCTCGCTTGAATTGTGCATGATTAGCAAAACGTGTCGAGGAGAAGATGGATCTCATGGCCGTTAGATGATTACTCACAGTTTCTTCAGGTTGAACAGGCCGTTGAAGGCATGTTTGGAGATAAACTGGAGGCTGTTGTTCTGCAGAAACCTGCGAGTGAACAAATGAGCAATAAATTGTGTATACATGGATGTTTCAAGTACTTAATTACATTGACATGTTTTGGGGAGAGAGTGGGAAGGAACTGTTACCATGGTGATATGCAAATTAATTTAGGTGGATAACCATAGAAGTTGCTTCATGATGGATGGCCATGACGCATAATATGGATAGAATAAATGCCATGATAAACATATTCTGAGACCATTACTGTATAAGTACTCTTGAAAACAATGTTTATTATTTCCAGTCAGAAGCTGAAATAACAACTCAATAATAATAATAATAATAATAATAATAATAATATATTATAAATATAATAATTAAAGAATACCTTGTCTTGAAAACACAACCTATTGCCCATATTTGAGGTGTCTTTTTTTTTTCACTGACGTAAGAGATGCAGCAATGCAAATTTCATTGTACCTTTGAGCAATGATAATAAAGGTGTTCAAACATTTATTCAGTCATTCATTCATGCACTGCATATAATAATGTGTAACAGACAAACTAATCATATGTGGAGTGTGCTTCTTGTTCAAAATATTGAAAATCGTAAGCTTTGCAGTTGCAGCCAAATGATATACAGGTAATACTGCCTACGTGTACCTGCTGAGTATGTTGGGTAAAAAAAACACGAAACACTTACAGTTTTTCCAAGGAAGTATATTCGGAGAAGACAGAATCGGACAGAACTCGGATCTCATTGCTCCTCAGGGAACTGAAACGGAAGACGTCAAATGTCACTATTAAAAAAAAAAAAAAGAAAAGAAAGGAAAAACAAGGTACATTTTCATGTACCTTTTCATAAACATGTTAAAAGGCCTCCAGACTGAGAAGGGAAAAGGCCAAAGGTATGAATAATTAGAAATAATAAGGTGCCCTAGAAGGTTAAACCATCGCTTTTAAAAAGTAATCTTTTCATGGCAAAAAAGGGCATCGGCTGTCAGAGGAGGCAAAGTAGAACTGAGAAAAGGTCTCCTGTGACAGGGACAGTTAACTACGTGCACGGAGGTAGAATAGCGTTCTGCCGAGGAGACTTCCTGAATCTCCGAGAAAACTCAAACGGATCGCGTCTGTTAAAACACGGCAGGTCTTAGGAGAAAAACTGAATAACATAAGAATTAATAACAGCCGTAAATGTAATGGGGTTAAAACGTTATCTAAATGCAATCTAGATGGAACACAGTGCAGTACCAGGAGTACGTGTGGCCTGACTTTCAAAGGTCACATCTAGCGTTCGCGAGAAGAGGGAGATAATCTGGAAATAATGATAGTAAAGGTCACTGTGGAGAATTTCAATATCCCAGTATACATTAGAGCAGGGTCTCTGTAATTTAATTGGGTCATTCGACAAACTGATCTAACACCAGTTACCTACTGAGAAGTAAAACATTTAAATTTTGCAAAAACTCCATGATGATATTGGTGCAGGTACTAATTACCCTCCGAAGGAAAAAAGTTATTTCCGGTACTAATTGGTTCGGCTCAACGCTAAATCAATATCAGCGTATCCCTGCGCCTGCTGACTCAGGTCTGGAGTCTCTGTCAGAGCACGGGCCGGTACCTCGGAAAAGGGAGGGAGCTGAAAATAAGAGCGAGGAATAATGGCTTGTTTAATGAGTGAGCGACCCCAGTCTGCAGTCATTTGAGGGGAAAAAGGGGGACACCCCTGATTGAAGCAGAGGCCTGGACACGTCTCAGACAACAACAGCCGGTCCTCTCACCGACGAACCGAAAAGGAATGTTTGACTTAATTGCACAAGCGGGCCTTACATGGCCGTTTCCCTGCACAGAGGTTGAGATGAGTGTCGAGACATGATCGCAAAATGTCATGCTAAACCTTGTCGTGTAAAGTAATTCATTTCCTTTAACTCATTATCAAATGTCCTTTTTAAATGATGTATAAATGCCTTTTATCCTTGAGTCTGATCGTCATGACACGTCGGTAAAAATGATTAAAATCAGAAAATCGCGCAAAAGAAGATCCGCTGTACTTCTGGGTGATGCTTTATTTCAGATTTCAGTGATATCATATTAAAACGTTGTGGGAAACAAGCTGAACAAACAAATCTTTTTAGCTCATCTGTCATGCCAGGAGGCCACCTGTAGGGTTGTGGAACTCAATCGTTGAATTGTTTCGCTTATTCGACGATGAACTCGTGTAGTCATTGCACGATTACACCGCCAGCCTGAGTAAACAAATGGCGCTGAAAATACAGCCCTCTCTGCAAAGACTTTGAGGAAAGTTAACACAGAACAGGAGGGTTTGGCAACGCGTTACAGAAAAAAAAAACATTTTAGTCATCTGCCATTTAGAAAAAAATTGTGGTAATTAAATTTTATGCTGCTTTTAGATCCCTCTGCTAGATACGTGGTTGCTGCAGGAAAAGTTGGCAACAATCAACAATTTTTTGATTGACAATTTTTTTTAATATCCGTTTCATTCTTCAATTCGCCACAGTTGAAATTTGAAATCAAAATGGCCTCCACAGACACGGACACCCGGAGGATGTTTTTCGGAGGACACTCACAGCCAGGTGACGTTTGGAGAGAGTTGAGGAACGTCCTGAAGGCCGACGGCCACGCACTCCATGTCTGTCCAAATACAGTCACACTTCTCTGGATACAACTGCAAGACTGAACACAAAAAACACAATTAACACACCTTCAACAGCATATGCACATATACAGTATGTGTGTGTGTGAGTGTGTGTGTGTGTGTGTGTACTGATGTAATTAAACACACTTACTTACAGCACTCATGCAGGATGTCAGTGTCCATGGTATAAGTAACCGGAAATCTTTCACCGAATAAATCCGCCCACCCTATGTTGTCCCCTGCAGAGTCAAACAAAGAATATAATCAACCGTGCAGGTTCATGCTTTCATTAGGTCCTTTTCACTGCTGGAAATGTGAAAACGTATTGACAGAGGACCTGCGGAAAGCACAGCGCTGTTTCGAAAAACTAGTCAAGCATCTCTCAAGCAGATGAATTGGTGCGTCACGGCGTGCACCGCGGCCCCGCAGACAAACCCCGGTTCATGAGCCGACCGCCTGAGACTCGCCCGCGGTCGTCATCGACACACGAGCCAAGTGACCCGGAGCCGGGGTGGTGGGTATTTAGTCCACTGCTTTTGTTGGATCACCATAACTGACTGTTGTTGTTTTGCCCTCCAAAATAACAACACGAATCATTCATTCGGTCTTTGAGAGCCACCAAAGAAACTGACTCTAAAATGAATTAACATTTCGTGTCTTCCTTTCATTCATTCGCTCATTATCTACACCATTTATCCTGTCATCAGGGTCGCTGGAGCTTTTCCCAGCTTGTCACCGAGGGAGAGACGAGGCTCGCAGGGCCACGTGTAGAGACGTATTCACTCTGGGGTGAAACGTCTTCAAGTGAAGAAATTCAATTCCAGTTGCCACGACAAATATCGACATGAAATCACCGGGACCTGAGTGACCGAGATCTTCCACAGGAATTCACTCTCTTACTCACACGTGGGAGGATAAGATGTTTGTCCCACAATGGGATGACAGAAGAAACCTTACAGCTCTGATCGATATTTAGTTTGAACCAAATATCAGCATCTTGGAAAGTATCTTCAATCAAGCCGTCGCAGATTTTGCAGACGAAGGCAAAAATCCACAATATCTCCCCGGAATTGTATGAAAATGTCAAAAGCCGCAGAAGAGTTTAATGGATTCTGGACAGGCCAGATATGATCGACCTCAATCGAATGTTATTGAAAAAAAAAAAAAGCCAAAAAGTGTTTGTCCAAGAAAGCAGCGGACAACCCTTGCCCCCGCCGGCACAGACAAACAGGTTGGGGGCAAAAACGAAAATTAATGAGCCTCAGCTCAAATATAGATCTTATTTAATAAAAGACAGATTTCTCATCTCGAATGGAACGCAGAGCTTCAACATTTCCTGTCAAACAGCCTCTGTCTGACTGGAGGCCAGCACATCCTGTGTGCACGTCAGCCTCCGCTCATCACAAGCAGCAGCTGAATGCTATCGCAAATTTAAACCAATAAAGATAAAAAAAAAAAAACAACAACATGTGAGCGATGTGGAGGAGGTGTCCTTTTGTAACTATCACGCTGAGCTATTTCTGTCAAATAAGCAAATAATAATTTCTCTGTTATATTTTGTCTCCACCACTGATAACGTCCACTGTAACTGTAGTATAATAGCAATAATCCACCCCCACACATACACACACACACACGACTAATATCTACAAAGCCCGGCTACAGCAACAATTCTTCAGTTTTATTCTTGTTCTGCCCTAAATCTGATACAAATTTGGAACAGGCTCGCTCCCTTAAATCATGCACAAAGTTCACCAAGATCAAGATCGCTCATAGCCCATATTTGGGAGGGTGGGGGCGGAGGGGGGCCGGGGAGTCGAGTCCCAGACAAGTTGTGAGATGCTAGATAACCACACACCGTGAGTGCGTGTGGTGTGTTTACGTGTACTACTAAATGTCGTCGAGCACGCGGCTACGCCAACGGCAGGGCTCCGATGTCAAGCCCACCGTCGGGACGGAGAGAGACGATGACTCAGTTTTTGTGAGTCACTTCTTATTCCAGCACGAGCTGTGAAATCAACCACCTGAGCGGGGAGATTAGAAAGGGGACGACTTCGCATGAGGGAAGAAATTGGGATTCAGGCAGTTCAAGAGCGAGGTTGAGTTAAAACCTTAAGCAAATTAATAGGACTGTGCTGTGTCTGAAGTTTCCCATTGCTGTTTGAGAAAGGCACCCAGAAACTATATTTGAGGCCTGAAACTTGGAATTTTTTTGTCCTGCCAGCACCGCAACCACAGTTTTCATTTTTGCTATTTCTGCATCTAATGATATTCACTGCCTGGAAGTCAATGCCTTCAGGATAAGAGGTTCATCGCTTCTAATGTCTAATTTGCTGTTAAAACCCATGTGTTTACTGGAGGGAGAAGATCTCTATGCCTCAAGGAAGGCAAGAGATCGCCGTTGAGAGGAATTCCCCAAAATTAACGGCAAGTTGGCGCAGGAAACTTTCGGACTATGACGCCGTGCGTGACTGAGCTCTCGTCTGTCCCGCTTTGCAAAATCTCTGGTGTTGCTGCGACGCGACGCAAATGAGGAGATTCTCTCACGTCCTCTCTTTCTCCGTCAGGCTCTAGTTCTCGCTCCTTAATTAAACCCCGTGACGGTGACTGCGGCGTCAACAAAGCTCTACAGTCCCTACCGGACTGAAAAGAAACTGCGTTTGAGGATCTGCAACATCTAAAACACAACATCGAGGTTGGGAAGTACTTCAATTTAAACTGAATATCCTCTTATTTGAACACACAAATGCACTTTTATGTCATTCTTTGCAACATCAAATCATATACCGTAAATTCCCGGCATATGAGCCGCTACTTTTTTCACACGCTTTGAGAACTGCGGCTTTTACAACAATGCGGCTAATTTTACAGATTTTCAGAGGGTAATTTCCTTAAATTAAACCATTTCGGCAAACCCACTTGCATTTACGATAATTCTTCTCATCAGCCATTTTGTGGTTTGTGAACATTTTCAAGTTCTGGCTGTCGAAAAACGAAATAGAGTTGCTGCACGGAAGTTCGGCATCTGTTCTGAAAAAAAGCATTTGCGTTACGTACCAGTAGTAGATGTTACCGTCATTTATTTAAATAAAAGTATTCCAAAAAAAATCTTTCCTGTTACATCTGGCTTTGTTTATATCTCATGTTTCAACCTGCGGCTTATTTATGTACAATTTCTTTTTTCTTTATAGGCGCGGCCTATACTCTGGAATTTACGGTATGTGGATATACACTCTCTATATTCATAAACAAGCCTTTTTTTTTTTTATCCCAGAACATTTGTAAGATAAGAATAAAAGCGTCACTTGTGTCACAAGCTTACCACAGCGCTGCTCATCCGCTCCATTGGGACAGTCTTTGTGTCCGTTACACTGCAAGGCCTGGGGGAGGCACTCGCTCATATTCCCACATGGGAAATGACCCAGCGGGCAATGAACCTCAATGTCTCCACCGGATGCCGTTGTTGCTAAGGGACAAACGGAGGGGATGGGAAGACATGTGAATAAATTGTTTCAGAGGTATGATGTATAAGTGACAGGAAAGTTTCACTTCTTATTTGTCCTAAAAAAAAAAATTACAGAAATAAATGTAAATGCTTTTGAAATAAATCAGTGGTTCCCAAATCTTTTTGTACCATGCATGAAAATGTTTCTGCAGAACGGTTAGAGGCACTGGGGGTTCAAATAATAAAAACTTTTGTAAGTTCACAGTATTTCATCTGAATACAACGGTTACACTTTATTTTAGGCAATTACAATATTAAATGCAGCGGCAAGGCGAAGGAGGAAACAGTCATTTTTCATAATAAGATCCCGAAGGTCTAATGAAAAAAGGAACATTTGTACCAAGAAAGAGTTTCTTTGCGGACCGGTGCTGGTGGTTTGGGACCACTCAATTAGATCATAACTCCATTACCATACAATAACAGGATATAAAATAAAAGTTTTATCCTGCTCTCAACGTCGGGGGGAGGGACATACAACCATTCACTTTCCCATTGACATGGGAAGAGTCTCCATTGAACCTTCTTTTGACTCAAGAACTTTTATTATACCGACATAATGAAATTTTAACGGGACTCCTGGCAAGAGATACGCATAAAAAGCAGGCACAAACATGTTGAGTAGACAAACTACAGTAGAATAAAAATAGATGATAGCAGCATAAATATAGCTGATAGCAGTAAAAGGACATAAAAAATAAAAAAAATAAAAAGACGGGAGTATGTGCTGCATGTTTTTGAATTGCGGTAGGAAAACTGAGGAACCCACAAAGACACTGGGGAGAACCTGCAGATTCCACACAGAGCCCTTCAGCCAAAACCAAACCAGGAACGCTCTTTTTAGCTTCAACACTTTTCGTCATCAAAAATGAACTCACACTACTTCTAAAAAAACATTATGGTCGACATATTTTTGCCAGAAAAAAAACTTTTAAAATGTTATTGTAAATATTTCAAAATTGAAATCAATTTGTTAAAAGAAAGATCACCAACAGACGAAATGCACTTTCCTTTAACCTTGTGATTCTATATCATTACAACAAAATAATCTAAATAATGTAATAACCAGACGGTAGGAGTACACAGAGATTATCTTCTTTCTTCCATCTTATCTCCAATCTATGCATCCTTTGCCATACCATCATCAACCCCCAACTCCCCAACCCCAAGGCCACTGGAGTCCAAAAAACTCAACAGCCAGGAGGGAAAAAGGAAAAAGAACACGTCAAGCAACACTGTGCCTTAAAAAGACTAGTCCGCCACAAGACTCAATAATCCGTATAAAGAATGATTTGAGCTTTAAAACACAAACGCTCCATTATTTCTTGCCAGAGCCCACAGAGGCACCAACGACATCTGAGACAGGCATGAACATTCATTTCTGTCTCTTTCGCCTAGCGTGCAGTAAATTCAACGGTTTCCACAGGCCATCGGATGAAATGCGACGTCTTGAGGCTCAAGAAATGCGTTCCGTTTGTGTTCATTTATGCCAAATAAGTATTCAGTTGGTTATTATTTTGAATCTGGATCTGGGTCTTTACCCCTCAGGTTAATAGAGTACCAGGGGAGTGTAAGCATGATGGCGGCACCAGATACAACTGTATTCCCGGAGATTTGGAATTTAGTCTGTTTTATCCTTCAATTTTCAAGATTTTTTTGTGCAGCTATTGAAGACAGGCAAGTTTGGCTGTGGAAGAAAAACTACCGGTAAATGATAAAGTGTCGATGGTGTGGCTTCGGCCATTTATACGGTACAGCTGCCTTTTTCACACACCCAACATATATATATATATATCAGTTTCCAAAAGCATAAAAAACAGATTAAACAGATAAAATATAGGGTGACACTAAAAGTGCAGGACAATAAATAAGTGCGTACAAAATAAAAACAGTAAACTGCAAGATAAAACAGCACACCAAACCCGTTAAGACCATTAAAAGACAGAGTTGTATCAATCTCTACCGTCAAATTAAAAGACCATTTCAGTACATGCTATTAAAGATATTAGTGTTTCCTCAATAACCCTCTGTATACTACCTGAGTGTCCCTGAGTGTTGTTGTTTTCCCCCTTGCTCTACCCCTATACTTTTGCTGATGATTTTTAGAATTACTTGCTCAATGTATGCGGTTACTAATGTTACGTCTCGGCCTCCTTGACTCGCGACTGCATCCCATTACTAGCCGTCAGTGAGGCCTTAAAAGCCATAGCCTTTAGTCCCAGCGGTTGCCGTGTCGGTCTCAGCTTTCTTTCTGTTCTCCCGCACCCTCTTTCCGTTCCCTCGAGCTTTCTCTTTCCCGTCTTCCTTCCTCAGCTCTGTATGAATGTCTCTCGTTTTGTCATGTTCCCTTCTTTTTTCTCTTTCCTCCCTGCGCCACTGACAGAATTTAAATTCCTCCCGCCGGGCCACCCGGTCCCGGCTCCTGGTCCCCTCTATGAATTTCCCGGCCCCGTCGACGGATGCCAGCGTTCCCCCCCGGTGCCGACTCTACACCTCCAAGACGAACTGTTCACCACGGTAACGTTTTTTTTTTCGATCTCTCTCCCTGTTGGTGCGGGGTCTTGTGCTGCGTGTGGGTCCCAACAAACACTTTCATAACAACTAACTGCCCATTTACTCATGGCATATACTTCTCCTTCTCCTTTCAGATTCAGGGGTCGCCACAGCGAATCCACCTTTTCCATCTAACCCTATTCTCTGTATCCTCCTCTCTCACACAACTAACCTCATATCCTCTCTCACTACGTCCATGAATCTTCTCTTTGGTCTTCCTCTAGACCTCCAATTCCGGCATCCGTCTAATAATATATTCACTATCCCTTCTCTCTACGTGACCCAACCATCTCAGTCTGGCTTCTCTGACCTTCTCCAAAACATCTAACATGTGCTGTTCCTCTGATAGACTCATTCCTGATCCGATCCATCCTGGTCACTCCCAAAGAGAAACTCAACATCTTCATCTCTGCATACTGTATAAAACTTACACTCCATGGCAAATACAGTGTGTCAGTATAAATTACTTTGTCTGTACAATACATGACTGTCCTGGAAAATTAGAATATTGTGATAAAGTTCTTTATCATCTGTAATGCAATTTAAAAAAAAACAAAAATTACTTTTTCATGATATTCTAATATTTTGAGATAGGATTTTTGAGTTTTCTTAAGATGTGATCCATAATCAGCAATATTAAAATAATAAAAGGCTTGCAATATTTCAGTTGGTTTGTAATGAATCCAGTCCTGACAGTCCTGTACAAGACAAAATGTTTTATAAATGTTTTAAAGGGGTCTATATTTGACTACACCTAATAAAACATTAGAAAATGATACTAGGTGATTAACAAGGCGGAGGTCTTGTATCGACCAAAAAAATGAACAAACACGATAAAGATGACTGTGTAGGTTTTGAAACACTCACATCATTCAACCGCATTGCTCATTATTTGAATTAGCTACATTTTATATTGTATTTCTTTCCTGGGAGGCCAGATTTAATGCTGCGCTTTTCTTTTCAGATATCGTGACTCCAGAGGTTATCACAGCTCTTCCCGCGATGTGTTGACCACGGCGAGCAGTCCGTGTTCCCCTGAACACAAAGTCCTTGTAATGTTCCAACAAGCTACACTTGGTTTGTGGGAGCAGTTGCTCCAGCTGCAACATATTAAATTATCACTCTGCAAAAACTCAGCCGTGCATGTAATCTCTCTGATTTGTTTCAGTTTTTTTTGTGTTCCTAACACACACGAGTCCTCATACCGCTTTTCAGTGACAATTATGATTGTGAAAAATGCGGCGTATTGATTAGCGCTTCCACGTCACAGCGAGAAAGTCCCCGGTTCAATTCCGACAGGGAGCCTTTCTGTGAAGAGTTTGCATGTTCTCACACACCCGTCAATTGTTGTATGTCTCAATATGTGGCCTTGTGTTCAACTGGTTCAGGGTCAACCCTGCCTCTCGCCCAAAAACAGTGGGCTCCAGCACCCCTGAGAGCAGGATAAGCGGTAAAGATAATGAATGAATATTATTATTCTGACGTTTTGGAATTCAAACCTGCAAAAGTACATTCGAACGTATATTGAATGTGAAATGAAAAAAGGAAAAATCAACAGCGTGGATGTTGTCTGCCAGCTACGGAACATCATTTGAAATAGAGGAGAACAAAACCTGGCGAGTTTAATTCCGTTTTATATTCAGGAACACTTGTCACCAAAGTCGACACGGAGTGACGCAAACTTACGTCACTCCGCAGCCTAGTTTGCGTCAATGTACGAGGTAATTTGAAGATACCCTCTGCAAATGTTGACTAAATTAACACGTGGGACATTTTGGTAAATTTCATCTATAAGGTGCTGAAGGGGCAGCAGAACAATCATGTTTAAAGGCCATTCCCTGTGATTCCCAGCTGAAGGAGCGGCTCCTCATGGATGCACAGATAGAGGCAGGTGCGGATCGGCCTTCATTATCTATACAGCTGCAGTGCCGTAGCCTACGGAAGAAGAGTGTTCTGTACAGTTGAGCTGAGGAGAAGAGGCGTTACTCTCTAAATGGATTAAAGTGAGTTCCCCCACAAAGCAAAAGGAGTCGTAGTTAATTTCCTTTCCAGCCCGGAGAGCTGAGCTCAACCCGCCTGGATGTTTGTTTGCGAGCCACTGTAGGCTGATGTGCGACCGTCAAAATGCATCCAGCTGTTATGACAGTGTACGATAATCTCTTATTTTGTCGACGCTGCAACCGAGTAAATGCAAAAGCGTGAGTATCGCGGTAAAACGTTCCCTTTTTGAGGATGTTTATAGCTCTGCTGTGTTCATTGCATGTTATGTCTCTCGACTCTTCAGATGTCGTGGAAACCAAACGCGCAGTGCCTCAGTCGGCGCACTGGGTGAACACCAATCTGAGGATCGGAGCGTTGAAATCATCACTGAAGCAGCCAAAAAATCGTGTTGTAATTTGGCAGATTTTTCAACCTGACAATCACTCGGCCGGCGGATTTAGTCTGAGCGCTTTCAGTACTTTGTGTCGACATTGTGGACCGATTCTCCATAATCCCTCAGGCCGCCGTATCAACTTTAAATCACACTCTTTCACTTGGATCATTGGGAAGTTGCATGTTAATCTGGTCAGATGTGAGCGCTTTAGACATCGGATCTTCCCGACCGCGGAGCGTCTGTTTTGACGCCAACTCGAGAACCAAGCGGCGAGGTCACCTGACGGGATTTCAGCTGTCATTTCGCTCTTCGTTTCTGTGTCAAGTCAACAAGACGCTCAATAGAAACATACAAAATCAGGAATCCTGACGCGCTGATTTTGCATTTTGAAATTAAAAAGGATGATCCTGAGACTAAATGTTTGAAAGGAAAATAAAAAATGCCCGAGAGCAGATCTCGTCTGGACCTTGGAACGTCATGTTAGTAATATTTATGAGAAAGGTCGAAGCAGCTGTTCACAGCTGCAGTCGTGTCTTGTATTATTTCACAAGAACACCACACCATCCGTGACTCGGCCGATTATTAATTTTTGTCCTTTCCCCACTCGAGGTTACATTCATAAAACCGCCCGGTGATAACGGAGCAGATAATCCAGGAAAAAAGTTGATTTGGAAGCCGAACGCAACGATTCTGAAAGATGGAGGATGAGAGGGCGTGACCGAATGAATCCACAAGAAGACCGATGAAGAATGCATTTGGAGAAGACTGAGGAGGAGGAGGTGTGTTTTGAGTTTGCGGTGAAAGAGAATGTGAAGTGAGGTGGTGTGAGTGAACAGGATGCAGGCGAGAGGGTTTGATGGAGGAGGGTGATCGGCTGCGGCAAGTGTCATAAGGAAAAGAGGGAAAAGAAGAAGACACTAAATTTCCTTCTGCATCTGCATAATCCAGAGATGCCACCGTCACTTTATTTATATGTAATATATATTCTTTTGTTTCACTTTCTCATTTTTATAATTTCTTTTAAATCTGTATTTTGTGTCTATGTATATGTCTCTACAGTATATTTGAGCGTCGAGTAAGGCACATTAAATAAAATATATTATTGTTATTACGAAAAAGTGTGGAGACAAATATCTTAAAATGTCTTTAAAACCTTGAAATGACTGAATACTTTCCATCAGATACCTAATTTGACAACCCCGGGGAACCCAAATACATAATAACATCGAGATCAACATTCTCAGATTATCTTAAAAGGGAAAAATATATATATATACATATATATATATATATGCAAAATACAGTGCATTTGAGTATATATAAATATATACATATATATATATATATACACACTCAAATGCTCTGTATTATGCAAATACATATATACACTCAAATGCACTGTATTATGCAAATATATACATATATATATATATATGCATAATCTCAGGAAACAATTCAAACATATGTATATATATATATATATATATATAAAATATTTGCTTTCCTTCGCTGAAACCGTACAGTCATTCTTTTAGAAGATTATTGAAAAACACCTTATTTGGAGTTGGACTTGGATTAGATGCTCGGATTAGGATTAATGAAGCGGCTGAGTCATGTGACACGGAGACGTCGCCTTGTTTACCTGTGCCGCCGGTCAACCGGATGAGGAAGAGGATGACAAGCACGTCCACGCGTGAGATCGAAAGTTTTCCCCCACGCATGTCGTCGAGGTTAATCCACGCAGGTTTCCCTACGCGCATGAAGTCGGGAGTCGGAGTGTTACCGGACGGAGGAGACCGGGGAGCCGCCGGTCCGTCCCAGGCGCACTGTGCGCAAGCGCGCAGGAACCCCGCGAACACGCCTCCGAACTAAGAAAGATGAAGAAACTTCAACCACCATCCATCTATCTATCTATCTATCTATCTATCTATCTATCTATCTATCTATCTATCTATCTATCTATCTATCTATCTATCCATCCATCCATCCATCCATCCATCCATCCATCCATCCATCTATCTATCTATCTATCCATCCATCCATCCATCCATCCATCCATCTATCGATCTATCTATCTATCTATCTATCTATGGTTGCGTTCTTTGAATTAACACATGCATATGAAAATGAATACTGAGAAATATATTCTAAAAGAATCAATATTTCCCTCACAGCGAGGAGGTCCCTGGTTGGTGGAGTTGCATGTTCTCCCCTTGCGTGTGCAGGTTTTCTCCTACAGTCCAAAAACATGCGCAAGGTTCACTGGAGACCCTGCCGTGCCCAGATGTGTGAATGAGAGGGTGAAGGGTCGTATGCGTCTCTGCGTGGCCCTGCGATCGGCCGGCGACGGGTCCGAGGTGAACCCCGCTTAGGCTCCAGCATCCTCGCCGGCCTGTGTGCAGGATAAGCGATACAGATAATGAATGAATGTTCGGTGTTCAATTCTGTCTTCCGTCTCTCTCATTGCACACACAAGGCTTTTTTTAAACTTGGTTTTAAGGACAGCATGATCACTTGTCATTTTGGAGTTGATATTGATGAGCTAAAATGAGTTTCATAGGTTTTTTTTTTTTTTGCAAAAATTAACATGAGGGAAAATGTATGCACATACATTGGCACGTATGAGAGATGAGATGAGATGAGATGAGATGAGATGAGATGAGATGAGATGAGATGAGATGAGAACAGCTTTATTTATCCCGAAGGAAATTGTTGTGCCAGAGTTTCAAGTAAAAACATAACAGTAATAGATAATAGTAGAAAGGAGGAAGAATAAGAAATACAATGAAAAATAAATTGTCTTAACTGTTAACTGTATGCTTGTTAAAGCACTGTATGCTTGTGGAGGTTCTCAGTCATCCAGGACAGGGGGAATTCTTGTTGAGATCTTCTTGCCGCGGCTACTGGACTCAAATCTTTTTCACTTGAAGGTGTTTCACCCCTCGTCTGAGAGGCTTCTTCGGCTCTGGAGCCTATTCAAGTTAAAATCGGACTGGCGTATCCTATCCAGGCTGTCGCTGCGTGAGAGGCAGACCTATGGAAGCATCTCGGATGAGGTGTGAAACGTCTTCAAGGGAAGAAATTCAAGGCCAGTCGCCAGGATAAGAAGATTTCGACGAGAACCGGCCATGACCCGGATGACTGAGAACCTCAGTTTCTGCCCGTGCACTGTAAACCCAGGAGGCCAAGCAGCTCCAGCTTTAGCCCCCTGCGCTCATAGACTGTTTTTGTTGCTTTGTTGAATAGCGCCATCAGAATGCTACAACAGATAGAGCTTCAGTAATCTAGTCCCTTTCATTTGGGCCGCGTTGGCTGTCTACCCTCTGTGTTTCAGTGGATGGACTTCTACCGCTGCCTCTTTATGAATGTTGGAGTGAAAAGGACATTTTCAGTACTTTCAACGGGTCCTCGCCATCTGCCATCCCGTCTACGTTACGAGGTAACGGCTCGGTCCTGGTCCGACAGACAACTGGAAACGCCCCCCCCACAACCAGTGAAGGTTGCATCGGTAAAGCTGTTCCAGCACAATCCTGGCGTCTGGGACAGCAAAGTACCTACAAAAGCAAGAATTTTTTCAACCGTCATCTTGAAAAATTAGGCTGAATTGCACCCGATGTTTGTATTTCACATCCTGGAAAAGAACACGTGGGTCTCGCTAAAACGGATCTCCGTACAAGTCCAAATCCCGTGCGTTCGTTGAGGACAATTTTTCTTCAAATTTCCAGAAATGAATATGCCCATAAAGCGTCGCCGCCTCTCTGGGCTCGGACGACAGGCTCGAGTCTTTTTAGGTGCGGTTCTACCCCTTTCGGGAATAAGAGTTCACAAAGACGGTGCGTTTACGCCCATCTATAAACTTTTAATTATATCTTAATCACCGTGAATCGGGCCGGGAAATAAATTATCATTCTTGGAAAAGCCGGAGGGCGGGAAGTTTGGGGAAATGATATGACAAAGCACATGACATGATTTTGCAAAACCAACACTGTTAAAATTCCCTAGCCTGGTCTAGTTTCCTGTAGAAACTTTCCCAGCTCCAGGTGCAGCGCCGAGCTTCCCCTCCCCCGGGGAAGTGTCGCCCTGCGATCGGGCAACGCGGTTCGAACCGAACCTGGATCGTTCCAAGAGTTGGGGAACAGACACAAAGGACAAAAGCCTGTTACGAATATTCAGTATTGGCGCTCCCTTTCTGGAAGGAGGTCAATGTTTTTAGATGAATGAAATTGAATTACAGTTGCAGTGTCCTTGGGGTATTTGACAAGGAAAAACACATGCAAGCACATTCATCCACTCTAATTCATCTAATACAGTGATAGAGGACACTTTGTTTTTCTTTCGGTAAAAGTTTCCTTCTCCAACGGAGAGGGATTAGAGCTTTTTAAAGCCTTTTACTCATTTTGTTTAAATCATTATCCAAATGGGGCTGCACGGTTGTGCGGCAGTTAGCGCTTCCACCTCACAGCAAGAAGGTCCCCGGTGTGCCGGTTTCCTCCGGTTTCTTCGCTTTCCCCCCCAAAAACAACGCTGCAAGTCGAGCGGAGAAATTGCACAGATGTCTGAATGAGACAGTGAGTGGTTGTACGTCGAGGATGAACCCTGCCTCTCACGTCCCGCGTCCCTGAACTGCATATGAATAATAAATGAATGAATATTTTGGTGTTATTTTTCTTGGTGAAATACAAATAAATGAAATTATAACAACGTACTGTAAGTAATGTTCACATAAACAAGGTAAATATGGAAATTTCACTTGCGACCGCCTCGGGTTCGGTGGATATTTCTCGAAAAGGTCAATCGTGGACTGTTCAAGGAGACCCCATGATCCACAAGGGGGCCCCCAAGACGACCTTTTTTCCTAACTTCCGCAGCTTGCGTCATGCGACTGACAAACATTTTAATCAATTTTACCACTCTTAATTTAAAATGTTAAAAATATAGACACTTTTGATTATTTTGGCAAGTAGGAGTCTGGTAGTGTCTGGAAGACATCAGGTGTGGAGAAAATTCACTGTCTGCAGTTCACCTGACTGACAGCGTGCACGTGTGGGAGGAGCAATAAGAGACACCTGCCAGTCACACGCTGCCGCCGTCTGTCCAACACTTAGATTTTAACTGGGACAAAAAACCCAAACGGATCACAGTTCCAAATACCACTGCTTCAAAATGTAAGCTGTTGATTTTTAACAATGGGGTTAAAATGTGTAATAATTACATCAACATGGGGGCTCTTCTGGAATACTTGAAGGGCTCGCCTCGGCATCTGCTGCTGATTCCCTACTGGTTGCACTTGGAAATGAAGAAATCCACACTTTTATGAGATGAGATTATCTTTTATGATGACACTGTCTTTTATCCATGCATTCATTTGTTCATCTATACCAGGGGTCGGCAACCCGCGGCTCTTTCATCCTTACACTGCGGGAAAATAAATCATAAGTATTTAGTTGAAGTGTATTTTATTTGTGTCAGTTCCTTTTTTTAAATTTTAGATCTAAATTGGAAGACTGTTGTGATATGAAATATTAAAATAAAATGATATTTATATATTTTTGGACACTCAAAATATACGTCACACTCGCGGAAGCCGGCACACCAGCCACGACACCGTCAATTCGTCAAGACTTTCAACCACAGGTAGGCAAAATACGAAAAAGCAATACATACAGCGATACCTTTTATTTTAGATGTCAAATAGTAACTGCGGCCCCCAGTGTTTTCTTTACTGTGGAAACCGGGTCCAAATGGCTCTTTGGGTGTTGAAGGTTGCCGAACCCTGATCCATACCATTTATCCTGCACTCAGGGTTGCAAGGACGAATCACGCTTCCTCATTATTTCCAAGACGAATGTGCTGATAGTCAATTTCGGGAGGAGAAATCGGATATTCAGCCGATCCTCATCAACATAGTGGACTTCACTCATATTAATGAGGACCTGAAAAAAGCACACAAAGGCTGCATTTCCTAAGGATACTTAGGTGGAACAACCTCACCAAGAAGATGTCCTTTTATTGCTGCACTGAGGAGTCCCGTCCTGAGTCACGGCATCTCACCGTGGTTCACCTGCAGCACAGTAGCAGAGAGGAAGGCACTGCAGAGGACCATAAACAGCGCCCCAAAAATTATCAGTCATCCTGTCCCGTCACTTGAGGACACCTATAACACGCTGCCTCAGGAGAGCCCATGGAATCTTCCTGGATCCATCCCACCCCGGCAACCACCTACTCCGACGGTTGCCCTCAAGGAAGCGGTTTAGGACAATCAATGCAAAAACAAGCAGATTGAAAAACAGTTTTTACCCCAGAGCGGTCATCGGCATAACCTTGAATGTGCAATAAACCCTAAAGAACGCGCACACCTACACACATACATACTGTTTTTTTTTTTTTCCTTTAACTTTTTTACTTTTTTACTTCTACTTATTTATCTAATCATTCTTCTAGATGTTATTTGTGTTGTGTCCTGGCTTTTAGGGTTGGTTTGTGTGTTTGTTTTTGATTACACTGAATCTGAGACCCCGCTATCTCTACATTTCATTGCACTCTTACACACACACACACACACAAACACACACAAGCATACACACACACACAGACACCGCTTGCCCAACAATCTGTTTCTATACTATTTCTAAACCGCATAAACCATATTACAAATAAAATCTTGTACGAAATGTAGTTATTGATAACAAGCAGAAACCTGCGTCCGCTAAATTGTTCTTAACATAAGAATCGAAACATCCCTACTTTTTAAAACATAATTAGAGATGAGCTAATCTTGTTTTTCCCCCACAGCATGGGATTAGCAACGTATCAGCAGCGTGGAGGATCAACAAAGATGACAGAAGCATCTGAGGAAAGCAATAAATAATGAGAAGGAAACCAATGTAAATCCCTAGGGAATATAGACAATGTATTTTACATATATTAAACCTACATAAATATTATAGTGTGGAGAATGTAAAATTATGAAGCAATGACTGCGTACAATTATACACCTCACAGTGTTTCCTCCATCAGGGATGACCATTTGCCCTCTCTCCTCCACTCACACAGCCTCTCCATCAGCTGAGGGGGACGCTGGAGGACAGAGCTGGCACAGCAAAATAAAACACACACACACACACACACACACACACACACACACACACACACACACACACACACATTCACACACACTCTCAATGACTGGAGTCCGCATAGAGATCCCGAGTTGTACGTTTCAGTGACTCTAATCGATAAGCCTAATTGTTAAACATAACCTTATTTTTCACTTCGACCATTGACTCCAGAAATGACAGGTTCCCACAATAGAACCCTCGGAAATGAACGCCATGACAATAACACTGGTGTTCATAACCAATACCTGCCTTATCCATAAACACCACTTGATATGACTTGATATGATTGTAAACACAGTCACAAAGGCAAGATATTATGTGAGCTGCTGAACCACAATGTCCTATTTTTCAAAGAATTACCATAACATGTATCATATGCAAATTTCTACTCTTTCTTCTTTCTTCCTCTTCCATTCTGTTTTTTCCATTTCAGATTTGACCAAAAATGGGAATTAGCGTTGGCATTCCCTATTTTAATCTACTCAATCTATACTAGTAGTGGTAAGTAACTTACAATATCTGAATGAAAAGGACAGAGAAATTATTAATATTGAGGTAAAAAAAAAACAAAAAAAACACCAATAACAAAGGTTATCATTTATGAGGATTTTTCTTCATGTATAGATTAGTGACCTCCCAACATTGGAGAAGTAGTGTCTGATAATAGCTGACTGTTCAGGTGTATCTTAACCCTTAAACCTATGGACCAGTGTTCTTATTTATGCTATTTTTTTTTTACTCATCAGCTCCCACTGATGGTGTTAGATGAGAATTGAAAGGAACCTACGGAGACGTTTGTTCAAGTACTTTCAGGCAGAGATAGGGCGCTAATCACTGGGATAATTCATTTTTCTGTCCGTTATATTAATGACGTTAGACGATTACGACGTGGTGAAAGCAGCCTTACGAGAGAGTTGAAGATATTATCTCTATTTGACTGAGTTAGATGCTTTTCTTTGTGTTTTTTTTTTTTTTGTTTTATTTTATTTTTCACTTGCTATGGAGGAAATAAATGACCTATAAAGATTATTGTATAATGTATATCTTGTTATGAGGTTTTGTAAGAATGTGTAAAACTCTGTTAAGGAACCTGTTCTAATAAATGTTCAAAAAAAAAAGAAAAAAAGAAAGCAGCCTTTGCATTATTCACGGCACAGTATAAACTTCAGCCTTGTTTGTGTGCGTGTGTGTGTGTGTGTTTGTACTTCTCCGAGGACTTCAATCATTCGGACATGAGTAAACAAAAAGTGATAAAGTGAGCTGTTAAAATGATAAAGTATTTACGGTTTAAATGCTCGCTTGTATCCATGTGAGAAATTCCATCAGCAGAAACTGAACAAAAAAGGTTTTTGCAGGTTGCATTTCCTCCTGGGGCATCAACATCTCCAAGTATATTTCTGCCGTTGTCGTCTCTCATGCACGGTAAGTAAGCTGCTTAGAAATTACGCTCTTCGAGCATAACTCCAGATCTATCCGTGATTGAGGTTTTTAGAGTTTTGGAAAAACCTGGAAAAACGATAGAAAATTTAATAACTGATCACAATCTTGTACAAGTCAACACATCTTTAGAGTTCATTTTACCTCATTCTGTAAATCACAAACTTGAAATGTCATTACACGAGTATCTCAAAATGTATAAAACAATATTTGCAAATCAGTGGGCGAGTAACTGCATGTTAATGTGAGTCCAGCATTTGCATTTTAAATTTACCACAGATAAACAACAATAATAAGAACAAGGACATAAATATAATATTATCCAAATAAAAGAAGGTAACAGTTGCAGATGAGTGAATGGTATAATGCTACCAGAACTTAAGTTAAGGATTTCAGTTATTTATTGGTAAGTTAGCCAGTTGAATCCTATTATGAAATCACCTATATCTGGTTAGATAACATGAATATTTAGTCAGCGTCATCAATGGATTCAAAACCGATTAAGAGGTTTGTGGATATTTGACACAACTGATACCACAATATAAATTATACTATCACTAAAGGAATAATTCCGTGTTCAGAAAAATGGCCTAAACTAAAAAGTGCCAGCACTTCAGCTGTGTATTATTTATTCCTTACACAAAGAAATGTCACCTCAAAATCCAAGACCATGACAAAACTATGATTGAATTCAGAGAATACATATTGGTCACTTCACATCCGCTTTAAATAACATCCAATAAAAATACAGTGGTATGGTGAAATGTCAGTCATAGAGACTCATAGAGACTATAATTAAATATCACAATCTTGGAGGTTGAAAATCTAAACCCCGGTGCTGATCAGGTCCTCATCAACAACCAATTTGTCTGATAGTGTGTGTTTTAACAGGTGACTGATCAATAATCAGTGATGACGGACAATGTGGATTGGAGCACTGAATGAAAATGAGTGAGATTAATGACGTCAAGCACTAAAATGTGAGCATATGAAGAGAAACTTTTCTGAAAACCCCATTTCTGGGCAAACATAAAAAATAGCTTATAAAATAAAAAAAAATAAAAAAAAACATTGAAGCTATGACGGAGATCTCTGTATAAGTTAGCCTTCCTTGGAGTAAAAAAATTGGATATTATTTTCCTTGTGGTACTTAACCAGTGGAAATGTACAATTATTCGTTTAGCTTGGATACCCCGGGTAATCCAAATACTGTCTCCAGATTTTAGCAGCACAGACAGGTAATATACGCAAGAGGGTAAACATACGTCCGTTTTGGTGTTTCTACACTTGGAAAAGACGAGCTGAGCGTGTGAGAAACACAAGGCCTTGCTGGAAAAGAGTGGTCTGATTTAAAGGCGTGAACAAAATTACTTTTTTATGAGGAGCTTTGATGGAAACAGTGTTTCAACTAAAAGCAAAAGAGATTATCCTCTGGGACAATGAACATCTTGGGTGCATTAAAGAAAATATGCGTATTGTTGCCGGCCAACCTGTATTTACCGCACCAAGCATATTTTACAGCACAAATGAATCAGTTCACAATACACGATAAACCATTGTTTTGACACCAAACCACCTGGAAAATTCTAAGGAATGTTCCCAGAGAACATCAAGGTTTATTGCTAGTCGTCCACCACTAGCA
Source organism: Fistularia commersonii (assembly GCF_037954325.1). Classification (NCBI taxonomy): domain Eukaryota; kingdom Metazoa; phylum Chordata; class Actinopteri; order Syngnathiformes; family Fistulariidae; genus Fistularia; species Fistularia commersonii. The sequence continues at coordinate 5,411,026 of NC_141312.1, forward strand.
GCTTCTACACTAAGAAAAAAAAAAGGCTTTATGTTGTTTTTCTTTTTATTTCCATATGCTAAAAGAATGCATTGCGATGCTGAATCGTGAAGTTTACAACAACAAAAAAACAGGCCACAGGTTTCACTAACTGTGTTTAAAAGGGGCACTGGTTGCTGCAAAATGCGATCCATAGACCGAAAAACAGAAAGTGCAAAACAATATACGGACTCGACGCATCGGAAAAGGAGTCTCTGCATTTCTAAATCAGATTGATGTCATCAATTGAAGGGAAGAGTAGGAAACAGGGGAGCAGCATCAGACAAACTCGGGTGTTTTTAGAATTCGCAGAGCCGCGTGGAAGCGCCTGCTTATTTTCTTTGTCACATGCAGAGCTGGGAATGTCTCGCTGGCTGATCCACCTTTGTGAATTTCAGAGTGCGACTGGTCTTCTGTGACCTCCAGTTGTATCCTGATAGACTGTACAAGGCAACTGAATAAAAATTGACATGTGAAATCTCAGCGTATCGATGATAAACGGCTTCTTTAAGTAGAGTTCCAGTTTGTTTGGCTCAGTTTGTCTCGCTTATACTTGAGCATGTAGTTTGACCATTCATATCAATGACAATTAAGTAGAAACCTCAGTTCTGTTACAATAAAAACGGATATTTGGCGTACCAGTATTTATTTTTAAAAAATGTCATCTGCTGCAAATCATACAGTGCCTTCAAAGAAAAATAAGCACTGATTTGGAAAATCGGTGTTACTGTTGCTATAGTAACGAATGTCGCAGTGACATGATAGAGAAGCACTCTGGGTTCTGGCAATAGTGAGACTTAGAAAGAAGAACAAGAGGGTCGTACAATGGGAAGGAGTGTTTTCGCTAAACTAATCAGTGACTGCGAGGCTTTTTATGAAGAATTACTATATTTGGTCAACCAAAGGTGATAACGTAAGAATTTCGGGGTCTGCGTTTAGAAGCGTGGAGAGAGAACAGGAATATTTAGTGTAAAGAAAGGACATACTGCATGGCAACCTGCCCTGCATGGTTTACATTTGTTTTCATTCAGTTATCACCAAAAAGTCAAGTAATAATGTTTATCACAACTTATACTTGCCGCAGATGAGGAGACAGCCACCGACACGTGTTTTTTTTGTTTTGTTTTTTTTTTCAGAGCACATATCCATGAGCACACACACAGCAGCGGGCCTTTATCTCTTGTTTGAGCCTACCTTGACTGTCTGTTAGGAAATAAAGAACACATAAAAAGGTCCTGTTCAAAGTATCAAAATGTTTTAATTCAAAAAAACGCACACAAGCACACAAAAGTTCATTCATATATCTACACAAAGCATCTGGGAAGTGGTATATCGGAAACTGTATGTAAAATTTGGTCATAATGAGATGAGAACTGGTAGGTAAGAACACGATGGGGTGAAGTGACTAATGGGAGGTGTTTAAATAGTGTAACTGTAATTCGGCCAGAGCTATTTTACATTTTGTTTCCTATGACTCTGGTCCGTATAAAAGAGAGGTATTTCATGTTTCATGACACCTCTGCAACTTAAGAGACGGATATTCCCCACAGGTGAGTCAAGTAATACCGGATTTAATCTTGGGAGCAAAGATTGGTTTATAAAAAACTAATATAAGCATTAAAAATAGTTGGTTCAAACAAACAAAGCCACGGTCTAGTAAAAGGCAGAAGTGATTCGGTTCCATGTTGGTGGGAGAAAAATGATGGCCACACCATAGGGGCTTCAGCAAGCTACACATCTGCCGTGGGGTGACTTTACCGCCCACGCAGCTCAAACTTGGTTTGGCACCCAATGGGTGTTTTTCCAAAGTAAATTAACAAAAAAAAATGTGCAGAAAGTGATTGGCAAATCAACGCTTGAAAAACAAAGAAAGTAACCCTTCTGGAGCAATATCTGGTCATTTACGGTTTAAGGATGTCACCCAAAATATTCATATATGCATGGAAATACGGAAGCTTGGAAGAAAAACTAGTTTTTGACAGGCAGGCATGGATTAATCACATTGCCATGTGGGTCAGTGTTTGGGGTCCTCTGAGCTGTAGGGGCTTAAATCCACTTAACTGTGCTCTAAGTTTGGGCATCTGTGGCTTGTTTGACAATTTGGTTATTTTTCAGGTAATTTCCAGAGAACCTTTTAATGTTATTTGCTGTTTTACTTTTTTTTTTTAAGTTTTTTTTTAATTATTTTTTTTTTAATTTCTCTTCCCACTTTGCTTAATCTCAAGAAAAATAAGGTAAACAACTCAGCAATGTAAGAAATAAACACAAAGCAGGTGTTTACCGCTCAGTTCTGTAAAATCTGTCCGCTGTACTCGCCGCGTATTCTTTTTTAGAGTTCATCTTTGTGGTGCGCATCTTGCAGCCAGCGCTTGTAGACAGCGATGGGATCGATGTTCCAGTGCTTGTGGAAGGAGATGGCCTGCTGCAGGGAGGGCAGCACATCCGAGTAGTCGTCGGGTCGGGCCTGGAATATCAAGCAATGGTACTTAATTCGGGGTGTTTGCCTCAACAGTGAACAGATGAGTCAGTATGCTCAGTTCCAACACACCCCATCAAGGTATTGATGGGTTCCTTCTAGCCTGTCGAAGTGTCGGTGAGCAAGACATCGAACCTCCAACTGCTCCCCTGACTCCGTTCCTTAGCTGCTTTCTGCTCATGGTTCATCCATGATGGGTCAAATTTAGCAGATGTTGTGCTCTATGTATAACTGAATGCGACAATGACGGCATTTCTTCTTAACCACTGTAAAGGTCAGTATGCGGATGCATGCAAATAAAGCAAAACTGCAGAGCATCAGCTATGGTAAAAAGCACTATATGAGTATTTTAATGGTGATAAAATGTGACTTTCTAACTCTTAACTGTGTGTGTGTGTATTTCCCCACCTGGTGGAAAAGGGGACTGTGAGTGATGGGAACACCGAGGGTAGTGAAGCATCTGCCCAGCACCATGTCGTCTGGCGCGTCGTCTCTGAAGCAGCTGCAACCGCTGGAAAGCAGCCTGGACACCGCCTCCCGGCTCAGCACCATCCTACCCTCCGAAAATACGTGCATTTCATAACGTATGTGTTTACGTACGCTGGGTATTAATTAACTAAATGTACGATAACCAACGCTTTATCATACAGATGTTTTGCAGCTTTATATTCTGCATCGTGGCCTCCTGTTTAAGCTTTAGCTCTAATTTTAAAGTCGTGTTATGCATTTTACATCATCATTCCGAAGTCCATAATCACAACACCTTGACGCAATCCATCGTTGCTTGTGATCGAAACAAATTTATACTCTCTCCCTGTTGGCAAAAAGACTGCTCATCACGACTTTGCTCCCCAGACTCTCCCGGAGTTCAGTATCGCTGTAACGTTCGCAGCACCTCGGACAGCTGCAGAATTCATATCGCCAAAACAACCCCCGCTCTGTTAGCCGCCTCACCCTCCTCCTCCTGTGGTGTAGCTGTAGCCATTGTGAACCAAGCTGTAGCCGTACCTCTCCCCCAGGCTCACTGCTTCTTTTGGGTCATAGCAACGCAGCAGTTGTCGTAACCTGGGTAAACTTTAGACAAGCGTCAGCCAAGGAGTGAGGGATAAACACAAGATTTGCAATGCTGTCGGTCACGGCTGTGACCAAACACAAACACTTCATCGACAAGTTGAGTTTTTCTCAGGGTTGTGCTCGTACTGCACCGAAATACATCAAAATATTGGTCTTGGTTTTGCACCTGATTTCATTAGCTGTAAAATCATTTGCCTTACAAACACATGGATTTCTACCAAATCATAATAAGCCAACAAAAGCACGCACACCTGCACCAGGGTTTGAAGGGACTTTTGAATATATTCATGAAGCTTTCATGCGAGAAAAAACACAGGGGTACTTCACTTTCAAAACACAGTTAAGAGATTTATTCAAAATGATTTGTGACATGACGCTGTCAAGGATACTCGACAGGGCAATGTAAACCCCTTGGGTTTGATTTCAATGGAGGTTGCCAATTAAAGTACATTTAACCTCTGACACACTTATCTCATCTTCATATATTAGATTTAATTATGCATCCACGTGATTAAATGGTGCAGTGGTTAGCGCTTCCCAGCGAGAAGGTCCCTGGTTTGATTCCCACGGCCCTTTCTGATTGGAGTTTGCATGTTCACCCCGCGTGGGTTTCCTCTTGACAGACGACCGGTCACGTGTGAGTCATGCATCTCACCCAATGACAGTTGCGATAGACTCCAGCAAACTGACAACCCCAGACCACAAAAAGTGGTATGAATAACGAATATATGAACGTTATTAAATAAGCCCGTTCAAGCAGAGGTGCATGGAGATTGCACTTTGAGTCAGACGATATTATTCTATGGCAACATTTCAACTTGAAGAATAAGAACTCCTATATGTTTCAATATTATTGCATGATAAAGTGCTTATCGTCCTCGGATTTTCTCCGATGACCTGATCATTTGTCGTACAGATGACACAATTATCTGTTTTCTCCCTCCTCCAGAATCGACTGATTTGCTAGGAACCCTCATTTCCTGGTGCCTAGTTAAATATGAAGGACAACCAGTTTAGTACTTGTGTAATTGCGAATCGGAATATTTTTCTCGCATAAGCACTCGCTGTATGTAGTCATACGCGATGATTTTGACAGGAAAACTCATGCAAGATTGAAACACGTCCCAGATCTTTATGCATTCAGGCAGCATGTCATATTGGGCCTCCGGGACTAACGCACTGGAACTTACCTGAGAAGTGTGTCATCATCAACGATCAGTAGCCAGTTGGTCGTGGGCACAGCTTTACTCAAGAATCGCCTCAAGATGGCAAACGTCTTCCCGCAATGACCTGTAGGGCGTGAGCTAATTTGAGTTGATTTAACCAATGGTTACAATGAAATTCATAAAAAAGAAATCAACTGAAATCAACCTTCAGAATATAGACTTTGTTTTTGCCGGAGGTTGTGTACAATTCAGATGCACTTGGCAAACAGGAAATAACTGCAGTTTGAAAAGTAACAATCGGTTTGGTAGAAACGAATAATTCGTAGGACTCATGGGAATTAAAGTGATAGCACGTGATGTGAAGAGAAAATTTTGCATTAATGATTATAGATTGATGATACGAATGGAAACAATAAAAAATACCAGCGGGGAATAAAACACGCCTCCAACAAATGAGACAAAGAGTGAGATGGGTTACCAGTTCAGCGTCTGATGATCACTGGGTTAGAAACCACAGTATTTAAGAAATTTTACACAGTTTATGTGCTCTCCTCTGCTTTTCTACTACTACTACTCATCGGTCTTTGTGTCTCACGCACGGAGGAGGCAAAGGAGACAAGGGAAGGAAGTCTGTCAGGACAGACAGCCATTTTGACCACCTTCATATCTTATGTTTCCAGCTGTATTTGTGAATTCCTTTTTCGATGGTTTGAACTTGATTTTTCCCAGCACCCCCCACCTTTTTTTTTCCTTGAACTTTTAGAAAACCCTCGAGAACAGCATACTTTTTAAGAACAGTGCAAAACGTATTTTGGCCGCACAGTTGTCACACTTGTGTTTTCTTTTATTGAAATTTACTGATCCCGTTTCAGTCGTTTCAATCCGTCCATGAAAATTTTGACTTGACTCTTTCTGCTTACGTTGGTCTGGACTTGTTGCTTTGCCTCCAAAGCCTTGATGTTTCCCGGTCACAAGGATGGGCCAATTTTGGGTTCTGAACCCGCTGTATTTGATGGGATGTCAACTCTTTCTGGGCTACATGCAGATTTAGTGCTTTATTTTACTTCTTTTACATGCAATGCCTTTGGGCTTTTAGGTTTTGGCCTGAGTATATGGTTGCATCGCCTGCTGGTCTAGTCAGATCCAAGGACTCTGTTCTGCAGCAAAGGGGGATCACTGAGATGTAATTAAGATTCACTTTAAGGACCCGTGATTGGTCAAACATGCCGGATTGATTAAAGCTGCGAGGTTCTAAAAGAAGGGAGATTTAAATTTCAAAGAGCCTGAAACTACTGCGCAGATTTATTCACAGAAAAAAAGAATAAGAAATGAGGAAGCATTCAGAATCAATCTATTTGTGTTTACTCCCACTAATGTTAAGCTCAAATGAAGCACAGAATTCCCCTCAAGAAAATATTTTACACACGTGATGGGAAGAGGAAAGCAAATTCAACTGGCCAACAAAGGAGAGGAGGGGGAGAAAAGTGCAGATGAAACAAAACTTAAGGTCGAGCAGAAGTCTGACTCCTGCAGCCGAGCTTCAAAAAAGCTGCCGCGGTCGTGTCTCACAGACCAGAACTCCTTGCATGTGAGGAGGTCTCATGTAGAAAATGAAAAAAAAAACAAGGAAAATGTCAAACTCAGATAAAACCACTCACCTCTCTCAGTGTTTGGCACACCCAGATTAACTGTAGGAACGAAGGCATCCGTAACATCGCTGTAAAACTCCAGAAACTCGGCGTCCTTCGCCCACGTTGCCTTCACTATTGGGACTGAAACCAAGAATCGATAAGAATTTCTCTGCATCTCCAGTGGTGGAGTTCATTTAATACATAAATGTTTCACACGACGTATGTCTGTATATGCTGTTTCTAATTTAGAAGTAAAGTATAACGTGACGGGCAATGACTACCGAACTCATGAATGTTTAAATACAATTAATATTCTTATTGAATTTCCTGTCAAACTCTTAAAGATCCAAAATTAAATTTGTAATATCACATCATGAAAAGTTACAAGGATCTCAAATTTAGTACAGCTGTCATATTCTCTGTAAGATTATAAGAATAAGAATAAGAATAAGAATAAGAGTAAGAATAAGAATAAGAATAAGAATAAGAATAAGAATAAGAATAAGAATAAGATTGGAATTAGAATAAGGACAACTTTATCAATCCCGAAGGAAATTGTTGTGCCAGAGTTTCAAGTAAAACCTAACAATAATAAATAATAGTAGGAAATTGTATAAACAGTGAAAAATAAAAAAAATTAAAAAAAAGGGGGGGGGGATAAGAAATACAAATAAAACTATAAAGTGTCAAAGTCAAGGCTATAAAGTGTTTTAAGGTCTTAAGTGCAAAGATTTGAAGATTCCCTGCGGCTGAAGGGAGAGGAATTAAAAAGTCTGAATTAAAAAGTCATATATTTAGTAAAATGTGTTGATGTATTTGTCATATTGGACTTTCCAAGCTGCTCTTTCTAATTTCTGTGTTTTTCAGTGATTTGAAAAAAAAAAAAAAAAAAAAAAAAAAGCAGCAGCTGCAGATTCATTCGTAGTCTTGAACAATGCAAAACAGTGTTTCCGACCGTCGTACAAACTGCAGTTCAAGCAGAACCTGGACGAGGTTGTGAATTTCAAAGAGCTTTCACCTGACAGGTTCGGCGACAGCTGAATGGCCTGCCGGACCATTAAACAGTGATAGCAAAGCGCAAAAAATGAAAGCGGCAAACGTTTTGCATCCAAATGTACTGTGACTGAAATGTGATTGTTTTTAATTGTCTTGAACAATGAACCGGACGGCGTGCCTCCAGCTGGACGGAACAAACTTATTATCCTGCCCGGCTACTCTGAGCATGTAATATCCTCTGCAGAGTGCAGCCGGGGCCTGATCTAATACCTCTCCTTACAAGTTGCATTAGAGGTAAAAGCAGAATTTGAATATTTCTGTTTGAAATGTGACGGTCCCTATCGCTTATCTCACCGCCAGGTCACAGATCAGTCGCTCCCTTAGCCTACGACCATAAAAGAAAAAAGTTCACATCAAAATGGCAAGGCAGTACTGCACAGAGTTTCTGTAGCATTCTTGACAATTGAGTGTAGAAAAACTTCAATTTCAAGTTTAGTAGAGTAGATGACATATTGTACATGATGCCGCATAAATGCGACTCACCTCTCTCAGTGTGGAACTTCCGACAAGTTTTCACAGCAACAAATATGTCTGTCTTCGGCACTGGATCTCCCTAGATAGAAAGATAAAATATTCATTGTATAGAGAGTACAGCTGCGCTAATCCAGAATTAATAGGCAGAGTGGTATTACTCAAAATGCTTTCATTCTGTTCTTATTTTTATCCTTGTTGTTCATTTTGCTGTCTATTTTTTTGTGGATGTCTTTTGCTATCTTTGAATTGTCTCTTTCATTTATATTAATACTCATATTTACTGCTTTTGTCATTGTTGTGCTGCAGTGACAAAAAAATTCCCCTAATGGGGATCAATAAAGTTTTATCTTATCTCATCTGGTCTTATTTGAAAATGAAATCCTTCGTTCTGTTTTCAGGGGACTGCTAAGGAAAGCGATATCACACACACACCGAGACGTGCCTCCCCTCGGCTGCTCTGGTCTTGTGGATGCAGGCTGGAGCTCAGGGCTCAGCGGGATCCGGAGCACATGAGCGCGCAGTATCACTTTGGAATCCATCATCCATCGGTTGGAGGGAAAACTAAGTAAACTGTGGGGTGCGGAAACTCTCCGTCACAGCTGAGTGCCGCTTTCACCACAATGGGGGTGTACGGCATTAGTTTACTCAGCACTGCAGGTATAGATCGTACATTAGGTTCTCTTCCCCTCAGTAACGCATCAGCAGACCCTGGATGTTTGCCGCGGCTGTCATTCGTTGTCTTGCCTCAGGGTGTGTACACACCACCGGCCTGGTTGGCAAACTACAGAGGGAGATTTCCTCTGCTGTTTAGACAGTCCAGTCAGTAAGTAGTACTTCCCGATGATTTCTAAATCAAACGGTGCTCAAGTTAGCACTTTCATCTGGATGCAATTTTCTATTTGTAAGAGCATGGATTGATTCCCTCCTTTGGCACAGGAGATAAAGTCTCGCCATCACTGCCGGCTATGAATGTCTCAGATCGGGCGTGAGTTCCGCGCACGTGATTTTGTCGTCAAGCAATTTTAGAACATCGGGGGGGGGGGGTGACAGCTAAAGAGGCTTCACCGAAATATCTCGTACACTCTGACATCCTGTCATAATGTGATGCTTTAGATTGGTGTTTTACCCATGCAGCAAACTGATCATTAACAACATCCCTTTTTGAAGGGCACCCAGACGACTGGTCGCCGTATCTTCTCCCTGCAAGGCCTTCTTTCCTCTAGATTGTCTAGAAAAAGCTCCAGTGGTGTCAACAATTCTTTGTGGGCCAAACCTATGTTCGCAGAAGCACGAGTGACAGTGTGCGACGGCCCATTAGCTTTGTCGGTTTGTATTTGTGTACGGTAAACCTCGGAGGTGGAGACACGCCAAAAGTCTTTACGTTTAACCGGGCAGTTTGAAATTGAATTGAATGCAATTGATGTCATAGTTTCACATGAAAACTGTCCTCTACCTCATTGTTATTTGCCAAAACAGAAAAACAAATGTAATGTATTCTCAGTCCAAACTAGTTACCGTGGTCACGGCAACAGTTGGTGTGTTCAACCCTTTGTCTAAAAGAGCTCCAAAACTGAATGTAAAAAAAAAAAAAGCAAGTTAAAAAAAAATATATAGTTCAACATTCAGTTTGTCATCTCTGTATGAGGCAAGGACTCTTATAGTTTCCCTCAAGGTGAACTCGCGGGGTACAAATTTAGTAGGAGAGGGCTTAAATTGTAAAAGAGAGAATGTGTACATACACAGCTGGGCAGGTAGGTTGTGAAAGTAGTGGCGCAGTTGTCTCCTGGCTCTGTGCAAAACTCTGGAACTGCTGTGAGCTGTGGACCAATTCCCTCTTGCCAAATGTACAAAGCAATCTATATTCGAAAAAAAAAAAAAAACACGTAAATAACAAATATAGACTTGGGGGATTTTCAGCTGGCACACTTAATGTTTCTTTAGAAAGGCAGACCTATACTGGCACAACACAAGCACACCTACATCAGTCGTTATTGTACGGCAATATTACATTTCTTTTATCGCTAATTATTGTATTTTTACATGGGATTTGGTCTAAAACCCCAGCATCACTGTTTTCCAGTCTGAATTCAGGACAATGATTGCTGGTTGATGCCGTTCAAACTGGACTTTATCAACTAGCCTTTCACATCGGGCAGTGATCCCAGTGCAGACCTGACCCGGGGGAATCACTATACACCCGTCGTCTCCAGTCCTGACTTGTACATTTGATTCAAATACACACAAGAATAAAAGTTACTCTCATGGCTGCAGAAAGCTGATATATGTGTGTATATAATCCTCATCCGTACATGTTTTTACAGTTTCAAAACAGCTGGCGGACGGAAAGATGACACCGATGCTGGAATTTATAGGAATTATCATCGCTATTAATATGACTCTCACGGTAATGACAGCGGGGGATGGGAGTGAAAATCATACAGGTTTCAAAGCACCTCGTGTTTCAGGTCGATTGTAAAATCCGAATTTAGGTGCTCGTGCTGGATGCGCTCACTGAGTCTGAAAAGCCGACAGAACAAAACACATGAAAACCCTGAAGAGGGAGGAACAAAGAAATGATACATCCATGCAGCTTCGCTCGCAGATGAACCACTTGTTCAAATGTGCGCACATACCTTTTGAGCAGCGGTGCACTGATAGCCCAGCCTGCAGCAGGGTCAGGGTAACCAAAGACGCCGGGGTCTTCAGAAAAGGCATAGTGGTGGATGATGGAGGCTTCATTGTCATGGAGACGTTTACCCAAAAACCATTCCTGTCAGTTGCAAAAAGAACAATGGTCCCAGATCTTTTGACAGGAAAAAAAGGTTTTGAAATGGTCATCTGCGTGGTACTCTGAGTCGCACCTGATGGGATGGATACAATTGGAGGACCTGCAGCAGAGCGTCCGGTCGTACCCGAGTTTCCTCCTCGACGAAGACAAACCAGGAAACCGATTGGCTGTAAGTGGCGGACAGACTAGAAACATTTATACAGAGTCAAAAGTTGAAATATAGCCTTTGTAGCACCACTTCCGCTTCATCGGTATGTATTTGCCACTCACGCAGGAAAAGCAGGGAGGATACTCCAAACCCCCTCGTGATCCGACAGCTCATGAAGGAGAACAACAAAAGGAACTCCCTGGAAGAATCAAAGTCAGCGGGAAATCATTTAAATGTAGTCAATTTAATGTGAGTTTGATGATCGGATGCCGAGCAATGCGATTTAGTAGAATATTGATAGAAGCTAAAGTGTTGAAATTCAAGAATTGCCATGGAATATGGAAAATCGGCAGACATGGGCAGGGGGTCGTGGTGCCAGTGACCTTTTGGATTAAAAGCGTGATCTTTAAGCACATTTTAATAATCTGTGTGACTCGGCTTTGTTTCGTTAAAACACTGTGGCAGGACGGATGGGCCAAAGCAATAATGCCACTCTTTATACAACACCTCAGCTGGGAAAATATGCAAACCTGCACGAATGTCAAAACCGCAAAGGGTGGTGAAAAGAATGGGCAAATACGATCCGTCCATCTGATGACAGTTTCCGCTACATTACTGCCACTGTCTGCCTTCAGTTGGTAAAATATCATGATTTACCGCCTAACCTTTTCAAATACAACACACTTCAATGAAGAGCTGCAAATGCACCAGCTGCACCTTTTCTGTCTAATTTTAAACCAAACACAACCCACGCACATCCGCACAGCGATGAATATGCACATTCACGTATCCAATGATCAATTCATGAACCCGGTCGTAATCTAATAAGCACCCTTCAGAGGCGCAGCGCCAGTCGACGCGGCCTTGTCGAATGACTTAATATCGGCCGTATTCTTTGATGGCAGTCATTTTCCTGATTACTCATTCAAGTCCACTCGGTACATAAAGGACACTTCTCTGGGACCGCAGGGAGTCACGAAAAACAAAAAACAACCTCCCTGTCTATCAGCGTATTTATTTGAACCAGGTTGAACCAGGTGTGTGTACGTTTGTGTGTCTCTGTCCATAAAAAAACAAAACAAAAAAAAAAAAACCCTCACTAACCCAAGCTTACCGTTCTGTATATTTCCTGTGCATCGTGTATTTGCAAGTGTATTCGCAGTCCCTATGTCCTCTATTGTAAGTCGCTTTGGATAAAAGCGGCTGCCAAATGCAATGTAATGTAATGTAATGTAATGCAAGTACAGGTGAGTAGCAGGAGCTACGGGGTTTAGTGGCAGGACGGCCGGCTATCCGGCTTCAAAATGGCACACACCAAAGTTTGGTTGTCACAATCTGGCCGCAGGGGATGAGGAGGAGAGTTTGTGACACATTATCTCTGAGCTGCGGCAAGGAAAGGAGTAATTGGAGCCAGGGGTGAAGTAGAAGAACCGCAGATAGTCCCTCTACATTAACAGATACAGAAATAAATCACCGGAGGCTTTGTCTTTCAGTCCTGATGGATAAATCAGTTTTTCACGAGGGCCACATCATTCACTTTTGAACAGCTTGAACTTTGAATTCCATAGAAACTCAGCAACAGAAAAAGAAAAGGATGAGGGGAGGTAGTTTTTCAGCTACTGTCATAAACATGGCAATAAAAGGCTTTGACAAACCTACACAAAGGTTAGCTTTGTTGGTGATAAGAGAATGTTGGCCCAACGTATATCTATTTCAGGGAGCAGAGATAAGTGGCTTCGATAAAGCGTAACGACACACATAAAAAAAAAAAAACTATGTTGCTCACAGTTTGTTCCCTTCATTTAATGGTCGGAGGAGTTAAATACTTTTTTTTTTGTGGGGAGGGGGGCATTTTACTATATTTCATGGACTGAAATTTTCATCACATTACTTTAAACATTTTATCCCTTTATAACTTAAATGTGTATGAGGGCAGTGTAATATCAGAGCTTCTAGTTTTCAGTGGCGGTTTAGTTGGGTATTAGGTTTTAGATTTAACCTCATGAATTCGAAATGCCTCTGTAATTGCTTTCCACTGCTGTGACACTTGAAGCATGTTGATGGGCAGCTGTCTCATACTTATGCATGTTTATTTTTTTGTTATTTTCAACAGCGCTGAGCATTCGTTTTTCAAATGTCTGGGTGAATATGTTGTCCTTTTTGAGATACATTGTAAACACCTGGAAGCACCGGTGCCGACAGGGTTTTGAAACAAAACCATCGTAAGCGTGTCAAATTCGATCATTTGTGAAATGACGTCTGTCTCGTTTCCATCCCCTCCGTTTTCCCAAACAAAGCCTATCTGATTGAAGTTTTGTAAGGCCTTGATGCCGAACTGTTTGCTACGATGTGCTCGCACATGCCTCCTTCTGTCAGATTATCATCATCTAACTGGATATATGAGTCATCAAACCTTTTCAAAATCCTGCAGGTAGGTACCACATGACTCTGTCGTCCTCGCTGGATCATTCACCGAAAGGTACGCGTGTCTTGCTTTTTAATAAGTGAATTGGAAAACTGGTGGGCGCTGGTTGTAGCAACAGGACTTGCTTAGTACCTGGAAGACATTTCAGCCCTTATACTTCTGTTCTCACTGACTTTCGACCGGTTTGGAGTTTGAAGAGAGAAAGAGAGAGAGAGAGAACAACTTTATTCATCCCGAAGGAAATTGTTGTGCCAGAGTTTCAAGTAAAAAACATAACAGTAATAGATAATAGTAGAAAGGAGGAAGAATAAGAAATACAATGAAATATGAATTGTCCTAACTGTTAACTGTAACTACAAAGATTGAAGATTCCCTGCGGCTGAGGGAAGAGGAATTAAAAAGTCTGATCGCCTCAGGTAGGAAAGACCTCCTGTGGCTTTCAATGGAGCTCCTTGAATGGTTTGATTGTTGACAAACACCATTCAAACCTCAGCTCAGGTGACCAAACCTGTTTCTTTTCTTCCCTAATGGGGGAACTCAGCCTGAACCCAGGACTTATGTACCGTCAACACCACAATGTCGGAGAAAACTGAGAGATGAGATGCGCTCAAGGACGTAAACAAGCCCTGTTGCTACGACCACAATTTGGGTGACTGAGAACCTCCACTGTGCCCCCGCCCAACCCCATTACAGTGAATATAAAAACATCTCTGGCTGTCAGGAATGGCAATGAGGACAGATGGAAGGCTAGCACAGAGCTTAATGCAGGTTTTTAGGTCCATATGTCATTTCAATACATTGCTAACCCTGACTAACGTGCCGTTCCGGGCCACCTCGCAGCCACTCTCCATCAAACCGGCGAGTGTTCGAGTGAAAGATCCCCTTTACAAGGGGGACACCTATTGGTAGTGGTATAACACAGCAATGATGCCTGCAGGGCCATCAATACACACTGAAAAATTAAACTGCCTCCGGCAGTTTAATTAAACTGCCTCTGTCACAGAAAATTTGAATATTGTGATAAAGTTCCTTATCTTCTGTAATGCAATTGAAAAAAAAACAAAAAAAAATACTTTTTCATGATATTCTAATATTTTGAGATAGGATTTTTGAGTTTTCTTAAGATGTAAGCCATAATCAGCAATTTTAAAATAATAAAAGGCTTGCAATATTTCAGTTGATTTGTAATGAATCCAGAATGTCTGACATTTTTGTTTTTGTAATTGCATTACAGAAGATAAAGAACTTTATCACAATATTCTAATTTTCTGAGACAGTCCTATACATGTATTTGTTGACACAGACACATTTTTGTTGCTGTTCAACTGGTGCATTTTATATCCAAACCACAAACAGTTTCTTAAAATCCAGCATCACATGAATTTACAATATCATCCAAGAACTTCCATGTGGCTTTCTATTTTTCTCCTTAATAAGAAAATATAGTTATATATTATATAAATTCTATACTTTTATATATAAATCAGGAGGTAGTGCAATTGTCTTTGGGACCGAACATTCCTGGTTCAATTCCTGGCTCCTCATCGTGCGCTGAAATGTTGTTGGGCAAAATGCTAAACCCCTAACTGCTGGTGGACAGCAGCCTACCGCTCAAGGCTCATCCATGCTGGGTTAATTGCTGAGAACGAGTTTCCCCACGGGGATTAATAAAGGACAAATGATTTATTCATTGGATTTTGAACTGATTAAGTAAAATAGATGCATTTTCAAGAAGTTGGCTCCAGCACATAAACAAAATCAGAACTCATACGCACACGCCTGATAAAGCACTGCTTTATCAGGTCATGTGGGGGTGATACAACTTTATTGCTTCACTAAACAACCCGAGACGTACCTGTCCGAGTTCCGCGGCTTGCTGTAGAATCACCTTCCTCCTCTGCTCACCTTGATGGGCATGGTAAGTGTTTCTCTGACTCTGGATCACTATCAGAACTTCATCCAGCCCTGAGAATAACATGCAGATGAAAGCATTAACATGCAGAGAAAGAATGCTTTCACAATCAAAGGACACTAGCAAGTGAACCTTTGAACGTGCGGTTGTTGAAGATTGTTCTAGATCTGGAGTTTACCCCAAGCCGTCACCTCCGTAACAATAACACAACCATGTACCAACACAATGGCATGGAAGTAAGAATCTGAGTGGTTCATTTCCTTCCCAAATCCCGGGGCCATGATTCCCAAATACAATCAGGAAAATGCTATCAGACCAGGACATGGGCCCATCTATCTCAAGGCAACCCTGGTTCAGGGAGGTGCTGTTGACATATGAGAGGATCTTTATTCTTAAGATACAAGAGAAGTGTGTTTACTGACAATGTTTTTCCTAAGTGCCCCTGAGAACACGTGATAAAAATCTCTTTGAGAATCTCTGTTTTTGAAAGGGACAAGGGGTCAGACGTCATACACATTCAGTGTCGGTTTTCATCCTTACGCCTCGGGCACAGATTTGGCAGGCTTCTATGAATCCTTTCTTTAATGTACTCTACATGCTGAAATTAATCAATTCAGGCAACCAGACTCTGCTTTTCATTGTTCTTGTACTGGGCTGAACACACACAACCTTTCTCAACAAACTTTTCCCTCTCATCCTTCCTTGTCAGTGACTGAGCCTTCCAGTCATGACTCAGTCACCTGCTACAAACTGAACTCTGAACCTGTGGAATGTTCCACTCATTTGACGTCCGAAGTTTTACTGTTTTTGTCTGCCCCTTTTCAAACATTTTTTTGAAAATGAGCTGCTGGCATAGCATTCAGAAGAAGCGTATACAGTTACAAAAAAAAAGAAACGATTTTATAAGGGAAGATGTGAAAAATATCTGTATTGTTTGTGTCAAATGACCTCATTCCGGCTTGTTTACTTAGTGTCCTAACTTTATTGTACAGGACTTACAGCTCACGATCAGTCCATTCAGAGCAAAACAAACGTCACAAAAAAGCCGATGTTCTTTTTTCACGGCATGAGCAAGAAGACACGATCCATTTACTGTGAAATCCTGGACTCACCAACGGCGCTCTGTCTGGCGTGCTGCCGGAGCTCCGTGGCCTGCAGCGACACACGGAAGGGTTCCCGTTACATTTGACACTCACACATTGCAGGTTCTCACAGCAGAGCATGCTGACAGTACTTACATGAGGCTGACCCTTGTGTTTACTCACAGCAGCGGCTCCTTGTGAAGGAGAAACGAAAGACCATGGATTAGCGTGACATCTACAATATAAATGGATTATAGCCAATTCACCATTAGCTGTTCTGCTGATCCACAAAATTATTTCAAAGAGAGCTTTGATATGAGCCTGACCAACATAGTGAACCGTATTGAATATTTGTTGCGGCATTTTCCCAATCAAACGATTAATACTATATGTGTTAAATATTGACTTTGTTTTATCGACATTTTCGATAGGATCTAATTGATATTTGGTTGAACGTGGGCGATGACATCTGATGTGACCTAGTTCGGTTGACATCGCTGAAGAAGCTGATGTTGACATTAACAAGCCAAAATCCAACATCTTTCAAATATGTGCAACATTTTCAAAGTAAATCAGTTAAGTCATATATCCCATACCCAACCGTGATACATCATAAACCACATACTGAGACATTTTATACAACGATCACTTTTTTGAAGAACAACCATTCAGCTCTTTCTCTGTTGGGAGTGACAGACTTTTGATTGTGTCTAACCGATGACAGTTGACATCTGAGATAAAATATCAATTTGGATCAGCGGTCTATAGCCGATGGAAATCGGAGGTTCTTTTAGGGATAATCCACACTAATTATGTTTGTCTGATTTCACCATCAATTTGCTTCAGACTCTAATCGGACTCATTAGTTTGGGATTCCCAGACTAAATCAATAACGCTCTGCAGCTCTTTCTGTTTTGCATCTGTATTTGAAATGTGTCAACAAATGCCCTCAAACGTGTTAGTTGTTGACACAAGGTACCAAACTGCTTTTTCAGGGCATAATTCAAGCACTTTCAAAATCTGATCTACATTAACCATTCTCCAAAAATTTCTGGCTTTGGCTTTTCAATTCCATACCTGGTCACCCAAAAAGCCTGTCCGTGCATTAGTTTGCAAAAGATTCAAACAGAAATTAGTTTCTTTAAATCCCAGGGACACTTAAATGGATAAAAGGGCAGCGCGCGCTTCCACTTGGGTCCACTTATTGTTTTTTGTCTTTTTGTTAATAATTAGTCCTCTTTCCCTTTCAGCCTATTATGTCACAATGTGACGACAATGCAAAGAGATACGAACACCAGTTCATCATAGAATACTGATGAAAAGATATCTAAAAATAAATAAAATACCAAGACTACCTCAAGTATTTCCTGGCAGAGTTCTGTGATGCTTTCTCGAGGAGAGAGTTAGGGGCCTTTCTGTTTTGAATGATTGTGGGATTTACTATTTTTCTTTTTCCAAAAGTGGGCTCTGAAGAAGACAAAAAAATACAGCTAAGCCATTCACCTCCACGGGTACCCCTCTATAAGTGCATCACTTCACGGTAAGCAGGAAACACAGGTGTGGATGTAAACATCAGCTCTCTTGTTGCAGTAAATAAGCTAAGTTCGTTTGCTTTCAGTGTTTTTGGATGGATGCCCCAGAAGCCAACTCAAATAAAAGCACATGTTCCTTTCCATGATGTCACGATAAATGCACATCCGATTTTATCCTTTCTGTGATTATGGTTTTTCCCGATGTCTCGGTATCAAATGACTTAAATGGTTGACGTGAAGCGTGATGTATCTCCCCTTGGATTGTTTTCCAAGTCCCCACGTTGTGTTGCTTCAAAATGAAGTCCAGTATCCTTTTACTTTGGAGGCAGGAGCAAGTCAACTTCCGGTCTCTACTTCCGGTTTGATGCTAGTCTGTTAGCTAAATCACAACAACGGCAGACGACGGCTGTCACACCCACTTACCAAGCCAAAGGAGAAGAACAGCGAGTAGTTTTCGCCCGTTTACCGACTTCTGACACGACATGATTGCCCCTTTCCTTTTAAAATTGCCGCCTTTTCATGACGGGTTGATATTAGTTGGCTACATTCCTTAACTACAACACGCCGCATCCAGCGTGGGCATCGGTATGGCGACTATATGTGGCTGTTTAGCGACCTCTAGTGGCTAGTTGTCACTCAGCCGCTCAGGCTCGTCGCAACAGAAATGTAACATTTTGCTACATCAAAACCTGCTAGAATCACATTGGCTTGTTCTTGACTTTATGCTTTGTATAGATACTTACTCTTTTGTCATGAAAATAGGTTAAGGAGAGTGTAAATATTGCACGTGTTGTGATATATGATTCTTCCAACTAGGTCAAGTGCCTCTTCAACTAAGGCAATAAACCGCACCGTCCTGCAATAAACGCACTAGGTGTGTATATATGTGATATTTAAATTGATCAAGACAGCTATTTTAAATCCCAAACTGGACCAAGCACATTAACTAGGGCACGACAATGTAATTTCTTTGAATCATACACAACACAAAGTCAAGATGCCAAACTGAATGTTGATGTAAACGTCATGTAGGGATTTAGTTCACTGAGGGTTCACAAAGGTTTGGAAAGGGTATGGGAGTTTTTCCATCACCGTTCAAAGGCAGCCCGCTGTTGTCTCAAGGCACTTGTCCAAATACTGTTCTCGAGTGGTTCCCATAAAGACCCATCAGTCATACAATCATACAATCATACAATTACAATCAGAAACTGAAAAATTCAATTGCAGCTTGTTAAACTACATATTTGTGTTTGTGTGTGTCTGTGTGTGTCTATGTGTGTGTGACAGGCATAAAAGATAGATAGATAGATAGATAGATAGATAGATAGATAGATAGATAGATAGATAGATAGATAGATAGATAGATAGATAGATAGATAGATAGATAGATAGATAGATAGATAGATAGATAGATAGATAGATAGATAGATAGATAGATAGATAGATAGATGGGTGGGTGGGTGGGTGGATGGATGCGTGGCTTTTAAAGTAAAATGACTATTCATTTGTGTTTTTTTAATGCTTTGTACAGTTTAGTTCAGTACCGTTTCATTTTGTGTTTTTGACTATCAAGTTATGTATCCTATGCTTACTTTGCGTACTGCAACAACAAAACAGGGGATAATAAACAATAATGCGCGACAAGAAAAATCTCTGTACATGTACAGACAAAAGAAATTAAGAGGAAAAATAAGAAAATAATCTGTGCGCGCGTTTTCATTTGCAAAACAATGGATCCGGACGCTTGCAAATTCACCCTTCCTTCGCGAGTTATAGGGGTGCTATTATTTTGGCAAGCAACCGGAAGTGTCGCTGCTTTAACACGGCTAACTTTACAAGCTGAAGACCCATATGAATTCCGCCACCAGATCCCACCCCACGGCAGACCGAGAGGGGACACGATGGCAACGAGGAAACACCGGCGTGGACGGATCACAGTGACCCCTCTGGAGGAGTTCCTCCGGAGTAAACCGGCCGGTTTCACCGTCACATGTCTCGAATCGGGTTACCGGGTCCAGGGCGACCGGGAGGAGAGCCTGGTCCTTATCGACGACTTGGACTCCCCCGTGGGGAGGGTCACCTTCCCCGGGTCGCTGGGAAGGTGAGCGGACCGTGACGGGATCGTGACGGGTGGGATCGACGTGCACGACACTCATTGTTTCCCGGCACAGGACGGTGGCGACGCACAACCAGTGGAAGTACAGCGACATCCGGAGGAGCCTGCTCTCCAGGACCATCTACCTGCTGGCCTCCGCCCACGACCCACCCGTGACCGGGAAGACCGGCGTAAGACCTCTACCCACACCTGCAGCCCGATTCCACACTTGCACATCAAATCTGATTTGAAAGTTCAATAGCGTGTTTTACTCACAAATAAACGCATTAAACGTGAAGTG
Organism: Fistularia commersonii; assembly: GCF_037954325.1. Lineage (NCBI taxonomy): Eukaryota > Metazoa > Chordata > Actinopteri > Syngnathiformes > Fistulariidae > Fistularia > Fistularia commersonii. The sequence goes on from NC_141312.1 coordinate 5,431,204, forward strand.
TGACACGGGATAATACAGTGTATGCACGCATACCACAAAATACTCCTGTGAGTGGGAAATCTGTGAAAATGCGGGGAATCTTCAAATCCCGTGGGTGGATGGAGATGAACGTCTCTGCCTGTGGACGTCGCGTTCTCTGACGCTGTTTTCCGATCGGCAAACCAGCGAGTGCGACTGTCGGCCAAACGCGTGGCGTGGGGATTTCCACGCTGAATGGTGAGCGTTTGTGGCAACGTGAGATGAAAATCATTTCAGTAAACTTATATTTGCGCCCCAGTCAACGTCCACATACCTTTATTTAGTTTATAAGTCCCTTTTTTTTAAATAATACTAATTCATAGTATGGTTTAACATAGGAATTAACCTCTGAAAGTGTGAGACCGTTCAATGACCTTGTGGATTTTTATTCATCTTTATTTATCAAAAGCCGAAACAGTGTTTAGTGCAAGCAAAGACTGTGTGTGTGTGTGTGTGTGTGTGTGTGTGTGTGTGTGCGCGCGTGTGTGTGTGTGTGTGTGTGTGTGACTCACACCACTGTTTGCAAAGGGCGGAGGGCTGACATTACATTGCCTTCATGTTTGTCACCTCTTTTTCTCCTCTCTCACCCAATTTTTTTGTTGTTGTTGTTTTTTGTTCCCTCTGTGGACGCAAAGCATTACATCGTCGCCGTCAACGGCGCCGACCCGTTCATCAGGTGGCAGATGGAGCGAGGCCTGGACTGGGCCATCTCTTCTGTAGCGGGCGAAAGCTACAGTGTGGATGTGAGATATCTATTTCACTTTGTTGTTGTTTGTTTTAAGAGTTATTTTGACCACCTAACCCTCATGGCCGCCCCTTCCTATTAGATTGGTTTCAGTGAAGCGCTGATGAGCCTGGCCGCCAGGCACACCCACAATTCGGCGGAGCCCCCGACAGCGGTCTCCGAGTGGAAAAACGCCTCCTTCACGCTCAAATACAGCACCGGTGCCCTCTTCGACCTCCCGTACTGGTTTGGCTTCAGCAAGCGATCATTCAAGGTACGTCTGCCAGATGTGTCTGTTTTTTTTTTTTGTCCTGTGCAATTCAAAATATTCTGAGCATTCTCATCTCCATCTCCCCCTCCCACAGGTCTTATTTTCGCCGTCAGACCTCTGAAGCATTTGAAGATATTTTGTAAAGTAAATAATTTCAAAAGTTGTTTTTTTTTTTGTTTTTTTTTAATGTTGGTTTTGTATCTCTCCATGGACCTCTTATGACTTGTACATGCTGCAGAGGTCTGTGTTTATACTCTTCTGTACTGATGAATAACAGTGTATTTATTAAAATTTTGTACTCGCGTACAACAAGCGAACATCATTCCAAAGAGAAAGGTGGGAGAGCAGAGACGGCATGGGGTTAAGGCAGGAGGAGGAGGGCAGACGCGGCCTTGGTGATGGGCTCTATGTATTCCTTGTAGTTGCTGCCAAAGTAGCACAGCGCCAAGTAGTCGAGGATGCCCAGGGTGCACATCAGAACCAGGAAGGCCAGGATGCGTTTTCCGAACAGGAAGCCCGGGATGCTGCACACAAATAGAGGAATTTCAACCCGCGCTTTCGGCGACGTGCACGTCGAGCGGCCCGGATCCGACTACCTTTGACAGGATTGGCCCATGTATCCCACAAAGTACTGGTGTCTGGCCACAATGTAGACCATCCCGGCGAAGGCGGCAGGAGCTGTCATGTGAGACAATGTAGAACTGTTTTTTAAAGGCAGCCAGGCAGCGTTGTGCAATAACACGATTTGCACGAACCCCTCTGAGATACCAAAATTACAACTACTCAATAATTGGACTTTCTTTTAAACTCCCTAGCTTCTTTGCAAATTTTCCGGCAGTTGTCAGGGATTTCCCCGTAAAATAAAATGCTTTCTTCACTCTGATGCCATTCTTAAGACATTTTCAGGTCATTTCTGAGATTATTATTTATCAGTCCATTTTTGTCATCATTTTCAGGACAGTGGTTGGGTGTAGGTGATACGTGTCTTTTTTTTTTAGATACTGTTGAGCCATTTCTGTTTTTTTTTTTACCTTTATGTGGTAAGTGTCAGAGTTTTACTTGACTCCTGGAACAAGGTGGTCTGCATAATTTTAGCCCCTCGTATTTATGTCCGTGTGTGTGAGTCTCATGTAGGAGTGTACGGTATAATGAGTACCTTGACTGAGACAAAGGCCGGCGCACCACATCGCTGCCAGGAAAGTCGGATATGTGTCCATGCAGTTGCGACTGGGGGAAGCACAGAAAGCTGCTGTTAGCTCATTCAAAGAAGACTTCGTCGATCGAAATGTGAAACCATGAGGCAACTGCCTTTTCGAAGGGAGCGTCAGGCCCGAGCTCGAAACAGGACCGCCAGGAAAAACTGAGTCTCAGACTCAGCGTGCACCGGCTGTTGCAATAAATTGCAATAATCATTACAGTGTGTTGCGCTGAACCACTTCCCTCCGAGCCTCTGCGGTCCAGAAAGCTACCTCCCGGACACGACCTCTGGTTCTCATCCTGTTGCTTTACCTCCCTGCACACACACCTTAAAAAAAAAATCTGTGCTTTTGTTGTAATCTGCCGGCCGTTAAAAATAAAGGCAGCAGAATTGCATAAAAAATACTGAATGGTGGTGAGGGGGCGGTGTAGCACATGGTGAACCGGGCAGCAGGTTCAATTTGGCAGCGGATCAGTTAAAGATAACACAATGTGCTGTCTTTGACTCTGGCCCTTTGTGCGTGTGTTTGTGTGTGTGTGTGTGTGTGGATGTCGAATCAAAACGGGCGACAGCGACTCGCCAATCACGAGGCCGCCTCACCCTCCAGCATTCCCTGCTTTGTTGCCCCGAAATGGCAGCATCATTTACCGAGTTTACGTTGCGCTGTGTGACACTTGCGGTGGGAAATGATCCCCAGGGTGATGAATTAAATGAGGCCGGAAGCACCGAGGCTCCCGTTTGCCAAAACCGGGCGGTCAAACCCTCATTGCTTGAGTGCAATCTGGAAAATATATGTTTGACGTTGAATTCAAATCTCCCCCAAAGTGTTTGCACCACACTTTGCAGTAACTTGAAACTTGTGAAAGAGGAAGCGGCTGAGAAACGCTCTTCGGTAGCAGGAAACGGCTTTGCCTCCCTCGTAATTACGCCGATCCGTCGACGACGGAGAGCACCGTCCGGTCCCGAGGAATCCGGACTCCGAACACCGAGTCTCTTCCTAGATTGGTTTGCCTAAATGGGTTGATTTGGTCCCACTGATTTCCCAGCAACTAGTTAAGTGGGACTGTTCAGGCAAATCATACCAGCCTCTCATTGTTGGACCATAAAACCAGATGGAAAGTTTGTGAGGAGGAAACAGAGGTACCACACAAGCCATCCATTGTTTTCCGAGCACAGGTGGTCGATTCGCTTCACGAGGACAGAAAACGAACTTACTTGGTGCAAGTGATCCGCTCAAACATGGGTGTGTGGGAGTTGTGAATGTTGGATTCCTTCTGGACCTTGCTGTAGAAAAAAGCTGGAGGAATAAAAAAAAAAAAAAAAAACATAAACAAAAGATAACTAGTACCACCATTGACGCGGACCGTTATATTTATATTACCGTAGTGAAAAGGTAACGTGCATAAGCCGTCTCACCATTTTGGGCGATGCTGATCAAGGTGACCACGACCAGCAGGTAGATGTGCTCCAGAACTTTGCTCTCCATGATGGCAATGCTCAGCAGGTGGACAACTGCAGCACGGGCGTTCAGACGGTTGCATTTGTCTAACGCTGATGTCACCAACCCGCCGTCCCACTCAGGAGTGGCTTCCTCTTTTTGTAAATGATTCTGTGTGGCACAACAAGAGAGATTATTCAAGTGACGGGAAGGTGCACTTATTCTGGTTCAGGTTATCTTTCTACATAATGGCCCCTGGGCTGGCCTGTGAGGAGAAGGCCGCTGCAGGGATGTCTGAACGGCCATCCCAGGGCCAACAGCATCTCCGTGTGCTGTTACACGGTAATTGCAGCTTTTGTGCTTTTTAAAATCCTGTAGCCCAGCAGATGGTGCACGGATAGGCGAGCTTCTATCAGCGATTGCTGTGAAGCAAAAAAAAAAAAAAAAAAAAAGACGAAAAAAAAAGAAAAAAACAACAACTAAATAAAGAGGGCGGCCGCAATTCGTATTTACATAAGGGTTAAATGGTGTCTTCAAAATGCTTCCTGACGGAGCGCTATGTAAGAGTGTTATAACTTCCTGAGTATAGACCCAAATTATAAATCTAATAAAAAAAAAAAAAGATTTGCTGACGTTGAATAAATTGTCGGAACATGCCATTTTGAGGAAGATTTCCCATATGGTCTAGCGGTTAGGATTCCTGGTTTTCACCCAGGCGGCCCGGGTTCGACTCCCGGTATGGGAACACAATTTTGCTTCATATTCTTAAAAGAAAAATAAATCATTGCTATTATTTCTTTGTTATAACTGTTTCCTACGTCCAGGTTCAGACCAACACAAAACTGGACATATACACGTCATTTTCTCTTAGGCTTCTCTAGTTTATATGTGTTTCTATTGGTCCAGGTAAGAGGTTGATGAATTATTTTTTTTAAAAGGATTTTATTTTGTTCATCCATTTTTTTTTTGCTAATAAAATTAACAGCCCAGGAGGTATCTGATTACATAAAAAAAGATATATATAAATATGTGAATCATCTCCTTATCAGACTGAAAATAATTTGAAATACAGCCAGGTCCAACTCAACAATAATCATTAAATCTAAACCATCAACATTTGTCATTGAAAGTGCGGGCAAAACACCACCAGTTCATGAAACTGCCAACATTTACAGTATTTATTAAATGATGCAAAAACTATCATCATGTCAAACAGTTTGATAAAGTCAGAACAGAGCAAAAACAAAAAAAAAACATAACCAAAACGTGTAAAGGGGGTGGATTCACTCAACCCAGTAATCCTATCTCGTCTACAAAGTGCCAAACTCACAGAAATCTGTCACCTACGGACATAAAACCTCACGAATGCTATCAAACGTAGAAAAACATAAATTACTCTTAATAAAAAAAATGCAGCGATGGTATGATGAGCCCTGACTAATGGCCGAAAACCAATAAGTAGTTTTGAATTTAACACGAGTCCACGCGTCCTCAACTAGGAGCTCACCGACCGCATCCCCTCTGCAGCTTAAAAGGGAAGGCCCAGCCCGCAGAGGACCTCCATTTCCATGTCGGTCGGCTGCTGAGCCACCGCCTGCGAGAAAAATTCCTCCAGGAAGCTCTCGGTGCAGGGCGCGTCCAGGGCGGGCGCCGCCGGCTGCGCGCTGCCGACGGCCGGGGCCCCGCCGCCTTGTCTGTCGGCGGTGCCTTCCAAAAAGCCGGAGCTGTCCGGCGACAGGTTGCTGGCGGTCGTCGCCGGCGAGAGCAAGTCTAAGAGCAGTTCGTCGCAGTTGCTGCCTTCGAAAGTGCTGGAGGTGACGGTGGAGGGGGACCACAGGTCGGTGCTGTCCGGTTTGGACTCGGCCCCCCCCAGGTGACCGAGCAGTTTGTTCAGCTTGGCGAGTTTCTTCTTCTTCGCCTTCAGTTTCTTCAGAAGCTTGTACCTGAGGGCGTCCGTGTCGCTGAGACCCGCGGGGGCTTTGGAAGACGGGCGGCCGCGTTTGCTCGACGCGGATATTTCAGCCAAGGCCTTCGCTCTGGCCGTGGGAAGCGTAGTGAGAGATGCGGGCGGAGCGGCCTGGAACGCCTTCAGCTTGTCACCCGTGCACGCGGGCGAAAGGGGTTCGGTGGTTCTCTTCACACCGAAGGCGTCGTACCTCTCCGCGGCTTTCAGAGGGAGGCCCTCGCTGTCCTCGATCCTGATCTGGGGTTTGGGGAAGAGCGCCGCCGGAGCCTGCGGCCTCCTCGTCAAGTGGGGCGTTGACTGGCTTGTAGGGAGGGGCTTGTTTTGCGCGAGGCGGGCGGGTTCGGGTTGAGGAACGGGACTCTTGACTTGAGTGTGCGGGTGTTTGCTGAGCATGAACGACCAGCGGGCGTACGGGTTACTGCCCGGGGGCCGGCCGGCAGACCCGGGCCGGGTTGTGGACTCGAGGGACGTCCGTTGTGTGTTTTCCACGGGCGTGCCCTCCTGAGCAGCGGCGGCTTTGGCCTGCTGCGGACGTGATTTCTTTGCGGCCTGCTCCCCGCTCCCTGTTCGGTCGCTCCTTCTGCGGCCGCTGCCGTTGGCCACCGGCGTGGGATCTCTGGCCTCCGTAGTGGGCGAGTGCGAAGAGGAGGGCAGCTCCGGAGGGGCCGGAGATGTTCCGTTGCCCGACGGGGCGCAGTGATGATTGACTTCTCCATTCCGGCCGGATTGAACTGGAGCCGGCGGTTCCGGCGGCACGGCAGAATCTCCTGGTACTTCTACTAGCGTGAGTGTGATTATGTCGTCACGGGAGAGGCCCTCGAAGGTGTTGAGCAGAGTCGTGGAGCCGATCGACGTGTCGAGCCCGTTTGCGGCGGCGGCGGCGTCCGCGCCGGAGAGCGCGCTCACAATGTCCGACTGATCGAGGGCCCAGGGCATCGGTTCGTCCGATACGTCGTGTAGGCCGACATCCTCTTCCGCCTTGGACAGGGCGCAGCGAGCTGGCGCGCTGGAGGGAGAACAGGCGGGCTCCCGGTCCTCCTCCGCCTCCCAGAAGACCACGTGCATCTCCTCGCCAGGCACCGCGAGCGTCCGATGGGTCGTGCAGACGGGGTGTTGCAAGTCGTCGAACTCCGTCCACGAGTCTGTAATTTAAAAACGGGCGCAGAAACTTAAACGGACGAGAAAGATAAACATATCGGCATCTGCGTGTGCTTAATGATAAGAAAAAGTCAGCGGGAGCCATCACTTAAGCTGTAACGGCTGGATTACATCACTGATACGTATAAAAAAACCTTTTATCCAATAAAGAGTATCACTGAGACTAAAAAGGTGAAATAGAAGTGTTAAATTATGCTATGCTGCCATAGGCCTACGCCGCTGAGCGATCCCCCCCCCCCCCACACTCTACTTATCCTGTCTGCGCTCCCTTCGTCACTGCATGGTAGTAACCTCAGATCTTCCCCCGAGTCCCCGGGCTCACATTTCGGAGGTTCCCAGGGGGCGTAGTTTGATCTAACGCAGAGTCTCACCAGGTGCCTGCCATTGTTACTTTCAGTTACGAATATCATGGCTATTTTTGTATCACGTCAGCGATCACCATGTAACTGTTAGCGCTACTGTTGTTCTTATTAAGAGATCATTTGCGGCTGTGCCCCCCCCATCTCGATGGCTGTATCGCTCTCTCCTCTACCCCAACATATCCAGATAGAAGGCCGCCCCCATAATGGGCTCGGATCCGCTCAAGGTTTCTCGATGGCGAGAGGCTTTTTTTTTTCCCTCAACGCCACTGTCGCGCGATCGAGACCCGCCCCGATTTGGAAAGTGTCAGGAGACAAATGTGCTGTGATTCGAGGTGATAAACCTGTGCACCAAAGTACATTTGGAATGACACCAAAGCTGGGGATGCATCTTCATCACTGGCTTTTTCTTTTAAAAGAACTGCATGAATTGTTTGTTTTCCTTTGTTTAAGTGGTTCATCATTCATTCAGTGGATATATTCACCGTAATAAAAAAAAAAAAAAAAAATCGTCTTCCAGATTCCTGAAAATGAAAAGTCATTTGAAATTTGATTTTTCAATAAAACCTTCTTTCCGCATCAAGCGAGAACGATAAGTGGCCGGGTAGGATCTCACACGCCGAGACGTGGTAGACGCAAGTTAAGAAAACCTCAGCCGCCACCGAGGCACCGATTTATTCAACTCGGGACGGAAAATGAATCTCCCCTACGTGGAGATTAGAATCTCAAAATGCATGAACCGAACAACAAGAGTTGATTCAATTTTTAAGGGGTTCAAAATCTTCAACGTAACCAACCGGGTGCGTATGTGTGTGTGTTTATATATACTGAATGAAGCTCAACTGAATTAAAACTTGATATATATGTGTATATAAGTGTATGTGTGTGTGTGTGTGTGTGTGTGTGTGTGTGTGTGTGTGCGGGTATATATATATATATATCTATATATATATATATATATATATATAGATGTATATAGATAAATAAAGGATTGAGATTTATATACATACTACTCAAAAAAATAAAGGGAACACTTGAACAACACATTGTAACTCCAAGTCAATCACACTTCTGTGAAATCATAGTGTTCACTCTGGAAGCAACACAGATTCATTTTGACTTGTTTTAAGGACATTACATCAAAGTTGGATCAGCCTGGAGTTTGTTTTTACACTTTAATTTTGAGTGTGATTCCTAATCAGACCTCCACGGGTTGATACAATTGATTTCCATTGATCATTTTTGTGTGATTTTGTTGTCACCACATTCAACTGTGTAAAGAGCAAAGTATTTCATAAGAATATTTCATTCATTTAGATCTAGGATGTGTTTTTTAAGTGTTCCCTTTATTTTTTTAAGCAGTGTATATATATATATATATATATATATATATATATATATATATATATATATATATAAACTTAATATATATGTGTATAAGTATATATGTGTGTGTGTGTGTGTGTATATATATGTACACACACACACACACACACACACACACACACACACACATATACTTATACACATATGTATCAAGTTTTAATTCAATCGAGCTTCATTTAGTCCTATGAAGGTGACAATTCCTTTGCAAACCAAACATCCCCTGCTGGCTAATAAATTGTCCAACTGTGCACTTGATCAAGCAGACACGCCTTATCATGCGATGACGTATTAGCATGCCGACGTCTCATGATTTACCATCGGGCTGACGGATCCAAGCGACAAAGTGCTCGAGCCTCTGTTTGTACTGTATGACGGCCGTGACGGAGTGGCGTGTCCCCTGGAAGTCGAAGGAGTAGGACTTCACGTCATTGCTCGGGAGGCCCTGCACGAAGTGCAAGGCAAACACCGGCGAGACTCTGCGGACACACAAAGATAAAGTCTGGTGAACCACTGGACCTGAGCGAGACTGCTGAATAACTCATCTGATTTCTAGAAAAGTAACTGTTTTATAGTCAAAATAATTGGGAAAAAAAAACAGAAAAAACAAACGCAAACGAGTAGCTTCGTTAGTAATTTAATCGTAAGATCCAGGGTAGAAATGTTGTAATGTCAACATATCTCATCACATGAATTTGAGGATTTGGCAGAAATATGGACTTTACTTGCGACGAGAACTAAACAGCTGACGTTTAGCGACCAATCAATTACTCGCCGGTCTGTGAAAATGCTGATGTTGCGGAAAAAATATATAATACAAACACATTTCCACCAGGATCACGGGCCTAAATGGTCGCGGGGTATCGAACTCACTGTCATAAACGGTGAAGAACCCGGGAGATATTCGCATTCCCCACCGCTGCTTTGTGATTTTAGCCAATTCAATATTTGATTTACGTCAGAGCTCTATTCGAAAGCACAGACCTGACTGAGCATTGGATGGTTAATTCAATTTGATATCTGCTGGTTTTAAGTAGCATCTCTGCACCATAAATGCATTCTGGTAAAGTATGAGCATGATGTTTAATTCTTATACACAACACAGGCTTTGCATACAGCTAATAAAGTTTAGTATTCTGACAATCTTCCTTCCGTGCTACCGTATCGACGTTTGTAACAACGGTTCTGCGCTTCACGTAAGGGTCTTTAATGAGTCAGATGGAGAGTGACACTTGGGTGGGCACGAACACACACACACACACACACGCGAACAAACACTCAGACAGACACACACACACGGACGCACACACACACACTCTTTTGTCTGGACCATAGCAAGGGGTGGGACACAGAGACCATCGCCGATTTCAATCTACATTGCTCATTCATAAAGTTAAGTGTGATGATGGAGAACCCCCCGCCCCCCCAATATGGCTGTAATTTAGCAATCTGGGCATTAAAAGTACAATTTCACACAGGTAGTTGTGAGTTACTCTTTTTTCTTTCCTTTTTTTTTTTTAACTTTCATATTGAAGGGAAGACTCCAGTCACGCGTGGCTTCGGCAGAGTGTACATGCTGGGAGGGGCGTGCGTTGTTAGGGAGCAACGGATTTGAAACAATGCATCGCATCCCACTGATTCAAAAGAAGAAAAAGCCCCCCAACTTGCATCGCAATGGCTAATAAAGTTTACGATGCACGGAGCTTTAACTGGGAATTCTAAAATACAGTTACCACGACATCACAATGTTATATTGTGTGTTTGTATACATGCTAATTATGCCCGGTTTTGCATAGATATACAAATTATATATCCATGCTCAGACACACAGGCTAAAATGAAAACCTGCCGATCAAAGCTACACCCCTCGTTGGTTCATCATTGGCTTTAGGGACTAACAAACAGCTTTTCCCAAGGTTTAACCCGTCTGCTTTTGTGGTGGTGGCCTGATAGGACAAAATTACAAGCCACTGCATTCCACTTGTGGATATATTCAGTTGTAAAACTTCTTAAGGTCTTACGCCGATCGTCGTAGAAATTCCAAACGGGTTACTCGTGTAGAATTCGTTTTAAAGCGAAACTACAACCAGACACTTTCTTTCAAAAACAGCCACAAAAAAAAAAAAAAAAAACTTTAATAGATGGGATTCTTACTTGTGAAGCACCATGGACCTCGTCTGGGTCTTTGAGCGGCAGATGCTGCACGGTGCGCAGTGGCTGGCACGGAGCGGGTGCCAGTCGGGAGCGAGGTTTGTGAAAGTGGGGAGAGTTTTCACGACCCTGAGGAAAAAAACAAGACAAAACAGATGCATTTACGTTTGGCACAAACTACAAGCAGCTGCCACTCACACTGTGAGATGGAAATGGGCATCTTAATTTCTGCTGGTTTAAATAAACAAAAAAAAAATAAAAAAAAATTAATGATTACGATAATTATTGTGGAGTCGGGCCAAATTTAAGACTTCAATAGATTTGAACAAGACATAAGATTTTGATATTGGGTAAAACTAGGAGAGGCGGTTTTTTCAAAGAGGGAACTGCCTCTGAAAAAATGTTATATATTTTTGTTAATTCTGGTTTCCAGTGAGGTTTTATGAATGTTGGCATCCACGGAGGTGCATTGCTGCAACCATCAGGTTCCATTTTTCTGGTCCCTGCAGTCAAAGTCAAGTTGTTTGACTGTTACTAGGATATTTCTTCAAGCTTATTACTCCGCAGTCAAAGTTGCACTAAAGGTAATCTTTCAAACTTGTAGCCTGGAAAAAAAAAAACTCTTTAATTGTTCATATCCCGACTGTTGACATAAATAAATTCTTCCACAGGTGGCATTCTGTCATCACAGCCTGTGTCTTACATGTTTCCTGCATGCTAAAAGAATCACCGCCATTGTTTTAACCTTAGCCCATTGACAATTTCCTGAACCGTAGAAACCACAGTACCAAGTCTTCTATCACCTGTCGTTCTTTTGTGTTTTGTCCTTTATTTCTTTTAACTCCTACTTTGCTCCGGAATGGAAACCCGTGCCCCCCCGTTCACCCGTTTTCCAACCGCTTCTGTTGCTCGGCATGTACCTTTTTTCCACTGACTCTGGCCTAAGCGACCGCTTCTTTTGCTAATTTGTCTGCTCCGTCAAGTGAAGATACAATGTACGACCGAATGAATGGGATCTATTTACCTGGTCATCTGAAAACAATAATTCACAAAGGAGACTTTGATGGCCCCCTGGATGTGCCGTCTTTATACTCATGGGTACAGAAACAGTCTCTACTGATTAGTATCTGTTCACTCTATTCTGATGGTATAAAGACGGCAAACAACGCGGCTGCAAACACACTCAGACGCCCCTTTGCTTAACAACGTCTGATACTGTGAGACACGTCGCTTGGGATTTTTACCGGAAAATTCTTCCATCCCACTAGCAAAACCAAATGCAATTTTTATATGCATTACCTTGATCCAAACATTACACATTAACAAGTAACTCAAATTCTTTAAAAAAAACAAAAAAAACATCTAAACATGGTTGGTTGATGACCAGATCGTATGATTAAATCTTTTGAGGTTGATAAGAACCTATCTGGTGAGGGATGGGGGTGGTGGTTTTTTTTTCAACACAAGCTGCCACATAAACGCAAACGGCGATTCGTCCTGTGTCTTCACAGCGTCCCCATCTTGGCCGGTGTTTTATCATGCAACATCCCCCCCCCGTGACGTCCAGCGTACTGCAAACGGGCAAAGACACGAGAAAGACATTACAGTTCCCTATGCACCCCGTGACCTGTCATCCGAGTTCGGCCCGAGTTGAGCTTACAGCCCCTCCTGCGACATAAGAGAATCCGCTTTCACGGTGCCACGGCAACCGCCCTTTCTAATAGCATGACTCCACCCAAACCCCCCTCTGTGATATCACATCCCTTTTGTGACATAGTGAGGGCACTAATGTAACATCACATCAGTGACACACACACACACACCCATTCCACCCCTATGCATCAACCTTTACACACCCGCCCACCACTGTGCTTGGTGAGATCACCTTCCCATTCGTGTTCCCCCGCCTCTCATGGAGCAAACCCTGTATGACAACATACGGGGGGACCATGCCGCCTGCCACATCACGCCTCATTCCAGCATTTAACGGAATAACAGTAAACTGTTTATAGATCTGTAACGGTGGCTTACGGGGAAACGGGCTTCAGTTGCTGACCCCTGCCGTCAGGAGTTCAACAACGGAGCATCCGATGGTGTGTTTGCGGCCGATTGGTCGGCCGTTTCCGTGCCGTTCCCGTGCCGTTCCCCCGAAAGGGCCAACTTCGGGCAATGTATTACTTTTGAAATCAGTGAGAGCGTCCATACGGGGGGGGGCATCTGGTTCTGCTTCATGACGCGCTGTTTTCGATTGAGGGGAAAACGGTCACTCCTGTGTACGTTCCGGCACATTCCTGAACGCCCTTTCAAATTAGAGGAGACACGCCGGGTAAAAAGGAGCGGTCGAAAATAGGGCGGGGGGCATGGCACGGAGAACGGTTTAAGTGGTGGCAGCGATGGGATAATAATAAAGGAATCTGCATTTAGTCCGGGCCAGAGCAGGGATAATGTGAAACAGAGTTGGATGCAAAGAACATATAATGATGAGCAGACACAATAATCCTAACAGAACACGTTGCGTTGAATCATCGGACGGGTCGTTGCGACCAGCGTAATGAAACGGTGAGACGAATTTCCACAGTAGGAAATATATATGGACGTGGAGACTGCGCTGCGGCGAAGGGAATAACTCCCTTCTTTTTAAGGGAAAGCTTTAAGGACACAGTTTGAAACCTTTTGAGGGGTGAGTTAGAAGAGAAACGGCGAGGTTGTGGGGATGTTACTCCCAAGACGCCAGAAAGCATGAGGAGCGGATGGGATCATTACAATGATTGTGACAGTAAGATGCCATTAAAATTGCTGGAACCACTTCAAAATGTCCATAATGGACTTTGCGTTCACCGGCCTCTGATACTCCAGACGGATCTGGATCAGATTTTTCTCCATCAAACACGAAATAAAAGAAAACCTCTGACGGACTGATGAATGTCAATAATTTAAGCAGATCGATTGCCAAAGCGTATAGCCATTTGAGCATGGATAAAAACTAAATTCTTGACTCATTGTTGTATACCTCATTCATCTCCAAAAGGAAACTGTGTTTGGTTTCTATGACAAACAATATGTATTTAAATATACTGTCACTTTGGTGAAATGTGTTGAAATTCTGTCAAAAGACTCGGGAGTCTGATGTGTGTGAAGGGCAATGCGTATTGTGAACATTGTGAACACCCACACTTCACGTGAAAATGCTCTGCACTGGCTGCAAGTGAAATCCCATTGAAAGGTGGCTTGAAAGAGTGGCTCCGCCCAAGAATCCTTCCGGAGCAAAAGTGGCATGGCGAACACCGGCGTTTCTTTCTGACCTGAAAAGGCACAGACACACAGGCACAAATTCAAGCGCATCGTCACGCGCGCGGCAAGGAGCTCGCTGGACGACGAAGCCGACAATAATTTGCGGTCCGCTCAGCTCTTCCTAGCCTAATGAACAGATTACTGTAGTGTAATAGAATCGGCTCGCATAAATTTGGCTTAATATTCATGCGGTCTCACGTGAATGGACAGCGGGGCCCTGGGATCACTGTCTGAAAAGCCTTCGCTCAAACACCTCAGAGCTCACACTAGCTTTGCAGAATTTACATACTGGTTCTAATCTAGCGGTAGCATCCCATCGAGGCCGGTGGCTTCAGACATGCGGCTGAAAATGCTCTTAATATATTCCGTCGACATTATTTTTTGCCCGGCTGTTTGTCAGTTTTCACATGAGTATTCACTCTGTTCTTTATATCAACACGCAGGGCACTGCAAATACCGAGAAGAAAGGTAAATGGATATGTACATAATATTGACAGTACAGTTCGGCACTTGACGCCGCCTCTCTGATCTCCGCCCGGTCCATTGCGGGTTCAACGCACGAATGAGTGTCAATTTAAGTGGACAAATGTTGGACTGGAGAATTTCACACTCTCTGCTGCGGGCTATTCGATAGACGGATGAGTCTTACCCAGACGGCAATGGAGCTGCGGCTTCAGGAGTTCAAAGATTGACATCCTGAGGCACTGCAGGTCTGCGTTTGCCTTTTGCAGCGCGTGATTCGGTACCTGAACAGAGCCATCTAGGGAAAGAGAAAGGGACACCTTAGATAAAGAAACTGCAAACAAAGTCACACGGACGAGTCATAACCATAATCCCAATTACATTCTCAACTATTAGAGACATTAGAGTATTAGAGTATTAGAGTCAATGTAATCTGCAGCTCTCTTTGTTGGCATTAGTACTTTTTGGGAACCCTTAAATAAAAAATGATGGTCAAATAACGTGGGGTATCCGGACTCGGGCTGTAGGTGTCCTGAATGCGAGTGCGATTCCGAGTCCAGTCAGGTCTGACTCACATCCATGTCCTGGAATTGTGTACTACATCACAACTTGGAATGCACATTGTGTTCATTTTGGGTTGGAAGAATTTACCTCATAACATTCAAAAATGATATTCATTTCAGGTCTTTGCATAATGCATATAATAGCTTTGGTTTTTTTTTTCTTTTACACTCACAATTCTTCTTTTTTTTTGCCTCGAACTTCTTAAATTCTACGTTAAATAGAATCGGGTCATTGTACATTTTTCACACCACTTTAATATTAAAACAAATACGAGACAGGTACACAGAGTTTTTGCCACTAGATGTCAAACTTCACACATCAGTTGTTCTGGGTGTTACTCCGGGCAGACACTGGTTGGGATTCTGCTGAGGGGCTCTGTAAATGTACTTTTTTTTTCTTCTTTGATAGCTTCACCAAACTCCGACAGTGGGGGCGGGGGGTTAAACATAGACAGTGCAGGCTAACTCATTTTGTGGGGTTGGAAAATGTACAGTTGAGAAGGCAGAATATTCCGTTTGCGTTGTACCCAATAGACATAAACGATCCCCTTTGGTCACTTCTATCTTTTTCCGCAGGTGATCACTGCCTCTGTGCTTCCAAACTCGCATTGCAGCGGTAAAAATTTTGATTAAATTATGTTAAAAAAATAATTTGAAAAAATAAATCAGGGTTTCGGTGGTGCTGAACACCATACAGGTAACTGAGAACAGTGTTTATAGGAATACTAGGAAATAAAGTATCTCCTGGTACAGACTGGGGGTCATGATAGGTGGAAAAATATTCAAGCCTATTATCAGAGAATTTGTTTTGCTATATCTATGTTGCCATATCTACAAGACTATGACAAATTCAACATCAGATAATCCAAATAGTGCTTATGAAATTGGTCACAGATAATGTTCAGCCTGATAACTGAAACTTTGTTGACCTGATGTCTTAAAGATTTCAGAAACAGTAAAAATGTGTAAGAAACTCCCCCCAAAAAACATTTATCCACCGCCTTTACTGAGCAAAATGATTCTTACGAAACTCTGATCTTCATGTTCTGAAATCTATGTGACTCACTTTCATCAAGA
Source organism: Fistularia commersonii (assembly GCF_037954325.1). Taxonomy (NCBI): domain Eukaryota; kingdom Metazoa; phylum Chordata; class Actinopteri; order Syngnathiformes; family Fistulariidae; genus Fistularia; species Fistularia commersonii. Next base: position 5,447,263 of record NC_141312.1, read on the forward strand.
CTGGACATCAGACTGAACTGGTAAAGCAAACAAAGCCTGTTTAAAACTGCTGCACAAGCCATTTCCCCAGGGAGACAGACAAGCGTGTTTTTTTGTTCTTTTAGATGTAAAATGTACATTTTCAAAATTTGGCAGAGAGCATGAAAAGGTGCCACTTGCTTTTCTTGTAAAAGCCGTAGCGATAAATCAAATTTTTCTAAGTCGGGAAGGATCTTGATCTGTAGTATTCAGGTAAAATCATTTTTAATTCGACAACTGTTTGTACATTCTGTTAAAAGTGTAGCATCCCCATGAAGTCTGAGTCCGACACAAAGAGACAGGGCAGAGGCTGAAGCCGCCTTGCACCATCTTTATGAAAAACGCCCAATGATTGCATGGTATTAATACTTGGAAGGTGCTTTTTTTCTTTCTAAACAACAAGTTTGAGGTCAGGTTCTCCTCAACGTTTCTTGCTGCAGAAAGGTAATGTTTCCGTCATTGCTGCTGCCAAGTTCTAGTTAGGGGACTGGTTTGTGTAATTTAAGTGTAAGGATGTGCACACCAAGACATTGTAATGTTTAAACACCTGCTGCATCACGACCTGGCACCAGTCATACTAGTTATACAGAGAATATGGCTTTTCTACTTTAGGTAGGAAACACACTTTCATTGTATTTAGAACCATGGATGCCAACTGATACCTTTAGACATCATGTTTGCCCCTTGAGGAAAGAGTAAACTGTCTCTTTAGTTTCGAATAAAACAGACAATTAAATCACAAAAACATTGTGTATATATATACACATCTAAAATTAATGTCTGGCAGTAACAATGTGTTTCTATGGGCTGTCAAGGGCTGAAACTAGCATTAAAAAACTGAGAAGTGCTGAAGAACCGTGCTCAGGAAAAGCACCATCAAATTAAACCTGCAGCATTACCAGTGGCAAACACTTGGAAAACTAGTGCTTTGTTACTCATGCCAACAGACACTGTGTTGCCGATCTCTCAGCATGCAGCTCAACAATCAACCGCCTATCAACACAAGTTACTGGAAAAATCAGGGGGATCTATGCCGCCTTAATTAATGAAACGTACATACTAAGTTTTTTTTAACACATGGGATCAACTCGATATAAACTGTATTCTTCTCTCGCCTACGGACACGTCTAAATTTTTTAAATTGTTTAAAAAGAAGTTAGCCCCCGTGGAACATCCCGGAGAAAGACCCAAGTCTATACCTGCCGCTTGAAAATGCCCCAAGATGTTTGGTTTCAAACCGGTACTATACTAAAGCACTTAGTAGAGACTCGGGCCCAGGTTGGCAAATATTATTATAATAAAGTAAGATGAACAAATGAAGGGTAATTTACAGTCCTTATCTTCAGTGCAGTGTTTCTAGACAGTGTATTTACATTCGGTTGTGGGTAAAAAAACCACGGTTCCTAGCGAAAAGACCCCCGGTGCCTGAGGCTCTCAGAACTCGCGCCTGCACCCCTCATGTGAAAGGGAGAAGCTGTTGAGACTTGCAGAGGAGGTAGAATGGATAGTGCTGAAAACACTTAATGCTACAAGGGTTGAAGTTTTGTAAAATCAATCATGCAAAATCACCAAATGTCAACATACACACCATTTCCGTAAATCACGGCTTGGATGTGAGCAACCCTTTGGCTTCTGAGGGTTTTCAAATGCAATACTACAAAATGATCACAACAAAATCATGTAAAAGACTTCTTTGACTCACCCTTTCCAGTCTCCTGATGGACTTGGATTTCGGCACAAATATTTTCATATTCTCTTATCAGATTCCAGACGGGCGGATTCTGGGGCTCCTCGTTCGGCTTGCACCTTTTCAAACTCTTGCAATTGACAAAAGCGACAAGCAGGGAATCCAGCCAACACAAGTTATGGCTGTTCTTCCAGAAAAGTGGACCGGGCAGAGTTACGTGCGCCACTGACTTTGGAGCTGAGGCAGAATTCTCTGGTTTCTTTTCCTGAACACTATCCTCTTCTTGGGGCGATTTCCCTTCTGGTGGCTCTGTGAGTGGGCCCTCCCCGTTGCTAACCTGTGAATCTTTTGGACAGAGGCTGTCCAGGTCAATCGCTCGTGGACTTTTGGTATTAACTTGCTCTTCACTTTCCGGTTCCGATGGAGGCTTTGTTTTTTTCCCATCTTTGTTCTCCAAAGGAACCAAGCTTTCCAATACATTTTCCAAGGGTTGGCTGACCAGAGGGAAGAGGCACTGTTTTGGAAAGATATGAAAAGTTTAAAAAAAAAAAAAAAAAGGGAAAAAAAAAAACCTTGGCAAAAAAATGAAACAAATGCAATGGAATCGGATTTGGCTGGGACAAACCTGTGGATTAGTACAGAGAGTAATTGACTCCTGGAGGTTAATGCGGTAAGACCGCAGGGCAAACACCAAGCCTTTTGAAGTGCACCAGGGACAATGTTCCAGTGCAGCAGCTCGTTCATGAACCTTAGGGGGGGAAAGAATAAGTTATTCATAATACTTTTAAACTTCAGATGCATCAATATGATTAATAATTCAGTTTCTTGAACCACTTTCAAAAGGTTCTTCATCTGTACCATTACATGTCCATATCAGTATGGATCGAAACATTTCGCCTTTTACTAAAGATTTCCGTTTGTCTTTTTTCTTCCATAGCACCAGTTTGATTTGTACTGCCCATTCACAGTATTTTTCAAATTCAGCTTTGCGCAAGTGACAACAGTGAAAAGAAAGCAAGAGCTCTACTGACTTTTCCCAAATACCCCACCAGTGGAGAGGCCAACGCCCCCAAACCAGTGTTTTCACCAGTCATGGGCAAACCACCGTTTCTTCTCTGGTCCACAGCTGCCCGCTGCCATTCAAAACATATGACCATGTCACCGCAACCTGGCTCACCTCTGTGGGAGCTGAGAAGAGAAACACAGCGATGAATCAAACAATGCATTTGAGTGATCACTCAAATGCATTGCACTGCACACTTGTCAATATTTGAGGCATACCTACATTGAATCAATTCAATACATTATATCGCTTATGGATGATGAAAAATTGTACTCACACTTATATCCACTCTTTTTTTGAGAATTAGGACTGGCCAAATATTAGAACCAACTCTAAGGATGACTTTAACCATAAAAAAAAGACTGCTTCACAAATATTATCCTTTGGTGACAGGGTTCAATTTGAATGGTATAATTGTAAGTGTTTAATTATAGTGCTGTAATTACTAGCTAACATTGAACTGTGTTTACAAGAACACAAGTGGGACCACTGGGCCAATTTGACCTTTTATCCAAGCGTGCTGGGATCTAAAACTTGGCCAATGAGAAAACATATGAAAGACATTTTACTAAAACGTGTGGACGGTGCATGTACACATTGACACGTAAGTTATGCCACCTTTTCGTATGTATACACAAGCTTATACGATATTTTTTAGCAAAAACGTCACAGCGATACATAGTAAATTTACAAAAATCCTTAACTTTCGAATGGGCTAATAGCTTAGCCTTTACCATGAAAGGAATACATACTGTTCTCTGACAAGCCACCATGCTGCAACTAGGACGTGCCGCGTCCGGCACTTAGCCGTCTGATGCTAACATGCTACCCTACAATCGGGACACAATATTATGAAGCACCGGGAAAATTTACGACTTTCTCACTGTATTATAATTGAACTTACCGAAATAAAATCTAAATCGGGGTTGATTTTGAGATACTGAGCACACATCGATTCCATTTACAGAGGGATTCCATGTGCGCCGCGCCGCCAATTTCGTGCAGGAAACGTTCTTGTTCCGCTCGCCGGTTGTTGTGCAGCAGCCTTTGTCGTCCCCGTTTGTCTGACGAAACATGGTTCCGCCAGGAACTACTCTCACACGGCGGACCCACTAAATGTCCCCAACGCGGTCATGTTAACGTAGTGTGTGCTACATTATCCGCCTGGTAAACATCTGTCAAATAACACTCGCAATACGTTTTTGTTTTTAGTCTCGATGGCTGCAGGTGATACCTTTCCTGCCTTTACAAAAAGCCTTCTACATTTTAGAGGTTGTGTAAAAACTGTACTGATCTTGTGATTGATCAAAGTTGAAAGTACATAAAATTATTAACAGATTCAAGATCTCGATTTTCTTTTGGTCTATTAATTTGTTTACGGTCTGTTTATAGCAAAATACTTAACCAGAAATACATTGGATTTAGTTTATCTGTATAATTAATGGTCTTGTCAATTGTTTTACTTTTAATTTTGCAATTTTGTAAACCCACGATGCATGGGCTTGAGTAAAGAGGTTGAGATGATTGGATGGGGTTGGGGAGGGGGGAGGTCACTCACTTCCTTATATTGATTAAATACAACTCAGTTGTGGTTTCTTTTGCGCTTGAAATCCCCAACAGCCTCACACATACACACACCCAGACGGCCATCCAAACATGCCTCCTTTTTACACCACTGAATCCCGCCTCCTGCATGTGCCCTCCTCCCTTAAGCCCCTCCTGCGTGAGCCGTTCTCCTGTCCTCTATTTTTCCTCTGATGACAAAATGAATTTGCATATTTTTCCCAGGGAGCACTCATTAGAATGCATAAACCGGCCGCCTCCTCGCCTCATGAGCAGGCTATAGCTTTCTGCCATGGCATCTCCTGATGCAAAATGAGACACAGACAGCCAGCATCACAAGCAAACATGTGGCCTGAGTCTGGGTTGTGATTGGCATTTGGAATCAGTTCATCCTTCCCATTCTTAATTCAAGGATAAGAATAAACTCTCCGTCAGCCATTTTTCTTTGTTTCTATACCAGGAGCGATGGGTAAGTAAATTTCTAGAAGCCTAGCTTCATGAGGGGTGAATAGAAACTCATATTTTTTGTAGATGTGATCATTTCGACAACAGCAGGTTAAATGTAAACATCATTGATCTGTCTGATTATTGTGACGTCATTGAATATCCATGCAATACTAGGAAGTTCCAAATTTAGGACAATTTCATAGCATGAAATCATAGTTATTCAGAGACTACTCAGCCTGTCAGTTTTATTTTTGAAATCTGTAAGGCCCAATGGTGGCGCTAAAGCGTCGGCCTTTAAGTCAGAAAGTAAGTTCCATCACAGAGGAATCTGAATGGAGCTATACGATTTGCAAAAAGGTTACAAATCAATGTTAAAACTACAAGTTTTTTAAAACATACTGTAAAGGAATTTTTTAGCGCTGACTATTTAAAGTAGCAGGATGCCATAAAGCCACTGCTCCTCCGCATTGAGAGGTGCCAGATGAGGTTGCTCGGGCAACGTGGTCTGGATGCCTCCTGGGCACCCCCCCTGGGGAGGTGTTCAGGGCACATCCCATCGGGAGGACGGCCTGGGGAAAGACCAGGGACACGCTGGAGGGACTATGTCTCTCAACTGGCCTGGGAATGCCTCACGATTCCATCGCAATAGCTGGACAAAGTGGCCGGAGAGGGATTTCCGGGCCCCTCTACTTCAACTGCTGCCTCAGAGCAAACTGACCATAAGCGGAGGAAAATAGATGAGCCACAGAGCACAGTTCATCTGAAATAACTATGGGTGATGGTGGCATTAATGATTAGGGCTTCTCTCAATCTAAAATTAACCCATCAGTTTTAAGTAGAAAAATATGGTATAAACAAATATGGATAAACACTGCAAAAGAGGGGTTTCCAATCATTTCATCCACCTGCCCTAACTGCTCCAACTAAATACAATAGAGGCAAGTGCCATTTCCTGGATAGGGCTGCAGTAAAAAGTATAAAAATTGCAAACACATGTGCACTGTGCACACACACACACACACACACACACACACACACACATCAATTTTATTTACATACACACACACACACACACACATTGCTTCAGATACATATAAATATATATATATATGTACGTACACACATCCATGTACATATGAGATATGTGTGCATATCTTTATCATACATATTTGCAGAAACTATATTTATTGAGTTTTAATAATATGATTATAGGATATTAGGAAAACACAGTTATGAAATGTACTCAAAGGGTGAAATAGCTCAAATTGCTAAACTCTCCCACCCAAAATCATTAGGCATATTTTAAAAGAGCAAACATGCTCTACACTAATGCATTTTAAAAATAAAACAAACAAAAAACAAACAAGGACATGAACAGTCTGACATCTCAGTACCCCAACTAAATGGGACTGTACAATGCTGACTTGGGATCAAAAATGTCTTCAAGCATTCATTCATTCATTCATTTACTGTCCTGAGGGCTTGTCCTGAGGGATGGTGCCAATCCCAGCTGACAGTGGATGAAACAAAGGTGAACATTTTAAACTGAATGGATGGACAGTATCTGTAATCTCCTGTTTGTCTTCAATAAATATGAGGATTTTGATTGACTTCATCTATTTGAGCCCTGATTAATTTGCACTTTGAGTCTATAGTGAGCTTGTAGGTAAGACCCCTTACAATGTCCTGTTCGTGTACATATTGTAAATTAGGTATTTAAAATGTTCACGTGTACTGAAACATAAGCAGAAGTAACAAAAAGATCTTAAAAGATGATGTGCTGAGGGTACAAAATAATCCATCCCTGTGAAGCTCTCCCGTATATCTATCTCAACTGGATTTGGTGCGATAGGTCTACAAGTCCGTAAGTAAATACAGCAATAAGACTGGGCTAAAAGTGCAGATTAAAGTTTGCCTTAGTATCGTGTTGAATGAGGAAACACTGTCTGGTGCGGTATAACTTGAATCCTCTGCCTCGGCGAAAGGTTGAAAATGAAGCCCGGGTATGCGGGGGTTTAAAGGTTACCATTAAAACCCGTTCGCCGCTGTGGTTTAGCTTCAGAACACACAGCAACCCCCCCACCAGCACCCAACGATCGGATCCAGAGCTTAAATAACCCACATGGATGGAAGAGGCGCGTCGTGAATCCCTCGCACGGATGTAAACAATGTCGCCCGGTTGCATTTCGCCAAACGAGAAATGCCAAATATGTGTGTGTTGGGACGAACGCGCAACCGTAGTGGCTTGGCAAGGTGAGGAACGGCCTATCTAACGGCAGCAGGCAACGTTTTGCAGCTGCCCCGCTCACTAACCTGAAGCGCCCCGCGGTGTCTCATTCATTTAACTTGCCTACTGTACACTCACTGCACTCAACGTAGTGAATTCAATACTATGGCAAACACACTACACTACTACCAGCTCCGGCGTGCTCGGACAGAAATATTTTTGTATCCACGCGCCTCCGAAAACTTCGGTGACGTTGCACAAAAGAGAGCCAATGGGACCTCGTCTTCTATTAGGACAATGAAAAGCCCGCGGCCAATCGGAGTCGCGCCAGACCGGGGACTGGCCAATGGGGTGAGAGCCCCGCCGAGAGTAATGTTAGAGAGCTGAGGGCTGAAGACACTGCGTATCGCCTGTGTTCCCTCACACACACAGCCATTGCCGAGCATTGAGACCCAGCTATAGTCCTTCGGTAAGTACCACACAGGGAAATTCGAAGTGTGCGTAAGGATGAAAATGACGATAACAGTCGTAAATGTCTTACTCGTCTGTTTGCCACGGTCGAATTTAAAGCCTCTTTCGGCTTGCCAATAATTTTATTGCGGGGAAACCGTCAAAAAGCAACAAAAACAGCCGGCGTTAAGCAGGTAACGTTACTCTGAACTGGGAGTGCGGAGCAGACGCTCTGTAATAAAGAAGAAATGAAAATTAGCCTTGACGGAAATTCGACGCTAACCCCGGATTCCGTCAAAATCGATTAATTTTGTATATTACAGTCGTGTCTATATCACACGACGGAGAAAAATCACCCTGCGGTAAACGCGTAAAAAAATCCGGAATGTCTAGCGGACGAACACGGTTAGCGACAATGGTAGAAGACTCACCGTTAACGCTAAGCTAGCCATTGGCATTGCAGTGCATTGCGAAGCTCTATGCCTGTCACGAGAAGAGCGAAGCGGGTGCGGGTTCGGCGATAAACAGGGAAAAAATTCGTAAAAACTTAAGAAAAAGACGGAGCATCTCGGCAGATGTTTAAACGTGTGTTCGTTCGCCACAATTGTCCATGCGAGAGGTTGGGGGGGCGAAAATTCCCTCACGATCTGCGCTTTACTGTAATGGCTGACTGTATTCGCATAGGAAACAAGGCAGCGAGGCAAATGGGAAGCCAGTGACAGAGGCGCAGTTCGCTTCAACTTTTTCTAACCGTGTTTTCTTCCGAAACAAACCCGTAACTACGCGAAGTGCCGACGGCAAACGAAAGATGAGCCTTTCGCGATTCCAACGGCGCCCTCGATGGATTTTTCCCGTGGCGGCGAGACGTTGAAATCGGCGGTTGAAGCGGAGCCGTCGCCGCGGTCGCTCTGCCCTCTATTGCATGCAGTGCAATGGCTGTGCGTTGACACAAAGAGAAGGAGCCATATTCTCCCTGTTAGTGGATGAAGACGAGCGGCCATTAGGAGCTCATAGAAACCAAGTCAGTAGCACAGCCCGCTCATAGACACAGCACAGACCCAATGTATTACTATACAAGGCGGCTAGTGCAATAGGAATCAATCGGGGAAATATTTTGTCAAGATCGCCGGCTTTTCAGACGTGTTTGTCTCGTTGCAAAGCGAACTGGGAGGCGGGAGGAGACATTTGAGGGGGACTTTCTTTCATGAAGAAGGCATTCTCACAAAATGGAAGAAGAAATATTGCCGTCGTTGTTGACCTCCTTTTCCTCAACGAGAGCCTATGCGCCATTACTACTTCGCTCGATGCAGCTTACTTGGGAGTTACTGTAGCATTTAACCGGGGGAATATAACGGGAAATAGCGGTTTTTTCACCCTTTTTAGCGCATTACAGAAATGAAAGCGAATTATTCCCGGCAACACGGAAATCAAAGCCGACCGTTTAATTTACACAGAAACCCCGTTTTGAGTGTCTTTTCAAGAATAAATACATTTTTATGTGCAATTTGTGTCTTTCTGTGTCAAAGTTCTTTGTTACATTTAAAACGCGATGGCGAATGAACACGGGTGTTTCCCTGTGTCCTTTTTTATTATTTTATTTCATTTTCTCATTTTATTCCGTTTTTATGTTGCTGAGCACATTTTGCGATGACGAGTCATTCTGGCAGCGGGTCGCGACTCCACTCCCGCACGTCAACTCGGAGAACTTTTGCGGTTTCGCCGGAAAGTTTATCGCGACCGGGGCTGCGTGGGGAGCTGGCGGGGGAGGAGGGGGCGCGTCTCGACGGTTGCCGGTGCGACTCCCTGCCCTCCCCACGGCCTCAAGGCAACGCGAGAGCTGACAGCGGCCACAGTGCGGATCGCGTCTCCACAGACTGAGGCGTCTTCGCCGCGTCCCGCGCCCTGCGCGTCGGGAGGCTCCGCTCCTGCGCACCGCCGCCGCCAGACTCGCAACTTTGCGCTGCTCCACGGCGCCCAGGTTCGGGTCGCCGTCTTACTTCGGAGAAAAACACAAAACAGCAGATTCAATAACGTGGTTTCAAATTGATAATTAACGATTTTTTAAAATTCTGTCTGCACCAACCCTATTGACACGAAGTTTATGTGTCGTGCGTCCAACTCATCCAGGGAAAACATGGCTCAACATTGCGATGGAGTTGACGCGAATAAGCTTGTAATAGCACAGCCTCGTTTACGTTTCACCCTTTTTTTTCCAGATTCTGCCGCCGAGATGGGGAAAGATCCGCAAAAGCCCAGGGGCAAGATGTCCTCTTATGCATATTTTGTCCAGACCTGCCGGGAGGAGCATAAGAAGAAACACCCAGATGCTTCTGTCAACTTTTCCGAGTTCTCCAAGAAGTGTTCAGAGAGATGGAAGGTAGGCAACCCAGCAGGGCCGGTGACAGTTAATTAGGTTTAATCGTCGGAGGCATCTTTGTCTACATAAAGATAATTCCAATGCAGTGGGCATTCACAAATACATTTTGACCAAATTCACACTTTCGTCACTGTGAAATAAAAAAAAAACAAAAAACCCCACCCTCCACCAGATACTTAATGAGCATCTCTTTGTGTCCAGACCATGTCTGCCAAGGAGAAAGGCAAATTCGAGGAACTTGCCAGACAGGACAAGGCGCGCTACGAAAGGGAGATGATGAACTATGTCCCACCCAGGGGAGGAAAGAAGAAGAAGTTCAAGGACCCCAATGCCCCCAAGAGACCCCCGTAAGTCCTGCGAGCAATTCCCCAGAAATTCTCTTGCGTGCGTCAAAATAAAGACCCTGGATGAGAAGCAACGGTCTGGTGATGGAAGCGAGCCATGTTGACCAGCTCACTCTCTTCTCTAGATCGGCTTTCTTCATCTTCTGCTCGGAGTTCCGCCCGAAGGTGAAGGGCGAGAGCCCTGGTTTGACCATTGGTGATGTTGCCAAGAAGCTGGGAGAGATGTGGAACAGCACCTCCTCAGAGGACAAGCAGCCCTATGAGAAGAAGGCCGCCAAGCTGAAGGAGAAGTACGAGAAGGTGAGGAGACCGCGCACGTTCCGTCCCGAGTCCGGCCTCGCTCGAGATGGCAAATACAAGTTTAGATATTATCATTCACACGGCGCAATAACTTAACACTCTCTCTTCCCCAGGATATCGCAGCATATCGTGCTAAGGGCAAAACAGGTGGTGGAGCTCCTGCCAAAGCCCCGGCCAAGGTAGAGAAGAAGGATGACGACGACGATGATGACGACGACGACGACGACGAAGAGGAGGAGGACGACGATGAAGACGATGATGAGTAGTTGGTGATTGAGATAGATAGTGGTCATTTTCTTGTTTATAAAGCATTTAACCCCCTTGTACACACTTCACTTACAGAAAGAAAATACCTTAGTATCCAAGGGGTAAAAAAACCAACAAAAAGGCTGTGTATATCAGTTGTTTTTATGCTGTACAGTTTTTTTTCTCCTTTTTTTTGTATAGTAACACTACACAAGTATCGTGTCTGTGTCTTTCTGCCAGTCTTATTTTTCAGTGGTAGTTCCTAGACCACTATCCTGCCTGGTACAGTGTAAAGGGGTGGGCTTACAGTATTTTCCCTAGCTAGAGGTGCACAGCACATAAAAAAAAATGTTCTGAGTTAGATCTGAGTATTCTTTTCCCCCTTTTTTTCTGTGTGTTTTTTTTCCTTCCTTTTTTTTTGTAATTTTGAAGTACATGTTATCAAAATTGACGTATCACAGTTGTTTTACTGATCTTTATGTACCACTGTTATAGCAAAATAAGAAAAATGCCTTGTTTATTGTTGAAATTTAAATTGCTTCTGATGTCAATAAACATTTTTTTTAAGAGGCGCGTTTTATTTGTGTATTGGCGAAAACCTTAATAGAGTTGGCTCTGTGTCGTTCAGTACGACAATCCCGCTACATTCAAAGCTACATGGTACGGCTTGTGCAAAAGGGTATTATCAGATAGGAAGTATAACCAGCTATCGCAAGTATAAGCATGTTTACTGCTGCCTGGAAATAAACAGCTGTGGCTTAGACTCCTGGCCACTAAATACGAGAGACCTCATTAAGTTATACGTCTGAGTCGGTGAGAGTTAAGACTTGTGTTAAGTTGCATCGCTGTGTACGCGGTAAAATAAATTCGAGTTGACATTAGAGGAGACAATTAGAGCAGGGAGGCATCTAACGGCTATGCATCAGTAAGCTGCTCCTCTGAAGAATGACTCATCACTACCACTGCTTATGTGTCCTGTATTTTTTCATTTTTTTTTTAGCTTTACTTGGTCTCTGTGCTAACAAGCTGCACACAGAAGCCGTGCCCTGGTGGAGGTGAGATGTACTGAAAGTTGCACCATAGCGGTCTGCTCCGCATGCCAACATGCATCACTGACTCTTCCTGTTTTATTTAGATACAGCTGCTTCTTCTCGCACATACTCTTCAGGTCCCGTCTAGGGTATTAAAAAAAACAACATTTTATATAAGATGGATTACGTGCTTTGAAAACCCGGTGACACAAATCTACGGCTCGTGCCGACAAATCACCATAAACCTAACGGGCGCTCACGCGCTGTACGTTGTCATCTTATTTGCTTCTGAAACTCCGCCGCGGTCTTCATGACAAGAGTTTCCCGTGGGACGAAGCTTATAGACTCCGGGGTGCGCTAACTCAGCCTGAAGCTCAAAAAACACCTCAGTTCTGACACGCACTACGAGGACGTTCTTTCCTTTGTGTTGCATGTCTCCCGTCCCTGTCCTTACATCAGCCCTGGCCTCCTGAATGAGCCTTGATATGAAACAGGCTTGGAGTCAGGCATCAGGTGACCCCGCCACTCTGCGATAAAGCTCATCCAGTCTTCGAAGGTCCTCGCAATAAAACATCAATCCCACACGCTCTGTCCACATTTACGGTCCCCCGATGCACGATAGCCCTGCTGAATTTTTCCCTCTACTTGTGGAAAAAATGGTGGACGTCAGTATTTCTGATAGAAGTAGGCTGCGTGGAAAGCGTGTGACAGCAGCAGTCAGTGCTGTTTATTATTTACCCACTGATGTTTGCACAGCGTGCAACGCCGGGGTTTGCTTGTGCTTTTGAAACAGATTTCAGAAAGAGCAGTCAGGATGCCGCGTGTTTACTCTGCCATCCGCCGCGGCGGTGAAACTGCAGAAACAGTTGCGGTGCTCGGGTGGCCGCGCTCAGCTGTTGCTCGGGGCGTGCACGGGGCCTGTGCAAGGCCGGGGAGTGCGCAGACGGTGCAGGGCTTTGGCTTCACTGCGCCGCTGCTCCAAAGCCAGTTAATCCCAACCACCTGGTGTCCACTGTGCACGCTCGGACCAAAGTATGGTCTCCGGGCGACATCTAGTGGTCTGGGTGCGTTTGAGGCGCTGGGTTCAGACTTCCTAAAACTCACATGACAGCTAGACTTGCCTCTTCAAACCAGATGTCCATGGATAAATAGAGAAAATAAAAACAGCCAATTCTTCACAGAGGAGCTCTAACACTCAACTCCTCAGATGCATCAAACTTTGTATCGGCGGTTTCATTTTTGGGGGGTTGTTTTCCCGCACCTCCTGCATCACATCATCGGATGTTTACTCCAGAAAATCATCTGGCCTTCGCAGCTGTCAGTGTTCTGCTGCTACGTTTGTAGCCCACTTGTAACACATGGGGCTGTTTGGTTCCGTAGGGAATTATGACATCACGTCGACGAGGGTGTTCGTCATTAAAAATGCAGCCCTTTAAACTGTGCCCTCCACGTGTGCGTCCCCTTGTGTGACATCACAAAACCCTCATGACATCACAGATTCTCCCTTAACAGTATCTGATGCCTCTATCCCACGCCTATGTGAAGTCACAGTTCCCTATGTGACATTTCACCTGTCCTGTCATGGTTCAACACGGCTTACTTTCATGCGAAAAAAAAAAAAAAAAAAAAAAAATCACCCCGCCCCCCTTCTTCAACAGATACCTTCCCTTAACTTGTGAAAAGTGTTCAAATATGTTGTTTATACTTCTTAGGCATGAAGTCAGACTCCGATTTCCAAAGGCGTTTCATTCTCATCTACATGCTTGTCTTTTCATTATGACCATATGTCTACTTTGTTATTCCTTCCATCCAAATATCTGTGACGGAAATGAACACGTCGAATGCCACAAACTCCCACTTTTGCGAGAACCCCCCCCCCCCAAAAAAAAACAAAAAAAAACTGCTCCCGTTTTGTTTGCCTTCATCCTTCGGACTCATCAGTGCATCCGCGTTATCCCGACTCCCGGGTTGAGGAGTTTATGGTGACACATGACTGAGTGTGTTACAGAAACCAATCGGTAACCGATTGCTGGATCAGTTGGAGAGGACGGGGAAGCGAGTGCCAGACAAAGTGGGGAAATACTCGGGCCACGATAGCAACTTCTGGCAGGATCAGATTCCACCCTCTTTAGCGCGGCCTTGGTAACCTTTTGGCATTTTTGGAAAGTCAATGCGGTTACTTATTAATTACCCGCGATACTGCATTGACGAACTCAGAAACAAAGACAGCGTGCTGCTCTTTACTGATGGATCATGTGACTCTCAAACAGAGGCCGTCGGGCAAAAGCACATCAGGAGTTCCAGGAGATCCCGAGGGCGAGATGTGGGTCAATGAGCGTGAAAGGATGACAAAGAGAGAATAAAGGGGGAGTTTGTTTTGATAACGTCTGGGGAATCACGCCTCTCGGAGAGCTAGAATAATCATGTATTTTGCAAGAGAGATACAATCACCACCAGGAGTTTGGCCACAAGGCAGAGCGTTGTAAGGGAAGGAAAAGATTTGTTTTGTGTAGAAGAGCATGAATGGCAGAAATATGGCGACAAGTATGATCTAAGTGTTGCAGCTGCGGAGGTAAACGCTACGGGGAATGTGAGGTTCGAAGCGGATACAAGAAAAGGAGGAGAAAAAAAGACGCTCTTACACGGCGGCAGATCGGGAAAAAAAAAATAAAACAAGAGAGAAAGCGTCAAAATCCAAGCAGCAGCGAGGAGACAGACACGGAATAGAAAGTGATCTGAAAAGCGTGAAGTCCAACTTTTGAGATAAAATCTGAACGATGCCCCCGGGCATGGCCGAGAGGACGGAGGTCCGAGCAAAGATGGAGCGATTGTAAATGACTACAATTGATGTAAAGATAGGAGGCGAACAGGCACGAGGAGATAGAAAGACGGCATTGAGGAAATATTATGGGGTGTTGTCAGTTTCTGATACAACAAATGTAAGTGGGACGTTAGCAGAGAAGCTTTTAGGCGCAAAGAAGTCGGTCTCTGCTAACATTGACAGGCCAAAGGGAGATTTTACAGGGAAAGACTTGCGCTGAGGTATCAATCAATCAATCGATCGATCGGCTTTATCGATAAAGCACCATAGAATACGGTGACGCTACTAAGTCAGGGGAGGCGGTTTTGAATCGTCTTAATCAGTTGGATGCACAGAGAATCACTCGAGGGCTAATGGGATGGTAATTATTCTAAAAATAATAATAACAACGGGTGCATTCAATTATATACCAAAATGGATAGCAACTGTGGAGAATCACAAAGAAGCATTCGAGTACTCAAAAGAAGTCATCTAGTGAAGGCACGGCAAGGCTGATGATGAAGAAGACGGGTGGAGACGGGAGCCGCCGTGTCATATGTGGAAGACGAGGCTGACTTAGAAGCGACGTTTTCACCGAGGGAGGAACGGGGAGACGTAGGAGAACCTCTGTGTGTGTGTGTGTGTGTGTGTGTGTGGGTGGGGTTACAGGTCCATTAGGCACATATATCCCCGAGAAAAGTGTAAAATTCCTGGTAATGGTCTGGAATGAGGTTGAGTAAAGAGGCGTAACGCAGAATAGCATGATCATTTTACACTTATTGCCTTATAAACATGGGTAGCTGGGTCAGTTTGGCCCAGAGAGACCGAGGGTACAAGTCTGACGGGGAAGGTTAAAACAAGTTGATGAAGTGCACCGCTTCAGTAAATGCGATTAACCGCTCTCCACGGTGGATTTTCCGCAAAATAAAATTCTGTAAGAAAGTTCAGAATCACCGTGGTGTCGCAGATTCGGCGCTACAGATGCACTGTTTATCCGGCTGTCGGAAGACATCGGAGAAAAAAAATGAAAATGATCCTTACGTGTGATTTAGCTGACAGGCGAGTGTTCGCGTCTTTACACGTTCACATATTTTATCATTTCAAGCTCGGAGAGCAATTCTGACACACGCATGTGTTTTGATGAGAGTTTTATGTGGGTGTTTTCAGTTAAGTTTTTCCTCTGAAAAACACTAAATTAGAGTTTTCTTTGTCACCATTTAAACATTAATCCTCCATCCGGGTTCTCACCAAAAATTGTCACGCCCTTCGCCTCGACTAAGAAAAGATGGCGGCCGACAGTAAAATAACAAAAGGCTGCATATTCAAATGAGCAAATAAGCGGTAAAATGATTATATTCAAAAAGTAGTCATTTGCTTCTGCCAGTTTGCGAGAATGTGTTCGATTTCTCAGGCTACTTTCCATGTCAAATGTTTATTTCTAAAATACCACGCCAATAAAGGAGTCGTCCAAGATTTTAAAGTGCTTTCCTTTATCGATGAATACTTTCCCCCCTGCATCCATCTGACGGGATCGCATCAAGCAAATGGTTCAATTACTCTTTGTTATCATATTGATCACTGATATCGATTCTTTATGAAAGACATATAAAAACGGAAACCAACTTCGCGAGATTGATATGGCAGATCATTATATTACTCCCCTCCTGCTACAATAAAATATAAATCAAATGAATCACATTAATTACAAAGTACCTGCAATGTACCGAGAACAATAGAGTCAGAGTCAGTATATTGACATTTCTTGCCACACAATCGGCTTCAGTTTTTAAAAGCACTTATTTTAAGCAAGTATAGATAGAATATGTTTCTTTTTGAAAACCATGCAATTACTCCGCAAATGCTTTGCTTATGTGTTTAAATCTCCAGTGAATGAAGGTGCACTTCAGACTTTACTGCAAGCAAACATGTATTTCATGCATTCTATTGTATGAGTTATGTTGCTAGATTGATTATGTAGATATAGATATGTAGATGTAGGTAAAGAAATAGATTTTCTGAATATCCTGGGATACATGGACTTAGTTAAACTAATTTTGTAAATCCATGTCAGAAAGAGGTGCTCCCGCCACCCAGCAAGAAGATCCCGGGGGTCAATTCCGACAGGGGCACCTCTTTGCGCGTATCTTGTATGTTCCTAACGCTTCTCCAGGCCTCCGAGTCCAGATAAATATAGATAATAAATGACTGAGTTAATATTGTAAAGTAAAAGTTGTAGATTAAATGGTTTGTGATGAAAAAAAAAAGCTGGAGAAGGTACAATAGAGGCTGAGGGCCTTTAAGCAGATACGTCTCGATGATCTCCCGCTTTTTATGAGAATAAATTCTACCCATTAAGTCGAATGTTTTCATGGCAGCCATTTGTGCCTGTTTGGTTATTGACAAGTGACACATATTCACTCGCTTCTACTCCACCGCTGCTTCCATTTTTCTTGAAGAAGAGAGGCTTCGCTTAAAAAGCGCATACTGGCAATGCAAATTAGTCCGGAGATCATAGGAGATGAAGCCACAGATAAAAGAGATCCAGCACGGTAATTGTTGTATTTTTAAACACAGTGCAGGAAGCAGCGTGAGGAGTGGTGAGATTGCTGACATCAGACGCCGGCGTCTTCTCCGGTGTTGATAAAAGCTCAAAATGAGCAGAGGAAACCTATTTTTTTTAAATAAACCCACCTCCTTGAAAGATCTATAATCAACACAAGTCTGACCCCTGCACGCTGATATAAATAGAGTTTAGTTTGGTTGTGCATTTCACTTTCGATGCAACGAGTCATTTCACCGAAAACAGACAGACTGTATGACACCCCGAGAGCCGATGTTTATCAGAAGGTTGTTTGTATCGTCTCCGTTTGCGTCTATCCGCTTAATCTCCCTTAACTTCGCCTGAGACTCCTGCGCGTGCAGGAAAACAACTACGACAGAATAATGCATTTTTCAAGGGGTTTAATGTTGTGTTTCTACTGGAAGCTTGAACAAACTATAAATACAAAATCTACCCAATTCAAGTATTTGGGAAAGTGAGATTAAAAGAAAAGACATTAAGATTTCTTTTAAATCTGTTTGATTTTCACCGCCTTTTTTTTTTTTTTTTTTTCGAAAAATTCATCAAATAGATTACATTAAACAGATGATATTGGGTTCGTAATATTCACTGTTAATTATTGTGAGGCAGAAAAATGTGTACCATTTCTTTTTCAATATATTACCGTTACATTATCACCACTGTTAATTTATTACTGATTACCAGAACATTTTGAACACGCGCTGCTATGTGAAGATATTAATTGCATTTGTGTGGTACTTAATTCACAGAGCTTAGATTCTGCCTCCCTGTCTCTCTTGGGCCAAGGACATAGAAATTCTTCTTCTTCTTCTTTGGTTTTTATGACGAACGGTTTCCATAGTTACGTGACCCCCCCCCCCCCCCCCCCAGATTCTGTTCTCATTCAATGTTCTTTGCTGCCAAAGGAATGTTTCAGGTCCAATTGTCCTCCTTTTTCATCTCCCTCTGCTTGAGATGCGTGTGTGTAAGTGTGTGTGTGTGTGTGTGCGCTCGAACGTGCGCATACTTGCGCGCGCGCGCGTGTGTGTGTGTGAGATCATTGTGCATCACAGTGCAGCCTATCCAGTCACACAACAGGTCTATTAAGATTATAGTCTGACCAGTGCGTTTTTTCATCCCATCGTGTCTTTGTCAACACAATTTACCTCTAAAACTCTAATTTACATTTCAATGACCTACACAGACATTCATAATTAACAATTAAGATCATTTAAATTGAAAAAAAATAAAAAATAAAAATGAATTCATCCTGTAGTACGCCAAAATTTCCACTGGATAGCGCTATTGTAAAACAAGTTTAATTGTAAGGGCTCTTTTGACTTGCTTACAGTCAACACACATATAAAATAGAAAAACTGTGTTTGGACGCCGTCACTATGTGACAAGACGCACCCAAATAACTGAAGCAGAATTTTTCCCTCATATGGTGCTAGAAAGTTACTGTAATAGAATTAAAGAAGAACATTTACACGCATGTATAAGAACTATAAGAAGCCGTGTAAAATATAAATGATTTGTATGTAGGTGTGAAAAGCGCTGGATTCTTCTGGCCTGTTTGGTTGTTTGTAACGAGCTGGACGTGAACCACCTGCCTGAGGGCGGCGGCGGCTCAAACATCTCAAGTCGAGGCCGGGAAGGGCGTTTAAGGATGCCGGCTTCTCTACTGAGGCAGCAAGAGCTAAAAAGAATAGCCAATGATTTTTCTGGGCGGAGATGATGACCCTCTGCATGACTCTCGAGTTGCCGCTGAGCTGCTGGCGTGTTACATGGAGATGCCGTGTGTCAGCACATTCTCAACGGAGTGGCAGCGGAAAGACACCGGGAAGGATTTTGCCCGATGTGGTTGTGTCCGGAAGCCTTTTCACACGGTCCTCCTTCACATACAGCGGATTACGGTTCATGCTTCTGAAAGTTTATTATGTTCTATGAATGTTCTAGGTGAGATTATTTTGGAGTTAATCTGTGAGCCGACGACGTGCCCATGTCATCAGCAAACGCAATGAGGGTGTATCGAGCGGCGGTACAGTTATAGGTGTAGAGGTCATGGAGAATGTGGCTCTGCACACCGCGCTGTGGGAGGCCAGGGTTCCAGGAAAGCCTTTCCGGTGCAGCAAATCGAGAAATCCTCGATTCGGGTGCAGGTCGGAAAAGAAGGTATTAGCTCGGTTTAGGCCGTCGCCCTGTCCTTCAAAGCCCAAATAAAGTCTTAGCCTCGCCGCGTTTGGCGACGCCTTCATTGCACTGTTACCGTACCAGACGGGCTAAACAGGCAAAGTGCAAAATGCAGTAAATGCAAATTTCACCGGCATTTACGGTATGCAACTGACCAAAAGCGGCGTCTCCTACCATACGCGGCGGTGTTGTGATGGGATGTCCGCCCACGCTGCTAGGCTAGGTGAAGAAACCAAACCACATTGACCGAAAAGAAAAGTTCCAGATATCGACCGTTCGCTTTCTTTGCCTCCGACTTGCTGGGGATGTTTTGAAAATGTTTAAAGTTGTTTTTTTTTCTTTTTAAGAACTTAAAAATGGAGTGGGAGCGATGCTGGGGATTAGGACACTCACCAAATCAAAGAGTGCACTTAATGAAGAGGATATTTTCCTCCCTGGATTGCATTATCTGAATCTCATAAAGGAAATTCTTCCATGTAGGATTAGGATTAAGATTTGGCACATTCATTAACGGAGTGGTTTTGGGGCTAAAATCATTAAAGTGATTAAAATTTACAAGCTGATTGAATATTCGCACATTTTGACTGGACACTCGTATTAAGGACAAACCGGCGTCAGTTTTATTTTCGGGAACTAATGCAGTAATGTTCGCCAAATACTGATGGACCTGTTTAACGTTTTAAAATTGGGAAATTAATCATACATATTTACATGAAGAAAAATAAAGCCTTATTTTCCGTTCTGCGGTCACAAACGTCCGGTCAATTTGCAAAACCGCAGCATCCCAAATTGGAGATGTGGGCTGGGACGAGACACGCTCTGACATCCCGGCCTTACCTTGAACCGCCAGACACATGTTGTTCCTGTCACTGCCGGCGAATCAGGCCGAGATCCGTCGGGCTCCTTCTCCCTCCGTCTGTGTTTTCCACCCCATCTCTGCAACCACGTGTCAAATGACTCAAAGCGGCACGCTGAAACAAACACCAATCAAATGACCTCTGCAAAACAAAGGCTAATGGAGGGTTTAGCTCCACAAAAATATAACATGTTATCACGGCAGGTGACGCAAGCCTTTATTTTTTTGCGTCTGGTGCCGTCGCTGTTACACTTAGACGGCGTAATAAGGTAAAAGGTCGTTCTGTTTGTTTTTGTTTTGAGCTCAGCATGGAAAAGCGCAGGTCATATCATCATAAATAGCCTATTCTGTAACACCCCGACAGTACCTGGCGTCCCCATGGCAGCAATAATAACCACACCTCACCTACGTTATACCCTCGCCAACATGACAGAGGAGAGGCTGGGAAGACAAATAGGGGGGCGGAGGGTGTGTGAGGAGCGGGCTGACTCAGGTATGCGGAGGTTGCAGCGCCTGTGGTTTGCTCCAACAACACAGCTGTGTGTCCACACCCTGGTACGGCGGCACATTGGGCGGGCGCTGCTGCGCGTGTTTGTGTGTTCGGATACGTGCGAGTCCCGACTTCAACTCTCAGGTGAGAAGGGCGAAACGCAGCGAGGATTTCAAAGTCTGAGTTTCGGCATTGTTTTATTTTGATGCCGACTTTGGATAGGAGCTATACAAAGCGTGAGTGTATTGCAGGTTGTGTGTCTAAGGACACAATTAGACACATACACACATTCACTCGGTTATTTCCCCCCCACGGTCAATTCAGAGTCATCAATTAACTCGCTGAATGTTTTTGTCTGTTAGACGGAGCCAGAGAAAACCCACAGATGGCCGGGGAGAACACGAGGGCCAGAAACTTTCCGAGTAATTAGCGAAACCGACCGTATCCTTCGTTCGACCCGTCAAAATATAAGGCGAAAATGTCAGACCGAACCTTGAAGTGAAAGAGGACCTTTTTTAAACCTTTTTTGAGCGACTCGCAATGGCCCCCGTAGTCATTTCAAGATCGATAAACCCGATCCAAATATGACACCGGCTGCTGCCTCTTACGTTCTCGATATCCGAGGGTTGAAACCTGAAAAACCTGACAAGCTTCTATGGAGCCGAGGAACTGCGGCAAACAATGGAGCGGCTGATTTTGGCCCGCATCGTATCGAAGCGTAGCGATTTAATGAAACCTTCCAAATAAAAACACTCTGCACTTTTACAAGCACAGACACAGAGGCGAAAAGCCCCTCGAAACAACAAGACCGGGTAAACATCCAGACTCCTGGAGGCAGGTGTACATAGATAAAGAGTACAAGCAGGATGAATGTCCTTTATTTCACTTCAGTGGCAGGTGGATTGGAAAAATGTGAAAAGATGACAAATTGCTTTCACAGCCGAGGGAACTCTCTCTCTCTTTCTCTCTCTACAGACTAAGGAATCACCGACTTGACTGAAAACACAGTGACAGCATCGCAGAGACAACTATCTCACACTCAGCATCCGGCAAACAGTCCAGGGGTGGGTTAGGGTGGGGTGGGGTGGGGTAAATCCTTGGGTGTATTTACTGTTCAGTATGCGAGACAGGTGGGCAGATTAGAAAAACCTCCCCACCTGCTCCTGATCCACACAACAACAGTTTGTAGGAGATAAGCTCCGGGCTTAGGTTGTCTGCTGGTAACGCTGAGCCAAATCCAACGCAGGTTCAGACCATCGCTTTTGAGAGCGACCTGATTCAGAGTAATGAAGGCGTCTGTTTGAGAACCGATCGTAACGTACAGTCAGTCAGAGGACAGAGTGGAGCTGCCTGGTTGTGGTGGGGTCACACGAATGCAAATGTTTAGAATGCTAAATCCCCGATAATGCAGTTGACAAGACAGTTGAGAATCTCTCGTCTGTCATATTGGAAGAATCCCTGAGGGGCTGCACAAATTTATTCAGACAACTTTTTCATTCATTCATTCATTCATTCATTCATTCCCCTGTACCACATTTCTATCCCAGCTGTTATTGGGCGAGAGACGGGGCTCACACTGGACCGGTCACATCTAGAGACATGCAACCATTAAACCTGTCATTCACACCTCACATATTCCACCAACCCACTGCGTGACTTTGGAGCGCGGGAGGAAACGTGAGAAAACCCGCAGAAAACCCATGCAGAAACGAAGAACATGCGAACGCCACATCGACATACTGGCCATCTGTCGGAATCGAACCGGGGACTTTCTCGCTTCTCGCCAACATTCTGCCAACTCCTGTTCACTCCAACTTCTCAGGGAGGGGATGTAAACACAGAGCGGGTGAATTAAACCAGGCTTTTTTTTTTTTTTAGCCCTCCTTCGAAGTTTTAATGCAGGGTTCATATGAATTCCGTCTGTTTATCCGGTCGGAAAATGAAGTTGGCAGCAGCGCCATGAACTTGCAGCTTCAATTCCGCGCTCTGTCATGGAGGCGAGTGTCCCAGGCCTCGCCGGCAGATGGTGAAAAAAAAAAAAAAAGCACAGTAATAGATTGAGTTCTATAAAAGAAGCGATCGGACAGATATTTATTTGGTGCCGACTTGAGAAATACTAAATTTGGCCAAAAGTAAATGTTGAAATTAAACTCATTTGCACGATTCCTCAGTCACTACTGTCACAGATTTCAAAAGCGGGTATGAATGAAAGTGCCTGTCCAGAACTAGAAACGTGAGCCTCCGCACTAAAACGCCGCCGATCATGCCAGTTATTAGAATTCAACATCTACGTCTGATCAACATTTCAGTTGGCAAAAAAAAAGGTGTGGAGAAAAAGTGAAGCCGAAGCGGTGCTGCTCTCATTAATCTGTCCGTCATGAACTGATAAGTGTGTGTGCCTGTGTGTGTGTGTGTGTGGTGTAGGGTCTCTACGGGAGTGGGAGGGAGGGCACAAAATCGTCCACTTAGTCAGAGGGTGCGATGCGTCACACTGGGTGCTGGATGGGTCGGTGGCTCTGAGCGCTGACCTTTCTGCCACGGCACCGCGGCTGCCTCGGGATTTCAGAATAGCTGACGACAAACGGTGTGTGTGCTTGCGTATGCGTGTGTGTGTGTGTTAATAATCTGCGGGGAAGCATCGGGAGGCACTGATAGCTAAGCAGTGGGATGTTTGATTACTGAACGCCAGTGTTTATATATGGAGCAATGGCAGCCGGGAGTGTGTGCGCATTGCATGTGTGTGTGTGTGTGTGTGTGTGTCCTTTGAAGCCAAAAAGCAGCAACTGTTGGGTAGTGACACGACAGACAGAAATAGATCAAAGTTTATCTTCTATTTTGACGGCGCGCTGGTTGATATCGTACACTGCTTTGACTACAACGCTGCCCTTTGACATTTAGATCGTACAAAAAGTAGCTTCCCCTTCATTTCTTCGGCACGTGTGAGTGTGTGTGTGTGTGTCTTCGGTGTGTGTGGTCCCGGCAGGATGGCCGGTTGCCACGATGGAAAAGCGAAAAGGGAACACGGCGGAGAGGCTTAGAGGATTACGGAATTGAATTGCCTCCGCACAAAATGTTGCGCTTGTGTTTGATCAGCAGACCTTAAAGCGAGGAAGTCAGGAAGTCTAAAGGTGACCGGGAGCTTCATATTACACAGACATGCACTGCGGGACAAGTACAGACAAGTGCTGAGGAAGGAAACGCACGCATAACATGCATTTCTCAGCCCCGATGATGTTGCGATCGCGCTTTGTTTAAGCGATACGGGAAGGTTGAGGTCAAATATTCATTGCGACGTAATTTCCCGGCAGAATGAACAACGTGCGTCGCCGTGCCCTTCCTGCAAACACAAAACGGTTGGGCTTAACCCTTTAGCAAAATAGACGCTTAACAGCCAGTCATCACACTCTAGATTGGGCATTTTTGGGAGATGGACTTTTTTAAACGCACATGTAAATTCGTGATAAGAAGAATCAGGTATGGATCGAATTTGTTTTTTGTTTGCTATTATCTGCACATCGACAGAAAAGGGGTTATTACTCTTAAAATCCCTGGTACCACTCTTACCAACAGCTGACGGCAGCACAGTTGGAATTTCTTTCTTCTTTGGCGGTTATTTCCGTCAAAAAACAAAAGATCAGATCCTTTCCGGGACAAGGTGATCAAAAAAGTAGCATGTAGCCTGATCCATGTCCCATTGGGTTTCCCCGATTCCTTCAGTTTTAGAGGGGATATTTGTGCAGATATTGCGATGTAAAATTCATCGGTAAGCAAGTGCCAACGGACGTTTTCTTGTCTCACCAATCCAAACATCAGTCCGGACTGTGAGAGGAATCCGTTTCTGAAGAAAGGAACTGTGATTGTCACGCCGGTTGATTGTCGAGTAGACAATTTTTCCCATTTCCCGTTGCCAGGAGAATGTCGGGGGACATATTCCCACGGGAAAATGCCAGAATCTGATATAAGGTTTGACAGTTGGCGGATGAATATTTGATAACTACTGTAATATCTATACCTTTTAGGCTCCGCTACAGCAACGAGCAAAGAGCGGCGGTACCTTCCCATTTTGGTTTTCGGTGAGCCTGGGCCGGCGGCCTCGAAGCCCCCCCGTCACGTTATTCTGCTCTCCACGTCACGTTAGCTACTTTGCTTCTTGGTAGCAAGGTTCTGGGAGACATTATGAATTCATACAAGGTATTATTGTAATTATCATGCAGCACACGTTCTTCTCTGTCTCCTTCCGGTTCTCCGTCCAAAAACACGCCGGAGGTTAACTGGAGACCCCCAAATTGCCCAGATGTGTGAATGAGAGAGTGAATAGTTGTATGCACGTGGCGACAATGACAGCTGGGATAGGCTCCAGCCGGAGATCAGTGGCATAGATAATGAATGAATGAATATTTATATTACTATCATTATATAGTACATTACATTTAAGCATAAGTGTGTGGTACTGAAAACACATTAATATTCTGTTTGGTAGGTGTAGTGTTCTGTGAAGGTGACACATATACTAGAATGTCGCAGCCGGTGGTAAAATATTCACTATTTTAATGGCTGCCGCGTATCTGCTTGGAACTGCTGACGCATGATTCTATTTATTCACTAAGATGCAGTCTGATGGGATTCTAGTGCATATAGAGTAATATTTGAACTTTTTGTTTAATGCCTGTTGATTCATCGTTGGAAACCGACTCAGACGGTGAATGAATCATTTATGAAGCAGACTCACGTCTTGAAAGTGGAACGTTTGTGCTAGTTTTTATTCCATCCAAAACGGGGGGTTTGAAGAGAGATCACCGTGAGCTTTGTGACATATATACAATAAGAAAATCGGCAATTTAAAATGTTTCCATTTTCATTACATTAGAAAGTAATCAAGATTAACTTTTTACGACTGGATCGTCAGACAGACTCACCAGCTATGAACACACCCCGCCATTATTTTTTTCAAAAAGCAGACATCACAAACACATTTGCACCTCACCATGTTTCCGCAGGCTTGCTTTCATGTACGCCTGAGTGTGTGTGTGTGTGTGTGTGTGTGTGTGTGTGTGCGGACTCTCTACCCCCTCTCAACTTTCCCTTTATGGTGGAGAGATTAGGTGGTTAATCCTAGACCTCAGAGAAAAAGCCCGTCCTGACGCATCTCGAATGCTAACAGAACCCCCCCCCCCCCCCCCCCCCCCCCCCCCCCCGCCAGCGTACGAACGTCCGCACACACACACACACACACACACACACACACACATAAACACCCACATACACACACACACACCAAGGGCATCATATTATATTTCATGCTATGATATGATATTTATGCTATAAATAGCCCAACAATATCCATGTCGTCCACATATCCTGAAGATCTCTACTTTAGTTAGACTAAAATGAAATTAACCAAATAATAAAAATCATTTGATACTTTTGAGTGATTCATTTTACTTCTGTATCTTAAAAATATGTAAATCCTTTTTTTTTTTTTTAAAGAAACCCATGTCCGTTCATGAGTCAAGGATACTGCCTTAAAGGTTTAATCCAATCACTTTGACCAAGTGATCGGAGAGGCAGCCCGATCTTGTCTCCGGTGGGTCCGCTGTCACTGTGCACGGCTGCACGTAAACCTGTAGATAATATTTTCACCGTTCAACCGCATGCTGGACTTTAAATCCAACTCTGGCATTAATATTCCACTGACTACGACCTTTGACCTCATGATCTCGTTCTGCTCTTTAAACATGGTAAATGATCTGAGCTGCAATTGTTTTTTTTCACTCATCTGCCAACCGTAAACAAAACCAAAAAAAAATCCCCAATATTTTTATTTGATAAATATCATCATCGAGTGCAAACTACATTTATTCCGACATATATTCCTTATATATAAAGAGTTCTCCGTTCTCGTGAAGGTTTTCCAGATCCTCCCCAACAGAAGCCTCACAAAAAAAAAGAAAGGAGTTAATCTCTCACTCTGCAGGTCTTTCCTCTGGCGAGCTGCAATGTCTCCCACTTCAGCTTCCAACACTTCCAGCATTCCCTCCTCTGACCCCCTCCCCCTTTCATCGCTGCCGCCATGTTCCTGAAAGGGCCGAGTCAAGCAGCATGGGGGGGGGGGGGATGTTAAACCAGGATAGGCAGCAATTTTGATTTCAAAATAAAGCATCATCGTCGACAAAATCAAAAAGTGAATTGCTTTTTTTTTTTTTTTTTTTCAGAGGCGCTACAATAACATGAATGGTGTGTTGATGTTCTGTAAATGTTTGGCTCAGGAATAGGCAGCTTGAAATATAAAACAGTGAACTATTTTTTTTTTTTTTTTTTTAAGAAATTCAAGGTGATCCAATATTATTGAAAAAAAATCTAGCAATAAAACAAGATGTATGAGGAAGAAAATGTTGGACATTGAGGCTAACGCTCGAATGTGTGTAGTTGTCGATTTTACCCTCTGTGTTGCGGAAAATCTAAAGTTGTGTAATAGATTTAGTATTACTCAACACCTTTTAGAAACCAGCAACAAGACATGGCACCGTCAATCGGACAGATGTGTAGATAATCAAGATGTAAATGCTTTTGATGAAGATGTTCATTCAGACAAAAACAAAAGGACAGTTGTGTATTTATGTGCCTTCGCTCACGGAACACCTGTGAACGCCCGTGAAGCGCTGATCACTATTTATGGTTCACATACCATTTATCTGTCAAGTGAGCATTCAACTCTGGAATGGAAAACAGGCCTCCTGATGCAGTTTCAACAGACTGCTGTCACACAGTCAGATCACCACCTGTTTCCAAATGATCATACGAGCTAAAATGATTTGTCTATAAACATCACAGTGGTGGTCATGCATTATGGACATCTACTACATGCTGCCGACAACAGCTTCTGAATGGCTGCCAAATACTTCTTCATGGTAATATCTGTGACAAGTGTTTGGACCCTTGTTAAAAGTTTGTCTGGCATTCTCCTGTCACCTATATCCAAATAATAATAATAATAATAATGTAGCGTTTAGTCTGGGAAACACCCAGGTGACGGTGAAACGTCCGTTTGATAAGCAATAGCTGTTGTTGGCCACAGCCTCGCCACATAAGTCTGCAAAACAACTAACTGTTCTCGCCCAATTTCAGGTAAAAAACACAATTCCTTGCACTCCATACCACACCCACAAAATTCCCAGCAACCCCAAAATTACCCAGAAAACAAACATCAACATAAACCCCAACATGTATATATATATATATCTTCTTCTTCTTCTTTCGGCTACATATATATATATACATATAATGATTACTAGATTTTACAATTGTGTGTACAGAATTTCTGTAAGTTATACGCCAGAGCATTTTTTTCATGTTCATATTTAAAACAAAATCCAATATTACATTTAATAGGATACGATATCGTACAAAAGGGAGAAGTTTGAGCAGGAATTTATTTTGAAAATCCCCACCGGATGTCCGCTTCCCTTCACAGCCATTGGCTTGACGTCATCTGCGAGGCAGGATGACAGCTGAACGGCTCGCGTCGGTACTACGACAGCGCCGTGGGTCACGCTAACAACAGCCGTCACAAACTCCCGTTTTCAGGAGAGGGACAAGAAACGACAACTTTAAACGGCGTGACGCCCTTCGCCAACACCTGGCCGAAGTGTTTCGAGTTATCAGCGGACGGTCACCGTTCACCCCGCGGATATATATATACAGTTTCCCCACCTGAACGCCCCCCAGTTAGAGTGGAAAACCGTGTCCGGATGTGCTAGCAGCAGCAGCGGCGGCGGAGGCGGCGGGTTTGTTCGCATGGCGTAGGAACATTCTCCGAAGCAGGAGGTCCATTGAGGAGGGTCGCAGGAGGCCCTCGGGTCCCGCTTACTCTCGTCTCTTATTTCCGAAATAACTCTCTTTTTGTTATTTGTTCCTTCCTCTTATTCCTCTGGAAAACCGGTCATTGGAATGGTCGTGTAGGAGATAAGGACCCGGTCAGGAATCGTCCCCCCCCTAACCTCGGTGTTGTCACCGGGAGAAATAGTGCGTTGCTTCCTGCTGTAAACCGACGACGGATCCCTCCGCGCCGGCGACTTTCTTTGACAACAGACCAGGAAGAGGGATCAATATCTGAAAATATACATACCTTCATACATCTATATTGTCATCCTTCCCGTGTGTGTGTGTGTGAAGACCGGGGAAACCTTCATGATGACGGGCAGCACTCCAGCAGACATGGTGAGGGTTTTTTATTCATATACATATTATTATTATTTATGTATTTATCACTGTTAATATTTGGTCGCATTTTCAAACTTTTAAGGGCTATTGGTGGTCACTAATATGCATTTACAAGGCAGTTGCTTCTGAATTCATATGTCTACAAAGGCCCTAATGTCATGATAAATTGCAAACACACACACACACCAGTGGAGCAAAAACTTTGGTTTGTGAGCCTTGTCAGAGGTACCGGTAGTATTGTCACAACAAGTACAGTCCATAGTTTCACTTCCTTTACAGTAATACGCGTACAACATCAAACACAGCTTCCCTGTTTTAGAAAATGTTAACATACAGCCATCACGTTCATCTGGCCAGTTGAGACAGTTGGTTAAAGAGAACAAGTGCTTTCGCAAGTGAGTTGCAAAAGTGCCAGACACGCCAAGCTTTCTGCAACAAAGTATTTGTATTCTCCTTTCAAGGCAACATCTTTAGTTGGAGTTATTGGGACAGAACAGGTGACGTCAGGGAATCTTGGCCAAGTTTTCCAGCGTAAAACATATTTGATGGATCAAACACTTAAAATCAGGTTTCATGGAGTGTTCTCCTTGAATTCTATCACGACGGATCAGACTGGACCGAAGCCAATGAGAGAGTTTGACAAAAATGTATCATAATTCCGTAAAAGTCATGGTAAAATGATGGGCGCAGGTAGTAAACCGGCTCAAACCTGCAGAATCAGCGCATGTGTCACTGATGAGTGTGCCGTCGTGGGCTTGTTTACACTGGAGCTGACCTTATCGGAAGTGGGTGTTCCTCTCAGACCTGTCAAATCACTTCAGCGGCTGTATATTTAATGTCAGTGCTGCGAGGGCCGGGCATCGCAGTCGGCCTGGCTGGGAGCAGAGTGCTCCTTCACTGGGTTTGAGTGCAGACTGAATGGTAATTGCTTTGCCACTACAACCTCATTATGTCATACATCGCGTTGTAGAGGTGCATTAAAGCAGGGCTCAAAGTATGACCTCCAGTCTGTCATCGTCATCGCCCCCACCTCCCTCCAGCAGCTCAAAGACGGGATTCTCAGATCATATGATGTATTTACTTGATTTAATTTAGTCTGGCCGCGTGTTACATAATCTCGCCAAGATTTATGTCCGCCTCTCGACGCTCTCCTTTCACCTGTGCAAATTAAAAGGCTTGTAACATACCGTTTGTTGGGATTAACTGGTATTAGGCACGCTGTTTTTTCCCCATCTGTCTGCCATATTTACTATCTCTCTATTCACTATGTATAGAATGATGAACCATATAATGCCCCAGCTGTGCCTGCACTCCTTGCATATCTAAGCTCAGCTGATCCCCCCCAACAGCAGGCCCATTATCTTTAGGACGTTACAATAACACTGTGTGTAGGTTCGAGGCGAGCCGGCTGAAATGTATACGTTTGTGTCCATTCCAAGCTAAAGCGGCTAAATATAGCACGTCATAAGGAATTTCCAAGGATTAGGAACGTAATCACAAAGTGAACATTCCATTTTCCCACTTGTTGTTGAGCTGCAGTTAAATATGCTGAGCAGCAGGAATCCTGAACAACATTCATAGAAGTTCCGCAGTTATGTCACTAGCCATCTGCGTGCATGTTTGGGTCTTCACGTGAACTTCGGTAACAGTGTTGCCTCGACTGGGCCTGTTATAATAAATACGACATTGACTTCTCATCCAGCCAATCATTTCATTTAGATCCGTCAATCAAGTTTTCAAAAACATGCATCAAATACAAACCCGATATGTGCATGATGCTTTTAAGTTTGATAAATAGAAAGTGCTTATTGTTCATTTTTAATGTAACTTGGGGTTATAAGAGAAAATGACAAAAAAAAAAAAATTTTGTAACAATTAATTGCCCGGCAAAAACAGTTACCGTGATATTTTTTTTGTGTAGTGTTATTTATACTTTTCAATTCTTAAAGCTCCAAATCGATGCACCCTAGTATCCCAGGAAGTGAGTGATGCCCAAAAATAACTTTTCAGTCAATTCTTGATGTTATTTTCAATGATTTCTTGGCTGGATCTACGTTAAACTCTTGCCAGTTTACCCATGGCATGTTCTGCTGGTTTTAACACCAAGCGGGTAATTTCAAATGAGATGAAAATGAGAATATCCTACATTTAGGAAAGCTTTCTCTGCATTTCAACGGTGTATTGTAAATTCTGGCGTCCCCTTTGGAAACAGAATGATAAGGTGATATTTCAGTCAGAGAACCTTGGTCCTGGCTCCGAGTGTCTTTGCTGGGGTGCCCTTGGGCAGCACACTGAATCCCTGCCAGCTCGCTTGTAACTCAGTCTGGTCTATGCCCCCTGCATTTCCCCCTGTGAGGGAAGTATCACCTTATTATTGCATCATTTATCGCCCGTGTCAGCCATAG
Source organism: Fistularia commersonii (assembly GCF_037954325.1). Lineage (NCBI taxonomy): Eukaryota > Metazoa > Chordata > Actinopteri > Syngnathiformes > Fistulariidae > Fistularia > Fistularia commersonii. Next base: position 5,478,540 of record NC_141312.1, read on the forward strand.
ATTTCATTTCTCCAACATTGAAGTAATAACGATATTTCAGAAAGCGAGGGGGAAATCACTGCCAACTCTGGTATATAATTGTATTAAAATGGGTTCATTCATGCCAGAGCTGCTGTCTTCAGGCTCACATTATTAACATGCTCACAGCGGATGCCGTAAAGGTCAACTTGGGCACATAAGGAAAACATTAAGAGATTTCTGCCAGTGTAATTCATTAGAACAAACCAATCCCCTTGTGGCTCGGCTCAGTCGAGCTTCTTGTTTTCCCCAAGGAAATAACTCTTCCTGTGTGGTTGAAATCAGCAGCAGATGCACATTCTCTTTCTTTTTTGCCTGCAACCCCCCCACCCCCGTCCCTCAACTACCCCCACCCTAAGTATAGAAGTTTATGGATGGAGCTTATGAGCGTGCATGCTGGCTGGATGGAGTGGGAGAGAAGAGTAGGAGGAGAGGACAATGTTTGTTCCAAACACCGTGGGTGAATGAATCCAAGAGAGCGAACAGGAGGAGGAATGGTCTCGCCTCCTGAGAATGACGGGTGTTTTTTTTTTTTTCTTCTTCTGCTTTTGGAGGAGAAAAAAAGGATGGGCATAGGGATCGGAGGAGTATGTGTTCAGAGCGAGATAATTACCTTGCTCCAAGGCAGGCTCTCCGATGTGCTGACAGGGTTGAAATGGTCCCCATGGCAACAGCGAGACGCTTGGATCTTAGCGTTTGTGTGAGCGTGCAGGGGTTTTGGGTGGGTTTGCAGGTACGTGTTTGGTGTCGGTTTGCAGAAACGGCAGAATAGATCACCTTCTTTGAGACGACTGTGATGATGAAGGGGATTAATATCAAACATTGTGATGTCCCAGCGCTGCAGCCAAAGAGCCAGCAGTGCTTTACATTATTCATTGACACCTTATAGGTCAGTTACAAGCTAACGTTTGGTCGGCTTTATTATAGTCATCAAAATTACTGTCAAGATCATTGATTTCCTTTTTTTTTCCTTCCCTGTGACACATTCTGACTTAGTTCTAGAATTCCGAGGAGATTGAAACTTCATTAAGAAAATGTCTTAAAAATCAGTCTCAAAAATCGAAACTACAAAGTTTTATTTTCCGTGGGACAGACACTTGACTGGTTAAAAGGAAAACAGCGACTCAGGTTACTTTAAAAATGACATGCAGAGGGTGGATCTGCTAATTGGCTGGGTAAATATGCTACCCTGCAAAACCCTGGATGCCAAGTCATTATTTCTGCAGCGATTGTTTAAACTCAACAACAGAAAACAGCTTACAAATGTGTCAGTTGTTATTAAGCCTGCAAAGCGTCCAGAAATCTGCCATTGAAAACAAAGCAGTGGCTAAAGCTTTAGATACCGCCGAGCTCAATGCTCTGTATCACAGTATGACTTAGTCAGTCATCTGACGCTGGGATTGAAACACCGCCGATGGAGTCAGTGTGAGAGACTGACAGTATGTGGGACTGGATGCTTCACTGTACAGTCAGTGTTTGCAAAGAGGAGTCATGCTAGGCTGGGCGAATAATCGGCTGAATTGAAGGTTTTGAATTTATGGTTAAATTTGATGTTCATAAATGAAAATCATTTTTCACTGTGCCACCTGTAGTTCTAAGGAACAGGAAGGCAGTAAAAACACAGGTCATTTTACATGGCCAAATATAAGGAGGCCTTGTGAACAGCTGAAAATCTTGGTTTCTCCCCAAGACACCAGCCACCAAGTCCAAAGTAATATCTTAGGATTATGTAAGTGTTATTTTGGCTGAGTATCCAGGGTGACTGTTTACTGTGGGAACTTATTATAAATGTGAAAGTAGCCAAGATAGAATGTTCAGACGCTTTGGTGAAGTCAAAAAACCATTCAGCATCTGAAATACATCAAATGTTCTCCAGTCTGACAACACAATGAAGGCACAGAGCAAATACCCAGCCATACTTAAAGACTCATAATCTGGCTACAGTAGAACCACATGGAAATGGAGAAATGCCTCTCCGTTTCATGAAAGTGCAAATGATGTCCAGTGCCAGTTGACCCATGGGTACATTCTGAAAGAAAACACAATAATCTCAACGGCATGGTATAACCTTACGTAATTAAATATATCAAATAAAACGCATCCTCATGTCATTGTAAAAGGCATTTTGATTTTTCTGTCGGGCTGTTGCTAAGTGCTTGTATTTGTGCGTGGCGGGGACCACATTGTTGGCCTCCCTCACAGCACATAGAAACATGGATGCACATGCCTGCAAACACACACAAAGGAGTGGAAGGTTTGGGGTCAAGGGTCAGAAACGCGTTGGTTGCCGATGAAAGGACAATGGGAAGGGGGGAAAGGGTGGGGGCTCTTTGCTGCTGAAAGCACTGCTCCCTGTGCCTCCTCTGCATGGAGCTGAGCTTAGCACTTGCAACACGAGGTAGCTGAAGACATGGCGTATGAACTGCTGACAGGCTGTGATTGACACATGCAGAGGGAAGAGAAACATGGCGGCTCCATTTGGATGAAGGGTGTCAGTGAATATCTGTGTGTTACCAATGCCATGTGTTGCAGTCTGAGTCACGAATCGGGATTACGTCATCGTGCCCGGATGCTGGGGTTGATGTATTGACTGTGACTTTGTCACATGCAGCCCTCCAAGCCATGGATGGTTCTCACTGTAGTTGCGAAGGTGATGGATTTCATTTCATTTAAAGGATTTCAGCAAAATGACATACACGCAAATCGTCTTTTTATCATTTTATTTTTATTTTATTATCATTTAAAAGGAAATGTACTGATAAATCATCATACAACAGTGATGTTTTTGTTTTACAAGTAAACACTGTAATTCGATCAATACAAGAAGAATGAAAAAAGAAGACTGTTTTGAAAGTTTTTAGCCGATCTCTTTTCAAGCTGTGTATTTCATCTGCAAGGAAATGAATGATTTGCCTTTTATATTTGTGTTGACAGTTGCTGGAGTTTCCAGAACTTTAGTCAGTGTCTATATCCAGCATCCTATGTGATTGTGTACAGTTAATTCAATCTTATTGATGCCCATCTCTGGTCCCACCAGGATGTCCAATTAAGAAGGTCTCCTCTATTGATTGCTTATATAACTGTGTAGTTGTTTATTTTCATCTGTTTGTCATTTTGTCTCTGTTGTAGCATTTGTCTGTCCATGTGCATCCTATGCGCTCCATGAAGAATGAAATGGTGTTGTCCATGAAAAGCAACGGTGTTGCACCTGCACAGATGTGCTTGCACAATCACTTCACCTGGTCTCTCTTTTCTCATATTTGTAAAAAAAAAAAAAAAAAAAATCAGGACCACTCGTGGTTATAAATTTTTAATTTTCAAAATCCTCAACTTTTATTTCTGGACAGTTTACCAGTTTTGCTCACTTCTCTGTGCACATAGTGCAAAGCTAACTGAGTGAAATAAGGGATTAGTGAGACTGGTAGGAAACTCTTGGCATTGGTTACAGTTACATAGTTGTGTGATACATAAACCATGAAAAAAACTGAACGTGTAGAATGGTTTCAAATTCCTCATTGAAATGATGACACCAACAAGATGTTCTCATTGGTTGAAATATTTTCATGATAATTAAAGTAGGGGAGCAATTTCCTCGAAGTAAACTTCCTCATAGATTAAAACTCAAGGATGACGCAATACACCATGACAAACTTTGCTTGAACATGAGAGAACCCATGGCTTTTGCCTGTTTGCTTTTGTGATTAGCCTAGCTAGAGGCACAAAGAGTGCCCAGAAATACTCCTTGAGGAAAAGTATGTGTTTGTGTGCTTGGATGAGGGCTTATTCTCCTGGAAAATCCCTTACTTAGTGTTGGCAGGTATTTGCCTTTGTAAAGGCAAAAGAGTGTTTAAGTACTTATAATTTTTTGACAGGATCTTCATTCAGAGAAAAGCTTTGGTCTGTGATTTTGTCTCTGGTTCTGATCTGTCTTGGCTATGAAAAACCACTGGTTCTGCGCCACATTTGCTTTTGACGTTAAGCATCAGTTAATTAGGAGATGTGATTTAGAATCGGACATAAATCTGGAGTAGTTACTACAGTACATGTTTCATTATAGCTTTTATGCTAAGTTTATCCATTGCAGAGCTCGACGTAAATGAGTGCGTGTGAGTAGAATGTGATCACCATTGACCGCAGAGAAATCACCGCTCAGCTCAGCAGGCTGTAGCCTTTTTTGTAAGCTGCTATGGGCCTTGTTTATGGACATAAGCGTTTGCATAAAGAAAGGAGCTGGAGCACAACCTGTTCTTCCTGTTAAGTGTGACGTGTTAGCTCTGGGCTTTGCCAGTGCAGTAACTGTGGTTCATATTTGCTGTATAAAACTGCACAAACTGCCCCTGCAGCTAAAGGATATTATTTACTTAGTGTTGTGGCACCACTACCTCAAGACAGGAGGGATCTTTAGTAAAAAAAAAAAAAAAAAAAGGTACAGAGCTGGGAAGGTACAGAGCTAATCTGTACATCAAATGCTGGTTACTATTATTGGTTACTCCTCCCATGCCACTTATCAAAAGAGAGTTCAGCAAGTTGACATGCATTTGGTCGGAAGTTAGTGGGCTCCATTCTCTAGTGTTTGAAATAAGTATTTACAGAAATGTATTGGCCATGATTACGTCACTCGTAATGATTGACTGATATGAATGAGATCATTAAATTTGTTTGGAGTTGTAGACTTGCACCAGATTTAAATTAGCTTACATGTAATTGGAAAGGTGACGCTATCACATAATCTTTACAGATCCAACTGCTTGTCAACAAAAAAAAAAATTGCAGCTGCTTGACGTTTATTGGATATCTTTTTGATATCCATCACATTTGTTGACCTGAGGCGGTATCTTAATGTCTCAAAGGTCAGCACGCCTGTTGGCAAGATGCATTGTTGTGAGAGCTGAATCCCAAGTGGGCGTAGGTTTAAAATGTCTTACAGATGGGATTTGTTGTATCTTTGAGTTTCCATTGACTGCCGGCCATGTAGAAAAGTAATGCTTTTTTTGTTTTTGTGCTCTATGCTTGTGCTTCATTGACAAGCCGTGAACCCAAGACAGCCTTCGGGGAAGTGAGAACCCAGACAAAGACACACGCACACACACACACACACACACACACACACACACACACGCACACACACACACACACACACACACACACAGGCCTCCTAGGAAGTAAAATATGGCTTCAGTTAGTTTTATAATCATATATTTTTGATTTTATGTTTTTGTTCAATATTTTTTGGTAACCACCTACCCTCTCCTCACCACTATTCTTCGTGCTGCTCCATTTTTGCCCTTGTTAGTGGATCGCTTATCAGTGATTCAACAATATCCTTTGTGTCATCATTACTCATAGGTGCTCTCTTACGTCCATGGAATGGAATGGACAAAACAACAGTCGATTCGTAAATCTAGGACTGTTGACCTCCTCCTCTGAGGAATTAAATGGAGGAAAAGAAGGTGTAGTGCACACTGTAGCTGATGGCTTGCGCTTAGCTGAGGTTGTCCTCCTACAAATAACTGACTAAACTATCAGTAATGTTCAATCATGTGAAACCTTTAATGTAAAGAGGATGATGAAGTGTATATTTTCCTGTGTGTCATGGTAATTCTCCGCAAGTAGTTTACTCACTTTGCTGAATTCATGCTGACACCGGCTGCTCATTGAATTTGCAAAAGCAGAGATCCTGATACACTCACTTGGTTTCAGTTTATCGCCATTGGAATGATGTAGTGTTAAACACCCTGCAAAACTATACGTCTGTAATTGTCAGACATTATTCAAATATATATATAAAAGGAGAGCACTCGAGTGAAACACAGCACCTTCTGCGGAGATTTAGAGGTTGAGTAGAGAGAGAGTGACTATATGTGTGCAGAAGAAATGGAGTGTGTTTCTGTCTGTGTTCTAAGGAGGGCACGCCGTTTGACTTGCTCAGTTAAAGTAGCTTTTCAGTTGCGGCAAAAACAATTTCCAGTTGAAGGGACATTTATATATATATACAGCATGTCTGTGTTTGTGTGTTAGAGAGGGAGCACATTAGTGTGCTTCGGTGCAATGGGCCTGCAAGAACCAACTCAACTGAGACACTTTTGAATATGCCACCATCTTTTAGACTGCATACCAGAGCAGTCAGACAGATATGAAATGAAGGAATTTACTGTTGAGATGCTTTGCGTCCTGGAAAGGGCAGACGTGAGCCAAAGAAAAGCCACCCAAAGGTCACTTGTCATTGACCGGATATTTTAACGGGATCAGAGGGCCTCCAGTCATCAGGCACATAAACACACGTACATGCTCGCACAAACTCACGGAACCCACCTTATGACCTCCACTTTTTCTGCATTTCGGATCGTCTGGGCATCACATGTCGACATGAATAGCCTTGCGTTTGAGATCATTGACGGCTCATTGCTGACTCCTTCGGTATCAGACACAGAGGGCTGTGATATAGAATGGCTGTCAGACGATCTGGGACAAGAACAGGTTGAGCCAAATTCTCTTCGGGTGAATCACTCAAGCATTCAAGTTCTTGCTTGAGAGTGGTGCTGGTAATTCCATCCTATATGCAAGCAGAGAGGCAGATTTAGCATAAGACAAAATAAAAACACCATAGGAAATAGAGATGCAAATTATTATAAGACTCAGCTCTCTATTCTGATGACAGGATGATGGACTAATGAGCAGTGTTGCCCCACCTCTTTCTATTATCTAATTCTGCACCACTGCTTGAATCCAAAACACAAGTATTTTGTGCTTTGAGGAGCACGGAGGCCAGTGGGCAGTAAATCGTCATATTCATTAAATATGCTGTTTAGTAATATTCATAACTTTGATTTTGAGTTAGAGTTTCTTGAGTAACAGATCAAAACAGTTAATCTCTAAGCAAATCTGAATGCTACAGCCCAGACAGAACAGACCCTGAGGCCAGTGTTTGTTTCTCAACTAAATATAAAACACTGACTAGCATACGGTGTAATAAGGTTTAAATGGTGTCTGTAGCCCATTGTATTCAGAGCCTTTGCTGCATTTGAGTGCCAACTTTTATATTCCAGAATGAAAATCCAAAAAACAGCTTCTGCTTGGTGTTTGTAATTTTTTTTGTTGATTGCTGAAAGAAATGGATATTTTGTCAGATTGGTGATTATGTTTTGTTGTGTGTTATGGTGTATCATCCTGTGAAATCACTGAACTGAAAAGTCTTTGAGGTTTATGAAAAACGGGTAATGGATAGACGGTAACAAACCTCATTTGCATGGTGCATTGAAAACTACAAACATGTATGTTTAGGATAATTGAGAAGAGTTTATTACAGTATTATGTACAGTGGGGGCAGTCAAGAGAGCGACAGAGACAGAAAGAAAGAGGTTTGTTAGGAATAAAGTAGTTGAGGTCACAGAGGTTTTAACATAGAGCTCAATCAGAAGATAGCCAGAGACTGATGAGAGGGTGGATTGGCGTGTATGTATGTCTTTGGGTGCATATATGAGTGTGGGTCAAGCAAAGAGGGACAATGGAGGGAGGGTATATTTGGCCCTCACGCTTTCATGCACAATTTCGCCACTGCATGTTGGATGCTATGGAACACTGAATATCTGGTATGATCCCAGTAGGGGCTGTGTGTGTTTGTGTGTGTGTGTGTGTGTGTGTGTGTGTGTGTGTGTGTATACGTGTGTGTATACGTGTGTGTGTGTGTGTGTGTGTGTGTGTGTGTGTGTGTGTGTGTGTGTGTGTGTGCGCATTGCATGACTGCGTGTATGTTTTTATCTGCAAATGCTTATCTGAATGGACCAGCAGAAATTAAACCCTGGACCTTGAACTATAGTAATCAAGGGCTTTTCATCTCCTCTTGTTTTTTTTTCTCAATTGCTTGTTATAAGGTTTGAGGAAGCATTTGTTTATCTTTGGGGAAGCAGGAACAAGACCATTGGTTTTGAAACATAGATGTTTGTGGGTGAGCTGGCTGGCATGTCAACTTCAGCCGATGTCGACTTATCTCTTAATAGAACACCTCACTCAGCTGATCTGTGGTTACAGATCATAGCAGACTTTGGTTTAATAGCAACCATTAAGGTAAGACTTGGCAGCAGTTTTCCCGATAAATTTTTATTACATGGTACTGTGTTGAACAAGGTATCAGTGCATTCTCAAAACTGTTATAACCTTTGAGCCCCTCTAAGTTCACCTTTTCGTAAACTTGGAGCTCAGTTGGAAATGTCAGACACAAATAGTTTTTTACCCTGGTGCTTTAATCATGCTATCATCCTAATTACGATCACACAGGAAACACCATCCACTAAATGTACCCCACGGCTGATATATCCATTTGTTTCCAAACTTTTTCCGCTTTGGCTTGGAACAATGTTTGTGAAAGCTCTTGATTGGGTCCCCAGCCACCGACGCCCCTCACTCCCCCCTCTCTGCCATGTTCCTTCCTGCAGACGCTTATGCGAACCAGTTGCTCCCACTGTCTCTTCACTGAAGCTGCCTTTGTTGCTTGTTTGTGTCACAAATGGATGGACTGGCCCAGACCTCCAACCAGACAGCAGTGAAAAAACATTCAGCGTAGGTCAGCAGATGCTGACAGCTGTGTACTGTTATGAAAATTCAATCATTGTATTCTGATAGTGTGCTGGTGATATGATTTTAAACGTTATCGTATATCTAAAAGCAGTGCTTTCAGTACCCTTGGTGCTCCAATGTAGAGTCTCCACAGAATCAGACTTGTTGACTATTAAGGCTTTGCTCACTGTTGCCATGGATTACGGTACTGTAAAGTGTAGGGCATATAAAAGAGTGACACAAAAATTAAATAACCTGACAAAAATTCTCATTACCAGCAAATCCATCATGAAAATTGACTGTTGCAGAGGCAAGACAAATAAAGTTGAGTGGGTGAAAAATAGTGACACAAAGTCAATCTTGTGATGCACATTATGTGAGCTTTCCACAAAAATAATAGATGGTGGAGTCAATAGTTATTACTGACTCTAGCTCCTTTAATTTTGTACAAAATAATAGTCATTCCATTTACATACACCAACCATTTTCACCTCAGAGCTCCTCTTCCTGACATCGCTTCAGTTCATTATTTGTGGAAGATTTGTTGCCCTTCTTATTGGATTGAGTAATTTCCAGTTGTTAATGAAATTTTCACAAAAAAAATCCAGCCTAAAGGTCCCCCCCCCCCCCCCAAATACCCAAGCTAAACCAAGACACATAACATATAGTGTGTTATGACGAAAAGCTCAGTGTTGGGTTGGGACATGCGTTAGACTAAGTTCTGGACTTTAAGCCAGGTCATAGGGCAAGGGATTGCCTTATTTCACTGACAAGAATAGACGCGTGTGTATGAGTGTGTGCACGCATGTATCTCTGTGCACATGCTTGTGTGTGTATATGTGTGGGGAGGTATGTGTATGTTATACCCCTAGTTGTTTCTGTCCAGTGCCATCTGGTAAATTCCAGCACAGAGGGCATTTTAGCTTGCCAGCATTTTCTTTTTGCCTTTCTTCCACACACACATACGCACACACTTTTATGGAGGCACGACCATGCATATTCACAGAGGCAAACATGCACGCACACGCATTTTGTCCTCTATGCACACATGGCATCACGTGAGTTGTGACTGTAGGGCACTACTCTTTTCTGAAGGAGAAAAAATGCATTGCTGTGGATGTTACTTGTCTTGCAGCTCTCCCTCCTCTCTACTGATGTTAAGTCCTCCTCCCTCACGTGTCACATTAGTTTCCCCATTAAATTTCCTCTAAATCTTTGTTGTGCCTCAGGAAAGGGATCATGATTGTAAGCAGGGCTTGGCATTAAGCTGTCTTGTGTGGCTTGTCATGCCTATGATAGCAGCAAGCTATTCAAAAAGCACATACTGTGGCGGTGTTACATTGGCATTGTTTGATGAATTGTGTTCAAGCAAAACTGGCTTAATGAAGGAGGTCTGACATTTTATCTGTCCTCAGAAAAATACTGTCATATGAATACATGCAAATACAGGCTAACAAGCTCATAAGCTAGAATTGATATGTTAAAATACCATATCGTAATCCTAGTCAAAATGTGAAACCCGACGGATTCTCATTTTAAAAATTTCAACCTGGCACACACTTGAGATCTTATCAATGAATTCAGCAACAATGAACTGATTTTAAGTTTTGTGCTGAAATTCAGGGTATTCCGGTTGATTGACATTAAAATATCTTGTTTCGTGCCATGTGTCGCAGGTTTCATCAGCTTTTATTAGTCTGAAATGGAATTCTGCTTATCTACTTTATCGAACATTCTACTTGAGAGGTGTGCTCACACGCAGAAGATAAAATAGGTTATTCATGGATGCTGCAGTTTGAAAAACTGGCAAACTAAGGTCATCATCTCAGGGACACACTGCTGCAAAAAGATGATGTCTGCAGGCAGGGGCAGACGAGGACACGACGAAAGGTAGAGGCGATGGCAAAGTATATTGCTGTCTTGGGAAAGAAGGGAGTGGCAACATGGAGGTACTTCGCTTGACTGCAGTTGTGTCACATAGTAGGCTTAGGAAAACACAGGGGAGGAAGTCACATGGGTTACACACCCTTTGATGGAAGTGAGGCAGAGAGTGAGAGGGGTGAGTGAACAGTGCAAATTGAAGGACAGAGGAGAAGAACATGAGGTCATCTCATCACCGGGGTCATCAGCCCTCTGTGTGTTCCCTCACACCCGCTTTTCTGCTCACACGTCAGCCATTTGGATGGTGGTTGCTTGTTTCCACAGCAACTCAAGTGATGGAATGTGTATAATGAAGCCCAAATTGAAGAGTGATATCCATTTACTTAGACATATATCCAGAAGTCAAACTAACATTAATGGAAATTTGTCATTTTCATCTGTGTAAGTTAATGAGTTTAATTCACGTTGTCATGTTAATTAACCATTTAAATCTTTCACGTCATGATACTTCAGCAAGGACTGTGCAGCAAACTGGACTAAAGGACCTGAAAATGCTCATCTTAGAAAGCACAGATATTGTTATTTTTGTTTGCATTTAACTTTAAACAAACGTATAATGACCTGTAATACTAAATACAAAACAAGGTACAAATAGTTACTTCTAATGATGACTGAAAATTCATTTAAAGAAAATTTGTTTAATTATGAGTTAAAACTGGCTGGTAATCCAGCAAAGAGAAGTATTAGTGAAGTGTTGACAGTTAAATTGCCCTCTTCCCTCTTTCACGCCCCCATAAAGCCTTCTCACCCACAAACTCACCACCTTACTCAACACTCCCACCCCCTAAATTGCAGACAGTTGGTTGGATAGGTGGACAAACAAACAACCTGACTGACAAACCAAGACAGAGTTCAACAAAAGTTAAATGACAGTGACTCTTGGAAAGACAAAACATATGATAGACACTTTGGGATTTTATGGATAAGAAAATGTCAGAAATGTTGAGCTGTAATAAAAAAAATACATGAATACATGCAAAAGTTTAGTCTCTTCTATAGAGACTAATAACAATAATAATAATAATAATAATAATAATAATAATAATGATGTAGAAGAATATTTTAATATCTTCATTCACCTACAGTGACCTATATCACCGCTATGTCACCTACTTGTTGGAATTCTTCCAACTAGGGATATAAATCATACAATATATATATATATATATATATATATATATATATATATATATATATATGATATATGTAATATATCAATATCAGTCCTACTTCTTCCATAGCTTATGATAATCTCAAAAATGTGGCTAAAATGACGGAGCAATGTTCATTTCTGGGTAAAATCATTTATCCATATGTGTTGCCAATCCCTCCTTTTTTGTGTCTGACATTCTTTTTTCATCCTTTTTTCTCAACTCTCTTTTACATGGAAATTCTGCCAGAGCGGCGTAAAAATGTCCCTGCTGTTGTGAGCCATTGTTTGTTTGCACAAAACAACATAATGGTCCCTTTAAACTCAAGTGTCGATCTTTTGAATTAGCTGCTCCGTTGTTCTGTTGGTCCCTTTGACGCTGATGTTGATGTGGCGCCATGACTTTCTCCTCTTCCGGCATCCCAGAACTTTTATGCAGAGGGCAAGGAGTAATCGCAGTGTAATATTTCTAGCACAACAATGTCGTGGCAGGTAGACAGAACAGTACAATGGCCACTGTTGAGCCAATTCATTAATTCTTCCTGCTGTGTTGTATAATATCAACAGGGTGGGCAATAAAATGTTAAGGGAACAGAGCATAATAGCAACACTGACCACCATATATTGCTTTTCATGCTACTTAAACAGCCACAGTCTTTTTTTGTTGTAAAGCTCCATGCAACACATTGAAATCTTCAGCCCCCCACTAACCCTTTTTCTAGCAAATTTATTGACAACAGGCTTGTGCAGGTAATATGAGCACTAAATGTTACTCTGAAGCGGTAAATTATCCGTGTGACATTGCTCCATGCGCAGAAATGACGGGTGCAAGAGGCAATGCTTAATTAGAAGTCCTGCTGCTGTGCACTGCGTGGTGCCAGTCTACACCATAGTGGGAATGAATGTAAATGTGAAGAAGTAATCTGAGGTGATGCCTTTGAATGTTACATTCTATACTTATGTTGACATAATATTCCTCTCCCTTGGTTCGTCTGTGAGTTTAGAAATGATGTGTAAGACCAGCAATTGAAGTCAACCTTCTGTCAAGGAGAACCAATACAAGGATTTTTTGATTTCATGTGTGACGTTGTTTATTTTTGCCTAATTGTTATTTTTTAAAACGCAGAAGACATTTTCAACTCTCTTCTCTAGCCTTGTGTTTCACTGGAAGAAAATGACACACATTCCAGACGCTGACTGAGCAACAAGGGTAAAATCAATTGAAGCATACAACAGCAATTTCACATCCTGGCCACAGCTTCAAATACAGGCTATGCGCAAATGTTTGTGTGCGTTTGTACGCTTCAGAGTGTGTGTAATCGATGATTCAACCCCAAGTATATGGACGGCATAAAGCAGTGTGGATTTCCTATGCGACCCCATCCTCTTTGTGTTTCCTCACACACTTTCTCATATCCTCCTCGGATGTGCTGTGCTTGTTTGAAGAAACGCTTGGGTATTTCTTGCCCTGTATTGACATGCATGCTGCTGTCTTCATCATGGTCCATATAGTATCAGCGCATTGATGCGTTATGTGTTCTGGATTCTAAAAATCTCTTCCAAGCATTTAATCATTGAGTTTCATTTTCAGTTGGTGCACCTCACTTCTGTCTCAATAAGGTCTACTTCACATTCTCTGTAACATCCGCTGGCGTCTTCTACTCCCCTCTGAAATGACGAGAGGGGAGCCTCGCCCAGCTGAGGTATATGAGGAGGAGATGGAGCTGTCCTCAGCCCTAATCTTTTACAGATGCTTCAAAGCCTTAAAAAAAAACAGTACTGAATTTTACACATGGTAAAAAACATCTGCATCTGGCTGTTATTTGCACCAGAAAATGATACTATCAGCATTTGCTTTCCATTGGACATATGCATTCTCAGATTCATCTCTGATGGGCAGTACTGTAGACATTAATAATGCCCGAGTGGGTAGAACTTGTCATTGCCCCATTGATGTCTGCCCACAAACATGGAACATCATAAGTGTGCTTTTCCAGGCAGTGTTTCTGAACCAAAAAATGTAATGGGTAAACCTTATTTTACAAGCTATAGCACAGCATGAATATGGTAATGCTACATGCTAATAAGCTGCTAACTGGAAAAAAAGGCTTCCTTGGAAGATGCTGTAATGTGGATTTAAAGAGATAGGGGGATTTCAGAAAAAAATGATGTGGGAGTGACTCTGTCCAGACAATTTATCAGATAATATCTGAGTCAGGGCGCTAAGAGACACTTGTCTCAATGTGTCTTCAATTTTATCAAAGGAACTTCTATTTAGTGGAGTACTAAACTTAAAGTGTGACGGTTTTACTAACATTATCTGGCAAACCATTGCTGTGATTCTAGGCAAAAAGAGAGACTTCAGAATTTCTGTAATGAATGGTTAAGGTTGCTGCAAATATATACAAATGAATGCCTTGACCTGACATGGGAAGAAAAAGATGATGCCTTAATCTATCCAACTCATCCCCATTATCTACTGGCACTATTATTCATCCACCACTGAATCCATATTTAAACCCCATAATAGGGTTACATTAATTCCCTCCCTATGTAGAGAAAGCAGTTCTGTCTTCCCCAATATTTAGTAGTTTAGTTTAGCAACTGAGTAAATAGGAGCACATTTCACAATGAAGATGCATGGTTTGGAAAGATGATTGGCTCTCAAATTTAGACTACTATGAGAAAACTGATTTCACTGTCTAGTGCATTAGCACCTACTAATGCATTGAAACTTAAATAATGCATAATCTGTAAACTTTAATCAATTTTGCTCAGCTAATATTTTGATTTACCCTTGGCAAGATAGCTAGTACCAGTACTTACAAATAATACTGTGCATAATTTCCAAGGGATAAGATTCTACTAAATGTGAACCTAATTGCAAATATATATTATCTTTACGATCCATCATGGAAAGCCAAATCTTTGAGTGTCTGAAATGAAAAAAATCCCACCTTGCTATTTTTCATTTTAATGTTGTACATTTTAATACTTTCAAGAATCACACCATGAAATATTTTTGCAAACTATTGTTTAATATTCTCGGTGTGAATGCAGCACAAACTTGTTTTCTTTTTGAAAACGATTTGAAATAAAACCCAATTATAGGTGTCCCAAAAACAACTTCAGTATTGCCTCAGACTGCATTTATAGAAATGATAGAAATGATCAAGGCTCTGAAACTATTTTAGGTACCTTTCGATGCTGGTAAAGTACTTGGCCTGGGCAAACTCTTGTCTCTAGCAAGATTTTTTTTTCATTAAACTCAAGTCAATGTTCACATTTGAAAATAACCAGAGCATTAATCTGAGTGCCTAAGAGTTAGATGTGTTTCTGCATGGTTTGCATATCTGGCCATAGAGCCGTGTGAGGGCAGCCAGAGCCAGCCGAAAGGACAGCCTCACGGGATCTATCATCACCCAACACAGCATTCACACAGTCGTGTTGGATGAAGGCACCTTTGATCCTTCCGCTTCCAGCCCCTGCGCCCCATCCATGTGTAGTGTGCCAGTGGCCAATACACATCAGTTTACTTCGGTTTTGGCCTTGCTCACGTTTGCCATGTTAATGCATTTCGCCCCGGGGTTTTCAACAGTCATTTTGAAGCATGGAGAGGAAAGACAGAGAGTCTGGTAGAGGCAGTGGGCAGGGATGTGTAGTATACCTGTGTCAACTCCTTGTGACAGCTCTGATCACACAAGAGAGAGAGGATAGGACGAGCACCCGATCAAAGGCATCCACCTGGCATCTGTCACGAGAGGATAGCAGCCCCCGGGTGTGTTTGTGAGTTAAGTGAGGCAGGTTTTTATGCAAAAGGATGGCAGCATGGGAGGGAGTTCTATCTGTTTCTGGAGAGAGGACAAGCAGCCGATGGATTAAAGGGTTATCTTTATGTAAACGTGGAGACGGGAGTAATGAGGAGAGAGGGCAGAGAGCAGGCAACTGTCAGGTAGGGTGAAGAGCTGATCATCCTGACAGGATGGAGAAGGATTCAGCAGAGCATTGTGGATGCGGTGCAAAGCATATCGAAGGATTGGCCTTTTTTTGAGTGACAGAACAAGAAGGCGAATTGCCACTAGAGAGATATGAGGTTTGTTGAAGCAATTTAGTAATGAAATATGAGTGGCAGCATAAAGATTAGCATAAAGAAGTGGGATTTTGTCATTAATTCTCTCATAAATTCAAATCCAGAGTTATGAAGGAAATAAAATAGCGGTCAAGTATTTAATTAACATAAAAATCTTAAAAAGCTTTCAGTTCAAAATACAGTCATCGCCTATACACACATACAATTTTTAGCTGGAATTTACTACATGGACATGCAGTATGTTCCCAGTACTAGTGACTAGACGCACTCAGTAGTGCTAATGTATCATTGTAGCAGTACTCAGGGCTTATATGACATGTGTCCATATTAAAGTATTTGAATAGGTTTTGACGTTCGAGTGAAGCCACAGTGAGTGAGGCTTCCGATGAAGATTTTTATTTTTCTAATCTTCGCTGTGAATGGATGGCCTAACTTTTATGCTGTTTAACTGCCACAATATGCTTTTGTGGAGGACAGAAGCTCCATCTTAACAATACAAAGTTAAGTAGCCATTAGCTGCCTTCGCCACAGGAAGTTACCGTGATGGCTGTGGAAGTGAATCAGATATCGCTCTGTGGTGTTGGCTCTTACAGGCTGACACACAGTGGATCCTGTGATCAATGATTTATGGAGTCCAACAGTAAGAATGCTTTATGTCCACTGAACTGTCTGGCTACTTTACTGATAAACACGGACATGCAAGAGATTACAGAACATCTCAAGAGCGTTCATTTTAGGCCTACGCCAAACAACCATGCTATAGAGTTGAGTGAAGCTTCATAAGAATAAGTCTTAGAATAGAATAGAATGTGCCTTTATTCGTCCCACAGTGATTGTGAAAATTAGCTTGCATTCCACTACCGAATAATTGCATTAAAACTAGTGAGGATTATGTCCCATTCTTCAATACTGCCGTGAATCGCACCAATTGATGCCCAGACCAGCTGTAGTCATGTGATGTTAGTGACACACTCAAAGATGGCTTGTTGAATTGTGTCAAGAGACAAGAGACAAAGGCATATTTATCCAATATTTGAAAAGGAATGGCAAGTTTAGAGTAAAATAATTTCAGTTTTTCATAAAAACAGTGGTATTTTCAATGGGTACTTTATGTTAGAGGTTTTTCATAGAACAGCGAACAATCTACAATATTATGTATACATCTTCATTGGTCAAGAATATTAAAATCAGTATTTCATGGTCTTTTCATATCTTGTTACTTCCTTGAGTATGCTTGATGCTTGGACATGTTTAAGCGTTCCTCACCATGCTCTAATAAAAACGGTGCTGTGAATATAACTCAACAACAGCCGGTTGGATATGTTTTTTCTTTTTTACCCTTCAGAATGTATTTAAATTCCCTTTTTGGCAGTGTACCATAGCCTTCAGTGATAATTGGAATGTCACTCACAACATTTACTCAGTCTGGACTGATTGTCTGTCAGCCCCAGATGAAGACCAGTGCTCTGAGAATTGGAGGTAAAACATTCCAAAATTCGTGCACGAAATCCTATGACCCGCCAGTTTTTACATTTCATTAACATCATAAGAAAATAAATATTTCATTCTGACACAATTAACTATTCCCTTTTCTGCGTATGCCTTTTCTGCAGGCCTTAATTACTGTAGCTGATTGGATTTACAGTGAAAAGGTCACTTAACATAGATAAGACCACTTTGTCAAACCATCGGCAATCAGACTAATGACCAGCCCGTGTTGTTATAGTATGTGGATGAGTCATTGTTATCTACAGATCTTACCCATGCTGTGTGTACCTCGGTATAGAAAGAAAAAGAACAGAACAGATTACTGTCTAGCTCCCTGGTTACTGTACATGTTGGCATGGCAACCAGCAGAGCATGACTGTATCAGTGATGTTGTTGACCGGTGTGATTACTTGGCTGGCGCATTTCTTTGCTTGTGTAACAGCACAAGAAGCACCATGTTCCTGTTCTCTCTTGGTCCTTTCTTATAATCTCAAATTATTTGGCATATTACTTTACACTACACGTTATAGGCAATCTGCAGAGAAGATGGTTTTATAGCAGTGCTTACAGGTAACATTGAGGACACGTCGAACCTGCTTTAATTTATTATTTCACGTCAACACTAAACTCCTTGATAGATAAGAGGTGGAAAATTAATCATTAAATTATTATTCTGTTTTACTATTTTAATGTCACATTCCAGCATTTGTGTTATAATGTTCATTCCTGGAATGAGAACATCAGCTTTAGGAGCCAATGTCACTTTACTCAAAGTTGATTATTAAGGTTTTGCAAGAGTTTCTATTAATAATGTGAACGGCGAGTACGGAATTGACCAATTACTAAAACGTATTAAACTATAATGCCAGGCGTATGAGTTGCTTTCATGGAAAATCATATGAAGGGATAGTTTCCTTGCATATTAGCATGCAACTTAAGTGATGTAGACTTGTTGTTGGGTACTCTCTTAATTTCTTCTCACAACCAATCAACAATTATAATGTGATATTTTAAATTAATGCAGTCTTGAGGCTTTCCAGATCTTTGGTAGTCACTTCTTCAACCCCTATTTTTTAACCTTTGTCATTATGACCGTGAATATCACCCTCTCTGTGTCATAGGACCAATACAAGTTATAAAGTTTTTCATGTGCCCAGTGTTGTGTATCGCAAGCTGTAGGTAAAGTAGGTCAAAAACAAACAATGACATAAAAAAACAAATGCAGCTGGGTCAAGGTTGCACTGTTTATTTGCTGGTCTTTGGAGCAGAGGTGTGTTATATTACGTAGCAGGAGGTGGTAAAGCCATTGGCTCTTTCAGCCATGTTGTGTTGCTTTAATTTGCCTCTACTAATAGTTGCAATGTTGGATTGTTCAAATCGAACCCTAATGGTTAAACGTGTGCTCAGTGTTTCCTTTTCAACCTCAACAATCACATAGTTCAAGACTCAATTTTTACTACGATCAGCTGATATATTAAAAAATGTTCAAATCACTGTTGACATTATGTGATAGAGGAAAATTTGCAAATAAACAGTGTATGAATTTCCTAAAAATTTACTGTCCAAAGACAAATCATCATTTTTGGTATTTTGCACCTAAAATGTTAGCTGCAAATTCACATCATTCGTAAGTCTCTTTTTTTAAAGCAGGGGAAACTAAAAAAGAAACCAATGTTAAAACACATTTTAGAGTCAGACAATAAAAAACAATATTATGAGTTATGTGAGACTCTAAGAAGAATATTAAACAAAATGGTGGACAAAATGGGGAAAAGACCATTGTAATCGAAGTTTATAAAAAAATACCAGGTATGAGCCAAAGAAACCTTATCATCATTAAGAACACAGAAGCAAAGCACTGAAAACCCAACATTTGAGACACAACTGCAAAGAGACTGTGTATTGCAAATCCTTGCCTTTGGCTTTGTTTTTCCTATCACAGTCAGCAGCTGTTATGTAACCAATTGGTCCATGCATATGTGTACACACAAAGGGCACTCAGACAAAGACAGTATTTATAATATATTCAATATGACAAAGTTGAAATGAGGCAGCACTGAGGACATCAACAGACTGGTCGGTTTCTTTTGAGCTTTCCTGTAACATCTCAGGAAGTGAGCTTGCTGGTAATGCCTTAAGCCTGCAACCAATGAAGTTTATTTTTAAAGTACCCTGTTTTTAATCTGAAAATACAATCGCTGCTTGGTAGGTTTTGTATGGCGATGTGGATCTTATTATTGCAGCAATTCTTCATTTTGTAAAATAACACAAAAAAGCTTTCTTTATCTATTTAGAAAAAGTGTTTTTGTCTGCCATGGTTTTTTCAGGCTGCAGGTTGTTTGGGAATTGACAAGGTGATTAGTTTATTCAACTAATTATCTGTTTGACCCGGTGGCACAAGCAGCATGAGAGAATTCTTAACACCACGTTCCAAAAATCGCCATGTAGATTTGTGCAGGTTCTAGCACCTATATAGGAAATACCTGCAATAATTGTTTAGAGGTCAGGTCAGTGAGAGAATGCTGTTTATATGCACCAGTCTTATACCATGGCTCTGCTGGTTCATTGTCTCAGACTAAAAAAAAACAAGCAAACATGCAGGAAATCTCTTGTTCTTGGTTGATTGGAGGCTAATTTTAAGGCCTCCAAAGGAAGTTTGACTTCACTTTACTGTTCGGAAGTGTTTCAAAACACAATGCAATGTGGGATCAATGGAATATTCCAGCTTTCTAAGAGTATGTATGACAGTATTTTTTAGGAGAAGCTCTACTGTACATGTTATCTTTCAGTTTGACAGACTGTCAAAGAAGCCAATTCAGTTTGCTGTGTATTTTGTCATGTTTTCAAAGGGTTCAACCTCAGCCAGACAACAGTGATGCAACAACATTGCTAAGATCCTCCTCTCACTTCAATGTTGGGCCAACATTGATGTGAGAACTGGCACAAGACCTTAAAATGATAAATATATATTTTTAACCAATAGCTGCTGCACTAAAGATTCCAACCTATCAGAGACCTACAGAGAGGCAATTGTACCTTGGTTTATTTGGATTGACATACTGTAAATGTTGTTTTTATAGGCCTTTGACATTAGTTGAAGTTTACGACTGTCATAATTTCATTTGATTAACAGCTAACTGCTCAAAATTACATCCGGGTGTTTTTCACATGGATAATTCTATCATCTCACTGTGAGGTGGCATTGTACCAATATGTATAGCTCCTTATCTTAATCTGTTGCAGATTCCCTTCCCTTACCTTCCCAAGCAGGCATGGCATTCCCTGGGATGTTCAAAAAAATTCCGTCTTAAAACAGATTGTCTACTTCAAATATTGCACTTCACCTCTTTTCATATCACACTGGTTGAAAATCCTATACCTGACAATATGCAACTTCAGATATCAAATGTCTTATTGGGAGTGATATTTTGATCTGCTATTGATCTGTATACTCATAATGTTGTTTAGGAGATTTCAAGGAAGGCTTGGAGACAAGTTCTTCAACACATTGCATGTCAAAGCAGATCTGTTTGTTGTAACTAGACCACAGTTAGCCTAATCACTCATCTCTTCTCCGTTATTCATTATTACATTTAGGAATCCACCTTGACAGCAGCGGATAACCTTACAGTGTAGATTACATATAAAGCTGCTGTAATATATTCCCACTGGAAGGCTTTCGCCTCTGTAATTTGTTGACTGCTAAAGAGAGTCTGATACACGGCTATACTCTTTAATGCATTTATAAACACGAGCACACATAAACACATATTTCCTCATTGCTGCCTTGAAAAAGAGTTGAGAGTGGTACTCAGGGAGGGATAATTACAGATGGCATAGAGTTTCTTGCCCTTTGCCATGTGCAAACAGCATTGAGCTGAGGGAGTCTGCTGTCTTCTCATGTTTACACCATGGCACTACTTGGCAGCTGGGTTACATTATTGTTGTTCATGGAGAGTGTGTTTGAATGTCTGGTCTGCAGTGGAAACTTGACAAGTGGGGAGTCCTAACACCACAGGTTAATGTATGAGTAGCCATTTTGTCAACATAGCCAAGAATAGCTGCACCACGGTGATTTCATCTTTCCTTATACCAGCCTTCTAATACTTTCGTATGCTGACGCAGAAACAGCGATATACTCAGTGTACCTCATTTGCCAGTGCTCCAGAGGCTCAGTGAACTGGTGATTTCTGACATCATGTGCTCAGAATGTGACTGGTTGTAGGTTGTTGGATATACTGTTAGTATGCATGAGTACCATTTGCCTCAAGCCTCTGCGCATGCACTGTATATTTATGGTTATGCATGGTTGCATGAAGCAAGGGTTTCCTGTGCTGGGAGATGTTTTCGTTAGAGGATGCATTGTAATTCAATCCACTTCCTTGAGTTGGCTGTGAAACATCATTGTGAGCTCTTCAGCAAAAGACTGGGGAAAGGGAGGAATGATAGAGATAGCAAAAAAAGAAAACTACAGAAAACTCTGTCATTCAGCTCAAATAAAAAATGTGAATCAATTGAAGGAAAACAGGCAAATTAACAGAAAATAGCCCCTCTGTATAACACCTCAGTAAAAGGATTTTATACTATGAGCCAGAACAGACTAGGTGCTCAAATCAAATTAGTCTGCCTCCATCTTGCCCTTCATGGAAGCATCAGCATTCGTTATCTTTCCCTCCTTGGCTTTTTTTTCTTCTTCCTCCTTTTTTTTAACATCCACCATCTGTCATACGTTAATAGGAAAATGCAGTAAGTTGAATTTTACCTGCAACGATGGAGAAAGGAAAGGAGGATAGGAAGAGGTGGAGGAGCAAATGTAGAAATTGAAGGTTGTGCAGGGCGATGATAAGAGGAGAATGACTGGATTTGCCTCGTTTAATTGAAACAAGCTCGGTGCCTCTTGTTATTCTGTCCTTGTACATTCCTTCACTGTATACTAAGCAGAGCACTGGATTGACAGAGTGGCAGAGAGACTGAAATGAAGCGAGCGAGCGAACGAGGGAGGGATGCAGAGGCTGCTGCGAGGAAAGGAAGACAGCATAGGCAGGAGGTGGAGGTGGGGTATGCCGTATCGTAAATGTTCAGAGGTTAGGGTACCAACATCTGGCTGTCTCCATGGTAACTCTTTGGTAACCACCAGGTGCTCAACCAGCGAGGAGCAAAATGACTTCTTCCTCGTTCTCATTACTCTTGTCAATCAGCGTGGTAATTATTTATACTGCTATAAAGCAGGTCATTATAAAGCGGCTGTTTATTGTTGGGGCTGCTGCTGTGTGTTTGCATACGCTCTTGTAGGGGGTTGTATATGATTTTGACATTGGAAAAAACAAAATCACAAATTCATCTCTAGGGACAAGAGCAGCTGTGAATTGTGGGTTTCATTGGTTTGTTGGTCGTGAAATATATTTCCTGTGATATTGGTCATATGCTAATGTCTGCTCTGTGTGTATTCACAGGCGTATGTTAGTCTGTCTACTTTATGCTTAACCGTAGCTGATTCGATAACTCGTTTAGCAGGTCCCTGTTTCAATTCACCGACGTTAGCTCAGGTACATCAGTGTGACGGTCTCTGTATATGAGAATGTGTGTCAGTCAACTGATTGGCTTCAGTTGGTGCAGGGTTTTGTGCGGCTAACACGCCGGGCACATAGGAACACACTTAGAACAATGACAATCAGGTGTTCTTACCGTGCGCAATCCAGGTACTGCAATCCAGACGCAGACATAGTAAAACACACACATTAGTCGTTCACTTCAGTTCACATTGAACCAATATTAAATTAGACACATCATGCCAGTTATAGGCGGATTTAGCCACATTGAATATAGTGATGTCCATTTTCAATTTTCATGATGATCAACCAAAGGAATGGACAATGCACATGAAATATGAACCTAAGTAATTATATTTTGTATATATTTTTAATGTTGAATGTGATGACTTATGTGGTTTCAATTTTTATCAATTTCTCCACTATTTTGTGCTATGATGTCATCATATAATACTTATCATTAAATGCATGACCAATGTTCTAAAACTCACTCCAGATTGGCATGTTGTATCAAGATATAGGTAGTCTTTTCTCATATCAAATGATACATGCCATCAAAATTTCTGTAATATGGAGGGAAAATTATTTTGGCATTACACCTCATGGTGTCTGTATTTAATCCTATGAACAAGCAAGAATGAAAAGTCTCTTTCATCCTTTTTTGCAATGACAGCTATAAAACCCTCTAAAGCAGTAAGGATTTTTTTTTTTCAATTAGAATCCCACGTTAAATATTGTGGCATTGTACAGCACTGTAAGAACATAATAACTCAGGAAAACTCCAGTGGCTACATCCAGACTGATTGAATTATTTGGCAAAACTAGAAGGTTTTAGCAGCATTTGATGTCCAAAACCAACATATTGTTCATGTTTTGTTGACAGTTTTTCCTTAATGAGAGCTGAATATAAAACGTCTAGATTCTCCCATGAAAATGCAGAAATTGCAGTGTTTATGCTGCCAAGCATAAACAGAGAATATGTAGTGTCTCTAATTTTTGGCTAAATGTTAGATCAGTGTAATAAAGAGGGGTTTGCTAAATGCGTCTGCTAAATGACTGTAATGTAATGTAATGAATTCTTCTCCAGACAAAAGAAGGATGCAAAGGAAAGAAAACAATTTGAATCGTTGGGGTGACAACCTGACAGAATGTCAGGAAGTGACAACATTGGAAACTAAAGACAGAGAGTGGATGAAGAGACAAATGTGAGGAGGAAGCAGGAGGTGGGGTAGTGGAGGAGGGGGTGACAGGGACACCCCTGAGATTTCTCCTGTTCTATTCATTTACGGAATTATTGACCTTGAGCCCGTGTGCTTGCCGATTCCTGGACTCGT
This sequence comes from Fistularia commersonii, assembly GCF_037954325.1. Taxonomy (NCBI): domain Eukaryota; kingdom Metazoa; phylum Chordata; class Actinopteri; order Syngnathiformes; family Fistulariidae; genus Fistularia; species Fistularia commersonii. The sequence continues at coordinate 5,502,663 of NC_141312.1, forward strand.
TGTAACAGTGATTCATGCCAGATGCATGCATTCCTGGTTGTCACATATAGCACTAATGGGTTGTTTTTGTCTCGTTGCAGATAAACTTGAGGCTTATTTTGGTGAGCGGGAAGACGAAAGAGTTCTTCTTTTCTCCCAACGATTCGGCGGCAGATATCGCCAAACACGTCTATGACAACTGGCCCATGGGTGAGTATCGGATACCACATTGACTGTTACTGGCCTTGAAGTATCTTCTTTGCTTTATCAGATGAACCTGCACAAATGTTCTTCCTTTCGGACAGGCCGTTGTTAATTTAACAAACCCTTAAAAGACCTCAGCTGTTAATCATCTTTATATACTTTATCTTCATTGTGATGAAACCGTGAAATGTGACGCCATATTGGATGTGCTAAGTACCTAGATACAGGAAGAGCAGTCAGCTTTATTGTGCCCAAATGGTAGAATCTCAACAGTAGTTTCCTTCACAGCTCAAAACGACGTTCGCCATCTGACTTTACAGTGAGAATGAATGAATCTGCTGTAAAATGGTGGCTACAGCACTTCTGAAATCACCACTTTACTCTAGTAATATCATTCAGTTTGTGTGATAAAGTTTCAAAGTCTAGAAGCGCTGCAGAGATTAAATAATTCTCTCTCTATTCATGTAGCCAAGGGATAAACCAGATATGAGTTGTGAAGGTTTTTAATGTGCTTGCTCTTTCGGCCTCACAGCACAGAAGATTGTATCTGAAAGTCTAATGATTATTTTTTGCTTCATATACGACTGAGCAGCTTTTTCATAGAAATGAATGAAGGCTCCTCTGAGGTTATATCCAGATTCTATTATACATCCATGGTTGCCTTGCAGTGATGCAGCAACAGAAATATACTCAACTCTGCAGCCCTACAGGGCTCAAACGTGTTTTGCAGACCCGTACTATGTGTTTTTTTGGGGCACGGTTTCTGAAAAATATTCATTCTGCATGACTGTAACAGCTAAAAAGTCAGCAGGTTGTAGGTCAGAGTTATCAGAACGGTCAGCGGAAGAATTACAAAAGTTAGTAACGATAAAGAGCGAGTTCACTGTTCCTTTACAGTCATGCAATTTTCTCATTGTCGTAATTAGACTTGAACATCCAAAATTCCTTAATGACACGATCCACATACACAACTTGCATGGATAAATTTTGTTCTTGTAATATTTGCGGTTGTACTGCCCTGTAGCAATGAAATGAAGATCTAATCCACTTTGTGTTACTTGATCACTGAATATCATTTACTAATCATTCCAAAGAATTATCATTAAAAGATTACCATGAAAGTCTTCATCATTTACTTCAGTTAGGAAACTGAAGAATTTATAAATATTTGATACGGAAAAACACAATTAGATTTTAGAATGTATCGCTGAAGACTACACATTCTAAGTGAAGGTGATATTTTATTCATGTGTACATTAAAAAAATTATACTGAGATTCCGAGTTGCTTGTTCCAGCATTCTGCTCATAGTTTTTACATCCATAAATGATGAATAATTTGATTCAGCAACTGATATTTTTTCCAAAACGTGTTTCAGTCAGACGTGAATTTAAGAACTCAAAGTCTACATGAAAATAACCTTAATCAGTGCGCAGAAAAATTGTATTGTCATTTGTTAGAAATGGACAGGGAGTCAAGATAATTTGCAGCTAATTTTTTTTGTACATTTTTACATATTCCCCATGTTTATATGGTGCTGTCATGTGCTCTGCTCGCGTAGTGAGTGGGAGCATCTGGTGCCCCGAACCCTCTCTCTTCATGAAAGCTGAGTGGTGGGAATGCGATGGCGAGCCAGCTTTCTAATAAGTCTCAAATGAAATTGCGTAAGATTGGGTTTGGCTTCCTTGCAGCCACTAATGCTGAGCAGTTTTCATGGAAGTGCTGTGGCTTCGTCTTCAACCGGCACAAAAATGTAACATGATGTGAAAACATCAGCCTCTCAGATGAAGTGCAATAGAGTGTGTGACAAGGATAATCAGAAAATCATTTAAATATTGGACCTTCTCCTGTTTTATTTGATTACACAATCAATTGAGATTCGTCCCATCTGCCTCACCAGCTTTCCTTTCAAAATGAACAACCACAGAAGTCTAGTTATAATGAATTATGTACACGTTTCAAGCTCTGTTAAGTATGTAAACTGCAGCTTTTGCAGACGCCTGGGGGCGTCTTAACACATCCTAGCTGGATTTTGTAAAGCAAAGATACAGCAACTGAGCACCTTCACCGTGACGGTCAGTCGTCATTAACTGACAGCGATGCAGGATATATATTTATGACTGTAAGCCACATAACTCGTTTTGATCTTTAAATCTGAAATTAAGTTAGAGATAGTAAACAGACGTTAATCTTTAAACCTTTTATTGATTTACTTTAAACTCACTTGCAGCCTTCCTCTTAACCGGAAGATAACTTTACTGTGGACCATAACATCTAATCGTTGTTTATTTATTCTTGTCTTGATAACATTTATGACTCGCTTGCTATTGTTATCTATATTTTAAGAGAGACACAGGGTTTTGGCACATCATCACCTTGATTGACAGCTGTCCTGAAAAACTGACATCAGGGTGCTGAGGTTAAATGCTCTGTCTGCCCTCTTGGTGCACTTCCTTATTGTAGAAGTTTCTGTCTAATTTATGTGAAAATTTAAGATATTTGGTTTTAGTGGAACAGCTGAAGTCTTTTTTTTTCAGTTGTTGTATGGCTGTCAGTGGCAAATTTTGAATATCATTTTAGTCCATAGCTTATTGATTAGAATATACCACCTTTTATGAGTTCCAATCTTTATTGTATTTAACAAGAATCCAAAAACGTATTACAGATGTGTTTTTATTCAAAACAGTTTAAATGAGGAAAAAAATGGATATAGCTAAATGGGATGATCCTAAAATTTTGGTCCTGTTGTCCCTGCCGTAGCTAATATCACGATATGGTCTGAAGCCCTGAAAGTTGACTCCATTATCACTGCATTCAGGAATGCGGGATCACAGTAGAGACACCTTCCTTCTGGAATTCGCTCACTCCTCAACCACTGTTACATCAGTGCGAGAAATCCTTCTCTACCACTAATCAAGCACCTTTAAATCCCCTGACACTACTATTACAATAGCTGTTGCGGTTCCGACAAGAAACTTAAAAAGGATTCCTCATGCAGTGTGACTCTTGTTTTCCTCCACGTGAGACGCTGACATCCAGGGTCAGTTTCCATGGTGTTCCTACTGGATCTGAACTTTGTGAGACCTTGCCCGAGGCTTGGAGGCAAGTCCAACAACAAGGGCAGGACTCCACTTATATGATCTGCTTCTCAGTGTAACCGTAAAGGTCACTTCATAACACGTTTTACATCCACAATGGAACCTTTTAACTCTAACTTTTACTGTTATGTTCATTCCCGTGTTCTGACGGCTATGTATTCACATAAAAGCAATTTTTGGAGCTGCTATTTATTTAGTATTCATACTTTAAGAACAAGCCTGCATTTTAAAATTGTGATTCAGATCTTGGATGAAAGCTCTTCGCCAAAAACATTGGGATATGATCATTTGGCCAGATCAGACAAACACACACAGGCACACACACAGCCTAGCTGTAGACAAACATCTGGTGACCAGACTGCCGCCGTGGAGTTCCCTCATCTAATTCATTCAACTTTTGCGTCAGCTCTCCTCAAGCCACACCTTATGTTCCTGCCTTTTCCTTGTCGACTTTCACATCCTGTCTTGCATCCCACAACGGCCGTGTTTCATGGCCTCCACATAGTTACTTGAAATAAAGCCTGAATGTTTTAATCTACCCTCTGTGTCTCTGTAGTCACTGGCTGTCAGAGAGTGGCAGTTCAAAATTATAGAATCATCTTGTCCTGTTGTCTCGAACCTCACAGAAGTTCCAATCAACGTATCTGTGTGTGTGTTTGTGTGTGTGTGTGTGTGTGTGTCTGTGTGTGTATGTGTTTGAGCCTTAATACAATTAATATATGTCTGTATCCATGATTATTCTCCCTGCTTTTTGAAAACATCAGTTTTGACAATATGAAAAGAGAAAAATTGCTTTTTCCTTTTTGCAATTACCATGTAATTAATGTCCCTCTTCATTCTCTATATTGAATGGGTTGTATCTATGACACTGAATAGGACGTGTGTGAGATGGTTCATAGGTATATACCGGCAGACAAAAACTGTGAATCAAATACATTTAGCAAGTAAATGTGTCTTTCAGTGTTCATTTTTCTGTGAACTCAGTCTTTCCACCGTCCTCAAATCCCGTTTTTCTTTCAGATTGGGAGGAAGAGCAGGTCAGCAGCCCGAACATCCTGCGGCTGATCTACCAAGGACGTTTTCTACACGGCAACGTGACACTAGGAGGTGAAAAATCACACAGAAAACCCACTCAGTTGCGCAAGAAAGTGCACCTTTCAAAAAGAAAGAGAGAAAAAAAGGAGTAGAGAAAACATCTCATGTTCAGAGACATAGACATGCACACATAATCTCAGCAGTGTGTTACTGGAAAGTTCTTTACTGTTCTCATCTTTTTCCTGAGCAGCCGAACAGAGGCACCTCAGTGCTCTGGACAAGCCTGCTTTGACGGAGAGAGGAAATACAGAAAAAGAGGAAAGAGACTGGTCAGGAAAGGGGCAAGGCTGGCGTATGAGTAGACCTCGAGCAATTCAAAGAGAGACAGGCAGGCAGTGAGAAAAGAGAAGTCCCACGAGGGACGAGCAAAAGAGGACGTCTTCTTTTTGAAGCCGTCCACTTTGCCTCTGCCCTGCCCCTTCAGTTTTTTTTTCTCCCACTTAACACAATTTCGCTTTGACTTTGGTGCCAAAGGTCTGATGGGGTTCTGACATTCCCCAAGCCTTTAGCGCTCATCACATTACTGCTGTCTATCTGATCGCCCCTCTATCTCTGGTTAAGCAGGTCTGTGCGCAGTCTCTGATTCCTTGTGGTCAGATCATAACTCCCAGTGGTTTTTGTATGCCAACGCAGAAACCACACGCCAGCCCGCGCACACATACTGCACACACACATTAGTGGTTTTGAAGACTCATTGGCCAAATCAGACACAAAAAACCCCAACCCAAATTCAATGGATTTCCTCTCCTTTCCTGACAGTGGCCTGTTTCTATTAGAACAGGATTTGGAATCAGCACAGCGCTACAGTGACTGTATTGATTTGTATTGCACAGTCACATGTACTTGCAAACTGACACGTTTTCAAAGGAATGAATCGCGATATGAAGAATCCAGCTCTCTCTTTGAGCCAGAAGCACTTGGAAAGCTTCACAGAGAGGCTTGATTGACTCATTCAGGCCCCAATCATAGTAATTATGTAGATTACCTTTAGGTCCAATCACTGCAAAAAGGATTAATATCAGGCTGCAGATGTTTGTCAGTATCAAGGTAACCCCGATGAAGACCTCTATTGTTGTCCCACTGCACACGTTTACATTTCTATGCTATTACATACTAGAACTATTTAAAAAAATCCCATTGTATTGCAAATGCCAAAGCATTGTTTCACCAAATTAAACATTCTCTGTTATGTATTATGGTGAGGAAAAAAGAAATTAATTTAGTGTAAGTGTTTGAAATTCAGAAACAGCCAGCAAAGTGCATATAGGATGTGTATACACACACACTCACACACACACACACACACACACACACACACACATATATAAATATAATAACTGATATCTGGATTGTTGTGATAAGATTCAATTTTTTGTTTAAAAGAGGCCATTCCTTTGTCTGCAAATGAATATTATGATCAGGCCAAAGCTCTTTTGAATCATGTATTTTGACACAGTTAGCACGCTGGATTATTATTTATGCCACTCAGTCGCAGCTTGTAGCTTTTATGTCTTAATAGTTACAACGTACTGGAGCTAAACTCTTTTCAGTGATGCATAATAGACATGCATCTTTTATGCATCACCAAGAAGAGCAACCCAATTATTTACGATTCTGAAAAGCATCTGAACCCTCTCTCTCTCTCTTGCTCTACCCCCCCCTTTCTCTCTCTCCACCCAGCTCTGAAACTGCCCTTGGGGAAGACCACAGTGATGCATTTAGTTGCCAGAGAGACTTTGCCTGAGCCAAATTCCCAAGGTAACCAGCTCCCTCTGTCCCTTCTTGCCTTTCAGAGGGCCTTTCACACGCAGAACAACTTCAAGCATTCTGCTCCCAGCCATTATTTATGTCTACACATGGCTTCTGTTTTAGGAACAGCTACCGGTGCAAATAATTGCACCCCTCAAGTATATCCTAAAAAAAGAGCACATTGTTTAAAATACACTGCTAATATGAATAAATATTCTGTGAAAAACACACCCTCTTGGTGACTGTCTAGTCAACGGTTATTCTGTTAAAGATGGGTCCGCCTTCAATCTTTGGGAGGGATCTAACAAGTAGCCGGTAGTCTGGTACTTCAGTTCCTTATTTAAGGGTCTTAAAATGTGTTATGAGTCATGTGACTTGGACTGGAGTAACAGATTTGACGATGTCAGACTCTATGCACCAGAATCATAAAAGAATTACGACCCGGCATTTACCTTCATGCCAGCGATGTGTGACTTCACTCTGACCTCTTCCTCATGACTTTTTAAAAAAATTACATTTGCCATATGCCTTAATACCATAAAAAGTTTACGTGAGAAGGTAAATAGATGAACCTTGAATCAAAGATTTATGATTAATTCATGATTAATGTATTTTTTTTCCTGGGCTTAGAAATATTGCCACGGGCAGTGGCCAAGTTAGGTTTTTAAGAGAATATGTGCAAGGAAAAAAAAAACAAACCACCCAAACATAAAATGTTGCAGGGGCCTGGAAAAAAAACATGTGCCCTTTGCCTTATTTGCTTTATACAGTTTGACTGCAATGCCCCTTTTTTATTGGGGGTCCCTCACTGTTTTAACCACAGGTGATGATGAAGAAAATGGTCCTTAATTCCCAGGAACAGGAGTTTGTAAATTAGTGTCTAATTCGAACACCAAGACCGGCATAACCCTATAACTGAGTCTGCCCTAAAGTCTGTAAGGGTCTATTCACACATGTTTCATTCAGAGCAGTGAAACTGGCCGTGATTGGTCCGTTTGATGTCACACGAAGACGGCGGTTGAACCCATTGACGGGACAAAAGAAACGGGATGACATTGACAAGAATGTGTAGTCTTGGCTCGCTGCCACTGGAACGCAGTCTTGATTCACAGGGGAACTGGGCAGTTTGTACATTCAATTATTGATACCCACAGGAATGAAGCGCAGCTAATTAGCCATATACACGGCTAATGCTACCTGGCCTTTTTTCCCCAAGGGTTTAACCAAACAATGTAATGTCATTGAAAGTAGTTCCGTTCCATTACCAAACATTGTTATTGTACCACAGCTGAAAAAGCTGGCATGTATGTTATTTGCTATTCGCCTTTGGATATGCAACTAGATGTTGCAGTGTGAACACAAACCGACGGGAATGAAATGGAAACAACCACTTCAATTGGGAGCCTTGAGCAGAGCAAATCAAAGAATCGGATCAGATCCGACCAAACTTAGGTTACTGGTTACCACATCATGCACCAGCTGCATCTGCTTTTCACTGTGATCAGTAATTGGTTTTAATAATAATGATGTGTGTGTGTGTGTGTGTGTGTGTGTGTGTTTCTATTTGTGTGTGTGTGTGTGTGTGTGTGTGTGTGTGTGTGTGTGTATTCACAGGTCAGAGGAATAGAGAGAAGACCGGGGAGAGTAACTGCTGTGTCATTCTGTAAATACATACCTCCATTGCCGGCCCCCATCCTTTCTTTCTCTTTCACCGTTGACGTCCAGGACCTAATGAGCTTGTCCTCTGTCCTGGAGCTTGCCCACAGTGCATACACACAAAAACACACACACACAAATGCCCACATACACACACACAGACATTTAGTTATACCGCGTACACGCACACACCCATACACAAATACACACAAACACAGACTTCTTTCACACATCCATAAGTATCCCCGGGCTGATCCAGGAAGCAAGAAATTGATTACTGATAGTTGATTCCTTTGTTTTACTTGATTTGTTGTCATAACGGATAATTAGAGGAATTAACTGGATTTGCATGTGTTGTTGTTGCTTTTCTTCTTAACACATGTTTTTTAAGCCTTCTACCACACACACACACACACACACACACACACACACAAACACAGACACACACACATTTGTGGCTGACGGATCATCTGGCCAGCCTCAGCCAGTCTGTTAAAAGTCAGTTTCTAACCGGCTACTCAGTCTAGCCGGTTGTCATAGTAATGCTGTGCCCAAGTTTGCGTGTGGCCTTGTTTTGTCATATAAACCGCTGAGAATTTTAACCACTAACAACTTGCCTATATGCACAGTCACACACACACACACACACACACACACACACACACACACACACACACACACACGACATAGACACACACACACGCTATGCGAACATTACACATCCAGCCATATGTGCTTGTGTAATCACCCTCTGTGCAGCAAAGCTTAGATGTGCCTGACCAGAGAACACACACACACACACACACACACACACACTCTTACAAACCCCTCTGTCCTTTTTACTGCCCTCCTCTGCGTGTGCCATTAAAGTGCACAGCAGAGAGATGATTCCTTTTTGCAGAGTACTGTAGAAGACATCTTTCAGTCATCATATTTTAGCCAAACAAAGCCTGACAAACAAACAAATAGACAAGCAACTGCCGTTGTTATGGTTATCTTGTTTGTCCATGACATTTGCGACTGTGTTTTGACAGTCCATGCATATTATTTGACCGACCAGTGTTGTGATGAATAAGACCGTCATGTCAGTTTTCTTCCCTCCCTGATGCACCACCCCTCTCTCCGCCTCAAGAACAGGAAGAGGAGAATAGCTTATTATGCTCCTTTTAACAGTGTTGTGAAGGATCTCTTTGACAATTGCTGACCAAGCAGGGAAATTTACTTGGTTTAAAAAAAGAAGAAGAAAATCCTTACTTGTCTTAATTTGCTTCCTATTCTCTCCTTAAATCTCTCTGCATTAATAAGTCGATTTTGCACAACTGAAGCATGTGCTCCTTCATCAGATTAATTAAAAAAATGTATAAAAGTTTTATTGTTTTATTTTATATTTTTCCAAGGGAAGTAATGTTCCAGACTAAAGTAACATGTGTAGGATATATTTAATATGACTCTTAAATAGATTATGATGACTCTAGATCTTGTTGATATACAGTATATTGGTGTTTAGTCTATGATTGTGTATACGGTTAGCTTCTAGCCAGTTCACAGTCTCTTGCTGACAATGTCTTGTGCTTAACAGCAGCAGAAAATCCCTAATCATTGATTAGACTCTATTTTTATTTTTTTGTGCTTTTATCATTTTTTCTTTTATTTGTTTATAATTTAATGTAATCATTTTTCTTTTTTTTTTGCTTTACAGAATCGCTTTGTATGAACACTAGGTCTTAAATGAATATTGTTTATATTGATCAGGGTTCAAATATGTACAGAAATAAATGTTTGCAAACCAATTGTAAATAGCACTAATGCTCCCCCCTCTTCCAAAATGTCAAAATGGAATACATCTGTAAACTAAATAAAAGTTATTGAATTGCACTTTTTGATGTCACAACTTAATTATATGAATGTTCGTTGACACAAAGCGGTGAACTTGAACGTCAAAAACTCAGCATCTACCGTTTTTTCGAAATCACAATTTACTTGGAAACAATAGCTGTCACTCTTGCTAGTCACATTGGGTAATTGTTTATTTATATTTTTTAAGGAAGCGCTACTCATCAGGCCTCTGTTTAACACACCAGTTTGAGACACTGGTGAAGAAAACCTTTGTGAAGATGGACAAAAACTTTTGTTTTAAGGATTTTGGGACTCATGTCATTGTCTGATCTCCTCTGTAGACACATCAATGTGTAAGCACATTTTAGATAAAGCGGAACTAGTCATCACTGTTGCCGAGTAATAAATATAGATAATGTATTTATGGAGTGGCTCGGAGCAGAAAGACGTTTAATATTCTAACTTCTGTGTGGTTTGCTCAGTTGTTTTAATTTTTTTTTTTTTATAATAATCTCAAGGAAATTCACTTTGCTGGGGTCTGTATTGTAGAAAACAATAGGTTGTTTTGAAAGTCAACAACAGGATCTGAGCCTATGCGTGACTACGTGTGAAGCCTGCTCTGGGGATATCAGCACGGGGCCAGCTCTTCCAGGCGGTGCTTTCTCTGTTATTCATTTGAAAAGCACAAGAATTACATTATAATGTATTGGAGCAAAGAAAAAAGATGAGTCTTTGAATAGCCCCGGGTGCTTGACGTGGCAGTGAAACAGTAAAGGTGGAGGGGGTTGGGGTCTGATGAGTGTCATGTCATGGGAAGATGATGACTGTGCTTCAACTGCCATGGGTCAGCATTGCTGTAACTTTTTCCTGTCCTCCTCCCTGTTCCCTCTCCTCCCTCCCCCTGCAGTCGTGCTGTGTCCGCACAGCCACCGTAATGTGGGCCAGATATTGGACTTGAATACAGCCATTCTTCTGTCACAAACACAAACACACACACATACTGGATTGCCATTACAGTAGCTCAGCTAAGGACAGCTGTTTTAGTATTATTGCTGCCTGGCCTTTCAACAACAGGCCCTGTCTCTGTGTACAGACATACCATTGTTTTCGCGCGGCGTGTCTCTGTGTCCCTCAACATCCAAGTATATGTTGTATTTAAATGTCATCTGTAAATGTTAATGTAGGGGCTGTAATTTCATGTGATGAGCACGTTCTCCTGTGCTAATAGCTGGGTTTAAGGTGAAGAGGATTGGGATGGTGACGGACGTAGTCATACCTAATGTTTAGATGGATCATTTGGGCAAAAATAATCATCATTATGCGCAACTGTTCACCAATTGTTACCTGGGTGCTGGGCAATGTGGCGTGTTAAATTCATATACACCCAGGCCTAGACTAAACTGAATTTTCATCTAATACTCCATCAAAAATTCAATCTAATCCGCGCGAAAAGGGGGCCGACAAGACCAGTAAAGTTTGTGTAGGTTGCCATCTTCTGGCAATATCTCCACATAGCACTCTCAAATGCAAGGAGGCCCTTTGGATGAGATCAGACATATGGTGTGAGACTTTTCGCAATGTCTCCGGATGCAAGACATTGCATTTTAGATGTCTTCTGAGGAAATCGGTGCAGCTTAGGTTTATTGTAAATTCCTCAGCACGTCATTGAAAATGTTATTGGATTTTATTTTTTAAGTCCGTTACAGTAGGCAAACAGTAGATTTCACATTTTAAACTTTTTTATTTCCGTGATCTTCAGTGGCTCAAGGACAGATCTTGTTAAATTAAAAAAAGAGCATATATATATGTATATGTATACATACGTATATGTATATACAAATATATTTATATATATGTATATACACGTATGTATGTATGTGTATATACACATATATATATGTATGTATACAAAGTAAATCAGTGTTCAGTAGGTTTAAATAGCAACGACTGTGGGACAGGCAGTGTTTGAAGGTTTTTGCATCACTGTGGCAATTTTCCATGTATATTGATGCAAAAAGGAAGGAACAAAGTCAATAGAGGCTGAATGAACGGCCCAATTTCATTTTGATGGCACACTGAGTGGAGAGGGGCGGGACGGCGGTGATTTAATTCCCTCTTAAACCTTTCTTCATCCCGTCCTCACGTATACAGCCTGAGGTCACCTTGCAACAAACGGCAGTGGGCTGGATGGAGTGCTGCTTTCAGATACTCAGAGATAACTTGGAATTTTCATAGAGCCGTCACATCCGGGGCAAAAACGCAAAAGCAGCGAGGAGGAAGCCGGGCAGAGGGTGGAAGCGGGGAGCATCTCAAAGATCTTTGAATCGTTCGGTTAGCGAGATGGTGCTTACGGAGTTAGCAAAATTTAACAAGCACACAGATCTGCTGCCATTTAGTGCATCACGTGTCTTGTAAGAGCCTACAGAAACATTCTCGGTCAGACATGTGCATTTCACATGCTTGCAAACTCCCGTCCTGATAATGCAAGGGCTATGTTTTCACACGAGTCCTACCCATGGCAAATCTGATTTATGTACACCTTGATGTGGTCATTGTGAAGAGTCGGGGTTGCAATGTTGGTATTATCTGCCTCAGCAGAGCAGCAAGGGCCACGGTTCTGCTACAAGAACCAAGCTAACTTCCACCCAATCGGGTATGTGTTATCCTTCGGTCCCAAGTCCAGTGTGAGAGGACAAGATATAGAGCCATTTGAATGGAGATGGTGTCCAGCACTCTCCGCTGCACGCTGCAGCAGATGCAGTTTCCATTGTCTTTGCACCCTTTGAGTGGAGGACGGAGTGCACGTGACAGAAATGCACTCCGCGCGATTACAAGAACCACATCGAGGTTCGGTCTTGAGTGTTTTACTGCTCTGGTCTTTGTAAATCAGCAGTGACCAGTGTCACTTCCATAAATCTGAGGATGCGGCATCCTCTCCGCCTCCTGCTCGTCAGCATCGGGTCTCGGCGCCTGATCCCAAGACTGAAGAATGACTTTGCAAAGTGAGAAAATGGCAAAGTTTCTTTTTTTTTTTTTTTTTTCCCAATTTCTCCAATGTGGCACGTACGCTCCTATTTTTGATTTCCCTTTGGGTGCCGATCTGTCCTAGTAAGAGTCACGGGAGGCCCTCGGGCAGATAACTGGAGCAGCGGCGTAGATCACATGTACGGCACAAACTCATCTTTGAAACGGCGGAAATGAAAAGACAGGTGCCGCATGCTCTCACGGTCGTATTTATTCAAAATAAACTATATATTTATATCACCTGAATATTGCACTGTTTCCCCCCGGTTTATTATTCAAGGGACTGATTTTGAGATGTTTTATTTGAGCTTTTATGTGATGTTTGTTTCAACTTTAACCTTTTTCCAGAAGCAGCTTGATGGCACGTCACGCTCAGAGGGTGTCCGACGACAGCGTTTGAGATGAGATGATGGGATGAGAACGACTTTATTTATCCCGAAGGAAATTGTTGTGCCAGAGTTTCAAGCAAAAACATAATAATAATAGATAATAGTTGGAAGGAGGGAGAATAAGAAATACGATAAAATATAAAGTGTCAAGGTTAAGGCTATCAAGTGTTTTAAGGTCTTAAGTACAAAGATTTGAAGATTCCCTGCGGCTGAGGGAAGAAATTATTGCCATTATTATATAACTCGTCGCCGGCATGGTTCACATTCGGACACCGGTTTTAAAGCATCAGTGAATTTGCTTGGTAAAACAAACCAGCGGAGCAGATGAATCGGGGCGTTTTTGCTCCCCGAGCCTTTGAGGAGCGTCGATTTCTGCCAGCCTCCGCCATCCCTTCCAGTCAAGGATGATCCTGAGGAGTGCAGATGAAGTTCATGTGTCTTTCACTCACCGCCAACCGTTTTGGCATCGCTTGAAGATAATTTACATTCCTGGGTTTGGCAGAATCTGTTTCGTTTTATTTGGATTTTTTGAACCGATATGTAAGTGTAGCCTGCAGCTCCTGTGGCTTCTGATGGGGGAGCCAAAGCACCTTATTAAGGTTGGGATGGGATTTTCTGTCCCCCCCCCCACACACACACACCCCCACCCAGCCAACCCCATCAGCTTGTCAAAGTGAAGGGGAAGTTTTGAAATGAGATAGCGACACTCCCCGGAGAAAACGTCCACTGGCGAGAGGGCAGGCTGCCATTTGCAAAGGAGCGAGTCCGTCTCCCCCCCTGGCCGACCACCTTCACGTGAAGAAAGAGGAAGCTATGATGTCACAAAGGGGAAGCGTCCCATGATGTCACCAACATCATGACCTTCCTGACCTTGATTTTATGACTTCATCCTTCTAATTTTTTTTTTTTTTTGGATAAACTGCATTTTTTGAGCAGAGATTATTGAAATATTCATGTCCTGTTTTCACTTCGCTGATTTGAATCCCTTTATCTTTGATTATGTTTGGATTTTTTTGAAGCTTCCGGGGTTTTTCTTCGATTCTTTGTTTTTACCTCGTGGCTGTGACATCACGTCCAGTGGTGCGATGCATTTCATCCAGTCTGGTTTCATGTGGTTTCCACGGTGAAGCTACAGACACCAAGAGAGTTTGTAAGCGATATGGCTGAGCCCAACCAGAGCCCTCCGGCTTCCTCCAGATGTAAGTTCACCACCAGCAAAAAAACGTATTCACTTATTTTTTAGAGCTTCACCTGGCTATAACTGTAAAAAAGAAAAGATGGTTATCCGGGAACCCTGAGTAATGTTTTTATTGTGATAATAGAACTGTTGTATTAAAAAAAGAATCTCAAAATCATTTTATACAATTTAAAGGATAAAATATCCAATGAAGCTTTTTTTTTTTTAATGACAAATACACACTCTTGAGCACACACATATGCAGACCCTTGTTTATTCAGTATTTCCAATGATGGCCTGGATAAGAATTTATCTTCTAGTCTCCTCACTCTCCAGCTGTTTATGTCTTTCAGCTGTGAAGAGAAGTGTGATCCACTTTCTGCTCGTCATCCATCATTTCTTCTTCAAGCAGCGGCATGCATTCCTGCATGTCTTTCTCCGAGGCCTCTTTGGGGCTCTGAGCGGCTTTGGTACAAAAAAAAAAAAAGAATAAAATAAAAAACTGCTTCATGTTCTGCACCCTTCTTTATTTAAAACATACCATAGAAATCCATGACACCAGGTTTTTTTTTTTTTTTTTTTGACTACTTTGTGTGATTTCCGTCCCCCAGTGCTGTTCCTGGGTGTGATCCAAGGTGTTCCCAGGACTGAGTTCCTCTGGCTGGCCGCCGTGGCTGTTTGCGGTGAGGAAACGCATACGCGTGCCGTTACATGCCGTTGTTTGAAATGTGTGTAGGGCCACTGCTGCGTTTGGGCATCTATGTGTGTGTGTGTGTGTGTGTGTGAGGGCGTGCCTGGATGTGTGTTAACGCTGATATGTGTGGGCGCGTCAAGGTGTGTGTTAATATTAGGATCTGTGGACATCTTGCATGTGGGTGTAGTGTTTACTCTGCTGTCTTGGGATGTGTGTACTTGTGGTTAAACCTGATGTGTGTGGGCATGCCCAGGTGTG
The DNA here is from genome assembly GCF_037954325.1 of Fistularia commersonii. NCBI lineage: Eukaryota > Metazoa > Chordata > Actinopteri > Syngnathiformes > Fistulariidae > Fistularia > Fistularia commersonii. Next base: position 5,517,821 of record NC_141312.1, read on the forward strand.
CGTGTGTGTGTGTGAGAGAGAGAGAGGGGGTGGCCAGGTATGTGTTTAGGCTGGTGTGCGTTGCCATCTCCAGGTGTGTGTTAATACTGCTTTCCTTTTGGGCGTGTCCAGGTGTGTGTGTCCTGGGCGGGATTTATTCCTCCTTCTTCAGGTGTTCTGTTCTCCTGCTGTTTCCCAGCATTCTCGGCTCCCGCGGCCGCGCCTTCCTCATACTATTGACCCTGTCGGTGCTCCACACAGGTAAACACACAGGCTAACACAAAGACGACAATACGACTGCTTGAACGGACTCACACACGCCTGAGAGGGTGGTCTGTCATTCTGGTCATAATTTTTTTTTTGTTGATCTCGACCAATCAACTGGGGTTGGGTCAGCTTCTAAGAGATGCTGTCCGTCTGTCTGTCTGTCTGTCTGTCTGTCTATCTATCTATCTATCCATCTATCCATCTATCCATCTATCCATCTGTCCATCTATCCATCCATCCATCCATCCATCCATCCATCCATCCATCCATCCAAACGGTTAAGTTTTATTTTAGACCTACCGCTGACATTATTCTTTGGAGTGATTGATGAGGCTATCAGGTTCGCACCTCCAGGGATTTTTTTTCCTCCCAATAACCACGTTTAATACTGAAGTAGCTTTGGAGTAAAAGCAGTGAAACACACGTGAATGCACAGAGAGTGATGTGTGTGAGTCCCTCCCCCTCTCAGGTCCGGTGACAAACATACAGCAGAACGTCCAGGCGGTGGCCGAGTCTTTGAGCTGCAACCTTGACGTGCAGGTTCACAACAGCAAGTTACTCTGGAAGGAGGCCGTCAAACCGTTTCTGCTCATCACACAGCAGCTGATGGTGAGACTCGTGTGGCTTTCCGGCCCCGGAAACGCAGTCACGCCGTCGGCGTAATCAATACGCGATCGATAAATGACCTTGAAAGTCATGCAGCTGTGCGCAGTTAGAAAGTAAAGTGTTTCCAGTTTGAAAATTGGCAGACGCCTTTACTGATGGCGGTCTTCCCGCTCAGGATGAGGAGGAGAGGTTCCAGTCGATGGCTCGGAACGTCAGCTGGAAGTTCCAGGCCGTGAGAGATGAGATGGTGAGGCAGTACGGCTACGACGGCTTCGAGACGGGTCCTGCAGCCAACGACACTCAGGAGCAATTCTTCACCAGGACCATGATGCAGTGTGACAGTGAGCCTCCCTTTGTTTGTGTAACTGAGAGACAGCCGAGGTCAAAGCACTTGTGAGCAAAACTCAGAATGTTCCAAGGCCTCATCCATCAGTTATTAACACCATTATGTGTGTGTGTGTGTGTGTGTGTGTGTGTGTGTGTTTTGTGCGATTGCGTGCACCCGTGTCAGGCGTGGTGGCCAAGGGCATCCAGCGCTGCTCTGACTGGTTCAGCCTCAAGTGGGAAAAGTGTATGGATACGATCGCGATGCCCATCATCAACCACCTCCTCTGTGTCCCCTTGAAATTCCACTTTCTGTGTCAGATCATGAGAGGTGAAAGGTCACGCCGCCCTCAGCCGTGCACAGAGCCTGTTTCAGAAGAGATTTATTTTCTTTTTCTGACAAAATAGCAGATAGAATCTACTTCAACCGTAAAATACCTCTGGCATTCTGGAAGTATCCTCTCCTTTCAGCTGCTCCATCTAACCCTCTCCTCTGCACCTACTTCTCTCACACCAACTAACTTCATGTCATCTTTCCCTTCAACCATAAATCTCCTCTCTGGTCTTCCTCCAGGGCTCATGCCTGGCAGATCCATTCTCAGCATCTTTCCACCCAGATCTTCCCCCCCCCCTCCTCCAAACTCTCTCCCTCTGATTTCATCTCTGGAGCATGTTAACACGTGCCGTCCCTGTGATGGACTCATCCCTGATCCCATCCATCATCCTCGCTCTAAAAGAGAACCTCAACATCCTTATCTGTGCTTCCTCCGGCTTTGCTTTCTGTCTTTTCCTCAGTGCTGCTGTCTCTGGACCGTCATCCAACACCTTTCCTTTCATTCTGGGCTCTTTTTTACCGCAAGTCACCCGCACCACTTTTATACTCTTTTATTGCATGTTATTAAATCATGTTTTGCACCAGATATTGTGTTGAGAATCAATATGAATTTTTCTGAAATTAATTTAGTCCTTTTGCTCCCGGGATTAAGCTTTCCTTTGAATTAATTCTGCTGGTAGTATTAAAAATGCAAATAATCAATCCACAAGAAGCGGTATTTCACATTCAGTGTGGAAAAACCCAAGGGCTTCATATCAAGGCCCGTGATGTCATTGTGACATCATCGTCAAGTCCAGATCGCTTCGAAACGGGTAAAAAAAAAATCCCACCATTTGAGATTTGTGTGAAATCCTGATTTGTCTTCCTGATCAGTGATGTCGCCCTGGTGCAAAGAACACATCCCCGTGGAAGGAAACTTCGGTCAGCTTTTCGATCAGCTGAACCTATCGGTCGAATTTCTGTCCAGAGAGTTCACCACCGAGCTCATCGTGAAGGTCTGAACGTTCCCTCCCGTTTTACCGCTCAAGCGAACCCCAGCGGTCTGACCTCTGACCCCTCACAGGAGGAGAAGCGACGGCCGGCGCTCGGCGAAACCCTGCTGGACGACGCGTTCAAAGAGGCCGTCAGAAAGCAATTCGAGCAGCTGTCGACGTGGATGAAGAAGATGCTCGACATCCTCGACCTGCTGCGGTCCTTCAGCTTCATCACCGTCATCACCAAGTAACGCGCACGTCTTTTCCCGAATCCTTTAAACCGTCATCCTCACGCAAATTTCAATCAGAAATGTAAAACACCGTAGAAAGTACAATCTCAGGTAACCGTGCTAAACACGGAATCTAAATGGTTTGTCTGCATTTTTATAAAGTAAAAATAGACAACAGGGGTATTTCACACACGTATGCATGGTGCAATTACGCCGTAGCTAGAGACTGGCAGCTTCTCAGAGGAAGTTATTTGAAGAGGAAGATAATACGTGCACAATGCAGCCAATTAAAAAAGATATCAGTCTGTGGAGATAGCATGAACAACAGCATTCAGAATAAATGTCAATGGAGGGCCCACTCATGGGCAGCGCTGTGATTCAGCACCACGGACAGCGACGTGTAGGCGCAAGGTGCCAGACTGTGAGCACAAAAATGAATCAATACTTTTTTTCAAGATTTGCTTATTAAAACATTGAGCAACGTTTCCAGTTTACAGCATGTGCCGCAGGACGAGGCTTTTTTTTTTTTTTTAGAGGTGTTTTTCCGAGCTTTTCGGAAAAAGAGTTTGATAGTCATAAAAACTCAAAATTGTGTGTTGTGCGGTGCATTTTTTTTTTTTTTTCTTCGTGTGACTTCTTCTGACATTGTACTCCCCACCTGCTCATTCATCGCAAATTCATTAAATCTGTAGATATTCATCAAGTCCCCTTTATCGTCAAAAATCCTTTTCTTGGATCTCCTCGTAGCTTTCTTTGCTTTTCGTCATTAAGCGTGCATTTTACCTCTTTGCCCACCACTTGTTGTTCCGCTAAAATGAGACATACATCCACATTCACCCGTTCACAGCCCTCTCCTTTTTCAGTGCCTGTGATTATGTCTGGCAGTTCAAGAGAAACTTCTGGTTCGACAACATCTACATCACCAGCTACTTCAAACAGATCGATGCCCGCAGGAAAAGAGCGGTGAGTCCAGGCGAATCGATTGCTTGTCCAGTCTTCCATGGATAAATAAAGCACACGGATTTTTAAAGGGGATAACATCCGGCACATTTTAGTGGCCAAAACTGTGAAAACACGTACCTGTGCATCCGCTATTAGTTGCACAGCTCAACAATCATCATTTGCCATGTTTAGTTTGGTAAATGACATTAAGTCAGTTTGCTGAAAATTAAATAGCCAAATCCCCGTTCATTGTAAATGAGGATTATCAGTAATTTAGCAACTGAGAGTCACAAGCCCCTCCCCCATCCCAGCCTGCTGAATGCCCCCCAAAATAAAACAAATAAAGAGGGTAATCTAATTAAAATGTGCATATAGTGGCTAGCAGACTTGCAGCGCTGCTCACCATATCTGTACCACTCCATACGAAGTGTCTTGGGTTATTGTCGAGCAATATTTCGGCACATTGCAGCGTCTTCGGTAATTTGTTCCTCTATAAAGACTTTTTGCAAGCTGATTATAAGTTCCCTCTCCAACCCTGAACAGCTTTTGTTTTACCTAAAAAAGCTCAGTTGAGAGTGAAGATGCCTCCGAATCCTTTTTTATCTTTGCCAGGAACGAGTCTTTTGGAATTAAAAGTACAATGATTTGACGCTTCTAAGAAATATTCTGTCTCTGAGTAACTCTTTATACGGTGATATAGCACAATTTTTTATTTGAATTTTACATCCCTGGTTCTGCAGGGTAAGTCCTGGCTGCTGCCGCTGAGACAGACAGAGAAAGAGAAGTTCATAGACCCGGCAAGACTCAAGTTCCATCCCAAGGAGCTGAAGGCATTGGTGAGTGAAGCAGGTTAAAACCAACCTTTAAAACACACACACACCCACGCATATCCACCCCCACACACACCCTGCTCTACTGTTTTCCTCCGAAAGGAGCATTGGCAGTGATTGATCTGGAAACGGTCCACGGTTTTACGCCAGAGAAGTATTTATGGATCCAACTCTGTGTTACTGTGCTTGACAGACCAGTTTTCAAATATAAACTCCAACCCATGACTTTCTATCAGTTGAAGATAAATAGGCCACAGGCCCATAAAATACCCACAGCCCACTCATCATTCGTAAGAATTCGTTTTAATTCATTCATTCACAATATATGTATGATATGTTCATGTGTAGGTGTCAGGCGGACTTCAGGTGCTGTCTGTCTTTCTTCTGTCCGTCGTCCTGCTGATCGCCGACCTCTCGATCTTCCACGCTCTGGATATCGTCAGCAGACACACCGTCATCCAGCTCAACATTACCTGTAAAATATTCATTAGAATAAGCGTCGGCGATGACGCAGTGAAGTCGATTTTTGAGAGAACGTTTGAAAATAATTTGGAAATTTAGACGCCGTTGACAGTCGTGTGAAAATTTCCGCAGCTCATAACGAACTGAACATCGATGTGGGCGGAGATTCGATGATGGCTCGCCTCCTGTCGAAGACGTTCGCGGCGTTCAACACCTCGTCCAACCTCAGCATCATCACGGACAACCAACGTAGGTCAAAGCTCACGCGGCACCCAGGAAGTTAACCTCCTAGCTCAGACCTGGGCATTTTATGGCCCGCGGGCCATATCCGGCCGGTTTTTGCTTTTTTATCCGGCCCACAAAACTATTTTCTTTGAATATTTTCAATCAATATTGAATTTAGAAACTCCTTATTTTTCCCTTTGTTTAATTTTGTATGGCTGATTACATAAAAAATCACATTGGTACATTTATATGATCACGAATGATTTGAAAGTTGAAATAAAATTCCCCCCAAAATTGAAATATTTCAATTTTCATTTTCATTTTGTTCAATTTCCATGATACCTAGTTGGCCCGTGCATAAAAATTAAATAAGAAATGTGGCCCATCAGTCAAAATAATTGCCCCAACCCTGTCCTAGCTGGCTAGTAAACTTTGTTTTCATCTTCATGCCTAAAGTTGGAATTTCTTCAGCTTATAAAAAGTCAGTGACACACATCTTTCTCCGCACTCAGGGTGTGTGTCCCCACCATCTTCCCTTCCTGCAAGTGTGTATGTGAGCTGCGCCAGTTGCCTCCTACTGGGAGCGCTGTTCTGCTGCCTTCAGGTGTATGGCAACCGCCTGAGACGGGTCATCACGGCCTTCATATACCCAGAGGTGCGCGCACGTATTCGCACATTCACGCATTCACACATTGACAGTCACAGGAAACAAAATGATGGTCAATGAAAAGTGTGTCCTCAAAATTTGAACGATAAACAGGCATCTCGTAGCAACTTGCCGCTCAAGCCATGTAGTACGTTAAGAAAAAATAAAGCAAATTTCTTATCATTTAGACAATCTGACGCATTTAAATGTCAGATGATGCAAAATGAATACGAACCATGAAGAATGATCAGGACACAGTTGTAATTAAAAAAAAAGAAAAATCTTTGTTATTCACTGTTTGGTGTATCATAGCCTCGTTTCCAGCCATGTATCCGCGAAAATGTCCACGGAGCTCACCGCAGATGTTTTGTTCTGTTGTGTCCAACCGTCTGTCGATGTCAGAGGGAGAAGAAGCGAATTTTGTTCATCTACAGACTTCAGCTCTGGAGACGTTTTTATTCGGACAACAAGGAGTTCCTCTGCGATGAAAGCGGCCCGACGGTGAGCTGACACACTGCAGGTGTTACACAACACAGCTGGCATCGTCATAATAATGTTTCAAAAACTCCATCCGTTTACTTAAATAATGTTTTATTTATTTAACTTTTGGGGAAAAATGTTTCAAAACAAAAGATGTTCTGGGAATGTTTACAGCAATGTTGATGGTAAAAGGTGTAATTAATCATATTGCCAGTTGTTTGGCACAACGTTAATTTCTAGAAACTTGATTTGTGAAAAATATTGATGGGTTCCTTGTAATTCTTGTCGCCCTAAGAGAATGTCACACTGGTGAAAGTGAACCTTCAAATTTACTGATCAATAATATATATATATGTGTGTGTGTGTGTGAGTGTGTATCTAGACCAGGGGTGGCCAATTATTTTAGCTGGCGGGCCACATTTCTTATTTACTTTTTATGCGCGGCCCACCTAGATATAATGTAAATTGAACAAAATGAGAAATGCAATTTAAATATAGAAATTTTATGGCATTTTATTTCAACTTGAAAATCATTAATAATCATATAAAATTAAATAAAAGGAAAAAAATAAGGAGTTTCTAAACTAAATATGGATTGAAAATATTAAAAGAAAATAGTTTGGTGGGCCAGATAAAAAAGTAAAACGGGCCGGATGTGGCCCGGGTCTGATCTATTGTAGTGGTGACGGTGGCCCACCACTGGTGGGTTCTACACAAAAAAATATTTGGTAATCAATTATTCTGTGAAAACAGTATTGGGAACACATAGGAGCAATCTAGCCTTCCTAATCTCTCTGCCTGCACAATTGCCCCAACCATTGATTGATTGATTGATTATCTATTCTGCTAATCTTGCACTCAGGGTTGCGGGGTGGCTGGATCCCATCCCAGCTCTTCTTTGGTGAGAAGCGGGGTTCACCCCGGTTCGGTCACGGGGCTGCATAGAGAGTCAAACAGCAACCCACCCTTTGGCCCCTTTGGGGTCTCCGGTGGATCGGATGCATGCTTTTGGACTTGGACTGCGGAAACCCATGCGGACGCGGTGGAGCACATGCACGCTTCACACGGAAAGGCTTCCCATCAGAATCGAAGCAGGGACACTTTTTCTGTGAGGGGGATGGCGCGAACCACCGGGCCGCACGTATCCCGACCAGTTCATACTTATCATCAGCACCAAACGGCTCGCATTGAGAATGCATTTCATTATTAATGCGAAGAATGTGATGCTAATCTGTGCTTGATGCATCGGTAGATATGCAGAACAAAGTCCCGGTTCTAAATGTTTACACATTTTGAAAGTGGATCATAGTTTGCATCATAAATGTAGATGTACAAATAAGCCTGATGCAAGACTGTAAGGTCATGATGCAAAGGAACCACCTGGTATTTGTCACAGTGTAGCATCCGGTGTCGAGACGATAACTGAAACTTTTAGTGTGTACTGTAAGCCTTAGAAAAACACAATCATTTTCGATGCCTGTGTGTGTGTGTGAAGCCTCCGGGGGTCAATTAGTCAGTTGATTCAAAACAGGTTTACCCTAAACCGTTATCCTGTAGGGAGCAGTCGGGTTTGAGGTGGAAAACACATTAGGTGTCTCCAGTGGGTAGAGACACTCAGGTGGCACGATGCGGTGACTCCCCCGGGTCAGCCTGCAATAACACCGAGGAACCTGTTTGTTGCACGGAAAGAAAAGATTAAGTAAACGTCGTCATCCGAGATGATTTATCCACTTTATCTGTGAGGTTTATCCTGCGACAAAAGTCATGCTTTAGAGTTTATCTCGATTAGTATACATGTAATAATAATGATAATAATAAACCGCTGTCGCCTTTTCACCACTCGGTACAAAACTCAATCACTTAATCGGGGTCACATCTGCTTCTTATGATATATTAACTGTTTTTCCTCATTAAAACAAACTGGTTTCGGGGTGGATTCGAGCCAAAGGACTCTGACAGGAGACGGATGACTTTCAAGACTAACTCTTAACCTTCGTTGGTACCTTCGAGGACGACGGCCAGAATATGATCTCAGCCGTCTTCAACCGACGATTTGTTTCCGAGCCTGGGGGATTTCTGTTTTGCATCGGTGCGTTGAAGATTTGTTGGAAAAATACAAACAAAAGGTTAATATTCAACATTTTTCATAGAATTGTCATTTACAGTTCCACCATCCTTCCCCGACACTCGGCCTGCGGACCGGTGATTCATGTTCTCCACCCGGCCATAGAAAACAAAAGTCCATCCAAATGTACAAACCCATTCTCTCACAAGGCCGCTTTGTCTTTTTGTTTCTGTCGGAATGTGGAGTAACAAGGAAACCAGCCGCCCCCCCCGGGCCAGTCTAAACACCAGTGCAATACCAGTGCAAAACAAGCAATAGCCCAGGGAGCTAATGATTAATTAATTTAAGGCCTAATAGCTAATGGATCCCTGTGGACGAGGCTGAACTGGATAGCTGGAATTCAACGGTCTGGAGAAGGTTCTGAATGCATTTTAGTGATGGCAACGTATTGCTATTTTTACCATAATGGACTTAACCTGGTCACCTTCACCAGCCTGGGTGAAAAGTGTTTTCACAAGACGTACTGTACTGTACTGGACTGGACTGGACTGTACTTCCACTTCCTGCACCTGGTTCCTTTTCCTGCCAATATGGTGAAAGGTTGCCAAAAAAAAAGGGACCAGGATGTCGGGTTCAGTCTCTGCCTAATAGGTTTTTAAACATTCCGGAGGCCGAATCACAACACACTGGAGCCGCTGTTTTGAGCTTGGCTCTGAGAAGCCGCCTTCCTTTTACACTTTCAGCCTTTTTTTTTTACGGATCTTAAAAATGACACTGCATGTACCGTGGAAAAAAAAAAAAAAAAAAAGTGACGACAAAGCAAAACTCCCCAGAATCACAGCGATGTGCAAAGAATCCGCATTTAGTAGAAATGGGGTTTCTGAGATTCACCAAAGTTCTTTGCATGTTGAATGCGTTTGCCGAGTTCACTTGTCTGCTCGCATTTTCCCTTGCATTTCAAGATGCGTTTGGAGAACACGCTTGTGTTTTTGTGCAAAGCTAATGTGGCGTGACATTCAGGGCCGCCGCTGTTTGTCTGATCACGAGTGGATCGCTCGCCGTACACACCGGGGACCAAACTGACCTTTTCCGACTGCCTCTCTCATTAGCCCCTCCCGCCGCTGCAGTTAAAGCTCAATCCTTCACCGGGCGAGGAACACTTTTGGCGTTTTGTCTCACCGGTGAGGCCGTTTATGTCATTTCCATCCGCACCTTGGAGATATTTCATAATGAACTTGTTCAACCCGGGCCTCGGGAAAAACGACACTTTTGTTCGACCGGCTTATTTCATAATAAGCGGTTTCTCCGGCGTTCCAAACATCAAATATTACTATGCCTTTCTCTGTTTGCTGTACATTGTGTCTGTGCTGGGAAACACGGCGGTGATGGCGCTGATATACCTGGATTGTAATCTGAGAACGCCAAAATACATTATTGTTTTCAACCTTGCATTTACCGACTTTTTTAGCAGCTGCGCTCTGGTGCCGAAGATCCTCGACATATTCCTCTTCGACCATCGCCGCATCTCCTACCAAGACTGCTTGGCGTTTCTTTTCTTCTGCTACGCCTGTCTCAACATGCAGGCGTTCAACCTGGTGGCTCTTTCCTGGGACAGACTGGTAGCCATCACGCACCCGCTGCACTACCACATGGTGGTCACCAACAGGTCCGTGTTCTTGTTGACGGCGTCCTTCTGGGTCGCCGACGTCCTCATAATGCTCGTGGTGGTCGGCCTCCTCACCAGACTCTCCTTCTGTCGATCCCTGGTTATTAACAGCTACTTCTGCGATCACGGGCAGATATTTCGACTGGCCTGCAACGATAACACACCCAGCCTCGTCCTTTCTTTTTTGCTGCCGGCTCTTATCCTCTGGCTTCCGTTGGTACTGATCTTGGCCACGTACTTCCACATCGGCATCACTTTGGCTAAAGTCGCCTCTTCTCAGGAAAGGCTGAAAGCCATTAAAACCTGCACATCCCATATTTCACTAGTGGCCATCTTCTTCCTCCCGATCATCATCACCTTCACCATGAGCGCCAAAATACATCCCAATGCCAGGATTCTGAATCTGTCTCTGGCTTCCACACTGCCTTCCATGCTGAACCCAATAATATATGTTTTACAGACTCAAGAAATCAAGGAATCTTTAAAAAAGTTGTTAAAAAATAAAGGACATTGTAACGTTGCTATTAGAAAAACAAACAATATGAAATAGGTATATTAAGATGACCTGAATATTTAAAAGCTATGGAATTGAACCTTTTTCTTTTTTTTTTTTTATCTGATCTGCCTTGCTGTGTAAAAATAAAAGCTGTAAAATGTTGAAAACAGACTTCAGGTATACGGTGATATTTTCCGAGCCTCTGTCATTTGTTTCATGGCTGGAGAATCTGTGGAACTAACCTTTTCTTTTTATCACCTCTGGAGAGGAAAATAGAACAATTTTGTACAAGGTTTGGGATAAAAGAAAAACCTTTATATACAAACACACAAACATATATATATATATATATATGTGTGTAGATTGTTTTGTAATGCAGTTGGGAAAACTAGGTTTTGATACAAATAATAGATATAAAAAATGAACTGATGCTTTTTGTTAAATATAAGAGTTCTAGTTGTTGTATATAGGGGTAAATAACAATGTTATTATAAATGTCAGAAGGACTATTTCTTGAAACGTGAGCACACTCAAGTAAACTAATATGAAAACGTAATAAGATACCTATTATCCAACTGTCATTGTGCAACAAATACGTGAGAGAGAATCGTTGCGATGCACCACCTTCGTGACAGAAATGACTGTGACTGTTGGCTCACAGGTTACAATCTAAATATTGGAATCACCAGGGTTGTTGCTTTTTGCATTTTAGGTATGAGATGAGATGAGATGAGAACAACTTTATTAATCCCGAAGGAAATTGTTGTGCCAGAGTTTCAAGTAAAAACATAACAGTAATAGACAATAGTGGAAAGGAGGAAGAATAAATATAATGAAATATAAATTATGTATGATAACAGCTTTGGAGCCATGATTACATCATTTAAGTCTGACGATAACACACCCAACCTCGTAATACATGACATATTACACGCTGTCGAATAATTCAACTTCTCTTGGAAAATTGTAAGATGAATATAGAGGGCCGCTGAAAGAAAGGAAACATTTGATGACCGAGATTTTCAGACTCTGCTTTAAAGTCCACGTAACTTTAACAATTTTTATCAGCAGATCTATAAAAACTGGGGACTTTATTGCCGGGTTTTAATGTTGGCATAGATAAAGATGACATCATTTGCGATGTCCTTCCTGGATGCAGTGTGGCTCAGGTTTCTATGTGAGACGCCTCAAAACTAAATGTTCCTGGTTGGATTCCTGAGCTCCTCGGAGCCCATCAAGATGTTTCTGAGCAAGGCGTTAAACCTCTAACTGCTCTCCGGTGCGCTGCTGAGCGGCTGCCTGCTGCTCCTGGTTCATCCATGATGGGTGAAATGTAGTGTTGTGCAGTTTGTAAAACTGAATATGACAAAATAATGGTCTTGCTTTGCAAATTCTGAGCTCGGGACCCGATCTGGGATCGTGCAAAATGTCAAAAAAGAGAGAGACGGAATCATACCCGGACCCGAACGGTCACAAAATTGGAACACGAACTTGTGAATTTATGTAAGACCTTTAGTCTCCGGTGGTATTTTTCAGTCCTTATCCTCAAAGTCCAGATTCGGACAGAACCAGAACCGTCCCCTAAGCATTTGTATCAACTTTGACATGTAATTCAGGTGATCTGCCTTTCCTGCCGCAGATGTTGCAGCTGAAACTCTCCTTTTCAGACCCGGCGTCCTGTAGCGCTTTTACTCGTCACCTTGGGAAATGATGATATTTATGACAGACCGAAGGAAAATGCGTACGCATACCTCTCATCCTCTCTCTCACATACAGGACTGTCTCAGAAAATTAGAATATTTTTTAATTCCTCTTCCCTCAGCCGCAGGGAATCTTCAAATCTTTGCACTTAAGACCCTAAAGCACTTGATAGCCTTAACCTTGACAATTTATATTTTATTGTATTTCTTATTCTCTGTCCTTCCTACTATTATCTATTATTGTTATGTCTTTCCTTGAAACTCTGGCACAACAATTTCCTTCGGGATAAATAAAGTTGTTCTTATCTTATCTTATCTTATTGTGATAAAATTTATCTTCTGTAATGGAATTAAAAAAACAAAAATTACCTTTTCATGATATTCTAATATTTTGAGATAGGATTTTTGAGTTTTCTTAAGATGTAAAGCAATATTAAAATAATAAAAGGCTTGCAATATTTCAGTTGATTTGTGATGAATCCAGAATGTATGACATTTTTGTTTTTGTAATTGCATTACAAAAGATAAAGAACTTTATCACAATATTCTAATTTTCTGAGAACTTTCTGTTCTACACCCCTGCTTTATGTTCTCCTATTTAAGAGCGTGATACAGAAAATGAAACAAAAAAAAAATCTCAGTTCACCATACAAGACGACGAACGTGTACACAAAAAGCCGGACGACTGAAAATCAACTTTTACGACGAATTTAATATTCTTGCTGGTTGGTGTCCTCGGGATGATTTGAAAACAGAGGGCCGCTTGCTGCCCGCCGCCGAACGGTTCGTGTGGCTCCACGTGGATTGAAGGTTCTTCCGCGTGACGGCCTCGGGGGAACCGACACGGAACACGTGTGAGGGAAACCCAGAGGCGGGTTAGTTTTAAGAACAGACATACGCGGATCACGGAAAGTCACGGGAAAGATCCCACCTCCGCCTGCATGAAGACGGCGCTCTGCTGACGCTGCCGCGGTGGAGCTTCTTCCCCGAAGGTCGACGGTTTCGAGCTGATGTTTCGGGCTCGAAGGCGTCTTGCGATGGAGCTCTTCAACCCAGCCTTCGAGGAAAACGTCACCTTTGTCCGCCCTGCGTATTTTATTATCAGTGGTTTATCTGGTCTGCCCAATATCAAGCACTACTATGTCTTTCTCTTTTTTGTTTATATTGTTTCTGTGCTGGGAAACTCAGTTGTGATGGCTGTGATATTTTTGGATTGTAATCTAAGAACTCCCAAATACATCGCGGTTTTCAACCTGGCCTTCGTCGACTTGTTCGGTAACTCCGCTCTGGTGCCGAAGATCCTCGACGTCTTCCTGCTGAACCACCGCCACATCCCCTACGGCAACTGCTTGGCGTTTCTTTTCTTCTGCTACACCTGTCTCTCCATGCAGTCGTTCAACCTGGTGGCTCTTTCCTACGACAGACTGGTGGCCATCATCTTCCCGCTGCACTATCAGGTGAAGGTGACCCACAGGTTCATGTTCTCCTTAATCGCATCCTTCTGGGTCTTCGTCGTCTTCCTCGTCCTCATCGCCGTCGGCCTCATCACCAGACTTTCTTTTTGTAAATCCGTGATTATAAACAGCTACTTCTGCGACCACGGACAGATCTACCGTCTCGCGTGCAACAGTCATTTCCCCAATTACGTTGTGAGTTGTTTGTTCCCGATTGTCATTTTCTGGATTCCTCTAGCATTTATCTTGTTGAGCTACTTATACATCGGGTTCACTTTGGCCAAAGTGGCCACTTTGCACGAACGAATCAAAGCCTTTAAAACTTGTATCGCCCATCTCTCACTGGTGGCCATTTATTTCATCCCGCTTTTAATCACATTTACCATGATGGAAAACATCCACCCGAACGCGAGGATCATAAACCTTTCCCTCACGTCCGTCTTCCCCCCCATGCTGAACCCCATCATTTATGTTCTGCAGACGCAAGAAATCAAGGACTCGGTCAAAAAGCTACTGAGGATTCGAAGGAAGTGCAAAGTGACGATGAAGAAAACGACCACAATGTGATGGTTTGCCAACGCAGCGCGCCGTCTGTTCCCACTTTTACTTGTAACAAAAGAACTGAGCATTGTAAATCCTTTGATCAAAAGCATTAGTGCATGTAGAAATTAAAAACACATAAAAAGGAAAGACAGCTGAATGCAAAACAACACACTCTTGTTTCTTGTGCCTGTGGTTCATGAGCAGAGTGTGTGTGTGTGATGTTTTAGATCTTGATTAAAACAACATTTCCCTCAAAACAATTTCAAAGAGCCTTTCATTTGTCTGAAAAATCATAAAGTTTATATTGTCCCATATCTTATTGTTTGTTCTACAGTGTGTTACTTTGAATTTGATGACTGAACATACTGAAATGACAAAATATGTCCTTTATTTTTCTGGATTTAGATATAAAGAGTTGTCTTTAAGTAATGTTGTTAATGTGTTTGTGATTCTCATATTGTAGAGAGGGAATATTGCTGTTTGTGTTCATTTCTTGTGGTTCAAAATGCAGATCAACCTGCTTTATTTAGTTATCTGACAATGTGTTGCCTAAGTTTTTGGAGGAAAAAGTGTGCACATGTGTGTGTGTGTATATTTGTATGATTGTCTGCGTGTGTGTAGAGCTGTCAACAACAGACATATTACTTTCAAACAATGCTGGTTAACGTTCTAATAAAAAATGAAATTGATATATATGTATATATATGTGATATATATATATGTGTATGTGTGTACGTGTGTATGTGTGTGTATGTGTGTGTGTGTGTGTGTGTGTGTGTGTGTGATATATATATGTGATATCTATGTATCTATATACATAAAGATATATAGATAAAGATATATAGATATATATATGTGTGTGTGTGATATACTGTATATATGTGATATCTATATATCTATCTATATATAGATAGATAGAGATAGATATAGATGTAAACACTTACAGAAATAAAATAAAATAAAATAAAATAAAATAAAATGAAATAAATCAATGACACTTATTCAATATGAACGGGTAAATGTTTGTCTTTTGTTTTGGAACTCGCACCCCATGCTTTGCTCTGTATTATTTATTTGACATTCTCTCACTCACTCCATGAAAGGTCCCTGCTATTTGACGTTTCCAACAATCATATCCAAAACACTCATCCTGTGACAACTTCTTGCAAAGAGGAACGAGGGAAAGAGTTAATGGTTCTGGTTTTTGGATGATCATAGACCGAATGATGTATTTCAGGAAGTAAATAAAAAAATAAATAATGTACAACTAGAGTATGTGTGTATCCTCAAAGGGGATTATGCGATCGCAGCGGCCACTCAACAGACTGGTTAAAGGCAGAAACAAATGGAGCTGCTCTCCAGAAAGGCTGGAGATGGGACCGCGTACCGCCCGGCTCCGAAAACTGATATTTAATCAGATGGAGTTTTTTAACTCAGGTCTCGGGAGAAACATCACTTTTGTGCGTCCTGCGTATTTTATAATAAGCGGTTTCATCACCGTACCTAACGTTGAGTATTACTACGTCTTCCTTTTTATTTTATACACTGTTTCAGTACTGGGTAACACGGTTGTGATGACCGTGATTGTTCTGGATCCAAATTTGAAAACCCCTAAGTACATCGCTGTTTTCAACTTGGCACTGGCAGACCTGTGCAGCAGCTCCTCCCTGGTGCCGAAGATACTGGACTTGTTCTTCTTCAACCGTCCTCGCATCGCCTACGGCGAGTGCCTGGCATTTCTGTTTTTCTGCTTCACGTGTCTGACCATGCAGTCTCTGAATCTGATGGCCCTCGCCTACGACCGACTGGTGGCCATCTTCTTCCCGCTGCAGTACGTGGTGAAGGTGACACACAGATCCATGTTGTCCCTGGTGGTTGTTTTGTGGCTCCTTTCCATCACTCTCAATCTCGTCATCGTCGGCTTCCTCACCAGGCTTTCTTTCTGCAAGTCTGTGGTCATTCACAGCTTTTTCTGCGACCAAATGCCGCTGTTCCGGCTCGCATGTAACGATTTCAAGCCCAGCTTCATCATCGCCAACGTGTCCGTGTGTGTCGTTCTCGTGTTTCCACTGTTGTTTATTGTCTTCAGTTACTGCATGATTGGCTACGCCTTGGCCAAAATCTCCACGCTTCAGGAAAGAATGAAAGCTTTGAAAACCTGCACGAGTCACCTTTCTTTAGTCGCAATCTATTTCTTACCCGTCATGAGTGTCTATTTCTTTTCGGCGACAGTGCAACCCATCCATCCAAATGTCAGGATCGTAAATCTGTCTCTGACGGCCGTACTTCCACCTCTGCTCAACCCCATCGTTTATGTCCTGCAGACGGACGAAGTCAAATTATCTGTGAAAAAGTTGCTGAGGTTCAGACGGTAATTCAAATTTGAATGGAAGAAAAGAGAAGAAAACCTCCGAGCTGTTCTGCGAAGCGTAAGACGAGAAAAAGGATGGTGAATGTTCTTGGGGATACTTCTTAATTTGCTTATTGAATGTACAATATTGATGCTTAGAAACATTACTCAGTGCAATTTTCAACTGTATGACAGGGAGATTCCTTTCAACATCATATATGCGGAATTTTTACAAGAAAAGTATAACTTTGCAAAAGCAAATGTAACATTTATGTCTTGCTATTTTTTTGCAAGTATGTATTCTCCATTTTCATTCGTAGTCTAGATAATATCCATCGATATACAGCCTTTAACAGTCTACCATGAGAGGGGATACTGGGGTGAGTCGTTTGAATACACAAGATTGTTGAAATGCAGATCAAATTCGTACAAAATGATTGCAATGGGGTCTCCATTAAAGCCTTGAAATAAACCACTCTTACAGCAAAGTTCTTTGTATTTCTTGCTTTTCGTATGTCCTTGTAATCATGGATTGCACTGAGAAGAATACAAATATTTTTTATCCTTTTCTGATCTTATTTTTATCAAATATCACGCATTTAAGTGCGTCATCTGACAAGCTGCAGCTTTGGTAAAGCACTCTACCAAAATAACCAAACTTCAATTTGATTTTATAAAACTACTGTGACAAAAACCAAAAAAAAAACACAAAACAAACTAGTAAAGCACAAATGGGATATTTTCTGCTCATCCCACCTTGAGGTGTCAAAACCAAGATGGACAAGTTGCTTGATTTGTGTGTATTTTAAGGGTTTGCACAGAATGTCATTTCTGGTGTTTGCATTCATTGATTCTGACCGGCCTACGGCAGCATTAATATTTCATATCACAACAGTATGGAACGGCAGTATATTTTGCAGCCAGTTCTGGCTGAGGGAGCGGTGGAAAGGATTTCTCAGCAGGTGCGTGACCTTGAGGAGCTTGACAGTTGTTTTCTTCCGTCCCCTCACGCGGATCCGAAAGCCGCAAAGGGAGGCTGCTGAGCCTGATCATTACGTTACTTCAGCCTCCTCTCCCTGATCTCCATGTGCGCTGGGACTTATGAAGTCATTATGGACCCAATCTCCCTGTCTTACCATCAGAGGGGAGATGCAGATGATCCGGACTCCCATCTCGCGACCTCATGGAGTAGTTTTGTCTCAAATAAACATCTTGTCAAAGAGCTGTTGGTGGAGCTGCTCGCGGGCAGGCAGGCGTCTCCACAGGAAGCCTCAGCTAAATCTGGAGTTTGAAAACGTGTCTTATAATACGCTCTCTTCTCCCAGCCTATTAGACAATCTTTATTTTCATTTACGATTTTTACAATGAAGCTGCGTCTTGATATCTAATACCTAAACAAAACTTTTTATATTTGAAAATAGTCTATGTAGATTCCCCGTGATGTTTTGCCTACATGAATTTTGTTCCACACATTAGGCTTACAAATACTGAATGCATATTCTTAGCTATAAATGATGGATTCTACATTTATAGCATGAGTATGAGGTTTGATCGAGTTAATAGTTTGGGGTTTTGACCTCTTTTATGGAGGTCAGTTATTCAATATTAGATTAAATTTTGGCCCTATGTAGACGGAAACGGCTTTTTAACAGTTAATTACGTTCAACTGGTGTTTGTGTAATGTTTTCAGATTTGTCTCAAACAAAACCCAGTTTTATTCATTCAGGACTCACACACAAGGAGAGTTATTTAATAAATCTGTATTGCAACATTAATGACTTTTCATTTTGGCTTCAGTGTTTTTGTGTCTTAGGCATTTCAGATTTTTTTCCCATTAACGTTCATTTTTTCACCTACTTTCACATTTTTTCCACTTTTCCTTCCACCAGGTTATGAGTAAAACTAAATCAGTGTCGGTATAAACAGACTGAATGGAAAAGAGCAGACAAAGAAATATAAGTATCACTGATATCAATGATAACGTATTTATTCCAAAAATGTTGCAAAGAAACAAGAAGCCATGCAAGAAAATACCATTGGAGGTAAAATTGTCATTTTTGATCGATGTCGAGCATCAGGGGGGGTCGAAATACAAGCATGTTTTTCTTTCATTTTATTCAAAAAGGGGGGGGGGGGGGGGGAGGAACATTTCAATTAAGCGTTTTGGTAAATTGGCACATGTATGATTCGAGAACAGCTCCGCCCCCTGAGCAGAAACTCAAAATGGACCTTAGAATCGCATTTCCCTTCAGAAGCCGATATTTAGGAAGGTTTAAGCCACTTCCTCCTCATCCTCTTCATCAAACTCTCCCTCCTCCTCAGCGGTGGCGTCCTGGTACTGCTGGTATTCGGACACCAGATCATTCATGTTGCTCTCGGCCTCGGTGAACTCCATCTCATCCATACCCTCTCCCGTATACCAGTGGAGGAAGGCCTTGCGGCGGAACATGGCGGTGAACTGCTCGGAGATGCGCTTGAACAGCTCCTGGATGGCTGTGCTGTTACCGATGAAGGTGGCGGCCATCTTGAGGCCGCGTGGAGGGATGTCGCACACGGCCGTCTTGACGTTGTTGGGGATCCACTCGACGAAGTAGCTGCTGTTCTTGTTCTGAACGTTCAGCATCTGCTCGTCCACCTCTTTCATGGACATGCGGCCACGGAAGATGGCGGCCACCGTCAGGTAGCGGCCGTGGCGCGGGTCGCAGGCGGCCATCATGTTTTTGGCGTCAAACATCTGCTGGGTGAGCTCCGGCACGGTGAGCGACCTGTACTGCTGGCTGCCTCGGCTGGTGAGGGGAGCGAAGCCCGGCATGAAGAAGTGCAGACGGGGGAACGGCACCATGTTGACCGCCAGCTTGCGGAGGTCGGCGTTCAGCTGTCCGGGGAACCTGAGGCAGGTGGTGACCCCGCTCATCGTGGCGGAGACCAAATGATTGAGGTCTCCGTAAGACGGGGTTGTGAGTTTAAGGGTGCGGAAGCAGATGTCGTACAAGGCCTCGTTGTCGATGCAGTAGGTCTCGTCCGTGTTCTCCACGAGCTGATGGACCGACAGCGTGGCGTTGTAGGGCTCGACGACGGTGTCGGACACTTTCGGGGACGGCACCACGCTGAACGTGTTCATGATGCGGTCGGGATACTCTTCGCGGATCTTGCTGATGAGCAAGGTGCCCATACCAGAGCCCGTCCCGCCTCCGAGGGAATGGGTGAGCTGGAATCCCTGGAGGCAGTCGCAGCTCTCGGCCTCCTTCCTGACAACATCCAGGACCGAGTCCACCAGTTCCGCGCCTTCTGTGTAGTGACCCTTGGCCCAGTTATTACCGGCACCGCTCTGACCTGTAAAAGAATTAGGCTTCACCGCACCTGAGCTGAGAATTGACTGAAAACCCAAGAGACCAACGTCTTAAGACTATTCGGCTGATACTCAAGAGACCACACAGATGTTGGCCTTCTGTTCAGTACATTCCCCATGTGGTCCTTGAATGGACTAAAACCGATTTATTTCCATTAATCATGGCGCCATTGTTCTAGAACACCCTCAGGTTGACTTCATTGTAAAAGTAGGCATTAAATAGAATATATATCCGCCTAAAAAAATTTTTCCCCCACAGGTATGTTTTCCGGAGCAAAGAAAAGGTAATGGAGTTCGGATTTAACCTGACAAACCAAACATTTTTAATATTCAGCTCACCAAAAACAAAGTTGTCAGGTCTGAAGACCTGGCCGAAAGGTCCCGATCTCACAGAGTCCATGGTGCCCGGCTCCAGATCGACTAACACAGCCCGGGGGACGTATTTGCCTCCTAAAAGCAGGAAAAATAGGTTTTGCCGAATCTGGAAACATTTTAGTCCCCATCACTCTTAATTGAGAGCTCGGTATGGAATACCTGAGGCTTCATTGTAGTAGACATTGATCCTTTCCAGCTGCAGGTCGCTGTCACCGTGGTACGTGCCAGTCGGGTCGATGCCATGCTCATCGCTGATAACCTCCCAAAACTATTAAACACCACAGATTAAAAATGAGTTTGAGAGTCGTGAACCAAGATGGCATTTATCCCCTTAAGAACAGCCAAGCTCTAATCTATGATGCATCACAGGGCAATGGGGGGGATCCCCTGTGTTACATCACACATCCCATGTGACATCATACACACACGTAATAAGACTGACTTTCTGGGATTTGGACTGAATGTAGGTTATGGTACAAAAACAATTGCTGTGGTTTAGTGTTTTCCTTTTGAAACAACTATAGTTTTGTTTTCAGTTTCCTGTCTTGTATCTCATCTTCACAGCTTGCTGTTTTCTTCACACTTCCTTGCAGCTCAGCATGTTTGTCAAGCAGCACCGGTGCTCTGTAACAGTGCCAGCCTGAATATATGATGACCCAGTCAAGATTGTCATTGAGTCAGAATTCAAACCTGTTATTTACTGCGGTGAACATGACACGAAATGCGTCTTTGCCTCAAATTTGCATCAGTCATACACACACAGTGCTTCTCAACTGGATTTTGTGTGAAATTACTTTGCTATGTTGTGGATTCCAAGTACTGTGATATTAAATGGAAGTGGCGATTGCTAACCTAGTCATAGCGTTCACCTTCTTAGTACAGGCATTTCCTTCAACTATCACAAAAATATTCTGGTCAATTGTTGCATGCAGCTAAAAACAAATTCCCCCTTCACAGGGATAAAGTTTATGAAGTATACTAATTGTTGATACTTCAGTTCCAGTAGTATTCATAAAACACTACAAAGAGTACTTCCCCTGTGTGTGAAACATTTAGGTTTAGAGTTAAATTTACATGTCGCAGAATGATAATTTCAAATATAACGGAAATAAGCCATCCAAATACTAATCCGGGTTAACTGACCTTTGCACCAATCTGGTTTCCACATTGTCCGGCCTGGAGATGAACAATTTCTCTCATTTTACCAAGAGGTTGGGAATTTACGTTTCCACAACTGGAATGTACTTTCTATTTACGGTTGCGGCTGCAGTTGATGCCTCCCCCTTCTTATAGTTTACAGCTATGCTTTATTTCGTGACATCACACCGCGCCTATGGGATGGAACTGCTCTATCCCTGTCACCCTATGTGACATCACATCTTAACCTCACAGTCCAGATCACAGCTTAGGTAACCCCCCCCCATCTTCCCCCAGTCCGCCGGCGTTCAGTTTTCTGCACGGCAGGATGACATTTTCACAGGGCAGACAGATTTAAGCGTTATTAACGGAACAATCCGGTCAGTCTGTTGCTCCGTGCTTCTTAAACCATTATGACCACGGACATCCATTGGCTCCACTGTTTAGTTCAGAGTCGATCCCGATAGATGGGAAAAGCTAATTGACTTTAACCGTCAAAAGCAAAAAAAGCTACAATAAAGAAACTACAAAAAATTGAATCATGTACTGACCTTTGCACCAATTTGATTTCCACACTGTCCGGCCTGGAGATGGACAATTTCTCTCATTTTAATACGGGGTCAAGGATGCCTTTCAGCAACTGCACTGAACGTGTTATTTTTTCTTGCCGTTGCAGCCGTCACATCCTCCTTTTACGGTGTTTAATGTGCCTCTTCCAGTGTCAAGTCACGATGCCCCCTGTGTGACACACTTTCCACTCACAGCAAAACGGCCCCGCTGCACCGGCTCCTGTCCAATCATAGCTTCCTTTTCACAGCGCTGAACGCCACTTCCATCTTTTCCCCATCATCTACACCCCGCCACAGCGCACACCATGGCCTTCACTGTCTGACACCACAGCTTTCCCTCCCATAGCCCCACACCCTTCCTCCCCTTTCAAAGTCAACAAGATGCCAGGTAATTGCTTCGGATATTCCATCCTGTGTTGTTTTATTGCGGATTCTGCATCCATCTGTAAATTCAGATGACCGAGACACGGGTTTCTTTCATGCAGGACTTCATCACATAATAATCACATAATTTGATCTGAAATCATTTCAGAATCAGAATCAGAATCAGAATCAGAATCAGAATCATTTATTAAAGGCCACACAACAGCGTTGGTGGAATTTGTTTTTGGTTTATCCTACGTCAACCCGCATTGCGAGCGTTCCCATTTTTTTGCCTGTGACGATGTTTGAAACCAGATGCTCAACACATTCTTCTCTTCCCTAATATCTCTTCCTGCCGCTGGTGCTGTCAATTAAACATGCTAATCTCTTTGCTAATCTAAGTTGACCACTCATTTGCATTTGTTCTATCACCCATTGTGTCCTTTTCACCCTACACACCACAATATTTCCCCAGTTGTGTCCCATGATCTACTCAGGCTTGTTTAACTCAAATAGCTGTAATTTAATTTATAATCATAACGTCATTCTTTTCGGCACACAGTTACTTCTACTTTAAGCCATTTACCTTGATTTATTGACGAACAACTCACCCTTCTTGAGCCTCCCTTTTTTTTCTCTTCTCAGCACCTAATCAAGGCTAAGCTTTAACCACAGTTATTGAATGCATCATGTCCGTTGTCTCCTGCCTACGTGCAAGAAACTGCTTAAAATTGTGAATGTAACCAATCAAGATTCTAAACTCCATTATTATCTGTTTATTGTGGGCTCTTGACTGGGCTGCACAGTCAACCTTGGAGTGTGTTGACTATTATTGTTCATGATGTCACTCCCTCCTTTCTGCAGTGTAAACCTTTACTCACCAGTGTCAGATTTAATTTCAAATATATCTATCACCACTGCCACAAAGCTTCCAATTTTTTTCCAAATGTTTATCTCCCTGCTCTGTCCATGCTGCAAGTATTCTGTTTTTCCCCTTCTCCATGTCTTGTCATCTTAATTGCCTCTGCTTTTGCAAGTTTTTTTCCCCCCCTTAAATCTACTGTACTTCACATCTTGCTTCTAGCTTGACATCCTATATAAGGTTCCCTGTGTTTACCTCTACAGCTGCGAGACTCAGGTGCCCATCTACGCTTCACTCACTTGCGCTATTCGCCGCACAAAATACATCTCTTCCCACCTCTGCATACGTGAGCCTCACTGCCAAACTCCCAGTAATTACCGCTTTGCATTCAGAGTGTATTTCCTTGTCTAGACACCTGAGTAAACCGAAATTTAACTCGCCGTCTCTCTGAACTCTGGCAAGCCCAACTGTGGTATTTATTTCTACAGGCTTTGTTTTTCCGTTTCACACTAATTGTTAACCAACCTCTCACCCTAGGACTCTTCTGTAACTCATTGATAATTTCACATAGGAACTTGACATAAAAATCCATTAAATTTGTTGAAAAAGTTTCAGATCCATGCGCAAACATTGTGAATAAACAAAATATTTTCTTGTATCTCTTGGGAGTTATTTATTGTAGACTGTGAATTTCAGTTGCAGCTGTCAAAAATACTGGCATAAAGCTGTAAACATTGGGCTTTTAAATATGTCAGTCTGGTTTCCAAAGTACTGGTGCAGTGGGTTTTCATTAAACCAAGGCCTTATCTGCTATTTTGAACGTGCGCATATCACCAGCTGCTCAGGTGGATGGCTCAAAGGTTTCACGTCCCTTCATTAATTCATTGGTATGTTTTGGGTTAAACATTTACAAACCAGTCAAAAGTTCAGCTTCCACGCCAGAGAGGTTGGTGGCAGGTCACATTGGTATAGGAATAGCAACATGACAAAGACAAAACTATTGACTTAAATGGATGAAAATAAACATTATGAAAATAAGATGAGTTTAAATAGGCTCAACACATCCTTTAACCTCCCTTTTTAAAAAAATAATTTGAAGAGAATTGACCCAAGTTGAACATTAACCGAAAGCCCCCAGTATTTGTAGCTCAACATTGAGGATCTATTAGAATATGGGAGCATATACTGATCATGATTCAAATTAAAATGCATTAGCACAAATGCTGTTTTTAATGCATTTTATTTTTAATTATGATCATTAGACGTTTTAATGTAAAAAAAAAATCACAATAATGCAGACAACGGTCTTGTAGTTACACTTGGTGCCACTAGATATCGCTGTTTTACCAAATCAAACAGGAAACGCTGAGTTCAATCTCATGATGGACACGATAGAATAATATGGCGTTCTTTTTGGACGTACGCTACTAAGAGAACGCCTGTCTTGCTTCATCAGTGGTATGTAAAATGCGGTGTGGAATAGTCCATCGAGATTTTGCTTCCCGTAAAGCCGTTAAATATGATCTAGTTTTTCATGTGTCCAACAAGCGGTTAAAACTGATTATTTTGAAGTTGTGGTACTTTACGTGTTAAGCTAGCAAGCGTTCGTCTTCCATGCTAACTCCAAAGCTAGCAGGAAGTGGATCTGTTGTGTGGAAAGCCAGTTGATCTTTGGAAAGGGGACCACTCAGGTAGATCTTCATGTAAAGAAATGCCACTCGAGAAAAGAAGGAGATATTAATGTTTCATAAATATTTATTTTCTTTGGAGAAGTTGATGTTGTATTGTATAATTCTGTTATATGAAAGCGATGTGAAGTATGATAAGTAACCAGATGCAGGAGGTTCAGCAGCACCAGTAGCTTGCATACATTGTGGCTGTAATATGATTGAGCGTTAAGTCATGAAGATTCACATTGTAACAGCTCTAATAGAGTATGTATGATAACTATGACATGTGCTTTTCTAACTGAATATTGTATTATGCATGGGGATTATTTAATTTGATGTAGTAGAATAAACATAATGCCTGAGCTGGACGCACAGTGCCACTCGGCCGAGGGTAACAATGTGCACATATGTAACATCTAAATATCCTAGATGGGAGTCAAACGTGCACAACATTTGTACTAGCAGTTATTATATTGATAAGCGGGGGGCTTCAAAACTGGCAAATTTAACCGTTGACAGTTAGCATGGCAGTGTTAGATCTGCTTCACTGCCCACATGTCCTGTGTGTGTGCTCACATCCCCAGACGTTCCCTCAGCTCAGCCACCTTGGATCATTCGCTTTGGACATGGTGCTGCATCAATATGCTTTCATTTTCATTCAGAACTGTTTCTCAATCACCTTGTGTAAACACCCTCCTCTGAGTGTCCTGCATTCTCATGACCTCTGCCTTTTTAAAATGTTTATAACAGTTTCAGAGTTTCAGTGAAGCAAGCCACTGGGGAAATCTGCTCCGTGGGTGTAACAGGCCTTTTATTGTTCATGTCTCAAGGAACTGAATGCACCTATGAAATTGTACAATTGAAAGGAATTGTGTGAGGTTGCTCATTGAAAAAATGACACAAGTTGTCATTTCATCAAAGTACACTTTGAGATAACGTGAGAATGATCAAACAAGGTAAAAACCCCATATGTACAAGTTTCCAGACAGTGATAATCAAAAGTCCTGAAATAATCAGGCAGAAACCAGGAAAGAACGACATGAAAGGAAACTGGAGGATTGTATCTACACTTGGTTATTAAGATGAGATGACACAGAGGAGTGGAAATGTAAAAATAGCTGGGGGGCTGAGGAGACATGGGTGACACATCTGTGTGCAGCAGATAATCACAAAGGAGTGAAACCTATGAAAACAGAGGATCAAAGATACACAGGAGCTCTGAGAGACATTAGCTTCACAGAAACGGCGAGACCACAGCAGAGGACTGTGGATATTTCCAGCAGCTGAGCTGATCACCCTGGAAAATGTATTACAGCTAAAGATCTCACATTGTGCTCGTTGATTTGCACAATTTCTTGCAAGGAATGACCATGTAAAAAAAAATTTCATCAGAGAAATCCAGTGAATTGCTCATGTCTCCTCAAGCTAACAATAATTGTGAATTGAACCGATTTACTGTAGAATCAAAAGGAGGATGTGATAGGAATGTTACGTAACTCAGTAAAACGTGAAACACATACGTTTTGTCAACAATTCACTGACAAAATAGTCACCTGGAAAAATGATAGCTGGAGTTCAGACGATGGGTTATTGGTGCACTCTAGTGGTCCAGATGAGTACTAGAAATTTGTGGGGAAAAAAGCCCTAGAAATTAGTGTCAGTTTCCTCGGATATTTAGCCAAGACAGACACAATAACTCTGGGGAGGAATAGATTCAAAAATCAGCAGGAATGAGTTGAGATGTGATATTGTGTGAATGACAAGAAAATAGGGCCTTATTCGTATTTTTAAAGGGGATGCAATAGTTCACCCCCAAAAATTGCACTTAACATTTGCCAAAAGGACTCCCTACTCATGTTTGACCTTGTTAAATGGAAACTTCTGTAAAGAATAAGAATAAGTGAGATGGATATATACAATAAAATAAGGGAATGGTGTGGAATATGTATATATATTTTGTGTAGAGCCAGTGTGTAAAAGCATCTATCTTTTGTGAATTCATAAAAAGTCATTATGCAGTCTTTAAAAGTCAGACCTCATAAATGGTATGTACATCAATCCCTGGTGTTCAGTCATCTGTGCTACTTTGCACACTGGAGTTTGGCACAAAAAAGGCCCCATTATAACAAAAAGCCAAACCAAGAAGTCTATCTTGAAAAAGCCCACATATTCTTCCTTGTACTGCTGAGACAGCATCACTATAAATAACATGACTGATGATGTTGATGTATTCATCAGCATTTAAACCAGTGTCCTGGAGTGCATTACTTTATAAAAGCAAGAAATACATTCAAATTCATAATGCATCAAAACTGCGTGATACCCCCAATGCCTTGGTACTGGTTTTAGTTGACACATTTCATCTATGTTGTTAAATTACAATGGAAATGTTGTTGCTGTTTATACTTCTCTTACAGTTCATCAAAGGTCTGAGCAAAGGCAGGGTAATTCCACCTAAAACATTCCTACACCTTGCTGTTGTTCCTCTGACAGCCACATGGGGTCCTCGATTAGCCAACTACAGCTGACAAACACTGCAGCTGCCTTGCTGAGTTTTGAGATTTATGCTCCACTAGTTTGCATTTAAAGAAACCTTAATTAAAAATAATAGAAGTGGCTTAAGACCACAGTTTGGACTTTGTTCAGTGGATTCTTCAGTCCCACCACTGCCTATAATAAGATAGGCAAAACAGCTTACTTCTTATTGATAAGTAAAAATAGCATATGGTATATAAAACAAAAACTAATTGCTTTTTGGGAATAATCTCATGTACCAAATAACACATTTCAAGGTTGGAAAATGAACATCCTTGAGGTAAAACTGACAATTTTAGTATCCCCGGTAGGTAATGCACAGCTCATTACACACAAATCAGGATGTTTGCTAGCTGCTTATACTTGTTTATTTTAATTGTAAATATAGTAGACAACAGATTTCTCCTAAAGCAGGCACCCGTCACACAACCCCCAGAGTGTGCTCATGATTTCCAGTTCAGCTGGGCACAGAGTGAGAAGAGGCCGGCTGCTGTTTCAACAGCTGTTCTTTTCGTGTTTTCTGGAATTCCATCATGCAGTTTTTGAAAGTCTGGACCTGGTCCTGACACGCTCGCCAGTCCTGGTGCTCGGCCATGCACTCCTGCACGGCGTAGTGGAGCTCAGCACAGCCGGTGCGGGAAATCATCCTATCAACGGGGTCGTCCTCGTCGTCACTCCGGCTGCGGTCGTGGGGTGGAGGAGAAGCCATCGTGGTCCTGTATGTTTTTTATCAGACACAACACAATGCTGTTAAAAAAAGCAGGGACACTTTAGATGAATTCATAGGTTTCTCTGGCGTTTCTGTCTGAATCCTTTCAGTGCAATAGCTTTTCTATGATGTACCGCTGTGGAATATTTCCACACGTCCAACTGCGAGATATTTCAAACAAACAAACAAACAAACAATACAGCAGCCCCACTTAGCCTTAACTTTGTGTAAATTAGTATTTGGTCTTTCCCGTGGCTCCATGGTGTATACCGAATCGCCCATTATCAATAAACAAACGTCAATATATCAAAAACCGAAAACAGAGCAAGCGTCACAACGAGGAAGTTATGTTTGAGATAGAAGACTTTCACTGTGAGTGGTTGAATTTTAAGTGCTTGGATATGATTTAAAACGAAACGTCGTTAAGTTGGAAACAGGTGTCTTCAATTCAGCGTAGGGCTACTTTAGCTCGGAGCCGCTGTTAGCTAACACTAGGAAGAACACAGACGGTCATTCTCGTAACTTACCGGTTTGTTATACGGAGATATCGCCAAGTCACTGGAGTTCACATTTTGACATTTTGTCAGGGTTTAAATAATCTAAAGCTCAATTCCGGCCCAGTTTCAGACGGGAGAAGGGCATGTCACTCCTTGATATTTAGCACCGGTGTCGTGTGTAACAGTGAAACAAGTCCGTCAGTATCAGTTCCGCTACGTTTGACAAAAAATACTGACAAAATAACGGCAGTGGCAATAATATGCTTGGTTTATCAGTTAGTAAAATTCAACCAGTAATATTTAAGAAAGTTGCAAACCAAGTCGCATTATCTACCTTTTTTTTATTTTAGAAGAAACAGTCATCCAGTATGAGCTTCATTTATTCCACACTGTTCATTCACAAATTATTCAAACAACTATTCAATAAGCATTTAATACACAATATTTGGTACATTCAATTACCAAAGGCAAGAGGCAATAATACAAATAAACTGAGTATGTAAAATACAATAATTTGTTCGTATTGCCCAAAATAATATACAAAATGTAATATACAAATGTTTCATAGATAGGGTTGCAAAATGATGATGTGTTGACTAAAGAGCACATCAGGGATGAATCATTTACAATTATTATTGTAATGAAAGGATAAAATGTTACACTGAAAGATGATTTGAAAAAAAAAATCATTTACAATATTCCATACAAGCGTCTGAAGACAGAAAAGTAACAACTTGGAACATAAAATTAACAATACAATATACACATTTCTTGAAGGCAAATTTGAAATGTAGGAAGAAACAGCAGTTGTGAAATTGCCCCATCGTTTATTAAAAAGAAAAACCAAATTAAAAAAAGTACCCATAAAATAGATGTGCCCATATATTCAAACAGACATCAAAACATGATCCGAATGTTACATGCGTGTTAAGTATGGACATGAAATAGAAATAACAATGAAGGGCTTCAGCCTGAGAATTAATTAATTAATTTATTTATTAATTTATTTATGTTTAGATGTTGTCACCTTAGAGCTTTTGTTGCATGCTGATTTTATTTCTCCTGACCAGTGCCACCAGCCTACTTTTGATCTCTTTGGTTTTCAGAGAATATACAATAGGATTGATGCAGGGCGGTAGGCAGGAGGCCAACGAGAGGCTCAGCACCCGCTGATCTGGGTCAATTCCTCCCAGATAGAATCCAATCATAAAAATGCTGATGATAGGAAAGTAAAATATAGCAACAAGGATGAGATGCTCAACACAAGTAGCCAGTGTTTTGACCCGACTGTCCAACAACTTCATCCTGAACACCATCACCAAGATGCTTACATAGGAAAGAAGGATGAATGCAAAGGGGGCAGCAAGGATGATAACACTGAGGGTGAAGGCCATTGTCCACTGTAATGTGTAGTCATTACATGCAAGTCTAAACACAGGGGCATAGTCACAGAAATAGCTGAACACGGTGACAGAATTGCAAAACGACAGGTTGGTCATTACAATGGTTGTAAAGACATTAATGCCAAGCGTAAATGTCCAACTGATGCCAACAATATAAGACATACTTCGGAGAGTGTTAATAGAGTTTTGGCGCAGGGGGAAACAAATGGCCACCAGTCTGTCATAGGCAAGAACAGCGAGCATATTTGACTCCATGGAGGCAAAGCTATAGTAGAAAAACATCTGTAAAAGGCATAAATTGAATGGAATAAAGTTGTCCTTGATGAGGAAGATCTTTATCATGCTGGGGATAGTGCAGGAATTTAGGATTACATCAATTACTGCCAGATTGATAACAGCCAAAAATTTAGGAGTGTGTAAAGAATGATTGAAGATAATCACATAGATCACAAGACAGTTGGACAATATAGTGACAATGTAAACAATACCAAGGAAGATGAAATAGATGCTGATCCAAGGTAATGATTCAAATCCAACTATGTAGAAACCTGGAGGACGAATAATGACAGAGTTATTTAAGTACATCGTTGGCTGCCTGTTCAGGAACGGGCTCTCATCCACTACGCGCTGTAAAAAAAAGGAAAGAATAATCTTATGTGCATTTTGCAACTGTAGATATAAGCTATTCAATTAAATATGTGTTTAATACATATTATGAGTCATTCCGGAACCACAGTGACCTCAAGGAAGAAAATTTCAAAAGCTTAGTGACTGCTTAAAGTTGATTAGGTCGTACTCACCGTATAAACGGTTGTGGATCATTCTAGTCTGCGACGTGGACCCTAAAAGCAGCACGCATGTGGTTGCATGCTTCCCTCATAGATGGGACAGTTATACTTTCCCCACTGATCTCTGGGGCTCAATTAGAGAAGCAAAAGTCACAGATACTAGCTTATAGAATGGATTACGACCTATAGATCTGGGGGAAAGTTTTGAGACAAGCCTGGGATCATTACATCAACGGCTGCACGCAAAACAAAAGGCATAACGAGGCGGGGTAACATGGCGTGAAAAATAACAATCCAAAATCATCACAGCAAAGCAAGAATACCAGTGGAACACACCTCAAACCTACAGGTTATTCAATAAATAGTGAACAAAAATAAATCTGTCAATTCATTCATCTTAGTTGTTTCAAAAATCTGTGGTTTCCTAGGATCCTCTTTGGGAGATGTGGGATAAATAAAATACTTCTCTGTCGCTAAATGAATAAGAATAAGAACAACTTTAAGACTATGGCGTCGAGGCTCCATGCAAAGTTGGTATTTGTTTTTTTTTTTTCTTTTCTTTTTATTTTCAAATTTGGTTTAGCATCAATCTGATCGTATTATATCAAAATTATGTTAGATAGGCAACAATATCTGTTTTTTATTTGAAAATCAGGAGCATAACAGAGGCATTTTTAGGAGTTTCAGTCGCTGGGCAGGAATCATTGAACATGATCAGTAGCATCAGTATGAAGAAGGCATTTGTTTTCATTGTGCTCTATATTGCTGGATGAGACCAACTGGCACATTTTGAATGATATATTTGTTAACCAGATTGCCCTAAGTTTCTATTTTTGAAAAACACAAAACAAAATTTGGGTACACTAGATGCACAAATATGAAATGGAAAGTTCTCCCGGTGGATTAGACTCCATATATTTATTCATGAAGTGGTTCCCCAGAACATCGCTAATCCAGCTCTCTGTCTTTGTGCCTTTTTTATTATTAGAGCCACAATCTGCAGAAATGTTAAAGCCCGGAGGAGAACCGGGAGCAATCAATGAACGTCTTGTTGTGAGTGTGGTTTTGTAATAATGGCAGCGAATTGAAATTCGAAAGCTCTTCACGATAATGTCTCTCCCATAGAAAAGGCTCTTAAATTACACACTCAATCTTGAACATGTCTTGTTTGATACTGTAAAAGACTTCACTAATTGTGAAATACAGGTGGGAAAGTAATGTCAGTCTAAATTTGGTGGAAAACAGTTGTCTTTAATAATCTGAAATTAAATCATATGAGCTAAATAATTGCAAAAAGCACAGCACAAAAACAGTCATTTTCACAAAGCTAAGATTGACCAGTCAAATTTTTAATGGTAGAAACTGTGAGGATAGATTTTACAATATTAGATGAAGAAAAGGACAGATATCCAGCAGATAACACAAATGGATTTCACATCAATGCCATTGTATTATTCTACGTTGTAAGCCTGAGAATCTGGAGCCTTTTTTACACGATGACTCAGATAAACTCCCAGGGACATCATGTCCCGTGAAAACATGCGTCACTGACATTCATTTGTGAAATTTTCAGAAAATAATGGTTTTGCTCGCTGAACGTAACCGACAGCTGGCACCGTTTTCTGACACATTTATGTTTCAGTCATTTTGGATTACTTTCAGTCTTCTGATCAGAATGTGACATGATTGACACAACGATGGAAAGTATGCTCAAAGTCGTAGAATTTCCTTTTGTTTATTCTAATCAGTGCTTTTTCATTTTCCCCCTGCAAGCGTTTGATAAATTGTCAGGCATAGAGCATGTCATTATTCACAACTAAATACAATGTATTTAGCATTTTTCTCTGTGAACCACAGCGTTTTGGGCCTTGAATTAATCACCCACTTTTATTCAACGGTTTCGCAAAATGTAGAACAGCATCACATTTGCAACTTTCAATGATAGCAAAAATTGTTCGGATTATTTGCAAGTGAATTAAACAGTAACCTGAAGAACTAATCAGATCATGTTATTTCTCATAGAAGTCAGGTTCCCGTCAAAAGCCTCTTGAACATCATAATGATCATAATGTCGTAACAGTCAGAAAAACATGGGTGATGTGTTCGAAAAAAAAAAAAAGGTTTTACAAAATGAAAATGAATGAAAACCAGTTCTTGTTTTGATAGTAAAACCTGAGGTGAAATTCTTCAGCTGCATCCGAGACCCTGGGGTCCCAGTAATGAACCTCTTTTAAGATTTCATCACCGGAGAATGCAGGTTAATGATCTTGGCATAACATTTACCATGTAACCCTTTGACTAATTAATCTCACCAGCCTTTATTAGTAGGATTCGCTGTCTTACAATTTCCTCGCAATGTCTTACAAAAACAAGAATTAATGGGGCTGCTGGGGGCTCTTCCCCAAGAGTATATCTTAACCAAAGTTTATTGTTTCATACCAATCTTTAACATTTAATTGTTGACTCACTTAAAACCCCTATACACAATAACACTTTTTGCTGTCATGTGATTTAATTTTAGTTCATGTCATTTAATGGGATTTAGAGTCTCAGTGTAAACCGTAAACTCTTACTAGGATTAATTTGATCCACCCAATTAAGCATCTGGAGATTGGCAAAGATTAAAAAAAAACACAAGACATAATTGTGTAAGACTTCTCTTATTCTCCCTGCGAGTGATTCGTTCTCTCACAGGTCACCACATCAGTATTGAAGCTGCTTTTCACCGTTTAAATGTCTGTCAAATCTGGCTTCAAGACTTATTTCATTTTTTCATGTCCCAGCTATGTCTTCCTGCACAGGGAGGAAGTAGTGGTTACATACTTTTGTATATATACTTGGAATTTTGTTTGTTTACAGTGTAAATGCAGCGTCCATTGCACATCCTAGCATCCAAAATGATATATATTTTTCCCTTTCAATTTCTCTTCACTAGTTCTTCGACACCCCATTTGGTGAATTTGGGCTGATTAGCTAATAAAAAGGTAAAGTTTTGAAAAGTATTATGCTGAGTATTTGCCCTAATTTTTTTGGCAATTTGATCTTTGGTTCCCCTCAGATGTTTCAGATTGTCAGATTCTTAAAATAATTGCCGAAGTAATTTCTTGACAATGTCATTTTTAGCCTAAATCAACTCCTTATTCAACATATGGCCAAGTTTTTTGTATTTTCTGAAAAAAGTAATAAAATGTCTTTTGCAATTATTTTAAGAAGGTGAAAAAATGAAATCTTAAGCAAAATTTGGGAGGAAAAAAAATTAAGGGAGAATTAATGAAACTTTTAAAGAAAAGGGCATATCCTATTAATAAGAAAATAATATAATAAGCTATACTTTATTGATCCCCATAGGGGAAATTCTTTTGTCACCGCAGAGCAACAATGAGAGCATCAATAAATATGAGTGTACCGGTATATATATAGCTAACACATATAAAGTAAAAATCAGTATAAATGTAAATAAAGTGCTTTACATTATTTATTTTGTTTTATTTTTTATTTTTATTTATTCTAATTTTGGAGAAGGTTCTTTATATTTGCTTGTAACAGTTATAGCTCATTTGATTTCTTATAATCCTCATAACCCATTATCTCTTGGATCTGGGGTGTCCCCCCCCCCCCCCCCCCCCCACACACACACACACACACACACCGCTCCCCGCACCTGCCCTTCAAGCAGCCAACCACTGAGTCCGTTACTGTTCTATGTCTTGTGAAGCCTCTTGAGGAAAAAGATGATTTAGAGGGGGCTTAAAATCAACAGAACTTGTTAACCCCAACAAAAGAAACCCCCCCACCGCCACCGCCACACTGCCTCTGTGACTCCTGGGAGTCTCCTAATGAGCCCTATTTGTGATGTCATTACCAAAGGATGCCGGTTAATGACCTTGCCGCTAACAAACAGATCTTCTGTTCAGACCTAAGCCTAATTAATCTCATCTTTATCCATTAGGAGGGTTTCTATTGTCATAGTTAAAACTTGAGGGCAACGTGAAGGGTGCACACCGATATTAATGAGTCATTAGAGGTCTTAAAAAGCTGTAATTTAACAGCAAGGAAACAGTCATGCCTTCCGAGAAGGCTTATTGTCCTGGACCGAACACGCCACTTATCTGCTGTGAGGAACACCCCCCTCCCACATGCACACACACGCACACACAAACACACACCCTTTAATTATCTGGCAAGAGTGAGAAAAAGTGAATGGCATTAAACTTCAAATGATGCCTCTTGCCCGGCTGGATGCGAACTGTATCTAGCTGAGCTATTGAAAAGGATGAAAGTGTTCACAAGAGAGAAATAAAATGAAAAACCAAGCCAGAAATATGTACATTTTGCTGGAGGTGAGCGAGAAAATGTATGAATACCAAAATCACGCAGTGATACTACACATTTTTATTGCTTTAGTCCACTTTGCTGCTGCTGATTTTCGGATGTTTTGTTTGGTATTTTGTCAGGAAGACAACAATGCTAGTAAACGTACACATTTTACTGACATGCTACGTGTACTGTACTGATACTCTGATCATATTGTTGAGGATCATTTCATTGTTCCCTTGCGAATTCAGTAGTTTGTAATCTTCGGTGCTTCTTAACGTTGATTGGCAATAATGAATGCACGATTCCGAAGCCTGCTGGGTCCGGGTTATCTGACAATGCACACGCACATCTGACACGTTTTATTCCCCGCTTTCTCTCCCACTCAATGAATGACGGAAGAGATTAATTAGGCTAATGGTTCAACAGTAGCAGGTTTGTTTGTTTACAGACAAGGTCATTAAGCATCATCCCCTGCTGATCCGACACAACCGGGACTCATTAAAGAGACTCCTGGAAGTGAAAGAGAAACAATCCGTCTGCGTTGCGCGATCATGTCCTTTTTGATAACATCAATGGAAGTTGTAAATTCCAGGGAGAGTCGCATGAAAGTGTCATATTATCTGATACGAGTTACTGTGAGAACATCCAAGGCGAGGCGATAAAAAAAACTTGCATTTAATGACGTCCTCTGGGTTCGCCGCTACCCAGCTGCACGGTGTGGTCAAGTCCATCCATGTTTGAACAACAGACTGACCTTGCTTCCGAAACTGATGATAAACCTTGTCTTGATGAATTGAGCCAGGGGTGAATTTATGAAGCCGGGCTGCACCTTGATTAATGGAGGCTGAAAATAGATTACTGGACGCTAAACTTCTGAAGTAAAAAGACCCCCAAAAACTCTCATTGGACGCGACACAGATATGTGGAAAAAGCAAATATTTAAGCCAAGATACCAACTTAACATTGGTGCATCTTTGCTTAAAACATGTTTTTATTATATTTTACTGTCAACGCTCCATGTTGTCTACTCACATATAAATCCCATTGGAAATCAATGTATACAAATATCATGTTATATCGTTAAG
Organism: Fistularia commersonii; assembly: GCF_037954325.1. Taxonomy (NCBI): domain Eukaryota; kingdom Metazoa; phylum Chordata; class Actinopteri; order Syngnathiformes; family Fistulariidae; genus Fistularia; species Fistularia commersonii. The sequence continues at coordinate 5,554,053 of NC_141312.1, forward strand.
TGATTACATTAATTTTGGGTGTCAGATCAACAAACGGATGTCTAAAATGCTCCAGTCTGATTGACCTCCTTGAAATCTACTTTCACAACTGTGAGAAAGTTAACGAGGTGCAAATTTGAAATTTTGGAAAATGGAATGTAGTACAGTTTTGTGGAAATTCTGCTTCAGTATATTCAGGACATTAATATACCAAAGGGAGTTTCAAAGGAATAAAGTCAATGGTTATGGAAAGAGTGGAGAAACCAAATTACACATCTTTCATAATCTTAAATCGCACAGTCTCACACACACACACACACACACACACACACACACACACACACGCACACACACACACACACATGCTCTGTAATGCTTGTCAAATCTGACAATGACATCTACTGCTGTCCTTCAGCGGTGAGTTTTCTAATTGCCGAATCATCCTATCCTGGACTCAGGCCCAGGTATGTGGCAGGTGGGACATGTGAACGTGGCGGTGATGTTACTGGCAGCCACGGGTATGTTTTTGTCCTCCTCAGCCTTCTTTCTTGTCCCCTGGCTGTCCTTTTCGTCCTCCGGTATTTGGGTCTCATCTTGGTCCAGATGTCGCCAGGCGTCGCTGTCTGCACCCGTGTGCTCCAGGTCCCAGAGCCCCAGTTTAGCCCCAGTTTTCAGCTGGTCTTTGCATTCCAGCAGAGTATTTGCCTCGGTGTATGCAGCCATACGGCGCTTTGCGAGGCATCCGTTTATGTGGAAACGTTCCAGGGCCCTGATACGGCAGCTATGCAACACCCAGGCTGCACAGCTTCAAATGAGGTTGGTGATGAGGTTCATGACTTCTGTGTTGAAATTTAGGTTCTTGCTCTGAGAAACCCGGCGTCCAAGTTTCCCAATAAGCATCTGATGCTTGATGGACTGGGTTCTCCACCTCTTTGTCAATGCTTTGGTCTTCAGGGAGAATCATCCTCGCCGTGTCTGAATGACGGAACTACTGACAGTTGTTTACCGGTGAAAGAGAAAGGAGGCGTGGGCGGGTTGTTGGCACTCCACTCGCACACTGCTTCTGTTTTGGCAGTGTCGGTGGCACAAATGTGTTTACACACAGGACGCGAGAAGTGTCCGGTACAGTATTGTAGAAGAAGTTCTCGTAGTTTGCGAATGCCTGCTGCTTGTAACGTTTTTGCTTTTAGTCCTTGCCACTAACACACACAACACACACACGCATGCACATAAAGATTATTCTGTGAACATTGCTGCTCCCCCTTGTCACGCACCAGAGATCATTTTACAATCAGTCAAGGCCCAGCTGACATCACGCAGCTGTATTATTCGTTAATGGCCACATGGGAGCAGTATATGATAGTTTAAAGTTTATACGCTACCATACATCCTCCCTAAATTAAATAATCAAGCCAATCAAAGTTTTTCTTGGCAACAGTCTCACTTTAGAATTGTATTCATCAGTGTAGTTGTTCATCATTTGCCCAAGTACAAGGCGTTGTCGGTTGTTGCGTAATAACGCCGTAGTACCATTTGTAGGTGAGTTGCAGGGCTGTTTTGGGGGTAAATTTTTTAAAGGGCTGAGCAGGAGCAGGAGATTTTTTTTTTATAACTGGAACAGCATGTACCGTGCTTGCATAGTGAAATGGAGTTTGTAAGAGTCGCACTGACAGGAAGGAGCTCTCGAAATGCGCAAAAAGTGACAGACAGGTTGTCAGAGCAGATGCTGTTTTCTCCAAGGCAACAGGCCAGCGTTCGTCCAGCCGGTGGATCAGCGGCTTCGCCTGAGTGAAGGACGGCATGAAATATTCAGATTGCTGAGGCTGCAGATTTTTCACATCCATTTGAACAAGAATCTGCCTATCACACACACACACACACACACACACACACATTCACACACGCACCCTGCTCAAACAGGCTCAGTGGCAGCTCATTAGCAGCGTAATTAATGAGTTTTTAGGATCGCTCCAAGATGAATTATTGTTAGAATGCATCAAAGTCCCTTTTGAGAGGAAATGTAGTTTTATGTCACGGAAAACGAATTGGAATCTCGGTAAGGAACGCAGGACGGGATGGACCCCAGAGAGCCAGTCAACAGCTAGTCGGTCATTGTAATTGTAGTTATCTACTGTGTTAAAACTCCGGGCTGCCTTTTCAAAACAAACAGGAAGTATAAGCTGCTGTTTCTCTTTGCATTGCTTTGACACAAAAGGCATTTAATCACCTCTTATTGCAAAATTCATGAATACCTCCAAGAGATGACCTCCAGCAAAGTTTAGACAACTGAGACTAATCTGGCCAACACTTGTGTTTGGTTAGTCACTAACTATTAAGTAAAACACACAATTCAGGTCACTTTGATGGGATATCTGGTTTATTTTGGCTTAGGATATAATACGCCTTATATAAGGGAGGTAATTCTAATTTCAGCAGAAAGTTTGTTCAGTTCATCCAGATTTTGTCAGATTCGGTTCAGTGTTTATCTTTTCATCGAAGACGGTATATAAATTAAAAATATGGCTGTTTGGTTTCTGATAAATTATATTTTGTTATGACTAATAGTGAATCACATTTTCTTTCTGAACTATTGTGAATTGCACTGTGAGAACTCTCAGCAAAATACAGAGAATATTATAAATGCGGTCTGTTGAAGACGCGCTTCTGCCATTTGTTTTCTTAGCATATATTAACTGAGATTTCAGAGGACATTTGTTTCCTAAGGTCTCTATAACACTTTGCTGTAAATCGAACTTGCGCAAAATTTTTCTTCACCGGGAAAAGGCTTAAATTGTTTCTAGCTGCCAAAATGGACTGGAAATCATCCATGCGCAGTGGTTAGTGCTTTCGCCTCACGGCAAAAAGGTCCCTGGTTTGATTCCGACTGGGGGGTCGTTCTGTGCGGAGTTTGCATGTTCGCGTGTGCAGGTTTCCTCCCCGAGTCCAAAACATGCAGGGCGTTCATTGGAAATCCTAAATTGGCTAGACATGTGAATGAGTGAATGGTTGTATGTTGTCTATCACCCAATTATGGCACTTTGAGCGAAGGTGGATGGATAATGAATGAATGAATGAATGAATAAATGCGCCACTCCACTGATCCAGATTTTGGCCATTCAGTTGTTTGTTTATGAAGTCAGTGGTTTTGTGTGAGTTGTCAAGCGGTGTGAGTCTCTTTGCGCTGCAGTTATGTTATTGTTAAAGTTATAAGAATTGGGCATGACACTGAAAGACCTGTAAGAATGTACCCAAGCAATATCGCTGATATATTTCTCATATCCATGAACACACCAAGGTCGGACTGGTGCGCTTTTATTTTGTTTTAAAAATAGTACTCCTTTCACAATCCTGGCTAGAAATACAGTATACTTTGATGTTTGGAAGTATGAAGTGTAAAAAAAGCTGCCTCTCAAACCATTTGCTTGGTTTAAAAAAAAAAGAAAAAAGAAAAACCAAGGACACACAACCATCCATCGATTTTAAATTTATGCCGTTTTGTTAAAGCACATTGTTTCTCAGAACAAACACTTCCCGAATACACGCCTGAACCCGGAACACTAAATAAATGATAGGACTGCTGGCTGAACCTTTCCGGACGTGATGAACGGCCATCTTCTAACACCTTCATGCAAGGGCACTTTATTTTGGAATGTTTGCTTTATCTACCGATTTCAAACTGTTTGCGTCAGTGCAAAGTAATAAAGATGTCAGCCGGGACATCTCATTACTAGTTTGACTATTGATGGTTTTGCTTCAGTTTAGATTTACTTTTCGCCCTTGACAGGGCCATCTGAGGCTCATGGTAGAGCAGCTGCTCTGCAGGTCCGGCCTGTAACCTCTTTTTTTTTTTTTAAATGAAATGACGCAACCATAAGATCTCGCCGTTCTGAAAGTCAAATTCCTCCGAGCCTCCCGAATTAGTCTTCAATATCACCTTTTCAGTCTGTTCGTTAACACAGCGCAAGATAGTTCAGACACGTTTGTGTTTTTTATCGCGTCATTAATGGGAAAAAAAAAAAGAAGCCGTTTGAACAAAAGTTGTCGAATTTAAAGGTCTTTATCATTATTTGTCCCACGGAGAGGGATTAAGGTCGGGGCCCGTTCTTTGGCCGCTGCTTCTTTAAAATGCAACGAGTCAACAGGTTTAATTAGTGAAGGTATTGGAGGCACCGGCTTGTTAATACTCTTTATTCTCCTTGTCAAAGGTCAATTGACTCGTCCGCGGTCGATGACGGAAAACCTCTTCTTTAAACCCCGATGATGGAATCGCCGGAGGTCTTTCAGCCGAGAAGCCGGGCCAAAGTTCAAAATATCACATTCCATACTTTGGTTCCCATGCTTTTTAATTGGACGTGAGATTCGGCAGAGTCATTGGAAATGGAAATATCGACTTGCGTGGCGAAGGAGTATAATTTCATAGTTCTAGCCCTGACTGAAATTGAATTTTCCTTCCAAACTGTGGATGTTTAGACCTTCTAAGAATGCAATGATATGCTTGAAATTTAATCAGGACCAAGCGTTTCTAAGAACGTGATGACATGCCTAATATCTTAATATTCCCTTAAGGGGAGGGGGGTTGGAAATTAACGGGACATCATGACCCCGGACGGGAGGACTCACTCCCATCTCTCCGGCTCATGGGAGTTTTTATAATGAGCTCCCATTTGTGACGCCACAACTTAAGAATGCGAGTTTAATGACACTCGTCTGCGGAAAACAGATGTTTTACCGTGCAAATTCGGCCTCACAGAAAAGGTCCCCTTGTCGGAATCGACCCTGATTCGATTCCGACAAGGGGACCTTTTCTGTTTGGAGTTTGCATGTCCTCCTCGTGTCTGCGTGGGTTGAAAAGTTGCAACTATATAGTGAGTAGGTATGTTTTAGGTGTTGTTTGCCCGCGTATTTTTTGAATTGAATGAATTCATTTGTTGTCAGTACTGCTTATCCTGCATTCGGGATCGCGGGGAGGTTGCTGGAGCCGAACCCTGCTGTCATTGCGCGAGAGGTGGAGTTCACCTCTCACCACTCGGGGCTTCATTTGGAGACTTACAACCATTCTGTCTCTCATTTGCTGCCATTTCGGGGCAATACAGGGTCTCCCATGAACCTCCTGCATGTTCTTTAAATTCAGGGAGGAAACCAGCAAACACGGAGGAAACCCACGCGGACGAGAGTAAAACATGGGGCCTTCTTGTTGTGAGGCGGAAGCGTTATCCCAAAAGAAGTCCCAAGACTTGAGAAATAAATGTATTCAGTTCCCATTAAAGGTATTTAATAACATGAAACTAGATTATTTTGTTTCTTTTGTTATTTGTTATCTGTTTATGTGGTTGGGACAGTGCATGATAATGAACACACACGAGACATGCATGTAAACACACCACTCGGGATTGTAGCCATGGGTTAATTTGCATCCGTTGTCCCACAGTTGCGCTCACAAACACACTCTCATTCATCCTGACCTATTGTACATGTTTTTTTAGCGGTAGGGGAAACCGGAGTAATCGGAAAGCGGAGTACAACGCATGCAAACTCCACACAGACCTTCTAGCTGTGACTAACCGCTGCGCTATCGTGCTGCCCGTTGTTATTTTGTTAATATTTCTAGGTTCTGCTTCCACATTTCTTTTTGATGTGACTTTCATTTTTTCTAAAACTAAAAAACTGTTCAATGTCTACATGTGTTTTTCTTTCTTTGTTTTTCATTCATTTTCACCGGAAATGTCTGCCTTTTGCCTGCCGAGGTTGAAAACGAAGTAAAATTCCTCTTTCTTTAAATGTTCAGAGAGTTATGTGAAATATGAATCCATCAGAAATATGCGCCGCCAGCGGAGCAGTGATACCCAACGTCCAAAACGGGGAATTCTGAAGCCAACGCATCCCCTTTTCATTTCGGAAATAGCTGCGAACAACATGACGCTTTGCAGAGGAGAAGGAAAGGGCAATGTCATAATAATCATTCCTATTGATCCTTAGAGTCTCTCTTCTGATCCCCCGACTCCTCTGAATGGATAAATGCGCTTTTTTTTCGCCGAGCATTTTTCCGCGACATCGTAACAGGAATGCAATACATCGCTTTTGTGCGAGCTAAAGAAAGTTAGGATTGAAAGGGGCCGGATTGAAATGCTGCTATTGAATAAACGGGGAGCCAGAGGAAACGGGAAATTGCATTTGTTTCGATTTCACTCGGGAAAAGAGACGTCGCTGTTCCCTTTTTGTCGGCCGATAAAAAAGTAATTTGGGATTTCTCCTTGCTGTGCTCACGTTAGCTGGGGATTAAATCGCACTCGCAGACGTTCTGATCGTAACGGCGTGGTAAGAAGCATGCGATCTCCCGCCTTGTTATCTGCTGACGACAGCAGGGAGAGCTGACCCGGAACGCTAACCTCTGACACGCTAGGGTGCTGTGTTTTGAAAAGCGAGGGAAAATAAGAACGACCTCCCGTCCGCCGAACGGCGTCAGACATCAGTTTCCTCTCCGCAAACATTTTCTCTGGCGTTTTCATTAGCGCGCCCACCCCGGAGCCGCAGCGGCCGGCGGCGCCCCGTGATCCATATGTCCAGATAACCATGCGATTCAATCGCGGGTCGATGGGGTGTGATACGATTTGACAAACACATCGTGAAATTGCCCCTCCGGGGAAAAGACGGAGGCGGTTTTGAATAGTGGCTCGAGGTTTAACGGCACGGCTGTGAATCAATTTTCTGATGGCTGCTTCATTTTCACATACATATTATCAGACATCTCCCCTACTTTCTAGCGGGGGCTTCGGCCTCCCAGACATTCATATATAGAGCAGGATGAGTCATCTCTTTGCATGAGGCAAGGGCATTCAGTGCCCGGGCCGAAGAGCGCTAATGAATCTTTTTCTCGTCACCCCTTTTCTTTATCTGTCTTTTGCCGGTCTTTTCTTTCGCTGGGCTCAGCTTATACCTCGTCCCCTCGTCCTTAGAAAGTCACTCAGCTGAATAAAATCATTTACCTGGATGAAGAGGCGAGAGAGAGGGGGAATAGACAGATGGGAGGGCGGCTCGGAGGGCGCGGAGGAAGTCTCGACGAGTAATGTATTTCCAGGGAAAATTTCGTCGGGGTGAAAGGAGGAGTAAATGAAAGGGGGATGCACCAGGTTCAAGGGAATAGTGAGCACAGGAGGAGGTTAAGCTCGAAACACAAACAAACCTGTGTGTTAGACTTTTAAAAAAGCCCGGGAAGGATGGACGTACACCTCGGTTTTCATGTAACTGAAGAACGGGTGCGTTTTTATGTGGAAATCGATTCTGTTCATCATCTCCCCGGCCATTCCGGGACAGTACATTTAAAAGAAGACTTCACTGATTGTCATGCAGAGTCTTGCAGACGTGCTGTGTGTGTGTGTGTGTTTGTGTGTGTGTGTGTGCGCGCGCACATGCCCACGGTCTCTCTCCGAGGCTTGCATTTCCAGTTAACATCTGGTCGGGAGCTGATATAAATCGTAAAAATAGTAAGTGCCGGTTGGCATAAATTGTGACACGTTTGTGTGTGTTTATGATAGAGTCGTAAACATTATCATCAAAATGCAATTTGGCTGCAGCGCACGCCGCCTCGTCTGCACTTATTCAATCACTGCACAGTTTAATGAAATGTCGTCTTATTTCCAGCCAGGAAATGTTTTCACAGCGCACATCTTTGATGCTGACGACGAGTGTGTTTCATGGGTCGTGTCTAAAAAAGAACACACCCTCCCCTCACGCACACACACTTTTTCACGTGCACCACGACACATTTGCTTTTATCCTGGATCGCTGCTGTCCCGATGATTTGGCGCCATCTCCCCGGGCCTGCGCGCAGGCGACGTGACAGTGACCGCGTCACCTTTGGATGTCATTGTTTTTCGCGATGGCTCCTCCCGCGATGCTGAAGTAGTGGAGCGCTCACAGCAGGAGACGGGAGGAACGCCAGCAAGATGATCTCTGTAATCTATAGGATCTATCGATCCCGTGCAAAATGTAAGCTTTTCCTGACTTTTCTTCCTTCTCATGTGAAAGTCAGTGTGAAAACCATTTCTTTTTTCCTCTTAGTTTCCAGAAAACTACAAAACAATCCCCTTATTTCGTCCTTTGAACAATGGGAAATGTCCCGTCCCCTGCTTGTGCTCCATATTCTTCGGATTATCTGTTGGAGATTTTGGCATTTTCTTTCTATTATCAATTAGTTAATAGATGAAAGAGGAAAGAAAAATTTCTAAGACTATGAGATGATATTTTGTTTGTTCCTCGGTGAGTTTGAGTTAGCGTTTTTTTTTTTTCTAATATATTTTTCATATTTTAGACAGCTACCTTTGAATTTTAGATCATTTAACTTTTTTTTTAAAGTTTGTTTTTAAATATATCTCCAGTTTAGTCTGTATGCCAGTCGCGTGAACCAGAGTAACCTTCTGCAACGACTTGCTCTTTAAGGGGTCACAATTCACATGACGTGGTATTACAATATTTTGCATGCATTTACGTTAAACATTCTATCATTCATCGTCTGCACCGTTTATCCTGCACTCAGGGTAGCCGGGGCTGGAGTTGGGTAAGAGACGGGTAATTGGCCATTTGGTCACAGGGCCACATCTGCAGACATACAACCATTCACTCTCATTCACTCATCTGGCCAATTTAGGGCGTCCAGTGAACCCACTGGATGTTTTTGGAGTGTGGAAGGAAACCAGAGAACCCGCGCAGAACACGCAAACTCAACACAGAAATCGAAATTGAACCGGGGAGCTTGCTGTGAGGTGGAAGCCCTATAGTTAAATGACACTTTTTTTTTTGCAACTGCACCTTGACACTCCTGTCACTTTAAAAAATACAACATCTATCTCTGCATAACTTATCTTTGTTCTCTATGACAAATAATTTATCATTTTTTTTAGTTCTTTTGCCACCACGGGTCTTAGATTAATGCTATTTAAATGCTCTGTAAATGAGTGAACATATGGCAGTCTTGACAATAAAGTTGACTTTGACTTTTTGACTTTGACTTGACTAAATAAATGTCCTCTTCCCTTCCTCCGGATCGGTTTATTTGGTTGCGATCCTCATTATCCAGCACATCTCTTCCCAATGACTCGTTCCTGAGACCATGTCCCACCCGGTCCTCGGTTTCTGCACGTCTGATGGAAAAAAGAAAAGACTTTGCATTCCCTGCACGAATGGTCCAATCATTATCCGTCTAAACTTGCTAATCTGAGGTTAGACGGTCAAGAACAAACGCTACGCTAAACTTATTCACGGACCAAATCGCCGATGACAAAAACATGACGCGTTGTCTCTTTCTCGGCATCAATTGTTTGTGACAGTTTTCGAATGAACCCCCCCTAAACTCTGCAGCTTATTGGCGCTCGACCCTCGCGTTTCACCCCAGCGCCGTGCTGTCATGGGGCCATTGAACTGAGACCCGCGGGTCGGTCTGCGTTTTTCTGTTTGTCGAGATTAAAAACCGCCTCGCCGTCTATTTTCGGGCCTTTTCCTTTCTTTCACTGTTTTTAAAAGCAGAGGATAAAATCGATAAAATATATGTTTATACATTGGAGCAACTCCAAAGTCGTGCATTAAATCTGCATACACACTTCATCCGACTCCTATTATTTATTCCAAACAGAAGAGGACCCCCCCCCCCCCCACCTCCACCCTTCCCGTTCACAAAAGCAACATTTCCTGACAGCGATGACATAATAAAATGACACTGCTGGCTCGATGTTTATTTTTTTCTTTTCTTTTAATTTGACCTTTTATTCGCGTTCCGGTTGCTTTTATATGCCTACAACAATCACATGCATCGGTTAGATTATTTTGACCCTGAAACCGTGACACCGGCCTGCCCCCGGGGTGAAATAATGATTAGAATTTTTTATTTTTTTATTTTTTCTCAAGAGACCAGAGAGGCTGTTGGGGGCGAGAATTCTGCCGGTGATTTGCGGTGACATGTGACTTCAGCTCGAGTCTAATGCGGGAACATGGCACGCCTTGGTACAGCTTCTTTGTCCTGTCTCACCTCCCCAAAGCGGGTCCAGTCATCTATTTCTGACTTTCTTGTAAATTTACCCTTACCTTATTTGTCACTTGAACTATGATACTACTTGAGTCTAAAAGCTGATGTAAAGACGACACGGAAAGCCTCCCCCCCCCTCAAATATTCACATCCTTATTTACAATATACACAATACTGCTCGGACGTGGGAATGTTCAGCCCATCTCAGTTGTGCTTTGTGGTGCTGTGAATGGCTTTGGCTCTGCAACATCCCTGTGGGAGAAGGATGCGCCCCCCCCCCCCCCCTGGAGCCCCTGGTAAACCCCTGTGTTTTTGTGATCCATCCGGGGATAAAAGTCCCTTAGACGGCCACGTTGGCCAGCCTGGGGTCGGAGTCCTGCTCGTAGCGGTAGTGGTAGACCTCCATTTGGTCCCTGCAGGCCTCCCGGATGTTGTTGAGCCAGCGCTTGATGCCGCCGCGGTTCAGGTAGAGAACCATGAGGAAGACGACCCCGATGAGAGCCAGCACGATGCCCAGGAACACGTAGGAGACCGCCTCCAGGTTCTCGCTGGTGCAATCCACGTCTTCGGGCCGGAGCTCCTCCAGGGGGACCCCCCGCCGGGCCTCCGGCTCGCTGCACAGCAGGCGCCCCTCGTCCGGACACTGGGACGAGTTCTTGAGCCAGTAGTAAAACGCCTCCAGGTCGCAGCCGCAGCGGAACGGGTTGAGGGCCAAGTAGACCCGGACGCGCCGCTGCAGGTACAAGCCGCTCACGTTCTGCCTCCCGATCGTCTCTATGGAGTTGTTTACCAGCACCAACGCGTGCAGGTTCTCGAATCTCGCCAGGGGGATGGATTTCAAGCCGTTTCCCGCCAACTCCAGCCGGTGCAGGTTGCGCAAACTTTGCGCGCCGAGCGCGTCCGACAGCTGCGCGGCGGCCGCGGGCAAGACGGAGCGGTTCAGGAAGAGGGAGCGCAGCTCCGGCAACCCGGCGAAGGCCCCCGGGGAGACGGACTCCAGGCGGTTGTGGCTCAGGTCCAGCACCCGCAAACGGGGGAGCCCCAGGAAGGCGTGGGCTTCGATCGCCCGTATCCCGTTGTGGGACAGCGAAAGAGTGCTCATTTCCGACTCCGTGCCGTTGGCCGTGAACGCACCGCGGTGCAAAGTTGTGATGTTCCTCCCCCGGAGCGACAAAGTGCGCGTCCACGCCGGTATGTCGCCTGGGACGTCCGCGTCCTCCCCGTCGTGGCAGGTCACCGTCCCCGAGTCTCTGGCGCAGACGCACGACGACGCGCACGCCTCGTCCGTCCCGACGGGGCAGAGCAACGCGCACACCACCGCCGCCGCCGCCGCCGCCGCCGCGTACGCGCCCCGCCGATCCCGGGCGGCGGAGGCGCTCCCCGGGTCGTCGGCGGTGATGAAAGCCTTCTTCTTCATCTTGGTCCCGCGAAGCCGTGGGTGTCTGTCCCCTCCCCCCCACCCACCACCCACCCTCACGCGTGAAAAATTGACCCGGTGCGGCGGCTCGAAGCCGAGGTCATGCCGGCGGAGAGGTAAACTCCGGGCGGCGGAACAACGCGCGCCGGCGGAGGCTGCAGGTCCGCGCACAGATCCGCCGCGCCGCTGCCCGGGACGGAGATCAGTCTGTCAGAGAGAGAGAGAGAGAGAGAGAGAAAGAGGGTGAGAGAGAGAGAGAGAGAGAGAGAGGAGGGAGAGAGAGAGAGAGGTTTACCCATTTAAATGGTGAGAAAAAGTTTGCAGCTCTCTCTCTCTCTCTCTCTCTCCCCCCCTCTCTATCCATCTATCTATCTATCTATCTATCTATCTATCTATCTATCTATCTATCTATCTATCTATCTATCTATCTATCTATCTATCTATCTATCTATGCTCTCTTGTAAGCTAATTCCACCCATTTTTTGTTGTCTTTAATTGAATTGACTCCTCTGTTCTTATTTATCTCTCTGCCTCGGCTTCCCCTGCAAATATAGTCCTTTTGAATCGAATTAAACCCGGCAGCGTGCATCCGTATACGAGTGCGTTTGTGCTGTGTGTTTGTTTGTGTTTGTGTTCACTGTAAAAGGTTTTTTGATGAGCGCCGTTGAACGGCGATTATTATTGTTATTATTTTCTGCACTTCCTGCATCAGCTGTCGGGGGGTGAAATAGTGAAAAGGCACACGTGACGACGGAGTCACAAAGGCCTCATTTTGCCCCTGGAAGAGCCTCAGGACCAGTGAGTAATTAACGATGCGTGTCTCACTTGTCAGAAGAGTTTACCGTAGTGTGAAATGTAATTTGGAAGCCCAGTTCCGATGTCTGGGAAGCTTATAGGATCATCCAACACACAGGGAGTTGGTCGTTTCTTTCCCCGGCCGCGTTTCCATTAGTCCAGCTTGAATTTACTGCGTCTTGTTTGTTGCAAATCATTTGGCTTAATGAGGTTACACGCGGGCGGTGGGAGTCTGTTTCTCGGTAGTCCTTGTTTTGATTTTTTTTTACAACCAATCCCCTCTCCGATCCGCCTTTTTGAGTGTTGGTCATGCTCTCCACGTCCGCGGCGTGGACTTGGCAAACAAATCACTCCCATCTCGATAAATAATCTCTGAGATTTGCATTGACGCGTGATGCATGACTCCTGTGGGAACGCTGTGTCGTTCTGTGCGCGTTCATCGCTCTCTCTGAGTCAAGGTGACGCAACAACGGCATCTTAAGTGTAAGGCTGCAAGTCAAGAACTTCTGCGTTGCGCTACAGAAGCAATGAACCGGCCGAGCACACAACAATGGATTAATATTAATTAGAGGGATTAATATTTTGCATTTTCCAGTAACGTCCCGCCATCATTTTTAAAGCGGTCTAATGTTAACCAACATATTGGCACAACATTGGTAGCTCTAGCTTATTTTGTGCAAAGATTGTTTGTTTCGAAAACACTCGTAAGAGCCAAATTAAGAGGCGAGACGCCATTTTTTTCCCCCCGTTTTTGTCAGGTGTTGCATTATTTGTGGACTGAGGAGCTGCTCTCTCCGTCGGCACTCATCGAGACTCTGCATCAGATAATCTGGAAAAATCCGAACTATTGATTTAGATATATGCCTTGAATGCAAGTGTTTGATGATGAGTGGGGTCAAAGGTCATGCTTACAGGCACACGGAGGTGATATAACATTCTGTGACTAAAATCAATGTAACAACATAATTTTTAAAAACTATTTTCTTTACATCATGAATATATCTAGCTGAGCTGAGTCCTTTTCTCACTAAATCCCTAATAGAATGCGTATGCGTTTATCTTTCCGATGTGCATTTTGCACATTTTATGTGCATTCCGATGTGCATTTTGGATAAGTTATCACCAAGAAAAGCTCAATCCAATGATATCAATCCAAAGATAAATTATGAATAGATGCCACTTTGAGCCGAATGAAATTTTAAACATACCGTATTGAAAGGTCAGATTCAATTTCAGCAGTTTCACAATCTCTGTCATTTTATATTTTTGGATGTTGGGCATAACGTACATACCTAACATGGAAATGTCACGTGGTACTTTGGGTATTTTGTGATTAATGCCATTAGGGATTTTCTATCTCCTTCGGAGCAATCGCAGCAAAGACATCGCGAATGAGTCCATTTCATTATGAGCTAATAGCCCCCCTAATGTTACTCACCATTTCATTTCGAATAAAATGTAGGGGGTAATAAAAATGTAGGCTCCTCTTTTGGCTCATCACAATTTCCTCGCAGTCATAGCGACGACTCTAATAGCGAGTTAAACGTCGGAAAACATAAACACGACGCAAAAAATTGCAAAGCTATTAATAGCCCACTTTGGATATGTCCGTCAGGCAGGCCTCCCTAAAATTCCACCTCCCCCCACCCCCACCACCCCTAGTTCAAACCGGTAAACAAACCCAGCTGGACGACAGATATGGCGACGTAAAATGAGAAAGTGCATCAGTAAACATTGGGAATATGGGCAGAGAGAAAAGTCAGCACCACGGACAGCGGTGCCAGAAGACCGCTCTGAAGCCTGAAAGTTAAATGAAGGAAACAGGGAGCTGGAAGGACAGGGGGAAGGAGAAAGTGTATTTGCATTTATAAACCCGCAGCACTCGAGCTCAGGAGGATAGAATAAAAGCAGGGGTTCGGAAAGCAAATGTTTTCATACCATGTATTGTCGCAGCTATTGGAGAAATGAAAATAATGTCAGTCCTACAAAACCATTCAGCGTTTCTCAGCACCGAAAATGATCCCGCACATGCATTGATAGAACCGGGAAATGAAATAACAAACGGCGTTTAGATACGGCCTCAATTTTCCACGTTAAATGAATCGACTAGCTCTCCTCCCCCTCGGCACAGGACTCCTTCCTGGTCCCAGACAGCTTTGAAAACATCCAGATTATTCACTATTCAATAATAAGCATGTTAAACCTTCAGACAAGCAGTAATCAGACCCTTCATTTCCTCAACACCATCTGTACATCCTGCACATGTAACCTTGTTTTTCCTGGATCTCCAGATAGCAAGCTTAGCCACTGCAAACACACCAGCCAGAGGAGCAGGGAGGGAGGCAGACAGGAGGGAAAGAATGGAAGGAAGAAAGACAGGAGGAAAGAGAGCGTGAAAAATGTAGACATGTATTTAAATGCATCCTTGTACATGTTTATTTCCTTGAAGAATTTTAAAATATCCTATAAATTCCATATTAGTGTAAATTTGAGAGTGGATGGTTGTGTGTCTTCATACATGGCTGTATGATTGACAGCTGACCTGTCGGGGTTAAGCCCCGCCTCTCGCCCCAATGAAGGCAGGGGATTGGCTCAACCCAGAGTGCAGGATAAGCAGAGTAGACAATTAAAGAATGGATGAATGCGTTTACTGTACATATATACATTTCTGTGTGTGTGTATATGGGGAATATACATATTGCCACCTTCTTAAAATAATCACTTAAGTCTTTTTTTTTTGTTTTTTTGAAAGGTTTTCAGGAAACACAAAAAAAAACTGAGCCATGTGTTGAATGGGTCGATTGCAGGAAAACATCTTTTTTGTCAAAAAAAGATTTAGGCAATTATATAAAAAAGGTGGTGAAATATATATGTGCTCATTATTCATAAACCGTGTGTGTATATGTACATTTATATATGTGTGGATACATTGGTAGATGTATTTATAGGTACACGCACACACACACACAAACGTATCTACATATACCCCTTCACACACACCCCCACACATATATATGTATAAAATCTTCGGCATAACACATCCTGTTCCATTTGGAATTCCTGGTTTACTGTGATGTGCAATCATCAGCCATCGACGCCGATAACAGTGTCTGCTCCTCTTACGGTCCTCATTATTGTCATGAAAATGATGCAAATACAAACAAGGTGTGGCGGTCCCGTTCCTCAAAGGCCCAGGAACAGAGGTGGCGATAAAGCTTGCCTCTCGAGCGATCACAGCAAGATTTGAAAAGCAAATGAAACACATGTATATGAATGTTTTGATATTTTTAGATCATAAACTCTTTAATTAAAAAAAAAAAAAAAGTAAATCCTGCTGTTTTTTTTCCGTGTAAATACATGCGGCATACCTAACGCCCCGAGGAGAGGCATGTTAGTGGATGTTAATGCAGGGAAACCTAGAGGGCTCTCGTGTTAGGAACACACAAGCCGGGATCCAAGTACACTTGACCTTCTCTTTTCTGCAGTGTAAAATGTAATGTGTCCATTAAAATGGATTAGGATGAAGTACCACCAGACCTTCGTCATCATAGTACAGGAGGGGTGTACATGGCGCAAGGGCTATATAAAGTATTGTGTTGTTCAGCATCGACCCTAGAGCTACGAGGGGGGAGGGGGACAACGGCTCATAAGAGGGGCTAATAAGACCGATGAGACGTCCATGCAAAACCCCGATAACCAAGGTCTTGGTTTTCAGATGACAAAAAACAAGAAAAGCACTTGTGCGGTGAGTGGCTCCACAGCGGAGGTGCTCAAAACCATCGCGGCCCATTGGAAGAGCAGCTTTTTCGTGTCAATCCTCCTCCTGATCGCTATCTTTCACTCCCCCTCAGGGGGGATTTTTCGGACTGAATCGGAGAGAGAAAACTGCAACCCCAGGCCACTGCTTCCTCCGTAAAGCCCTGAAATTATATTCACCGTGTGCAGAAGCGGCTACTTACAGGGTCTCGTATTCACCTTGTGGGAAAACCTCTCACTGACAAAGAGACACTTTTATTTTGGTGTCCTTTCTCACATTGTCAAAAAAACTTTTCGGAAGTCAAATGCAGGAATGTGAAAAGCAGAAAGCTGTCCTGGATTTCCCACTTATTATGGTGACTAAATTGATTAGCCTGAATTGGTTGAGGCAAATTGCCTAAATGCTGCATTTCACCCTTTCTCTGCATAAAATTATGTTTTTTTAAGGCCTGGTGAACTCACATTGCTGACACACACACACACGAGTGCATCAGACTGTGGTGTTACTGTGTCTGGATAAAGAGAATATGACACAAAAAGCTTTAGCCACCGTCTGCCATTTATGTAACAGTCAGTTTCGACAATTTTCTACAGGGGTTGAAAGAATAGTTTGAGCCAGAATGGAAATGTAGCCATTATCTACTTCCCTCCATGCTGGGAAAAGGTTGAGTGAAATTTGCAAGGCTACAGAACACTTCAGGAATTTCAGTGGAAAACCTTTCACCATTTCCCCTCGCAGGTAAAAAGGTTCAGACACAAAAATAAAACATCTGAAAAATAATTTAAAATTAAATAAAAAAAAAAATGAATGCTAAAAAGGAAATAAAACAAAGCAAAAGTAAATACAATGAAATTAAAATCAAAAGATATATTTGATCTAAAAGTGGTCATTTTGAGCACGTTTTTAGCCAAAACATCCTCATTATCCATCCAGCTTAGGTTGCCCGCACATTTAAAGATATCAAAAACAAGCCACTCAGTTCCCTTCTCTCAGAAACAGACGCCTGCTGCTGCCGCAGAGGCCGACGCAAACGCTCTATGGGTTTATATTTTTACTCCGATGTGGTGAGAAATGTGCTCGAGCGCCGACTGCCGTTCCCCATCACGCTCATGAGCAACCCCATTTGGAAAGTATGAAATGGCCGAGGCGGCGCTCGGGAGAGAAAAGAAAATACTGAGACAATCAGACAGAAAGTGATAGTGATGATGGAGCAGGGCTTTGCTGCTGGTCTTCCTGATAAGCGCAGAGGCCCTTCAGTTACAGCAGGTTGTTTTACCTATTAAGGTATATAGGATACTATTTCTTCCTTCAAACACAAGGACATCTGTTCGGCTGTCCTCTCCTCACAGGACCAGTTGGCCGGGTGTCGGGGCTATCTGCGAGCGCAGGGAGCTGATTTAGTGCTAGATGTTATTCACAGGCTGTTGTAGGGATATTGTTATGGTGCCCTCCCTGTGGCCTACAACTTGACACTGAACCTTGTAATTGATTTACCCAAGGCTGCCCATCCCTATCTCCCCACGACAGTGTGTGTACACTTCTGAGGAAGTGACCGGGTGCCAAAAACCTTGGCGGTTCGCCTCCTTTTCTCAGGTGCGTCGTTATTTCGGACAGATTTATTGCACGCGTTAAATGATCAGAAATTAAATCCCGTGCCCGCGTCGGGTGTGCGCGCATGATTAGATTTTGTGTCGGCTGCGTACGCGCTTGTTTTGTTGTCATCGCACACCCCTGTTTTTCGGCTCTCGGATTTTGGTTTCACCTCCACCCGCATCCTCCGTGTGTCATTTATTAACCTTGTCTTAACTGCCAAACTTTTGTTTCTTTTATCCTTCCTACAGTTGGTAAAGTACACGACTGTCAAATGCATTACTTTGTTATAATTAAATATGACCCGAGGAGAGGACACACTCATATATCATGTCGGGGTTTCACGTTGCGCAAAACTGAACTTTGTCTACAGTGAAAGGATCGGATAGATGTAGCAACCTCTGAAAGCAAGCATTTGAATTTCTTTTCTTTTCTTTTTTTTTTATTCCTTTCCTTTCCTTTCCTTTCCTTTCCTTTCCTTTCCTTTCCTTTCCTTTCCTTTCCTTTCCTTTCCTTTCCCCTTTCCTTTCCTTTCCTTTCCTTTCCTTTCCTTTCCTTTCCTTTCCTTTCCTTTCCTTTCCTTTCCTTTCCTTTCCTTTCCTTTCCTTTCCTTTCCTTTCCTTTCCTTTCCTTTCCTAGCGGACTGCAGGTCTGCCAGTAAGTAGTTCATTACACCTTCATTTACGCTGTGCTATATACTACATTCTTGGCCCCCGTTATTTAGTCCCAGTAACATGGACTGTTTATAACATGTGAGATTTACTGCCTCTGAGTGCGTGAGATAGCGTCTCTGCTCCGCCCGACTGCGGCTATACATTACTGTCACTTTTCTCGCCTACTTCAGGAAAAGGAGAGAGGAGGATTTTATGGCGCTGTATATTTCGATACTGAAAACAAAGTGTCCGATGGAAGTGTAAATTCACAGCGTTCTATTTTCATTTAGTTTACATGCTTTACTAGAACTTGACACAGTGGATTATAAACCAGCCTGCAGTGTTACCCATGATTATTGATGTGTCAATGCTGTAGTACTCTTAAGTATTTCAATTATAGAGAGAAACATGGCGCGTGCGTTCTTGCCTGTCCCCTTAAATCCGCGAATGTCACGACACAGCAGCGGACACGTTGCCGTCACCTTCGTCATTCGCCCGACACTCCCCCGTGGTGAGTTTTGTGAGAAGATGCAACACCTGACAACAGTAGCCGATAAAATATGACTGTATATTATTGTAATATGATGCCCCCCTCCAGGTGATGGACTGCCCCGGGCGAAATATTCATGCTTTACCATGCAGATATATTTTACAGGAGAAACCGTTGCTCCATTTTCACTGTTGAAAGTGTTAGCTTTTTGTATGCGGAAATGACCTGATTCTTAAAAATCAAAAATATTTTGGTGACGTGGAGGCTCCACGCCTCGAGGTCGCGCAAACTGAGAAGTCACTGTCAAGTAGAGACATCTCGCGTTAAGCTGTTGTCAAGCGCTTGCAGAATTACAGGTCTTGATGAGAACTGAGTGGGTGGTTTTGCTGATTTTAATGTTGTCATTGTGTTTTCATTATGCGAAACCGCTGAAGATACACATTACAATGTTTATTACTTTTTTACAGATCCTTTGTGTGTAGTTTGAGCGAAGCACAGGTAAGGACAGCTTATTAAAGAACAACTTTGCTGCTCGTGTTGAGAGCTGTTAATTATGGTTGTGTGATACAACTTTTCCCAACTGCGCCCACGTTCATCCCGAAGCTTAAATAGCAGACACAAGTTTTAATGCCTTTGCCTTACTTTTCATCCTCACCAGAGTCTCTTGCCTTTGGAAAGACATTTGGCTCCCGTTCATTATTTTTTTTTTTTTTTTAGAAAAAGACTTAAAGCGGAGTGACATACCTGCTGTCGACATGCCTCACTTTTAGAAATTTTAAATTCCCTTTGCTGTTAAAGTGACTTGAGGAGCCTTTGCATTTGTGAGCAACGGTATGGTTTCAGGCATCGAAAGAGTACATCAAATGCAATATTTACTTTAAGACTGCTGATAGACAAGTCCAGAGAAGGTCAGAGCGAGCAGCAGTGTGCCTCTGTAGACCTCGAAAAAGCCTACGAAAGGGTGCAGAGAGAGGAACTGTGATTCTGTATGAGGGAGTCTAGAGGGACTATAAGTGTCTTAGACGGGTGCAGGACATGTATGCTAGCTGTGAGGCAGTGGTGTGGTGGGCTGTAGGTGTGACAGAGATGTTCAAGGTGGTGGTGGGACTTCATCAAGGATCTGCTCTGAGCACCTTCTTTTTTGGGATGGTGATTGACAGGCTGACTGATGAGGTTAGACAGGAATCTCCATGGACCATGAAGTTTGCGGACGACATTGGGATCTGTAGTGAGAGCAGGGAACAGGTGGACGAAAATCCAGAGAGGCGGAGGTATGCTCTGGAAAGGAGAGGGATGAAGGTTAGTCGCAGCAAGACAGAATATATGTGTGAATGAGAGAGACACAAGTGGAATGGTGAGGCTACAGGGAGTGGAGATAAAGAAGGTGGATTTCAAGTACCTAGGGTCAACAGTTCGGAGCAATGAAGAGTGTAGAAAAGACATGAAGAGATGGGTTCAAGCAGGTTGGAATGGGTGAAAAAAAAAGGGTCACGGCTAATATATGATAAAAGGGTATCAGCCAGAATAAAAGGAAAGGTGGGGAGAGCAGTGATGCTGTATGGCTTAGAGACAATGGCATTGAAGCAAAGAAAGGAAGCAGAACTGGAGGTAGCGGAGATGGAGATGTTGAATTTCTCTTTGGGAGTGACCAGGATGGATCGGATCAGGTACGAGTCCATCAGAGGGACAGCACATGTTAGATATTTTGGAGAGAAGGTCAGAGAAGCCAGACTGAGGGATAGTAGATATATTGGTAGAAATGATGCTGAGGTTGCAACTGCCAGGCAGGGGAACTAGAGAAGACCAAAGAGAAGATTTATGGATTTAGGAAGAGGACATGGAGTCATCCGGTGTGAGAGAGGAGGGTACAGAGAATAGGGTTAGTTGGAGAAGGTTGATTCGCCGTGGCGAGCCCTGAAGGGTAAAGCCGAAAGGAAATGAAAAAGAAAAAGGAGCTTTGCATGCACACTCTCATCCTGCGGCTCTCCGTTCGAGTGCCAGGAGACAGATGATGATACACAAGGGAGCTCAGGAGTAACGGCCGTTCCACCTTAAATCCTCCATCCTCTCCGGCCTGCCATGTTGTGAATTCGTGCAATATTGTTCACTTAAAGTGGTTACGGGGTTAGAGGTTCAAGGGCTCCGAGGCGACTACGAACATGGAGGCTTACAAGCGAGGGGCGGGCGGGGGGGGGACACCGGCTTCCGCATTTAACGCGACCCTTTTCCGAGAACAGGGTTCCTCTGTTAATCTGCTTCCGTCCCTGCCTTTATCCCCGTCCGCTCGACCGTCCTGGTCTCTACCCACACACCCGCTTCTTAAACAGTACTCCGCCACGGGATGAATAAGAGATGAGGGGACGAGGGAGGTGACAAGGAGGATAGAGGTGAGGGAGAAGCAAAACACCCGGCTCGGCGGGGTCCAGTCGGAGCTGCGGGGACGAGGGTGTAAACGGATCTAGAGGAGACGGTGTCACCTGTCCCAGGACCATTAATTAGTCATTTAGAGTTGTAATAGAGCGAGCTCTCTGCCAGACCAGCAGAACCAAGTTGGCCGGTTGGGAAGCGAGGAGTTCACGTTGGGGTACCGCCAGTGCATTTCTTTGCAGGTTATATACATTTCTGTAAAATAATCCCTGAGAGTCCTTCACATCATCCACATACTCTCTGTGTATATACACTGCTCAAAAAAATAAAGGGAACACTTAAAAAACACATCCGAGATCTAAATGAATGAAATATTCTTATGAAATACTTTGCTCTTTACACAGTTGAATGTGCTGACAACAAAATCACACAAAAATGATCAATGGAAATCAATTGTATCAACCCATGGAGGTCTGGATTAGGAATCACACTCAAAATTAAAGTGTAAAAACAAACTCCAGGCTGATCCAACTTTGATGTAATGTCCTTAAAACAAGTCAAAATGAATCTGTGTTGCTTCCTGAGTGGACACTATGATTTCACAGAAGTGTGATTGACTTGGAGTTACATTGTGTTGTTCAAGTGTTGAACCTTTATTCAACCTTTATTTTTTTGAGCAGTATATGTTGGGATATATACAACAATCCCCATTATTCGCATCTCACTTGCAGGCAGGGGATTTCGGCTCCAATATTTTCTATTCTAATCCCAAAACAGAGAATGTGGTGAGAAAAAAAATACAGGCAGAAGTAACCAGTCTGATTATTGAATACATTTCACATTCAAGGACAATCCAGTTTGTATACAGATTATTTAATTTTATGTGACAAAGGGGTGATTTCCTATTCTTGAGAGCTGGAAACTAGAAATGTAAAAAAGGGAAATGTTGATAAAGAAAAATTTTAAAAACACTATATTCACATTGGATGGGAATATCCATTTAAATCTGATACCAAGGTTGAAAATTATAGAAATAAAGACGGCTTATTTACATGACCAAGCAAGACAGGATAGAACTAGCTAATGTTGGGCAAATTCTGAAAGCACAGTATTTTGCTTAACTTTACAAAATGTAGTATGTTATCGACCATATCACCGTAGTGCTACTGGTTAAAAGTTTTATGATTTTGTTACCTTAACGCCAAAGACATGAAATCATCATTGCAGTGCTTTCTGCATTTTTTTGCAGCGGGCTGGGCGTGAGATGCCACGTCTCGATGTGATCCGATGTTGGGAATAAATCAGGCTCGGCCGCCGGCTTTGTAAATAAGAGAGGAGAAATCTTCATATTCATTTCAGGCGGTTTAGTCTCAGTTACGTCTGGGAAGCCCAACGGGTGCCGCAATGAGCTTTAAGAACACGATACCCGTCCGGTAATATTAATATCCGAGACCTCTTTCAGTTAAATATTGATTTAATTATGACTATGTAATGATCAATTGATGCGGATACTTGACCTGCTAAGAGGGAATTTAGATTGAATTACAAAGTGTGTGAGAGCCACCCGGGAGTGCCTGCAGTGTTGTGTGACCTTGAAGATTACCGCAAAGATTACTTTTCGTGGGCTATTGTTTGTTCCTCACCCGCAACGGATTGTGTTTTCTAATTCGTCGCGTTTACCATACTATTAGGAAATGGGAATGCATACAATTTGCTAAGAGATTGGGTAATCACAGGTGGCACGGAAGATAAATATTCAGGACTTCCTGTATGTTTGTAACCTCCCACTACTCCTGAGCAGTTAGATTTCTCGCATTGGTCGATAACGTTTACATTAAGCCAAACGCGACAAAGTATTGACACGGATACCCGGCTCGCAACACCTCCTTTAGATTGAATTACAAAAGGGTTGGTATCTGATGTTCAGGTGACCGTCGTTAGTCCTCATGGCTGCCGTTGGCCGGAGACACCGAGGTCCCCGTGGCGGTTAAGACACTCGGGCTGGAGGGGGTGAAGTGTATCGGTGACACTTGGAAAGTGAACCAGATGCCTGAGTCAGGGCAAGGCGCTGGCCCGCCGCCAGTCCCGTTAGGAGGGGTCGGCCCGTCCCGCCGAGAGGCGATCCAGTTTCAATAACTCTCAAATACGTTTTGTACGTGCCGCTTTTACACGATACGGTTTCATGACATCATTTGTTGATTTTTTTTTTTTTTTTTATCTCTTTTTTTTTTTTCCAATTTTAAAGAAAGTCGGTCCCATTCGATGAAACCTCAAAGTGTATTTTCTGTGTTTTATTTTGAAGATTTGCAGCTGCCTGGTCCCAAAGCATCATAAACCTTGATTCCATGCAAATCACCACAACCCTCATGCATTTTTGAAAATGAAAGTAACATTAGTAAATATTAGGAGAATTTCCCACCCCCGAGTATTCCAATCAAGATTGGTATAATGCAAATATGTAATGGGAATACCGTAGAAACATGGCTATGTGTGTTTGTGAGAGTGTGTATAGCGATAAACAGTACAATGAACCACTGGGAACACAATTTCTCCCAATTTGACCCTTTAAACCCTCACGACCCGCTCCTCTCAAAGTCACCTTCACCTCATGAGACGGCAGGTGAGACATATGGAAATAAAAAACACAGCGCTAGTTCCAAAAAATGAAATAATATTAAATAAGTTTACGTTTCAAAGAGCTCAATTGCAACAGATGAAGGATAAATACACGCATAAAAAAACAGAACTTTTCCCATTTATTCTTATTTTACACAGATGATTAATGTTTAGTAGGTGCATTGCAAAGAAGGTTTTATTTTGTTATCTCCAGGGAAAAGCATAAAATCCTCCTTCAATCCAATGAACAGTCTGCAGTTCATGTTTGGTGATTTAAGCGACATTGAAGAACCTCGGAGCTCGAATAACATCATCGCCATCATCATCACGGGAAAGAGTATGTATTTATAGCCGCATGAAGAAAATGAAATACGAATCGTATTTGTTTCAAAACTACAATTTGGGGAAAAAAAAAACAAACAAAACATCTCAGTTCTCTTTTAGCATTTCCTTCCATCATCCTCGCAGTTGCGACTCTTAGTGTGCTTTTGTTCGTATATCACAACCAAAACGCTTGGGGATGGGCCACCGGGAGCACCTTTGCACAAATAACAAAGAAATACACCACATGGGCTGCAGGTGATATTTTCCGAGGAAAAAAAAGCGTGTATGTGTGTGTGTGTGTGTGTGTGTGAAATTCAGCGGTAAAGGATTGCATTGAATGGCAGCAAGAGATAACTAATGAAGGGGAAGATTGAGAAATCACGGGGGTAAATGTCCTCCATCACCCAGTGTTTCAGCGCGGTGCTGAAAATACTTGGCCATTAGAGACGTAGGACAGAGGGGAACATTTGCGGAGCAAAAGAGACGTGAATAGATGGATAAAGGGGAGGAAGAGATTATCTTTCATTTATTACGATGGGGCAAATTAAAAAGGGGAGGTCATTATTTCTATCAAAGGGGAGGAGGCAGATCTATTCTTAGCTTTTACCCCGCTTGATAACATAGATCTTCGGCCTGTTTTTTTGAAACCGAAGCCTGGCTGCGTCGAGAAGAGAAGCACTCCAGACAAAATACCTGCTACATCTCATATTAGTCGTGGTGTGTCATTGTGAAAATACACTTTTATGGATGTTACAGAAGTAGGAAAAAGGAGCGTTGCAGACCTTTATTTATCACTCGACATATTTAGTGCTGCGGGCAGCAGAGGAGAATGCTGATGCCCCTGAATATAAACTAAGTAAATAAATAAATTTCCCCAAGGGCAACTTTCTCCTCAATATTTTTTATTTCCCTTTATTTATTTTTTTTTTAGCACGTCACCTGGGTTATTGTTCTCCAGAGTGGAATGAATAATGCCAGCAATATTCCGCCTTCATATCTGGAATCAACCGGGAGCGGAGGAGCGACCTCCCAGGGAGTGTGTCAACAATCTGTCGGCTTGTTTCGCACGACAAAGCAGTTAAAACCGAGAGGACGGGCGGAAAGCCGCCCGATGCGAACGTGCACAACCTCCAGACGCACCAGGTGGGGTAAAACTCGTGACTTCACCTGCCAGTCTAAGGGGAAGAAAAAAAAAAAACAAAACAGGGAAAATGTAGACCCAAGTGCCAATCCAAACCTCACATTGTACGAGTGGAGCTGCTTAGTCATAAGTGTGTGAGTGCGTTTGGGGCTGCTTCAGCGGAGTGATTGCCCGTGGCTCTGCCAGCCCTGCTGACCCATCGCCGTGTCCACTGGAACACACACCTCTCGTGCACATGTGCCAAATTTAGAAAGCCTCGCTCTCCCGAACCTGAAATCGCGTCGCCCCTCAAACACACAGACCAGGGTTCCCTATTCAGCCTCTCTCGCTCTCTTTCGGGTCAGAATGAACCATTCGTCCGCAAACCAATTCACGTTTCAATTCCGGTCCCGACCCGGGAGCCGAATCTTTCCGAGCTGTCGTCTTTTAATCCATGGTAGTATTTAAAATTCACTCCAGGGTGACTGTGATTAACTGCCGGCCATTTCCATGATAGTCGGTAATAACCTTGTGCAGGAGAGTGATGGGGGATTTTATTTTTACATGAGCGCCGACCGCATCCCCATCCTCTGTATCATGTGTCAGATGTCCTCGGCGCCGGAGAGCGGCGGTGAAAGACGGGGGGGGGGGGATCGGAAGTAGCGGACGAAAGGAACAAATCCACTTAGAGGAGGAGGGAGGGAAGGAGGGAGGGGGACGCGAAGACCAGAGAGCATTGTGTCGTGGGAGTGAGGGGCTCAAGTACCTTTCAGGGTGGTAGGAACTCACTGGAGAAAGGTGAATATGAGACCCTCCAGAGGGGTCAGAATAGGAGAGTGAGAGGGGTGGGTGGTGAAAGTTATTGTCACAGGCAGAACAATAGCAACAGCATACAATATAGAAGAGATTAAGGCTAGGGATTTCTATACTTAGCTCTAATTTAACAGAAAAAAGCATAACATTGTTGCATTTTAGTCAGGGAAACACACCTGTTTGACGGTAAAACGTTGGCTACAGCCTCGCCACACAAGCTGCCATGCGACTAATTGTTCCCGTTCAATTCCAGGTAAAAACCCCAGAATTCCTCGCACCCCGAACCGCAACTACAAAATTCCCAGCAACTCCGAAATCACACAGAAAACAAGCAGCAACGTAAACCTCAACATTTGTGACTCGTCGCAGTATCGTTGATATTTATGCTCTTGTTTTGGATCTACAGTAATATTGCGCTGGATAAAAAAATCAGCAAGAAAATTTGGCCACCTGGAAATATTTCACCGTTACGGTGAAATCTTTAGGTTGATTTCAGCAGCTGCGCCCCGACCTTGACAGTCCGCCGCCCCGCATCTGTCAGGACTGGCTGCACGCCACATACCGCTGACGTCGAACTGGCAGATGCCTCAGCATTTCCAGCAGCGATTCAAACGTTATTGTCTTTTCTCTATGGGAACCCCCCCCCGCCCGCCCGCCGCCCCAATCTCTGAAGACCAGTGAGCCTCTACCTTTTAGTGGCGAGCCTGAAAAAAAAAAAAGAAAAATAAATAACCCTGAGTGATCCGTGGAGATACCGGGTCAAGGTGCTCCTGGAGGACACAGGGTGGATCCTGGAAGTTCAAGCAGTCTGAACTACATTTTGCTTGGCTTTGCTTCTGCTCTGGGTGTGACAGGTTTTTAATTGTTTCTGGATATTTGCTGCCCCCTAAAGGTCAGGAGTGCTTCACCCCTGCCTCCGTTCCACCCTGGTATTTGTTGAACCTTGACTACATTAGCAAGTTTTAACAATTGATTGAGTCGCCGTGCCGGAAAAGCTTTCTCAGCAGGCTGAAAAGCAAACAACGACAAAAAAAAAAAAAAAAAAAGAGTTTAATTTAGAGGTAAGCGTAACCTGGAAGTACCTCGTTGGATAAGTTGTTTCATGTTGCATGTCCACCGCTGAAGCATGAAATTGAAATTATTGATGGATACATTCTGACGCCAAGGGGTCAGAGAGCTACGGTGAACTATAATAAACCCCGGAGCTCCGCGGAAGAACGGACGGATCAAACGCAGGCCGAAACGGGGGAAATGCCAATTTACACAAAAAGTTGACGTTTTCAGACTTTATTCAGTTTATGTGGGTACAAAATATCCAAATTCTTTTTCCCGTTTTGTGAATATTTAAGTGGACCCGTGCAGACAGTCCTCCATGGCACGCAGCTCCTGCAGTTCGGAGCAGTGGCGGCCGCAGTGAAGGCGGAGGAGACGTCTCGCCGCGGGGATGACGGTCAAGGCTTGGCGTCTCGCACCACTAACAGACAGAAGAGAAGTCATTAAATTGTGACAACTATTCCTCTCAGTTGAATTATAAAGACTGTTAAGTTTTACATGCGTGCACGTACATACACATTCATATTTATATATATAATGCGGAAAAAAATAAAGGGAACAATGTAACTCCAAGTCAATCACACTTCTGTGAAATCAAACTGTCCACTTAGGAAGCAACACTGATCCGTTTTGACTTGTTTTAAGGACATTACATTAAATTTGGATCCGTTTTTTTTTTCACTTTTTAATTTTTTTAGTGTGACTCCAAATCCAGACCTCCATGGCTTAATACAGACCTGGGCATTTGACGGCCAGTTTTGCTTTTTTATCCGTCTCGCCAAACTATTTTCTTTGAATATTCTAATAAGCGTTTTCAATCAATTTGAATTTTAAAAAAATCCTGATTTTTTCCCTTTTGTTTAATTTTGTATGAATGATTACATACAAAATAATGTCGGTGTATATATATGATCATGAATGACTTTAAAGTTGGAATTAAATGCCAAAAAAAATTAATATTTAGATTTTTATTTTGTCCAATTTAAATGATACCTAGTTGGCCTGGGCATAAAAAATAAATAAGAAATGTGGCCCGCCAGTCAGAATAATTGCCCATCCTTGGGTTAATACATTTGATTTCCATTGATCATTTTTGCGTAATTTTGTGTCAGCACATTCAACTATGTAGAGAACAACGTCTTTAATAATAATCTTGTATTCATTCAAATCTAGGATGTGTTATTTTAGTGTTACCTTTATTTTTTTGAGCAGTGTATATATGTAATGTTAATAGAAAAAAAAAAACTTTATGGCGCATATGCAGGATTTGCTGAGCTCCGTGTCCCCAATAATGCCGTCCCCTCCGCGGTCTTGCAGCATAACAACGTTCCCTCACCCGTTGAAATGTAGCTGGGCTAATTTGAAGAGCTGTCGACCCATCTCCACGCTGTCCTCTCCGTACTGGGAGCCCACAGCCGAGGCGCTCCGCTCCAGATGCGAGGCCGCGCTCTTCCAGTCGCCTGCAACAGTGGCAAGTTATGTATTCATCGGTTCAGATTATCGAACGTTATCTTTTTGTCCTTTTGTTTGCATCGCCGTTTGTTTTTTTTTTAAATGCCTGCCCTCTTGCACGCTGTGGTTTCCTCTCCTGAGGCTCAACACGTGTTGTTACTCTCACCGATGGTAGCGTATGCCCTCGCCGTCGCGTCTGCCAGCTCCCCCTGGAGTGGGTGTGTCTCCGCCAGGATCAGGTCGCGTCCGTCTCGAGGTCGTCCCAGCAGTCGGAGGGCCTCGTCTGTTGGAAGGGCGCGGATATTTAAGATGGATGTTCCAAAGACGAACAGGTGAATTTTGGAGCTGGACGCCCACGATCACCTGGTCTGTCTTTCTCCATGAGCTCCACGGCCTTTTCCAGGGCCAGTCTTGTTTCCCGTAGTCTCTGGCTCACCGCAGAGGACGAAACGCACCGACCGCACGACGGTCGAGCGCATCTAAATTCTCCGCCCCCGTCTTCGATGGTTTTCTGAGACCAAGAGAAGTGAAAGAAAGATCGTATCACAGGGCGATAGGTTATTGCTGTCTAAAAAAAAAACGCCGCAAAAAATTAAATCAATAGGTACTGAGAACCTCTGGGGGTCAAATGAAACAAGGGGTGGATATTTTGATAAAATTAAAACTTAAAATCATTTAATAAAGTAACAGATGAAATATTAGAAATACTTTGATGCAGCTGAAAGGGAAAAATACATGACATTTAAAATTCTTCATGAACAGCTTCTTTTTGGAAATGGGATTCAATTACGACAGAAATCATGAGGACAAAATATATGGCAAAAAAAAAAAAAAAAAAAAACACCTTAAATGAGTGAACGCTACATTTGAGCTACACTAAACCGGAACACTCACTCTGAGAGGCCCTCTGCACGAACCACACAGAAACCCAGGCTTTTGTTGAGCGTCTCCTTCGTCTGGCGACTGTCGTCCGTCACGGACGCCGCCCTCCTCTGTGCAGGCCTCGCACCGGCACAGGAAATAATACTGATCCTGAAGGAGCCGCTGGCGTTCTGAGGTCACCATCCTACTGCTGTGAGGCCCTGGAGGAGGACGCAGATGGTGATGAATGAAAATAATGTTTTAGAAGAAACAATTGTTCATAATATTTTGATCGAAATCCCAGAATTGTATTCCTCAACATCAGTATTGACAAGATATCGGGCTTTGTGTTCTTTGGACCTCAGAGTTCTTGAATCGGAACGGCTCGGATTCATAAAAACCAGTCATCTCCTCACCGTAACAGTGCAGGATCTCTTGTCCAGGATCGACGGTCTTGGCAGCCCTGATGGTCACAGACACTCCGCGGGCGTCGTCGCCGCATACCGTGACGTTCTCGACGATTCCTGAGCGTCCGCCTCCGCTTCCCGTAGCGAATACGAGGCTGGTGTTGGGACGGCAGGAGTGATTCAGGAGACTGAGAGTCGGGAATATTGCTGTAGCAATTCGAATCTCCTGGTTGGACTGCACCGGAGAGCTCGATACCCCTGTGAGATGAAATAGTAAGAAAAGGAAATGGTCCTCGAGGGCTGGTTTTATTCCGTTGAACTCTGAGGCTTCGCCAATCGCTTAAAACCTGGTTGCATTTTTTTTTTCTTCCATGGACTAAGGCACTCTACTATCAGCTACTCCAAAACTTTTAAAACTCAAAAATCACTCCCGAGCAAAAGAGTGGTCCTCTGAAAATGCCCAAAATACAGTGGGTGGTGATTTGAGGATGCTCTCTTGGATGCTTCTCGAGGAGAATATGTCACAGAAGTCTGCAAATATTGGAAGTGATGATACTCTGCCAGCTAATGATCAGAAGGAATATTGTTTACTTCACATTTTGCAAATTAAAAGACTATTTTTAGCCCAAATGCTGCCATTTTGTCCGGCAAAGTAATGAAGATAAAGTGAAATAGAATTATGAAGGTATTCTTTAAAAAAGCCACTTTGCATAATTGAGAGAAAAAGTGCTGCGTGGTGCTTTTTCATGCTGCTTGCATTTACTAGCTTTAGCGTTTCATCCTCCAAACACCAGCCCGTGAAAAAATATCTATATATATTAATGCATATATCTATGAAGAGTTTTTATGAGCACCACAGAAGTTGTAAACACTGTTTTTTATTGAGTGCTTGAACCTGATTTAGTATCTAATTAAGTTTATTCTATTTTTTTTATATTCACACCATATTACTTTATGATGTTATCCTCCGTAAGCCATTTAATTCTATGCTCTTGTCTGCATGCCAAGTGTGTACGGTATAAAGTGCTTCTAAACTGCATGTTTTTTAAACTTTGATAAAAAAAAAAAAAAAAACAGCGCATTGTTTACATTATGGTGGAGATACAGTTGTCTCAGTTCATAATGTAACCTCTTGGTAAAATGGGACAAA
The DNA here is from genome assembly GCF_037954325.1 of Fistularia commersonii. NCBI lineage: Eukaryota > Metazoa > Chordata > Actinopteri > Syngnathiformes > Fistulariidae > Fistularia > Fistularia commersonii. The sequence continues at coordinate 5,584,912 of NC_141312.1, forward strand.
CCTGAGTCTTGCAGCACGGTGACTGCCTGGCTGTTACACCTCAGCTGCAGCAGGTGTCTCAGAACTGCACCTCCCAGCAGCCACTGCTCCGGGCGGAGGCTTGTGATGCCTGTCTGCGCCTCTTTTCCGTCAGCCGACCGGTCGGTGTCCCCTGAGGGTCTACTGAGTTCCCAAGATGCAGGTGGTGGTCCTGCCCTGCTGAGCTTTAGGTAGAGGGTTGCTACGGTTACCGCTGAGAGGAAACGCACTTTAGCGCTGTGGCAACTGAGGTGATGCAGTAAGCAAAACACACTCAAGTAAGAGTGACCGTAATATAAAATGGGACTGGGTTCACTTTTATGACCTGGACTGGAATTCATGTTGGTGGTTTGGTCTCTAAGTGTCTCACTCGCCAGTCTGATATTTTTTAACCCCGCCTTAAGTGTAACCCTGAGAGCCAGCTGTGACATCACACCCATCGCCATCAGCTCTGCCCCGAGCGGACACTCCCAGCGGTGATGTTCTTCCCAGGCGTCCCTCTTGCAGCGAGCCGAACAATATCGGCTATAACTGCACCCGTCGCACGGCAGCGAACGCAGCGTTTCGGTCAAGCACCTGTGACAGCGCCTGTGCTCCGTGCCGAAAAAGACTCCATCGTCCACCTCCGTCTGTCCTCCTGTCCTCCCCGGTATGAGGACACAACTGTAAGGCCTCTCACTCATAACCACATCTCCAGCTGCTATTCTCTCCGTAGCCACTACGTGTCGCCCTTTCCGCGGGTTGAATTCAACGGCAGCTTGAGGAGAAATCCACTTAGTGAGAGCGACAGGCGCTGGTCCTTCACCTCCGTCTGACTCCTTGTGAATCTTTGAGAATGATCTGCTGTGAGCCAGGCCTGAGAGGCGTTTAAGGCACTGGGCCCGGCGGTCGTCCAGTTTGTGAGTAAGATGAGACGGGTAGCCGTTCTTCAGAGCCTGGTCAATGTCATCAAGACAGTCCTGGAGGAAGAGAAGGAGCACTGGGTTGAGATTCCAAAATACATTGACGGTGTCACTGCATAGATTTCTGTTGCTATGGTGCAAAAAGACAAAAATTAAAGTCACACAAAATAAAACAGATTCTGGTTTGAGAAAACACCTCAGACAGGTAGAGAAATTAATGAGGTCATCTTTTTAGGCTCAGTGACCATAAAATTTCCCATTTAAAGTATATACTGAATGGGTAACAATTTCACTTGTGTGTCTTGGGTACACACACATTTATGAGAATGGGCTTGCGTGTGCTGATGCTAGTTAACTCAGTGGTGGGAATCAAGATGATACAACATATATGAAACAGAATTTCTCTTAGGATTCCTCGAAAACCTCTTCAAGTGACCACTGATGTAAGTGACGACAACAGTAGCAGTCGATTGATATTGTTAGGCCTTTCTGTTTTATCGCTGCATTTGTTGCCGTCTCACCTGGTCCTGGTGCAGATGGTAAAGCGCAGCAGAGCGGTTGGCATAGCACATGGACAGCTGCTCTGAACTTCGAGGAGCAAAACATACGCCCTGCCACGACAGGAGACAGAAGAGACATGCTAATGTGTAAAACATGAATACAAATAAAAGCAAACTATCAGACTGTGGCGTCACCGTGAGAGTGAGCGTTACAACAGGCACCTCATCCCATTGGCTGTCAGGCTGTTCAATACTAAAAGCACATCGACACAACAATGCAGAACATTGTGACCCAGATAAAGGCCCAAGTATAAGTAGTGGTCAGAAGAAAGTAAAAAAAGTGAGCTCAAGACAGTACAATGTCAATATCAGCTTTGTTCAACCAAACAGGGCCAGATTTCACACTAAGTAAGCAAATTGAGACTATAGTGTCATTCTATTTCATTAAAAACGTTTTTGACATATTCATTTGGTGGTGTGACATGTCATTTTTCCAATGCAAAATATGTGCGGTGGCTCAAACAAGGTTGGGAAAGACCGATCTGGGACACCTTACTCATTATCATTTGACTTTTACCACCCGCATCTCCCACTGTATACCTGTTACCATTCTCTGCAGGAGGCACTTTTCTTTTATTTCTTTTCATATATTTTGTTTTCTATTGTTTATATTGTTATGGTCTTGTTTGTTTGTATCTATATCCTCTATTTGCATAGTCTTCTGTATTATTACTATTTGCACACTTTTTTCCCATGTAATGTTGCTGTGTCTATTGAGTTTCCCCTGCGTTGGATCAATAAAGTGGGATCTTATCTTTGCAGAGGATTTTGAATATCTTGGTGCACAATGTGATGCATGGCTGTGGATTTGATGATCTCAAAATCATGGCTGCTAGAGAGAGAAGATAATGATGATGATGTTCACTTTACCCGAGAGTAGTGTAGAGCTGCTGAAGTGTAGTCTCTACTCCTGAAGCTGGAGTTTCCCCTCTCCCTGTGTTTCAACGCCTCATCTGCGTTTTTCTCCGTCAGGTATTGTGCTGAGATAGTCTGCACAAAGTTCAAATCTGCAGGGCTGCACATAAACACAGACAAAAAAAAAAAAAGGCCCATCGGTAATTACACGAGCATTACTATGTTGGGGAAGCTGTGATTTCGTTATGAATTGCATGATGCCACATTTGACAAGTGAGACAAATTTAGTTTTAAAATGATCTTAGATGAACGGATGGTCAGAAAACAAAGTTTCAGCAGTCAGCTAGCTACTTACGTTACTAGATCGTAGGCGAGTTTAAAAACGTCGTCTACTTCAGAGAGGGATGTAAATCGCTCCTTCGCAGATGGATCGAGTCCAGTCCATATTCGCGAAACGTGATCCTGCCACTGGACGCAAGGAAGGTCCATTTCTAAGTTTGACAGACCCTTACGGAGGAGACCAGGTGGAGATTCCGGCTTGGTGTAAAAAAACATGTGAGGCTAGCTCAGGGCAGTCAAGTTAGCGTTTACATCCTGAATTATGTTAAAACAAGTTCCGGCTAAGCCCTTCAAAATAAAACAGAATTTTGTCTCGCTTTTTCGAGTGAAGCATTAATTTAAACTGTATGAAGAGGCAGAAAAAACGCAAAAGCCATTCAGCCAACACACAGAATGTGGACGTGCAAGAATCACGCGTTTTCCTCAGAACCACTATTACTTTCAACAATTTTCATTTTAAGACTGTTACGCGAGATACCGCTTTTATTGTGAAAGCCCGTGGTCATGGCTACCTTACACTGTTATTGTTATTGTTTGGCTTTTTCATCTCGCGATACAATCCCGTCGCCAACGAGACAAAACATTGGAAACGCAAAGTCTTGCGGCTCAGCGGCAACTTTATTCAGAGCCATGGGTGTTAAACTCACCGAGGGGGCGATTGCAGTAAGAATGGATATTGGTTGAATATTGATAATATTGTTATTAACGTTTTTGTCAAGTATTTTATGACTGACATTTAGCAGTGCACAGCTGCTAGCGGTTATTGCTAACACCGTAGCTAGTTCGTCACCGTTGATTCAGTTGCACTGTTGTGCCGGATGTAGAATCACCACCAGCTTTTAGATTAACGTGTTTGTTACTGAATATGCTCCAAATTTTCGAGGGATTAATTTGAAAATTAATATGCACGTTAATTTACTGGAATGTTCACATCACGAGCTTCCACAGTGTAAACAGTGTGTGTTTGTGTGCAGACAATGTTCAAAGACGCTTCAGTGAAGAACCCTGTGCTCCAGGTCCTGGTAGGAGATTCACCTGACTGATGCAATCTGTGATGTATTCTTAGCAGAAGTAAAGTGTGCTTCTGTTATTGCAGCATGCTATATATAGAGATCACACACACACACTCAAATATATTGAAATATCCAGGTAAATATCCGATATTAATTTTTGCTTCTAATTTCATTAGCTTTTTTTTTGTTTGCAAGTTTTTTTTTTTTTTTTTTTTAAGTAGAGGCTATTACATTTCATTGTACCTGCGTAAAATGAAGATAACTGTCATTCTAATTCTATTTACATTGGTGTGGCATATTATTACTGAGTACAATGCCGAGATCAATGTGACCAGTACAGTACAATATAATTAATGACAAATTTTAATTAATATGTAAACCAAAAAAACAAAACAAAATCCAAGTAGTTGACGGAATCAGAGTCAAAACTGCATCTATAAATAATGAAATTTGATTAAAGTTCTTTTGCTGTGCTGTATGTTGAAAGGCAATACATTTAAAAGAACAAAATAGAGATACCATTTAAAAAAAAAAAAAGTTTCGCTAACCCACCTTTCCTCATTCGACAGAACATCCGACAACTTCCAACTTCCGCGGGTCCGTCACGTTTCCGGATAATGTTGAGTGATGGTGTTCATTCTCTGTCCAGTGAGTGTCCTGTGGTTTGCTTCAAACTCTCAAACATCGATTGTGCTGAAGAACTCCGTATACCATGTCCTCGGGCAGCAGGCAAACAAAGGAACGTATTTTATTTCAGTGATGGCAGTATGACATGAAAATTGGTGAGAAAATTGTTTCTGCCGGGCAAATCATCAACTGCCATTGATGGATCAATGTGATATCTTAAACAACTCCCTTCTCCCTCAGTTGTTGTGTTGCCGAACGCATGTGTTTGTGTATTTAGGTTTCCTGTTAGCCACACAGTTAAACAACCTACCTGAAGAAAACCTCCTCGTCCCAAACTGTGTGTGCATGGTGAAAAGGACCGTCACCAACATTCTGTCTGATGGAAGGTGTGTTATTCTACCTCGTTTTATTCCCTTCTTGACCCTGCCTGCTGTTTACTTGGCAGTGTCCATTTTAGACACTGCTCTTGACATAAAATTGTCTAGTAAGCCTCCTGAGTTTAGTAGGAGTGGTAAAATAGCATTATATTTGGACTAAAAGTGAGTGACAGTGACTAAAGTGCGTCAAAAAGCGAGATCCCAAAGGTTCTCTTGTGCACCCCTATATTGGACTTTTCTTGTTCTAATCTAGGCATGTGCACGTGATAGTGGACCTAGAGATCGTAAAATCGGCCGAGGAAACCGGGGGGAAGATTGGAAATCCCACCCCATACACATATGGTAAATCATTCCTACACTGTCCGTATTCACACGGTTAGCCGTCTGCACATGTCAGTTTTTTTACTTGTTTGTTTGCGGCACTTGCAGGGAACACTTCATCTCCAGAGAAGCTGCCCTCCTCACTCGATTCAGCAGTCGCTTCATCTGCTGAAAAACCAGGACCTTCTTACAAGAACAGTAAGTGTCATTTTATATGATATATAGTATTTCTATGTTTGAGAGGGAGCGACCCATTCCACACCTCACTATGGCAACGACAGTCAGGAAGCTTGTATTTGTGCAGCCTGATAAATACATTTCTACAACATACTCCATTATTGAAGTAGCGCAATATGCCATTGAAATGTCTTGTATGCTGGGCAAAGTACTCACTTTTCTTAAAAATTTGGACAAAATAACAATATCTACCACTCCTATACTGAAAGCAAACACACTTGTGTGAACAAAATGTTCAGTTTAAATGAAGTAATAATTCCTGTTATTGATGTAAAATTACTAGAGAATTTATCAGCAATTTTACTATAAGTATCCAAAGTTAATGTAACCATTTTTAATGTTGGACTCAATAGATTTTATGTGTACCGCTAATCTTAGATCCTTTCGGTTGAGATTGGGATCAGTAGTATTTGACTTGTGTTATATTCATATTACGAGTGTATCTTATCATTTATTTCACTAGGACTTTTCACGATAAGTATAAAAAGCTTGTAAAAGCATGCATCACTTAAATTTACTCCGGAAAGCTTATTATTACATTATTGACATTAACATTAATCACTCTGTAAAAGTTAGTAAGATAAATAATACATTTGTGAAATAAATACAGGGGTGAACAGAGCTGCACAATCGGATGCTTCGCTTCTGCCTCTCACTCTGACCTGCAGCAAAAATATTTTATGAACGACCTAGAGCTCGCACAATTCCATCACGTTCCACCGCTCAACAAGTTGCGTAACATGTTCCAGGCAGCTGCGAATGTGAAAAATTCCGTTTCTGACTAATGGCGACATCACATTTGTCCATGCCGGCTGGCCTCCAGGAGAAACACCGCCCCGCCTGAGATTGTCCACATTTCAGGGCAACAAATGCAATGCTTTGTGAAATTTCGCAAGGAAAAAAGGCCGTGATTGTCAAGCATAGAGTTTCATTGGTACTCCCATCTATTCACAGCTGACAGGGCAGCAACATGTTTCCTTTTACTCCGTCTCTCTTGCCATAGCTAACAATTTTAAGAGAAATACGAATACCCGCAGGTAACACAGTAGTGCTGCTCTGACCTTCTGGAAGCAGCAAGCAGTTTCAACAAAACTCTGACTTCAATACTTCCAGCACCAGATGCCCTTTTCTAACTCTCCCTCCCCACCGACAGCCGCTGCGTTTGTTCGGTTACGATGGCAAGTGCAGCCAGCGCCTCCCGCCACCGCATTTTTGTGCACGTAGAAACGCCGCAGGAGTGTGGCTCAGAAACCCCGCACAGAAAAAGCGAGGTACCCGCTCGCAAGGGATCCTGCAGAAAATAACAGCAAACGGCGCAAATGCAGTCGCGCACCTGATCGACAGGCGAGCTGACTTCCACAAAAAAAAAAAAAAAAAACATCCAAAAAAAAAAAAAAAAAGAAATCAAGGTTGCTTCAGTGAAGCATCGGACTGATTCAGGGAACTGTTGTTGAGCTTGCATTTGCAAGAAAGCAATTATTTGCACATCATGTAGATGCAGCGTTCACACTTTCACTCCCTGTAACGGACAGAAGTGATTCTCAGGGTAGACGGAAGGCGAAAAGTGTATCAAGCTGTATAGTTTAGAGGAAAACACTTGGTCGATTGTTCAGAGGAAGCATGGGAATTTTAGACCGGGGTGCTTTATTTCGATGGAAGGTTGTTTTTTTTTTTTTTTTTTTTTTTTTGGGACATTCAAGGTGGATCACACTTCAATGCATTTGATGCAGCCCACCCCCCCGGCCCTTCGAGACGGTTGAAATGTGGTCTGTCATTTGGGGAAAATCTGAGATGAGCAAAAAGACACATCAAAAAACACTTTCACTTGTCGAGTAACTTTTCCGACTCTTAAATCTCTGTCAAAGGAGAGGCTTCTGGGTTACAAACAGCCCTCTGCTTTTCACGATCGATTGGTTCAGTCTGAGACCTCTTTCAAAAGCTTTACTGCAGATACTATTTTAATTTCGGAAAGGGGGGAAGGGTTTGGAGGTCAGATTGTGGCTAGGCCTCTACCTGCCAACAGATGGAGCCATGTGTCCTTTCCAGGAACGCATCCCTTTTTTTTTTTTCCTCCTGAATCCTCTGTTCTGAGCCGCAGTATTGGACCGACAGTCTTTGTAGTTCAGAATTTTTTTTTTGCTATTTTTACCGTGCCGTACTTCAACCGGCACTCCGTACTAAATGGTAAACCCTGCTTTTCATCCCTTTGATATTCATTGCACTTCAGCGTTGAAAGGCTAAAGGCTACGAGGGGGCTGAGAACCAGACGAGGCAGAACCACCGGGCACGATTTGGTCTTCGGCTGTCGGAGGGCGGCAACGAGGAGTGGTAGATTTAATGGAAGGCTGCCTTTCCTCCGGCCCAAGTGCCCCCTTTTCTCACATCACATCGCTTGGTTTAATCATATTTACTGTCCAGCTGTCAGCGGGAAGCCCTCGTGTTGCCCTCCCGCCACCGCGGCTGACGAAAGCGGGGCTTCCTGGTGCCGCGCTGTCATTTATCGATGTTCACTTATTAGCTTAGCCTTTTGTTTCACGACATTATTTTATTTACCCCCCCCCTTCCCCCATCCCATACCAGCTGCTTTTAGCGTCGCCATTGAGTTTTGTTATGTTGCAGAAACATACCTAATAGTCCTCGGTGGAGGAGTGCTGGCATGTGGGTGGATAATGAGTGCTCGGTACATGTTGTGTGTGTACGCGCGTGTAGGTGTGTGTCTGTGCGTTTTATTGTGTATTTTTTTAATGTTTTTCGACTGAGGGAGCCTGTGTGGGCCGAGCGCACCTCTAGTTCAAGACCTCATGAATATTGTGCTGTCGAATGAATCCCCCTCATAGCGACACATTGACGGAGGGAGTGAGAGGGAGAAAGCCGACTCATTTGACTGAGGAAAGACCGGCTCTAGGTTAAGTAGTTCATCAGTAAATGCTTTGATCCACGTTATCGGGAGATACGGAGAACTTGCTGTTCCCATTAATTGTTCTGTTAATATCGTGCCAAAAGGCGCTCAAATGTCAAAGATTCGGTCCTTTTTATTTATTTCTATTCCTCCGAATACTGACGCTCTCGAGATTTTTTTCCCACCCTGCACGTTTGCAAGTTGCATTTTAGCCGCCGACTTGTGTGTGCATTTTATGGAAAGAAAATACAGCGTTTCCGATAAAGACACGGGAGGTGGCTGTGGAAGAAGGCGCCTGTCAAATTCTGAGGCGTCCTTGAGCATCTCCCAAGAATCATTAGATGCCTCTGTTTGGCTCCTTTCCTTTGCGACTTCGATTCTTACTTTTTTTTTTTTTCCCTTTGCGTGTTGGTAGCTCCTGTAGCATGACACACAGATAAGACAGAACAATGTTATTTACCAAACTCAATATCCTCGTTCACTGCGGTTCCATTTTAAGGGCGCAACAATTAGTCGTGATGCAAAGGCTCCTATACGATTGTCCTGTCAGGTGTCTTAAAAGAAAACCTCCTCAAGCGTAAAACCACCAATAAAAGATATAGGGTCGCATCAAGGTGCGATTACAATGAGATTAGCCCGGGATGGGGATAAAACAAGTTTATCACTGAATGAGTAAAACAGACAGACAAGAGGGACCGTTAAGGCGATGCTGTAAATACTCTGAATGAAATATATGACAAGTCGGCCTCTTGCGGGGCTCAAGACCAGTGATCCAGTGAGTCCGGACCTGCCTGGGAGCCGCTCAGAATCGAAGGTCGCCTACCGAAAAATTCCTCTTCATTGGATCTGCCCTCCGCCGGGAGCGTTCTCACTCTTCCCTCAACTTCGAGACCACATTTAGGCAATCGGGACTTCCTAAGGGATGGCAAGGCTGATCAATTCACCACAAATCGAAGTATAATTAAGGGAAAGCCGTCTGTCGGCTCCGGCAGTTCTGCCCTGACCTGTGGCATCCCTGGGATCCGAAAGGCGGAGAACAATTTCCTCTCCGGTGTCCGTGGAGATCCATCAATCCAAGTGTTCGAATCACCGGCCATTTTTATATTGAGAATGCAGTGCGGGACGCTCTCACAGTAAAGAATCGACTGGTCTCCCACCATGCATTTGATCATTTTGGATTGAAGAAAAAAAAAAAAACAGCTGCAGAGGAACCCTCACCTTGGGATGTGCTTCATTCTCTCTCATCGACGCTTCTTCTGCTCCGGCTTTAGGCGCCGTCGGGGTTTTTCCTCAATCAGAGCAGGTGTCGCCGTGATTGTTCACTGTTGTTTCACAGTAACAAACTATAAATCCCAAACATAACGGCACACGGACGGATTCTGTGCAGACACTTCGGATTACGTGAAGAAAATGTCAAAATGTAATTGTTAATCGCCTGCGATTTTTTTTTATGTCTAATCAAGTGTTTCGGAGGTAGGTTTTGTCAAAAGGTCATAACGCAGCAGCCTGTGTTCCCACTTAGATATTCATCAACAGGCCAGCTCCTGGAAAAGGGATCTTTAAGTTGCTTCAGAAACAATATTTAAATTCCAAAAATATGTCTGCACTCAATGGGGTGCAGTTAGAAAAATTATCATTTATCACTTACCATTCTCAGCAGGTTTTCTTTGTCCTCGCAACTCTTCCCCTATTTCTTTCTCCACACATACACACACGATCTCTCTTTAACAAAGCCGCATTTGTATTTGCTTTCTTTATGCATTGGTTTTTCTTTCTCGTCGTCAAACGGGGGATATTATTGGCATGCCGAGAAACCTGCACCGATCCAAATCGCAAAAAAAAAAAATGGATCCTTGAACAACCTCTGTCCTCCTCTTCACTTTCACCATCATCATTTTTTTTTCTTTTTGCTCCTTCCCACTAACACTCTATTCTAGCTAGTGTGTGTGTGTGTGTGCGTATGAATATTGATGTTAATTATCCCCTCGCCTGAAAATAGCTGTTCAATCTGTGATTTCCCCGTGGAATTTGATCTCTTCTCCGTCTCTCTCTCACACACACACACACACACACACTCACAAAGGACGGGTTTCATAGGGGTGAATATTTGTTGTGTTCTGAACAGGATCTTAAATCAGGGGAGTATCCTCTGTGGAATAAATCCCTGACAGTTCTATATACCAAATGCTGTTATTCAATATGGCAGATCATCCATGCCAAGATTAGCTATTGCATAAAATATATTTTTACACCTCGTAACTATCAGTCTGAGTCACCGCTGATGGGCCTGATTGTAATTGAATGTGGGAGGTGAGTTAAACACCAGTAGTCCTGTGGGCAGGCCCAAACTGTTCACGCTCTCGGCCACCGTCAGCCGCATACGCTCAGCCATGTCATCCCAGAGACGGAGGATACTTTACAATGGTTTACCGTTGATGAATTCACGTGCGAACGCCGTAAATGGCACGTGCGCATCGCCCGCATCGAAATCCGATTCAAGGTTGCAGAAAATGGAAATTTGCATCTTTGCAGCTGAAATAGTGTGCCGCGAGGAGGCGAACGATCGTCCGATAAATTCAGAATCACCTGACAGGAAAAAAAGCAACTATCATGTGTGACAGCACTGGATGAATATAGCTATTGTTTCCTTAGGATGAGAGAAAATGTCTTATCTTTTTTTTCCTGCATAAAAGTAAAAGACTCAAATGAATCTTCCTGTCCTCGTCCCTGAAGGATTAGTGTGGTCTTATAGCTTCCTGATGGATGTCCGTGGTATGCGAGGTGGCCGCCAGACTGATTCGCTGATAACCAATTCTGATTACTTTCCTTAATTTCTTTTCCCAATGATTGAATGGAATGCGGAGATTAAGTATAAAATTAATAATTGATTGGCAGTCATACCCTAGAAAAAAAGGCGTTTTAGTAATTGGCACAAACCGATGTTGGGGGGATTGAAACAACTCCACAGAGAGATCCATTTAAAGAGGGAAAATGAGCCATTTTCAGGCATTTTTATGATGTTGGCAGCTTCACAAATGATCAGATGATGATAAAATACAGCAATACAGTATCACGGAGAGAACATTTAAATTGTGTTAACGTTGCACTGCCCAATAGCCATCATTATCAATACCTTTATAAATATGGATAGTTTACACGGCACAAAATCGTTCACACATTGCTCTTATTCTCTGCTTTATTCTGATATTTTTTCAGTTTGTTTATTTCTTATTATTGTTCCTCTTGCTTCCATATTTGCTGGTCAGTTTCTTTTAGATCATGTGCAGCACACTGACTTAAGCCAAATGCAACATACAGGGCTCTAAGTTGTGATCATTTCTTAAATATTCCTTATCCAATCCATTCAATCCGATCATTGGATCGGTCCAAATTTTCAAAAATGTGATTATAGTGTGTTTTTCCAAAGCTGGCACCCAAATAGGAAGACAAATCTGAAAATGTTTTATTCAGCTTACATTGTGTCATTTTGGCCGGCCTTCTTCTAAAGCTTGCTATTCATTTTTCTTCGTAATCGGTATTGATTACGGTATTGAGCATCATAAAGAGCAGCTGGTTGCTCTATAAAATGTGCACAATAATGAATAACCGAGACACATTTCACAAAGTCAAACTAACAGCAGCCTGATCAATAAAACCTCTGATCAATAAAACCATTTTCAGAAATAATTTTAAATTTTTCTCTGTCAACCAGTCGATGAAGTTTGTTCACCACTTCATCATAATCCCCCGTCTTTTCATTTTTTTTTATTATTTTTTTTATTGCAGCTGCTTCTCCCCCCCTGGGCCGCGGGAGAGGTTTTATGGGAAGATCCCCCGCGAAGAGCTCTCCAGTGAAAACGTCCCTGATGACGGCTGCTAAAACCCTCCCGGGGTCACCGCAGCACCCCAAAGTGATACCGATCGCGAACCTCAACCCCTACCAGAGCAAGTGAGTTCCCCTGCACCTCCATGTCTTTTACGCCGCTGGAAAAAGAATCCCCCCCCCCACACATTTTGCCGTGAACATTTATGAATCATTGAACCGGTCACATATTTTTCCTCCTATATTCAAGGCAGAAATCACTTTTGCCCATTCATGAGTTGAGGTATTTATCATCGAGGCCGTGGCTCCGCTTCCCTGTTTGCGGCTTTTTCTGAGCAGGACTTTGGGGTGTATTCGGTTTTGTGCGCGTGCATGTGTCTCCCCCCCCCCCCCCCCCCCTTTTTATCAATGTGTGCGGGCGTCTGCGTGTGCATGACAGATAGCCCATTTGCATGGAAATGAAATGAAATGACCGATCTCGCCTCAGAAAGGAACCCTTTAATGGCAGGTACTGCTGGGGTCTCAGTGATCTGCTGCTGAGGTTTTGATTCCGTTATTTGGCCCGGTGGGGGAATTGCCCCCCCCCCCCCACACACACACACACACACTTTCCCACTCACAATTTTTTCAGCTGCTCCTCTAGGGCTCCATTTCAATGCCCCTCCGTCACACACACACTCACTGACGCCCCTGTTCACTTCATATAATTTCATTTAGCTTAAGTCTCTCACTCAGCGAAAATAGCAGAGCACTGCACCGTTTCCAAGTTGAGACAAAGGTACCGTCGAATCTTTCTCCGTGCGTTGTCTCTCAGAACGTGGCTCTGCTTAAAATTGCAAGCCGTAAAGAACAACTGTGCCTCCAGGTGTTGTAACGACCTGATGAATGGTCTCGCCTCGGAGTCAGGGAGAACACACACCGAGCAAAACAAATGACTTTGGTGGCCGCGGTTCCCTTAATATGGCTTTTGCGATATGAAGTTTAAGAAAAAAAAAAAAAAAAAAAAAAGGAACGAAATTGCAGGTGTTCACCTTTGCCCCCCGTTTGTAAGTGTTGACGTCATAAGGATGAGGCGCGTGTTCGCAAAGCTTCCGCGATCTATTGCCGACGTTAAGCAAATAGCGAGGAGAGCAGACGGTAATTGGCTTCCTGGCTGCAGCGGAGCCGCTGTCCGTACCGAGCAGAGGGTGGAGTTCAGTGCTGGCCAGCTGCTGCTCTCATGATCTGGCATTTAATTGGAGGCAAAGTGGTGGTGTGAATATCCTTCGCTTTGCAATTATCAATATAGTAGAATAGCTCAAACGGTAGAGTTTGGCTGGCTGCTGTTAAAAAAAAGAACAAGTAGCACATTTTTAAAAGCATCCCAGAGTTTGGCAGATGTACAACACCTAGTTTAATCTTTGAAAATAAAGTTGGTGTCTGCTGATTCTTTTTCTCTCTCTCTCTCTCTCTCTCTCTCTCAATCGTGGTACTTTTAAAAAAAGAGCAGTTTTCTGGGGAATTGTTCTTTTGCGCAGCCCTGCATCACTTTGGTGACTGAAGTGAGCAAAGTTGGGATGCTCATTAACTTAAAAGACGGCTCTCCGTTGCATTCTTTCCTGTTTGTGTTTGACTTGGACTGCGGCGTCTGTTGAATGTCTTTTTTTTCTGGGGGGGGGGGCTTTTTCTGATTGCCGTGACTCAAGAACAGAGAAGGTTATCTCAGTGTCTCATATTTACCGTACAATCCAAGGCTGCAGGCGACCGCAGATGGATGTAAACTGTCTGCTCGCGCTGGTCGCTGGAGCCATGCGGCAATCCAGCAGCGAGGCTGTAATTGTTGTTCTTGTATTTATTAATGAAATATATATATACATATGAGTCTTGAGTGGAAATAGGTCAACGCACATTATGCAAAGGCTAACCGAAAGCTGGAGGTTGGCAAGGATTATTACTCAGAGGGTAATACATTTGAAGTCAACTTTTTTTTCTTTACTCTCAATATTTATTGTCTAATATGATTTATTACCAAGTTATCAACAGTATTCCAACTTGTTGTGATATAAAATTCATTCAGCTTGACTCAATGGTATTTTTTTTGATATATTTGAAAATTAAAAACTACTGAAATTTGGTACGTATATTATATCTCCTATCTGAATTATAATTATGTTTTTATGTTTGTTTAATCTGCCAATCAACTGTCGTAGGAAAACCATCATATTGTGGCGTGCTGGGTTTTTTGCAATGTGACAAATGGAATCAAGGATGCTTTGCTCATGGGATATTGCTCTTTAGAAGAAGGTGTTTAATTCAACCACACAAACAAAGAACCCAAGGGGGTGCATCTCACAATGCAGACTGTTAGACTAAGGCTGCATCTCCTTTTACAACAGCTAAAGGTGCAGGTTCATATAACACATCAACAAAAACATTGTACAGCTATTCATACAACGGAGTTCTCTGACACAGAACCATGACAGGCTCTCAAAGGTCATTGTAGCTGCAAAGAATTCCAGGGTTCTGCCGGCAAGTCTCCCCACCACACGCTACATATTCTTCCAATGGGTAAAAGGAAAAAAAAAAAGGATTCATCTGTCTGGTCTTGGTTATCCAAAGATGTGTAATATATTTGCACAGCGGCTTCTTGCAACAAACTCCTAAGTGAGGTGTTAGTAATACTATGATACGGCTTCATTGTAACACGCGTATGTTCTCTTCATATCCATAGGTGGACTGTCCGAGCCAGAGTCACCAATAAGTCTAATATCCGCACTTGGAGTAATTCAAGAGGAGAGGGAAAGCTCTTCTCCTTCGAGATAGTGGATGAGAGTGTGAGTGGCGGTGTGTGCCGGCCCGGACGTCTGTCCACCGCCCGCACAGAGCTGTTTCCAGTAGCTGTTTCAACGTTATTTGTGAGATTTAATGCTGTTTTATGTCAATGTGCTGGTCAACAGGGAGAAATGAAGGTCACGGCCTTCAACAAGGAGGTGGACACATTTTTTTCTTTACTGGATCACGGCAAGGTGAGCACATTTCAATCAACCATTCACACACACCAACACGCACACTCACTAGTTGTGCTGTTGTTTGCCATTTGATAACACACCGGACATGCGACGGCGCTACCTCTATTTTACACTGATATATGTTTTGATTCCATTGTACTTCCAGTTGACTGGTCACCAATGTTGCAATTACATTGATCACCAGTTTTGATTCCGGCTAGTGATTATTTACGGACACGCCTTCAACCAACACCTCACGGATGGACTAATGAGAGCGTGAAAGGTGAAAGATGGTGAAAGCGAGGAGATATCCTAACTAAATTTCCGTCAAAACTGCAACCGCGCTCCGGAAGCAGCCCCGCGCTGATACCAAAACTGAGACAGTTATGTAAAGATATAAGTGCACTACCCGGTTTTGCACTTCGGGCCTGTACTGAGAACGCACCAAATCCACCAAACTTCGTCGGAGGCCTGGCTCTTCAGAGAAACACCCGGAGGGAAATCTTGCCCTGAAAATAATGTAACTTTGGAAGATACCCATTCCATTTTTGGCTAATTCAGGATGCTGAAGCCTCATATTATCCTTGGCTGAAAGTCAGAATCCATTCTTGGACAAAGTGATGATGTTGGCATTTGTCCCTTATCTCATAATGGTAGCACCGAGGGGGGGGGTTCGGGCAGAGTGAGGGGGGGGCCACGATAGAAAGACGTGGAGGAATATCGATTCTTGTTGAGCACTTTTACATTTTCTGACGTCTACTTTTAGAGCCTCTGATTTTTGGACACGGCTCTTTGCTATTTCACCATCTCTCTGCCCGTCGTTCAGTATTCACGCTTGTTTCGACAAGCTGCTGTGGCATCCCCCGCCCGAATGTGTCTTCGGGCTCATCAGGACCCCCAACGTCCCGCAACTATATCAAGTGGCATCCTTAAATATATTCTCGCATGTTACAAATACATCTTAAATAGGAAATCCCAATACAAGTGACAGCAATGAGTTAGCTGCCATTTCTCCGAGTTCACTCTCAATCTCAATCTCAATATACAAATGTACGCAAAGTGAATATATCCAAGGGACTTTAACTTAATTCTTATTTTATTCTCTGTTCATTTTGTGATATTCTTTAAGCACAACCAAAACCCTGGATTTTTAACCGCCGATCTGCACCGAGATATATTTACGTTGCACATCACATCAATAAACCTTAGCTTCCAGAATATTCCCCCTTGCGCCTTCCTCTGTGCCGAGACAATAACAGACAGGTAGAAGAAATATCGGCGCTTGCTTGGTTCACTCTGGCTCTTGGAACTTAATAACTCAGCAGTCGCTGCAAGCCTTTTTGTACTGGCCCCTGCAGATCATGCTGGCGTTACAGCAAATCAAGGGAGCAATAAAACCTGATGCTATTTTTAATTTGTCTGATTGATGTCATATAAGGTGCATTTCCTGTTGGCAGGAGATGCTATGAGGGGCAGAATCTAAATCTTGGCATATAAATGTCATCAGGCCAGGTCTTATGAAACACGGCAGGATTTTTAAAGTCAAGTCGAAACAGTGTCGTATTTCATTATTTCACGGTGAAACACCAGAATTTTAATGTTGTCAGGGACATTGCCGTGGTAAAACTTAATGGGAATCAAAAGTGGAAAAAAAAAAACCTGTAGGGATGTTAAAAGTACAACCTCAGGCAAACACCAGTATTGAAAGCTTACATAAAAACCCCAGACTTCTTTTTGTTACATTGTGTTCTGCGATTTTTCTCAGCCTGGGATTCAGTTTATTCTATTTAATTCACAATATTTTTTTTAGAATATCCAGAATTTCCAGGCGGCGCTATTGAATCAGACAATTATGCACCCAAAATTTGATGGTTGCTCAAGGAATCGATTGTGTTTACGTCCGCAAATACACCCTCGTTGATGTAATCGTAGCAATAATCATATCAAAAGGCCCCGGCTTTCCCCATCGGTCTTCAGGTGTCAGGCATTGGCAGTGGCTCCCAGCGCAGCAGCGGCAGATCCAATTTGTGCCCCGTGACCTCAGAAGATAAATAAAGGAATGGATCCGTCTTCCCCTCGTGTTCTCAGTATTGACAGAATGGCGAGCAGCTGTGACCAGCTCTGAGCGGACAGAATACTTATCACATTAGTTTCACGCTCCTATCTCTGTAAGTGGCAATAGAGAGAGAGAGGGAAAGACGGAAGAGGAAGAGTAAGGCTCCTTGACAACAGAGCGGGAGCGAGGAAGTAAAAGAAAAATCTTTAAAAAAAAGTTTGGGTAGTAAATGAAGAAGTGATCCTCGCAGATTGATTTTAGATTACGATGTATTGCAGAGACTCCGACACTTCTTATTTTCTGGTGAATTAGAGGAGCGACGGCGTCGATTTGACACCACGTTTTAGTCGGACCTGAAGGCTCTTCTTTTCACAAAAAGTCAGAAGGAAGCCCGAGCTGTGAGAAGTATCGAGGTCACAGGCTCATTTGCTTGACGCGGTATACCTCACCGGTGCCTTTATTTTTTATTTTTTTTATTTTCAGGTGTACTTCATCTCCAAGGCGTCGCTGAAAGTGGCCAACAAGCAGTACAACACGCTGAAGAACGACTACGAGATGACCCTCCACGCTCACTCCTCCATCGTGCCGTGCAGCGACGGGGGCGGCATCCCCGCCGTGCAGTGCGACTTCGTGCCCATTGCAGCGCTGGAGCGCAGAGACACGGACGCCATCATAGGTGGGACGGGAGGGATGAATCCGTGTGCGGCCCGCTCACGTTCCTGGTGCTAAACTGTCTAACATGTGGCGGAAGTAGAAAATAAAGCAGGAAATAAAGATTGTATTCAGCCCTAACTCACAATCATCAAACTGCAGTCTTAAGATGACTTACTTGGACTCCCAGATTCTTAATGAGACCCAAAGTGTAGATTTAAGACTGTGTTGCTCCGAGATCGTTCCAGAGAAAGTTTATACTGGACTTTAAATGAAGAAAGTCCAGGGCATTTTTAGTTTGAATATCAAAGAGAGGTATAAATAGCTCAAGCGTGGCATTAATTCAGGACGGGAGGAAGTCCAGTGTTGATATTTGTTTGAAGGAGAAAAACTGTTAGTGATGCCCAACATTTACTTGGACTAATTTGTCTGCCAGAAGAGCTAAAAAAAAAAAGAAGAAAAATGGAACAAAAAATAAGTGTGGGCTGGTCAGCCATGAAAGGCGGGGCCTTTTTCTGAATTTTGGGAGCTGTCAGTGATCTAAAGCTATGGTCTGTAGGAGGAAATAACATCTCATGCAGCGTGCCAGTTACACAATCATTAAAAATCAATATTTCCTTTCCCGCTGAGCGTCATTTCAAGGACCTCCTACCCTAAAACTGTAGAGCCGTTTATCCATCCACATTTTTTGCCCACCGGAGACAATCCTGGATTTATGTATGCCGAATATAATGGAGAGCCCGGAGGAAACCCAGAAAACGGGCCAACTCCACACAGAAAGCTCCCATGTCGGACTCAAACCAGGGACCTTCCTGCTTCAAGTTGGAATTTGATCAAATTACCGACCAATTTTTCGATAATTAAGATATTTTCAAAAGGCGGTGACCGATTTGATGTCTCCAGTCCCCTTTTAACTCAGACTTTTCTGTTGTAGACATCGACACATAGAAAACCAATGAAGTCGATCCATGGTTTTCCTTTGTGCTGACAATTTCAAACGTCTGCCACAACCACCCCCCACCCTAGTTTCCCTCAACCTTTTTGCAGCTTCTAGACTCTTTGCTTTGTTTAGTTTACCCGCTTAAATCGTTATTTAGGATCAGAAAAGTACTTTTTTTTTTTCATTTGCTATAACAAAAAAAAATCTTCAGACTGGGCTTTACTTTCTGATCAGCATCAAACGGAAGACTGATAAAAGGAAGTAGATAATGGAGAATTTGACTAAGGAGCCAAATATTCTCTGGTTTCTAGAGACCAAACCAAAGAAATATAAAAGCAGAACTGAACTTCCTTCCAATTGCCGGGTGACCAGAAACTTTTTCCTCAGATGTACAAATAGGTTTCGAATTTGCAGTATAAACTCAATCTACCCCGTCTCATTTGTGCATTTAGTGACACAGAATCACAAACCGCCAGACAATATATATGCTTCCGCTATTAGATGAGAAGCGGCGGCCTTCCCGAGTCATATCTCATACAAGTATAACAATGTCAAAAGTCGAAGTCAACTTTATTGTCAATACTCTTAAGATCCACAGTGCAAGCGTACAAAAAAGTATAAATAATCCATCACGGAGAACAACGAACAACAACAAGTTATCCATGTTGGGTTTGATTTTTTTTTTTAAAGTGACAGGAGTAATCAGGTGCGGTTGCAAAAACCAAAACAAAAAACCAAGTGATAGCAGTGAATAGGAAGTGCAGTTTTACAGTACATTTTCATTTAAGTGAATGAGTATGTGAGTCCATGAATGAGCTCTTATGGCAGGTACTCGATGACTCGATGTGTGTCTATGGGGGGGGGTGCTCAGAATCCGTAGTATGCAGTTGTGGTGGAGGGTGAGAGGGAGTTGAGCTTCCTGACAGCCAGGTGAATGAAGCCGTGGCTTGGTCTGCTGGTCCTGGCCCGGAGACTCCACGGTCCGTCCTTATGGCGGCGGACTGAAGACGCTATGAGACGGGTGCAAGGGATCACCTGCAAGAGGGCCTTGCAGGTGAGGTGGTTGTCGTAAATATGTATGCTCTGTATGGGGTGAGCTCTCAAATACCAGCATAGACAGGCTGTGTCGGAGATTTGAGTTTCCATTTATTGGTATATGACCAAAGCTCGAGGTTGGCTCGGACGTCAAGAAACTACAATGGCGCGCACATCGTCAGCCGTGGTTGGACGACCACGATTAGGCGGTTTGGTGACGCACCTGGCTGTTTACCTGTAGGAGTGTGTTTGCGATATTTTGCCGAGGGGCAGTGTTACATGCCCTTTCTTCCCTCCGTTGTGTGTGTGTTCGCGCCGGCTTCCTCCTCCCTCACCGCTCCCTTTGTTAAATGGGGGATTATTACATGGTAATGAGAACTGTCAGCCTGTTCCTGCGGTGATAATGGAGTTCAGAGGTGGATGACATCGTCTCAATCATAATGGAATTAAGCAGGACCGGGAGCACGCAGACACGGAGAAAGGGAGAATCGGGGGGAGTCGGGAGCGAGTTTAGAGAAAGGTCAGGAGGGGGAGCTCAGACGGGAGCGCGAAGTTCCAAGACTGGCAGGTTCTGCAAAATCTATATCGCAAGTCTGTCGAGTTTGTTTGGTGCTGGACGCAAAATGGGAGCGGCGGTCCAGCTGTATAATCAAGTAATTATTGATCTGTCGCTGTTTGGATTTGGAGCTCAAAGACGGGAATAGTTTGGAGTCGCGGGCGTGAAACCGAGCCACCGGCGCCAGATTGTTTCTGTACACCAAAAAAACGTGTTGATTTGATATCCTTCTGGTTGGCAGCATTAGCCACGTTTCCCACTCGTGATCTACTTGCTTGCACAACATACCAGCTAGCGAAAAGCATCTACTCAAAAGTTTTGTCTGAAAGGGCCTGCGCCACGTCCTCCGGTAAGCTCGTTCAAAATCTTTTTGACAGAACTTTTTGGTTTTTTTTTTGCTTTCTTTTTTCAGAAAAACACATCAATGGGATTAATTTTAAGGGATTCCCTCTTAACTCCTACCTTTTTATTTCAAATATGAATGAAAGTCTCGGTAGTGACATCAAATGATATGTGTTTTTTTTCTCTTAGCCCGTGTGAATCACTTAAATCCCGGTTTTAAAATTTGAGCTGTCTGATCTGCAGTGATTTTTGTAAAATTGAAAGGAGGAGCCTGTCGCCGCCCACCCTTTGACATACGCGTCTTTATACCCGTTGTTGCCCCTTTTCCTCGGTTTAATATATTCTTTCGGGTTCACTTTCTCCCACCCCGCAGGTAAAAAAAAAAAAAAACCTCGGTTCAACATAAAATCCGTGCTTCAGACGCGGTTGATATTCCGGTGGTGGCAGCCGGGGCCTCGCACCTTCCTCGAGCTCAGAACTCACTGCTCTTCAGCACACTAATCCTGAACGATGGCTTTGAGCCCTGAGCACGACAGGAAACATGAATGAGAAATGAGTGTGTTTGTTGTAATTTGGACGATGGATCTGGACTTTCGCCAGCCTGTTATGACACTAATGTCCGTGTGTTTTGACTGGAAATTGTCCGAGGGCTAGGAAACTGTCACCCCGTGCTGTATCCCCCCTTTTTTTTTTTTCATTTTCACAGCTTATAATCGGATCCCTCCACCATTTCATGTCAAGTATATCCAAGGTCAAATTTTGCACTCAATAAATTGAACGCCTTACTTTATATGTATCTTCATTTTTAGATTGAATTTTTGAGAAGAAGCTCACCAAGGAGGTCGGTTTGAGATATTCCTGTGTGTTCGCAGATGTGATTGGAGTGTGCAAGAGCGCCGAGGACGTCTCCCGCATCACGACCAAGGCCGGCAGGGAGGTCTCCAAGAGAACTCTCAACTTGGTGGACAAATCGGGGAAAACGGTCAATGTCACACTGTGGGGAGAAGAGGTACGGACTCAACTCTTTCTCCCGCTGTCTCGTATCTCCGACAGTTCGGCGAACGGTGGGCAGAGGCCTCTCCTCTTGTCTCACACTCCAGCGTACTGAACTCACGCGCCGCCTCTGTCGCTAATAAATGGAGAGGAGCACTCTTGGACTGATTGTACAGTGTTGCATCAGTATTGGCTCTGCTAAACCCGATGAGAAATATATTTTTCCTCCGGTTAATTTGTTCCAAGATATTAGACTATATACGGCAGTTCACAAAAAGAAAATGCGGTTATTCATTTGCAGTTTGATTGGAGACCAGGAGGTGTGATACGCTCGTTAACATTTAGTTTCGAGATGAATGCGACGTCCATCGAAGAGCTTATAATTTGGGCGTGCATCGTGAAGCGGAGTCGTGTATCGCGGCATGGAAGGGAAATTTAGTTTGCTTTCTGATGCCACGGTAATTGCTGGAATGAACATAGATTCGGTTACACACAAAGAAGGAATCGATGTAAATTCTAGGATATTAGTTTTACCTTTGTCGGTTATTTGATAAGGACATCATTCTTGTATTTGACTGTCTGACAAATTATTAGTTTATTGTTACGTTACACCCAGCGGCACCCACATTAATAAAAGGTGAAATTATCGATGCACTGGTGTGTGAGGTGGACTTCCTACAGAGCACCAAAAATGTCACGCCGGACTCAAAGTTAGTTAAACTGTCGAGACTTGGGCGATCGGAATTCAAGGTCATTTCAAGTTTCACTTAAGAATTCACATTCTAATAATGTTAAGGCTTTTACATTCTAGTAGTATTAATGCAAACAGTCAGTTTTCTCATGCAGTTCCTTGTCTTCCTGCCCCCTTTCTGTCTTGAAATGGCTGGGGGTCTTTTGGGTGGGGGAGGGGGTTTGCATGCCAAGTAGGCTTTCGGGTCATGGTGTTTACGGAGGTGCCCGCCAGAGTGCCCATACGCATCCACGCCGGTGCGCACGTGGAACGGAGCGGCGCGCCACCGTCCGCGCCCGCGCATTTAGAGCAGCTCGATTGTGTTTTCCGGGCTGTGTAATTTGGATCATTCAAATCGTAAGTGTGACCTTCAGGAGTGTTTTGAACCGCGGCCCCTGATTTGAGACCGAAGGCGAAATAAGTCTTAAATGTGCATGAAATGGCACTATTCTTCTCTAAGCTCATTCAATCTGCAAGAGCTAATCCCTCCTCTTTGACAAAATCCAAAATGACTTTCAAATTAACTTGTAGGTTCTCCAGTTATAAAATCAAAACTCAACCGCATATATTTGGTTCTCTCCGTGTTGCCTACACGCGGCAAAGATAGAAGAGGCAATGACACATCCGCTCCTGTCATCTATTGTTCTCCATCCTTCCCTCCTAAATTACCGTCTCTCCGCAGGCAGAGAAGTTTGACGGCTCCAGTCAGCCCGTGGTCGCCGTCAAAGGAGCTCGCTTGTCAGATTTCGGGGGGAGATCGCTCTCCGTTT
This sequence comes from Fistularia commersonii, assembly GCF_037954325.1. Lineage (NCBI taxonomy): Eukaryota > Metazoa > Chordata > Actinopteri > Syngnathiformes > Fistulariidae > Fistularia > Fistularia commersonii. The sequence goes on from NC_141312.1 coordinate 5,607,943, forward strand.
TGTTCAGCTCCACAGTTCTGGTCAACCCCGATCTACCTGAGGCTTTCAGACTGAGGGCCTGGTGAGTCACCTCTCGCCCAGAGATCATCCCCACGCCGGCCTATGAACACGTGCACATTTCACATTTTCACCATGAAAATATGGCATTTTTAGCGAGCTGGACCACGAAAACCCTGGTCTAGATTGTCACCAACATAAGGGTTGTCGGCATGACCGGACGATTCCGGGGGCTTTCCATTAAATGTGAAAAGCAGGTATAATAAGATGTTTCACCAAACACCCCCTTGTATCCCCTTCAGGATTGTTACTAATGGTGAATAATGTTGATGTTTATAAATATAAATAAGCGCCCACACAACACACACACACACACACACACACTCACACACACACAGGCGGAATCTCTAAGTGCCAAGCCCATGACAAACACGTGCTGGGAGACCGGTGGCATGTGCCTCCCCGATCCCAGTGGGACTCCAGACAGGATGTAGACGGGATTGAGCAGAGGGGAGAAACAGAGGTGCAGAAATTCAGATATTTCTGGTTTCCAGCTCCCGACTGTTGCCGCGCACTCGCCGAGAGACGAGGGGGGTGGAGGGCGAGCTGCATCAAAACTGGATTCTTATTACCAGCGCCCGTGGAGGGATTTTAAAATTATGACTCATTCCCTCATTAAGGCTGTTCCCGAGTCTGGCCACCGCTGAAACATAAATGTTGTAAACGTTTTTTTTCTTTTTTGGGGGAGGGGGATATTTTCCCCACAACAATGCTTGATCGTGATTGCCTGAGTGTTGCATAGAAAGCTATTCTTAGGAATAAGTGCCAGTGCCAAATAGCATAATCAGAGCTTCAAAGTGTGAATGCATGGAACAGAAGGGCGTGTCTTGGGTTACCTGTGGGCATTGTTGAGTTCGCCCACTTTGGTTTATAACTGCTGCTAATAGCAAACTGATCAACCTTGAGCCGGTTGTTGGAAGTGTGTTAGCATGTGTGTGCTACCGATATGTGTGTGTGTGTGTGTGTGTGTTAGAGAGAGGTGGCTGGGAGGGGCCGGCTCCATTGCTTCAGCTTTAATCTTGGTCTTATTAGTCTCTGGTCAATACACCATCTCATCCTGACATTCAAAGGGCTAAATAACTAAAACCCGGTGCCCCTCCTTTCTTTCCTCCCTCCTTCCATTCTTCTGTAATCCCTGGCTTTCTGCCCTGATCTCCTCTGCTAGTTGGTCTTTTCTCTAGTTTACACGCCGACGGCGCCGAGCGAATGACAATGATGTTATTCAAGGAGCAGACAGTGTTTCCCCACTCCCTTTTTTTTCCTAATACATTACGGTCCGCGCTCTACAAAGACGTGGAGTGTCTGACTCAGGTTCCTGTGGCGACACGGTGCTTTGTGGGATTGTTTTGACCCGGGCTGCATGCATAAATGGAGGGAAATGATGAATTTCATTGATGCCTTGATTACATCTCTTTATTTGGTTAGAATACAGAGCAGGAGTTTCACTGATGCGTTTGTTGTTTTTTTCTTTTTTTTTTTACTCAGGAATATTAAAAAGTTTGATAATGAATAAATGCAAAAGGGCAGAAAGCAACAAATTGGTCTCAATGCAATGCAAGTAGATCGAAAAAAAGATGCGTAAAATAAAAAGGCTAATTTATATATGAGTGCATTTCGGGATGGGCAGATAAATTTCACATCGGTTTGATTGTAAACTCGGGAACTGAAAATCAGTTATGGGATTAAGTGAGTTTCTTTTGATAATAATTGGCAAGGTGCAATACCTTCTCAGTGGGAGAAAAATAATCGTCTGTTCATGAAAGGCAAACACCTAAATGGTTAAATGGAAAAAGCTTTTTTTTTTCCACACCCTTGCCTTTTTTTGAAACACAGGCACACTGCCGTGTATTCTCACAGATCATTGATAGTGTTTCATTTGTACTTTAATGAGTTTTCAGGGGATGTTGGGTCGATCACATTGGACTCAACCACCACGCTTTCTGTATTTTTCCACCGTGAAGGAAAAAAAAAAAAAGACAAATGTGTGTTTTTAACCGCCATCGTATTTGTCCGGTCATCGCATGTCCACCCACAGGTACGACCAGGAAGGTCACGCACTCAGAAGCCAGTCTTTGACAGAGCAGAGGTCATTGGGCGGCGGCGCAAGGATCAACTGGAAAACACTGAGCGAGGTTAAGGATGAAAAGATGGGACACGATGACAAGGTACCTCCGGCTCCACGTCTTCATCTCGCGTTTCCCCGGTGTTTGAACACGATTGCATGCAACCAAAGAGCTGCCACAGAAAAAGAAACTTATCACAAATAAGTTTGTTTTGAAGCATAACACTCAAGTGGGGTCGGCTTTTATTTCCTTTTTTCAATCCGGTCGGAGAGCTCCTATTTAAAACAATTAAGCTTGATTTTCTGCGGAAAGGCGTGGATTTAAGGATTTAAAAAAAAAAACACTCCTTCCCAGTCTAATTTGAACGTAAGCATTTAGACAAATAAAATCCGCTGCCATAACCCCATCCATTGTAAGTGGGGCGGCTTTAGGCTGCGCCTTCCCATGACTTTGTGGATTAGAGTCATGTTCCTCTTCTTTTAGCTGCGGAAGGGCGCGCGTATTAGCTGAACCGTTTGCACCGCTGTATCGAAGGAGCCTCCCTGTGAACCGCGCAGCTTCTAAGGCAGTCCAATTGCACGGAATTATCACAGTCTCAACTAAAACACTACGTGCAAGTGGCGAGCTTTGTTACTCCCAAACTTTTTATCTAATTAATTAGGTTTATTTCCGACCAGTCTCCTGTTCCCCTCACGTTTAATTAGATGCTACTTAGGGGTAGCTTCAAGATCAGTGTCGTTTCAAATAAAATTTCTAATTATGCGCCGGAGGTGGACGAAGCCTACCGGGCATAACATTGCGCGAGGGGAGGCAGCGCGCAGGGAGAGGAACGTGAGAGAGTCAGACGCGAGCGGGAGGAGCCGCGAGGAAACACTTCATGTCGGTTAAAAACCTGCGCTGAAGGATGGATGAGAACAGAAACACTGACAAAGAGATGAAGGAAATAAAAGACTTCGGCGGAGAGGTGGCGAGGAGGGACTGAGGAAAACTGGAACTGTTTGCTTGCCAATGTGGTAGAAGGAGCTGGAAATGAGTGACAGCGGGAAAGTAAATCAAATTCCCCTCATTTTTTCTGTGTTTTCTTCGCCCTCTTTTCTTCCTTCCTTCAGTATCTGTTTTTTAAAAGCTCCGAGGAGAGCGTCTCTCATACAGCTTTTTAGGGAGAGCCTCGGTATTAGAAATGGTGTCCCAATCATTGGCTTACACTTTGAATAAATTTAATTTGACATTCCACCTGTCTGCCTCACGCGTGCGCGACTTCTGCTAAACGAAACGCGTCGCGTTCGGTTTGTGCATGTGTGTGTGTGTGTCGCCCGCGCGCGCTCGTGTTTGCGTAGCGGGAGCGTAAAAAAAAAAAAAAAAAAGGCATTTCTAATTAACATGGCTGCGTCTGCGCGAGCGTTGGATTTTGGGAGAAGCAGAAGTTGGCATGTGCAGCCACGTCAATTATGTGAAGTAGATTTTCACTTGGTTGCCCTTCCACATACAAATTTTAATTGCATTTAGGTGCCAGAAGGTGACACAGGGATTTGGTGTGATAAGAATGAAAAGTATTTTCTGTGTGTGTACGTTAGTCTACATGTATTTGTGTATGCATGTTTGCGTGCGTGCGTGTGTGTGTGTGACATACTGGCAGTCCTGCAGCATGTGTTTACTTGGTCTGCGTATTTTGTGCATTTGGCTTTGTGTGCAGACTTAGTCATCTCTGCTCTTTTAGGTTCTCCACAGCGTGCTTAAGGTTAAGGCTGTGCCCCGAGGCCTCCGTGCACACACCGGAGCGCACGGGGAGGGCAAAACACGAGAGAGGAGGGAACGAAACAAAAGCACGGGGAGGGTTTCGTTTCGAGGGGTCCGGTCGCGATGAGTCGCCGTGATCCGGATCCCGTCGACCTCCGCTCTCACATTCGTTGAAGCATCCGGCTCCGTCACCGAGCCCCGGAGAAAGCTTCCCGTCTCTTTCTTCCCACCCGCCACCTTCCCCGCCCGTCCCCTCGCCACCTCCCTCGGCCCTCCGGCGCTCCGATCCGCCCATGTCTGAAAAATGTGATGAGGCAGGCGTGTGGACGGAAGCTCGGGGAGCGGAGTGTCGAAGGGGGAGAGGGCCGTTGCTAACGGGGGAAATTCTCCTAATTAAGGAAAACCTACTTAGTAAGTGTTTTACAGCTGCTGCTGTGTGGCCAGGGTACTGGGCGGACGCACTGGTTGACCGATTATGAGGCCGTGAGTCAGTTAGCCGGGAGGAGGGGGGGCTGTCAGAGCGCTCTAAGTCTGACTGACAGTACTCGCAGAGGTCACAGGGACACAAATACACCAAATACAGCATCAGTAGTCTCACATGGGACAGAGGCAACACAATAGCCTTTTCACATTTAATGCTCTTACTGATGGAAGGAGGAGCGGCGCTGGGCCGCTCCATGTGTGTTAAATTGGCTCGTATCCTAGAGAGAGTCTTTGATAGACTCATTTAGGCCAACATTAATAATGAGTTTGGCCCAGCTCGAGCTTGTAGTTCTTGTGTAGAACGCATTTTAAAGCATTTCATTTTGGATTCTGGCTGTAATTCCAACATCTTGTTTAAGGCCCACTCCTCTGGTAGGAGAAAATACCCTCTGGTGAAACTAAGAAAACACATTTCTCTTTGGTTGTTTAAATATGCGTATACGCCATATTTATCACCGCGCGCTGGCATGTGTGGGTTCATGTGGGTTCGTGTCTGGCCATGTGTGTGTTTTTGCATGCAGGCGCGCGCGCATGTGTCTCTCAGAGACGCAGTCCAGCTGCTTTGTGTATTATTATATTGATGGAAATCACATCCTCTGCCCTTTCGCAGGATGCCCTTTACATTTAAAGCGCCAACTCAGAGCACTCAAATTAATTTTCTGTGACGGCGCACTCATTACTGTAACCGAAAGACATTTGGTTCATTATATCTGTCATTCAGATGTCTGCGATTGGGTCTTTATATGTGACCAGGCATGTTAGTGGTTTGTGTATGTGTATGTGTGTGTATGTGTGTGTGTGTGTGTGTGTGTGTGTGTGTGTGTGTGTTTGTGTGTGTAAGCTGGTTGTGAGGTTGCATGAATTAAGATAATGCAAGTGTCAGAAAAGGGAAGACAGGCCCTCCATATCTTGTATTTCTCTACACATTATGATATTCCTCTCTTCTATTGAATTCCCCCTTATTTTTTTGCAAGTCAAATCCAAGTAAAGTACTCATCTTGCAGCCTGTTTAATCTTGTTGACATTGCCTTAATTCATAATGTTGGATCAGAGTTAATTTATCATTTTTAGCTAAATTGAGGAAGCGAGAGAAAAAAAAACAACAACTTTGTCAATCAGCCAATTTTGGTTTCCGCGATGCTCACATATTTCAATGTGAAAGCGCCTCTGTCTCATTTTCTAATCGTACGTTTGATAACAAATGTATTTGCTCCAGTGCTAAGGCATTAATATTTGGTCAAGTGAAGGTTTTGACACAACTAATATCAACCATGTCACAACATTGACAAACATCAGGACAAGTCAACATTTAACATCTTGCCGGTAATAGATTTTAATAACAATTTTGTTTCAAACATTTCAAAGTACATTTCACATTTTTTCTGACGTCAGTCTCTGATGTCAGTAAATGAATGCTGATTTCACAGCATATAATGGAATAAATATGAGTGATCACAAAATAAAAATGAAATTTATAGTGAGAACTTTCAGTTTTGATATGTAGAACTGGTGGGCGGCACATCGACGCAGTAGTTAGTGCTTCCGCTCACAGCAAGAAGGTCCCCGGAGGCCAACTGGAGGCCTTTCCGTGTGCAGTCTCCGTGTTCTCTCCGTGTTCTCCCCGCGTCTGTCCTGAGTTTCCTCCAGGTTCTTTGGTTTCTCCTCGCAATCACACATTGCAGCAGCTCCATATGCTTAGATATCTGTACTGTGACGGACCCGTCCTGGGTGAACCCGACCTCTCGACCAATGACAGCTGGGGTCGGCTCCAGCCCCCCCGCAACCCTGAGTGCAAAATAAGCATTATAGATGATAAATGAATGAATGACTTATACACCCCGGTGACAGTTTAACTGTTCATAATCTGCATGGAATAGCACCTGATTTATTGAGTTCAGAAATGCATTATCAGTCAGGTTTTATGTGCTGTTTGTCTTCTCGACCTGCAGCTAAAACATATTATTTCTGCACTTCATTTGCCTTTTGCTTACTTTTTCTTTCCCTTTTCCATCAGTTTGCTTCCCCCATCATTATATTGTATTTTTATGAGGCTGTTTAATATTGCATTTATGAATGCCAATAATGTTTGTTTATAAGAAAGGCTGAAATCAAACCATTAGGATGAGAGTCGCGCAACCCCTTAAAATATTATTCGCCGCCAGATGAGAAAAATATCGCTGCTCCGAGGCGCCGTTTGGAAGAAAAAGAGTCATTCCTTTTCCTGCGCTGACGGCCGTGTTACGTGGATGATTCGACCGCAGTTTCGCTCAACAAGCATCAGAAGGAGGACTCACCAGGCAGACCGGGCTTTTCACGCAAGTCAGTCAGACGGCGGTGCCTCATAACCCTCGGGAAAACCAAGCGGGAGCTAACTTGTCTCTTCTCCTGTCGGGCCACAGGAAAAGTTCCACGTGCTTCGGCGATGTGGCGCAGCCCGCCGTCGTCGTGTCATGTAAATCTTTGCGCAGCGGACTTGTGTTTTCTCAGCGTTCTTGTGGCCCAGAGCCAACCGGGTGACTTGTTCAGTCCACAAAGTGCGACCTCTTACATCACAAAGGCTTTGACAAGTCACATCACCGAGTTTTCTTTTTTTTTTTTCATAGCAGAAAACACACTTCGTTAATGCCGAAATATTACTCAATTTAAGAATATGAATTCTCAAACTGAGGAGCAGAACACAATGAGTTCACTCAGAATGGACCATTTGTACTGCAAAATGTCATTAGGTAAATATATATGTATATTTACACGTATATGTAAAAACGCAGAGACAAGCCACTCATGGTTACCATGCCCTCCATTGCCTATTGAGTTGTGAATAAACATGAAAATTCAAATTACCCCCCCCCCCCCCCACACACACACACACACATACACACACAGACAAGCCCCTAACCAAACACATTTTTTTATAATCAGCAGCCTCTTATTCTTGCCTGAAGTCTACCTGCTCCATGGACGGGAAGAGCAGCACCTGTGTCTGGGGAAAAAACAGCAACAAAGCAAAACACAAAAAGAGAAATCAGAAATATTAAAATATAGCTGGAATAGAATAGAATAGAAAAGAATAGAATAGAATGGAATAGAATAGAATAGACGGTTCAGCCATGGGATGGGATAAAGTTGAGAAGATCCTGCATCAAAAACCAACATATAACTTATTCATTAGCAATTTGATTGTTGAATCAATAATGTGATGAACACTAATTGAAAACTAAACTGCTGATTGGATATTTTATCATAATTTTAAATATAAAAATGTATGAAAAATGGACGTTTATGCATCAATGCACCACATGCCTGTATCTTGTGTAGGGGCAGTGTTGTGATTCCCATGAATCATTAGTCAGCGGTTCCTTCGGTAACAGTACGTCCTTCAGACCGAGGCAACCCGGTTCTTCTGCTAGGGTTTTTTTTCACTCACAGTTTAAAGTTTGGATTTCGGATACTGTTTTTATTCACTGCAAAAGATTAGGCAAAGATGGCACAAGAACCAGGGATTATCACAAGTTAATTTAGTTTTAATTGTTCAAAAGAAGAACTGTGCTCCAGATCCCGTGTACTTGTTCATGTTTGTGCCCTTTAAAATGGAAATGCCATTTACGACACGTCGCTAAAAAACAGATTGTTAAATGTAAAATTAATTAACTTTTTTTTTTCTGCAATTCAGTTTTAATCGTGGAAGAAGCCCAAATATTGCGTAGCGAAGTGAATCTGTGTTCGCCGCCTAGATTATTTATGCGAGTCAAGTTGTCTTACACGCTCTGACATTTTAAAGCCCTGCGACGGCGTGATGCCTCCTGACACTCACAGCAAAAATGCATTTGGATATTTCTCGGCGTCGAATTCCATTCACGATAAGCCGGTCGCCTCAAAAAAAAACAATAAAAATTTTGAACCCGGCACCGCCAGTGTGGCGACGGAGTAAATATTCTATAGTGGAACCAGACGATGTGGGCGGGTTCTTCATCCCTGGTCACTTCCCCTCTCCTCGCCGCCGTCCTTCTCCCCTCTCTTTGTCGTTGCCATGAGATTAGCAGTGACGTCTGCTCTCAGACGCCCGGGCGATGCATCCGTTGAGTCACACCACTCAAGCAAAGTGACATTGGCTCAACATTTAATTAACACAATTCTTGTAGGGCAGATTTAATTTTTTTTTTTTTTTCGTCATTTGACCAGACAGCCACCTTTGCAAAACATCGTCCCCCACCACGTGTTAAATATTCAAGCTACAGTGCAAACATTTCCATTATTTGATGATTGAGAGTGCCTAATTTTCTCTCGGTCCTGAGTTTATCTCTCCTCCTGAGATTAATGGGGGAAAAAAAAAAAATGCCATCACCTTCAAATGAAAAGAAGCGTCCTATAGGTGCAAATGGGGCGCTTCGATACAAGCGGGGCTGACGCCGGAGATTTCGAAATCCTAACTGAGAGCGGATAATTGGGAAGAGAAATGACTGCGATGTCTGTAAATCTGGTAATTCATCATACTTTAAAACAAAGGTTCATTCATTCATTTATTATCCTGCATTCTGCTTATCCTGCACCCAGGGTCGTGTGTGTGTGTGTGTGTGTGGGGGGGGGGTGCCAGTTAATCACAGGGCTACATATAGAAACGACAACCATTCACTCTCTCTTTCACATCTGGGCAATTTAGGGTTTTCGATGAACCTCGACTTTGGGAATCGAACCAGGGACCTTCTTCCATAAATGTACATGTTTCATAATAGTTTCTATGAATTAAATATTTCTGATTTAATTTAATAATCTGTAAACTTAATGTACACTGATTTCATGTCAACATTAGAATAGAAAGTGAGGGTGAGTTGAAATGTGTGTTACTGTTGAAGGATCCTCGAATCTCTGGCTGTCATTTAGCATCACGTGGCCAGTTTTAGAGAAAAGATGTTGAACATCATGAAGGTCCTGACTCCGAGGGTTGCGACAAGTTGGATTTTGGTCAGAAAACAATGCAACGTCACGGATGGAATTTTACTTAATTTCCTTGTTTGTATTATTATCTCAGGCGGAGTATTTCAGCTGCGTGGCGACCGTCGTCTACATTCGGAAAGAGAACTGTCTGTACCGAGCCTGTCCGTCTGCAGACTGCAACAAGAAGATCGTCGACCAGCAGAACGGCCTGTACCGCTGTGAGAAGTGCGACCAGGACTACACCACCTTCAAGTACAGACTCTTACTCTCTGTAAGTGAAGGCCCGCAGCGCACGTGCCCCGAGACTCCTGTCCGCTGGACTGTACAGCCGGCTTTGAGGAATATTGAAAGTTCTGCGATCCTACATGTGCACTCCCCGAAATTCATCCCTGGCATCCTCTCTGTCTCTCAGGCCAACATTGCAGACTTTGGGGATAACCAGTGGGTGACATGCTTCCACGAGACAGCTGAGGTCTTGTTAGGTCGCAGCGCCGAAACACTGGGACTGCTCCGAGACACAGTAAGAGACACACACACACACGGCGCGCGCGCGCATACACACACGGCGCCGAGCAGCGCTTTCCTCCAGCTAGTTTGCTCGCATCTAACAAGAGAATCACATTTACCTTTCTTACGAAGTGTTCCTACGTCACCAGACTGCTGGTGTGTTGTGTAAGTTGTTGATTTATTTTTTATTTCCCCTTCTTCCCGAGGACGAGGACGCGTTCAACGAAGTGTTCCAGAAAGTCAACTTCACAACCCACATCTTCAAAAACAGAGTCAAGCTGGAAACGTACAACGTAAGTCGCTAAAGGCAGAGAAGTGCAATGCTGTGTAGTTTGATCGGGAACGAAAGGGCGGAATATCATTATCGTCCGTCAAACAGCCAGATGTTACAGGAAGGCTTGACCCTAAAGTAGTTAGCGGAGATTTAATTTCACAGATGTTGCGGTCAGCGATTTGGTTAAGATTTCTGCAAAAATTCACCAGGTGTCCAGGCTAAGATAGCCGGGGGTGGGGAGGTCGTACAGTGTGTGCCACGTGCACACGTACAGCGTGTGCCAGTCGGCGAGGACACTCAATCATTCCGAAAGCCAATCCGTTACAGTCCAGAACGCTAATAATAAACGGGCTTCAAAATGATCGGATTAAAAGCGAGTGGTGTTTTTTTGAAGGGGAAAAAAAAACAAATGAAAAAAATAGGCGTTACAGTCAAACCAGAAAGTAGGGCATTTGTGTATACGTGTGTGTGTGTGTGTGTGTGTGTGTGTAAACATTAAAACACAAACTGAAGCTTGGCCTCATCTGTATCATATTTATGAGATGATATCGCGCAGCTCGCACTGTTTACACGGCCGTCACTGCTGGCAATTTCTTCCCACAAAAAAAAACCTAAAGGATGAACAGGCAGCTAGCAGATGCCTCGGGGTTGCTCTTCGAATCAGTAAATAAAAATTTAGGAAAATAAGAAAAAAAACTTTCTTCTTTAACACCCAACCCCACCATATGGGTTCTGAGGCTTCTTATACATATGCCTTCACAATCCGTCACTTCACCACAGTTGCGCTCGTCAGCTGTCATTATCCAACGGCATGGAAAGAGGCGCGCGCAAAAAAAAAAAAAAAAAAAAAAGCGCTGCAATCTCAACACGGTGTCAGTCGCAGCAAATAAATCCAAAATCATTTCAATTAGTATTGTGGCGACGGGGGACTTGTTATGTAGCCGCTGCACGTTGCATTACAGAACACAAGTGCAGCTGCGGACTCATTTCTATTAATTAGCCGTTAACATGCATTAGCTATTGTCTGTCTAAGCCCAATTAGCTTAATTATTTTGAATCTGTTTCGTTAGTCGGGGGCACATCCTGTGAGCCTGAGAGGAAGGGTTTTGAAATGTTGTCGGAGCTCCGAGCTGTCACGTCCCGACCACCGCCAAACACGGCGGCTGTACCGAACGGTTCGGAGGCCGGAAGTCGCAGAAATACGTGGCGGAGAATCCCCGTCGAGGGGAAACGCAGCCAAACAACTGTCGTACTTGGATTGGGGGGAATCTCCGGGTTTGTCTAAGCAAACTTTGTCAAAGCAAAGCATATAAAATACTTTATATGCCCTTTTTGCACATTTATATATACAGGAATGTCTCAGAAAATTAGAATATTGTGATAAAGTTCTTTATCTTCTGTAATGCAATTCAAAAATCAAAAATGACTTTTTCATGATATTCTAATATTTTGAGATAGGATTTTTGAGTTTTCTTAAGATGTAAGCCATAATCAGAAATATTAAAATATTAAAAGGCTTGCAATGTTTCACTTGATTTGTAATGAATCCAGAATGTATGACATTTTTGTCATACATTGACAATATTCTAATTTTCTGAGACAGCCCTGTACATTCATTAGCATGTATATATGGAATACGGAATCGAACTGGGGACCTTTATACTGCGAGACAAAGGCGCTAACCACTTATTTTTATATATTCATTTTATTATTTATGTTTTATATTTATTATATTATTTTTATACTTATTTTTTCCTTACCGTATATAAATAGATTATACCTGTGAGTGCATTTTCAAAACGCAGGTTTGTGATGTCAGGGTTCACGAATCTTGATTCTTTGTAAATTCCAGAAACACAATTTGGAGTGACAGTAGTTTGAACGTGTCGTCTGTCGAGAATTCGGGAAAATCTTAACAATTGTTTATCGCTGCCTTTCTTTTAATCAGAGTAACGGCATCCTTTTTCTTTTATCGGTCATTCAATTGGCACATCTGCTTCATCCATTAAAGCCGCAATGAAACCCGGGCCTTTTTGTCTCCCCCTCCTGGCACTAAAAGTAATTTATTTCTTCAAATTTCTCTTTGCAAATCGGGGAAGAGGGAACAAACGTCAATCGATGGAGGGAGTCATTAAACGAGGTCCTGGGCCAATTGTAACCTCCTGTCCACCGCAGAAATTAGGTCCACAAATACTCACCTGTCCTGAAGCGGTAATGCGACATCTGTCAGTCCCCTCATTTCTCCAATTACCATTGTTTTGTTTTTTTTTCCTCCCTCTCTCTGTCTCTCCATTGATTTCTCTCCTTTCTGCTCATAATCTCTCCTTGGAAAGCCGGGAGATGCTGTTTTTTATTAGCTCTAATTGCTCCACAACCTTTTCGTCTACTCGTCTCAGATTTAACCGCCGCCTGCACACCGCTGATGTGCTCGACGCTGTTTTTCCGCCCTTCCATCTCGAGTTCTGGCAAGCCAATAATTGCTGGTTGATGTTGAGGAAAAAAAAAAAAAAAAAAAAAGAATTCTGTTGCGTGAGTGCAGGGATGTTCTACCGGACTGACTGTAGATCTAGAAACTGTGCGCTGTGAAGTACGAAATATTTCTTGGCTTATTCAGCACCGTCTCATATTCAATATAGTTGTTTTCTTTATTTGCGCTGTATATAAATAACACCTCCATCTGGAAGCACTTGTTTAAACAGCATATTTAACACAAATAAACTTAATTTATTGATGAAATGGATAATATGATCAAATTATCCTTATTTTTTTTTTCCCCAAACACCACAAGCATGCTCATTTCTATGCAGGAGTTCCACGCAGCAGCGTAACCGCTACAAATCCAGCACAAAGGTCTGCGGAGACGTCATTATCTGTATCCTTTCACCCACAAAATTAAAAGTGGGTGGTTTATGTCGGAAGTGTATTTTGCAATAATTATTGTAAAATAGGAGACAGACAGAGCACAAACGTAAACAAATTAATGCGTTAGATTAAAGCAAGTCAAATGAAATCAAATGTTATTTTAACCTAATATTAATTGCCGGCGCGGTGGCTGCGCCTTCAAAGCGTTGTATTGCTTTAATATTGGCTCTAAGTAATTATGAAATTTCCTTCCACATCCCCGTACTGAGTTTTCCATGTCTATCTTGTAAATGGGAGGTTCGGGAGGTATTTAACAACGGGAAAAAAAAAAAATGTGTTTGGAATAATAATAACAGGTACGTGAAACTGTTTCTCCCCTTTCACACATTAAGCTTGCTTTTTAACGAATGACGCAAATCGACTTTGGAGCTCTTTGGCATTTTAACAACCACACAGACCGTCTTTACTTATGTACTTTTATTTATTTGTTTATTCAGTTTTGCAAAACACCCGCGAGCCATCCAGCCATACCTGGAAGTTTACTTCTTGTCATCAGGTGTCTCAAGTGTTCCACATTTATCTTGTAAATGGAGTGCTCGGGGGGGGATTTTAACAAAAAAAAAAAAGGGTTTCGAATAATAATAACCGAGGCATGTGAAACCGTCCCTCCCCTTTTGCGCGTCCTGCTTCGCATTTTTTAATGAATGGCGCAAATGGACTTTGGCATTTTAACAACAAACACAGTCTTTACTTATGTACTTTTATTTATTTGTTTATTTATTCGGTCGAACACGGAAGTTTACTTCTAGTTGTCGGGTGTCTTGAGCGTTCCCTGCAGTGCAGAGCTCAGTCCAAACTAGTTTGGTTGACTCCCGGATAGATAGTGGTCTGTTTTCAGCCCAGAAAAGAGGGCTTATGTCTGTATAACACCGCTGTTGAGTAATACTGCAGAGCGCTGATAATTACCCCGTGCTTTTATATTTCTTTAATCACCGAATCCAGCTGGCCGAGACCAACATCTGCCTTCAATTCCCGCTGCTCGCCCAGCAGAGATAGGACTCAATTTGTATCAATAAGACATATATTTATATATATATTTTTTTGTTTTGCTATCTTTATACATTAGACAGTAAGGTTGAACTCCCCGGTATCAGTGGCCTCCTCTGCTGTGTTTTGTCCCACGAATGCGACAACTGGATAAAGAATGGGGTATTTGGTCGGGTTGTATTCGGGGACAGTAGTTTAACAGGCCGTTGCTGGAATTCGAGTGAAACTTATAGCGAGTAACTACTGTGAGGCCAACATCTTTTCGAGAGCAGCCATTGTTTTTCGAAAGACAACTCCAGGCATGACTGCTGACATGGCCAGCGTCTGATTGAACAGTATAGTATCATTCATTCATTCATTCATTCATTCATTCACTCACTCACTCAGGGTCGCAGGGGCTTGAGCCAATCCCAGCTGTCATTGTGCAATAGTTTTGGTTCGGCCCGGACCGGTCGCCAGTCGATCTAACCTCTAACCACTGCGCCACCGTGCAGCTCAAATAATTTTCCCGAATCAGTGTTTGGACAGGGGTTTGCCCCCAAAAAATCTGGGAGTTGTGAAATCGGCAAAGAGGGTCTGAATCACTGTTTACAATAAAACAAGGGGAAGCCAACACATGTAACAAAACAGCGCTCACACAGAAACAGAAGGCTGTTTCCCGCCCCATAAAGTTGAGATAATGAGCTCCGAGTAAAACGCACAGTCTTCACAAGATTTCTCGTCGTCGCCAGAATTTAATTCAGCGGCTCTCAGTCGGAGTTTACAGTTTTTATTTTGAAAGTCCTGATTTTTAAAAAAAGACTCGAAACACGAGATTCACGCCTTCGGTGCGTCTTTCTACCTCACCCTCGGTGTGCTCCCCTGAACTTCTAAACGCAACGCAAGACAAAAAGATCAGACGTCGGGCGCCGCGTTCTCGTGAAAACAGAACCGAGTCGTGTGAGCTTTAACAAGATGACAAAGTAACAGGGGCATTTAAGGTTTTTCATTTTCGACGACAAGCAGACAAAGGACGACCCCTTCCAGAGATCAATGTGAACCTTCTCTTGCTTATAAAGTAAGTCTATGTGATTCTTAGAGAACATATACATGATGAATTAGCGTCTTTAGCACAGTACACTCCAATCCCACCTAAGTTGCATCAGCTATATCACATATAAGTCTAGAGCACAAAGGAGCTCCCTGGTTCGATTCTGACAGGGGGCCTTTGTTTGTGGAGTTTGCTGCTTCTCCCCGGCCTCTCCGGTTTACTCCCACAATCCAAAAATATGATGAGACCCCAAATCGGTCAGACAAAGGAATGAGCAAATGGTTGTATGGCTCTATATGACGTGTGAATTAGAAACTAAATAGCGGTACAGTACGTCTTCCTATGACGTGAATGAATGAGTGAATTTTTGCATGTCTGTCTGTGGCCCTGCGATCTACTGGCGCCCGGTGAACCTCCATCCCTCGCACAAACAATAGCTGCCAGATTAGCTGGATGGATAAAGAATGAATAAATGAATACAGGTAGATTGAGGATTTACATGAAGTGTAAATTCCACATGGCACACACACACACACACAAAGAAACCCCAAACGTGAAGATGAGTCTCTGTGAGGATATACAATTCTTTCAAGACCTGTTGAGATGGTTGGACAGGGGACGCAGAGCCTTTGTGTGCATGTGTGTGTGTGTGTGTGTGTTTTCCCTCGGCTGTCTGACGTGAATGAATTGATTTTGTGTCAGTGAATACATTAATGTCACGGGGGACCGGTTTCTCTGCTTTATGTGAACAGACAGGCCATTTAGAGCCGTGCAGAAAGTTAACACACACACTCACGTCTCGTCATCGCCAAAGCCCAGCCTTGACAGAAGCACATCAGGTATTGTTGCCGTCCTTGTGAGTCCATGTTAAGGGCTGGGGACAGTGATTTAGAATACCATCATTTATTGTATATTCCAGGGTTTTCTGGGTACTTAAGGAGTCTGAAATTCAAATATGAATTTTATATATTGAATATTTTACCCCCCTCCTCCCCCCCAAAAAAAACCACACAAAAAAAACAAAACAATGGATGTAAAGGTTTTGAACACACGGACATTGAAAGTGAAATACCAACACAAACCCGGACGCCGTCCCGATGCATGCAATTGGAGCGGCCTGGCGGCGGTGGCTGGGCTGGTCACTTCCCCTGAAAGTAAAATATCCAAATTTCTGTTTACGTTCAATCCCGTACGGGCGAGTGCATGTTCAGCTGGGTCCGGCTTTAAGAGCAGCCCATAAAGTTACTCGGGCGAATCTTATTGGAAATGAAAATTTGGATCCTGTTTTCGTGCAAGAAAGCATTGAGTTGAGGAACTCTGGGCATAAAGGAGCACAGCAAGAGATGGTAAATGTTAATATATTCATGCTCTTGGAAAGTCTTTCATTTCAGGACTAACATATCCTTTCTCTTTCTTTCTTTTCAAGATTCAACAGCAAAGTATATTCCAACTACAAGCAGCGCCGAGCTTTGATGGATAGGCAAACAGAAATAAAAGATGAATAACAAAATTGTAGGTTGGCCATATACAAAGAAGATTATTGTTTGTTTTTTAGCACGGTGCATTTGTAATGGAACGTTTAATTTTGACAGAAGCCCCCCACATTATTCAATTTGCGCACCGCCCTCGTGTGTCTGCAAAAACGAAAACGGTGAGGTGTTGAGTCCCATTCTGACGGGTTTAAGGAAAAAGGAATTAATAGGGAGGGAAAAACAAAACAGAAAACAAAGCCTATTCAGATCCCCCCCGATAATCAAACTCGACCCCGACAAACACCTTCGTCAGCTTCTGTTTGTGTTTTGTCGTTTTTGTTGTTGCTAACATAAGTCCGCATTGAAATGAATTCTTGACTATGTGTATATACCGTAATTTCCGGACTATTGAGCGCACCTCGATATAAGCCGCAATGGCTAGCCGATCGCTATCTTGGGCTTCCTCCTGCGCACTAAAACCGTCAAAGTCGTCTTCTGCGGTGTCAGAGTTGAACGCACCCAGAATTTCATGGTCATTTCATCGTTCTGATATGACGAAAATGTTTTCGCAGCGTCAAGCACGTCCCAAAAACAGTCCATATATTAGCCGCGTCATTGTTTAAGTGAAAAAAGTCGCGGCTTATCGTCCGGAAATTACGGTATATACATATATACATATGTATTTATTTATAGTGAATATTGTTCGTCCTTTAGCAGGGGGGCGCTGGTTAGCTTCCACTGCTATCCGTAATGCAGGATAACCGGTATAGATAATGAAAGAATGAATGATCGAATGAATCAACAAGTGAGTAAATAATGTCCGACAGTCATTGACACACTGTTTTTGAATCCACGTTTTTGAATTCGCAATTCCGAATTTTATTCTCCGGTAAACACCCGTGAAAGATGTCTGCTTATTGTTTTTTTGTTTATGATTTTGTTAAATTAGCTGCCGTGACATTATCAAGTGCTTGAAAAGTGTCAGGCATGACCTGAAAATGGGCAATTTTTGGGTGAAAAGATGCCAAAAAAAAGTCCTCAATATTGGCAAGAAATCATTGAAAATATTAAACAAGCTGGCGTGCTGAGACTCTGCGAGCAATTAGCTAAAATAGATGTTTGGTTTGTAAACAGTTAGAAAAACATCAAATTTACTGACAGATCATTAGTTGCCGTCGAACGTATCCCTGTAAAGGTCGGATCATCGCCGAGTGCAACGCGGGGTTCCTTCACCGGCTTATGAGGCCTTTTTCCTCACACATTTGTAAATAAGAGCGTTATCCAACGCCTGACGAGGCCGGAGCCGTCCGATTAATTGTGTTGTGTATCTTCTGACCCGAGCAGATTCCCCGATAGGCTCGGTATTGAGGGGTCAGGGGGTCAGATCGAAGCCCGGAACTCGACCTCTCTTTTATTTCCTCCTGCAGGACGAGAGCCGGATCAAGGTGACGGTGTTGGAGGTGCGGCCCGTGGACCACAGGGAGCACAGCCAGCGCCTCCTCAGCAGCATCCACACATTGTCCAGCTGAGGTGGAGATCCAGATCCGTCTGCCGGAACCAGAGGCTGATGCTCAGTTTGACTCCAAAAGAGCGTCAGTGAAACGTCGGGAATTGTGACCATGAACAGCTTTCTTTTTTAAATTATTTTAAACCCATTTTAACAAAGGCGTTTGACTGCAAATGCACAACTGCGGGTTTTTACATATTTCATTTTCTCGCCCGTGAACGCCGGAGTGACAGTTTTAGAAAAGGAGCCGTCTCCTTTTGGTCCCGTGTTTGCCGAACCAGATGTAGATGAGTCAGATTTATGTAATGCTCGTTGTATCCTTTTGAAAATCAAGACGCTTGTTTTCCAGAATTAAAAGGAAACGGAAAAGGCAAAGCAGTAAGAGCAGACTAAAAGAAGTTAAGTTAATATTGTCATCCATCTTTATTCTATGGTTTTCAGAAGCCGGGACGCGTTGCTGACAAGTCCGCAAACAACGCAGTGTAAACTTTCAAGGGAAATGTCTGTAGCTCAGCATTTCAGGCTAATGTTTCCCTGTGAGTTTATATTCAGACTTTGGAAAGCGAGGACGAGGTTTATGGCCTGCTTCCCTGCGAAGGTGCGGCTCAAGGACGTGACACTGATTTATGTTTGCGAGCTGAGTTCCGCCGCCTCCGTCCCCCGCCCGCGCCGAGTTTTTTGTCAGATTAAACATTTCGGGCGCCGATCTCCTCGGCCCGCCGTCACCTATCCCTCAACTTCTCCGCCAACCACTTTCCGCTCTTTAGTTCGATCCTCTCAGTCCACAGTCTTAAAGGCTGTATTTAAATATCCAGTCTGACCCACTGCATTCAACTTAAGCCACTTGACATTTATTTAAACGGCCCACATTTTAACCTCCGTTTAAAAGCGGGCTTCAGGAAATGATTACAAACTATGCGCTTTAGTTCACCTCTCTGGTGCAAACACCAGTCGCCGGTGAGTCAAGCTCAGTTCCTACCTGTCGCTCTTGCTTTTCCTCCAAACTTTTCCCCACATATTTATGCCAGCCATACGTCTAAAGCAGGAGTGGGCAAACTTTTTGGCTCACAGGCTGCATTGACTTTTAAAATATGACAGACGGGCCGGGTCAGCACAAGATACGATACTTATAGACAAAAAAAAAAGCATTTGTTAACAGCGTTTGAAAGCTGGTTTGGAAGGCAAAACCAGCTTGGAAAGCTGAAAGCTCTGACGTTTGCTTGCAGTTTTTCCCTCGTGACTTCACGTCCAGCTCATTCACGTGTGTCAGTATGTCCACAGTAAAGGCTAAATCACAAAGCTAATCTGTGTCAATCAACTCAGGAAAATTCTCAAGTAGCTCCAAAAATAAAATAATAATCTCCTTTTTGAGCTCCCACGTTCATTGATCCAATCATTCAATCATTCACATCAAGTATGAATTCTCTACCAATCTTTTGCGGGCCGGATTAAAAAGACCAGCGGGCCGGATGTGGCCCGCGGGCCGTGGTTTGCCCGACCCTGGTCTAAAGACTTTGAAAAGACTCTTGTAAAACTATCATCTCACACCCGCTCACATCTAAAGACTAGTTTTTAGAGTTTCAAGTCAGAGATTTTGCAAAGACTGTGAATTACACTTACAGGGTCACTATTTACAAGAGTACAGCTAGAGTGTTTCAGCATATTTTTCCCCGTCATACAATGTTTTCACCGGGTATTTGCAGAGGCTCTGCTATTTGAGTCCATCGCTTTTCCTTCTCCAACGGCTGGTGATACGATGGAGAGTTGATGTCGTGCACGCCGGGCTGTTCTGCTCACAGCTTCACCGTCCGCTCCTCTTCCTGGACGGTCAAACTAGGGGTCAGCAACCTTTACCACACAAAGAGCAATTTGGACCTGTTTTCTGACCGTAACGAAAACACTGGGAGCCACACAACCCTTTTGAAATGTAATTGAATTAACACGGCGCATAACGTTATTTTTCTTGCCTTTATATTATGTTTAACAAAATATGCGTTGCATTTTTTTTTAATCAATGAACAACTGCAGAGAAAACTAAATAACATTTCTGCATGCAACAAAACATTTTGAACTCCGGAAAAAAGACGTTGGGTTGAAGGTTACTTGTAAGCGAAATAGTCAATGTCTATTTGAATCTTTCTTGTATTTATGAAAAAAAAAAAAAAAAAAAAAGACTTAAATAGTCCCCTGGCAGCAAAGCAAAAAAGCCGTCCTCTCTCTGTGTGCAGTCGTCCTTTTATTGGTACGTGCAGTCGCCTATTAAGAGCGACAAAAATATTTTAACACGTTTTATTTAGATGTTACAAGGTCGCTATAATCTTCAAATTCAGAATTACATTTTAAAAATGAACAAACTCAAAGTCAATACATTTTAATTGAATACTATTAATTATTTTCAAAAGCCATACGAAGCAGAATCAGACGAATCAATACCGTTTGGTGCGGTATTGATGGCATTGGACGTATCGGAGCTGTGACTCCGGTAAGGCCCTTGAGATTTCCTTCCAACTTTCACTTTTAGGTCTGCGACTGTGAAAACCGTCGGGCAGAAGCTCCGCATTATTCACTGACTCTCTAGAAAAGTCAGATTTTATTTAAATGTCGTTAAATCACAGCACAGTTGTTTCATGACACTTAATAAACCTAACATCCCCCCATGAGCGAGCACTTGGGCTTATTTTTCGGTCAGAAACCTGATCCCCGCTTAATTCGGGCGGCTTTCTGCCTCGATCGGCTGGCGTAGAAAGAGAGAAAGCGAGAGACGGGCGGAAAGCAAGAAGTGATCGAATAGTCTATGTCATACTAATGACAAAAGTAGCGCTAACAGCTACACGACTCTGGTGACACGATACAATGATGCCTTCAATATTCATGAAAGACGAGATGAGACGCCGCAGTAGATCAAGTCCCGCCCTCTGGGAACCTGCAGAATGGGAGCCGAGTAGCTCTCAAATAGCTCGCTCAAAGGGAAGTCCAAGACTCATTTCTGACTAAAAGAGAGAGATGACAAGACGTAGACCCGTCAGTCTGCAGCTCCGAGGCATTATGGGATGGAAGAAGACAGTGGAGGAGATAAACGGAAATATGTCCTTTTTTTTTTTTTTTTTTTTTTAACAACGTCCTCACTGAACGCTATCTGGGTGAGGTTGTCATATCTGCTGTCGAGGAACGTGGGAAATTCATCCTGGACTTTTTCTGTCTCTATCTGCTGACTGTGCTGGGCTGCAAGGCCGGCCAATGGGAATGAGCGATCGCGGCTCGCCTGTTTATGGCATCTTTTAACAAACACGAGTGAAAACACATTTTGTTTTCTCAAAGCGTTAGAGATGCACTCTGACGTGTTTTAATTTTTTTGTCGGGTTAGGGTTTTCTCCAGTCGTACGATCCTGGAGCCCCGATGGAAACGACGGTATCGGTCGCCGCCGTGACTCGTCCCGCCTCGGGCGCATCGACGCCACAGGGAGAGCGATCCGTCAATCGAGCGCAGTCCGCTCTCGCCCACTGGCCATGATGTAATCGTACAATGTTGCGAGAAAACATCTGCGTGGGCGGACGTTTGCCCCGTTTCCAGTCGTCGCCGTAACCGCTAAAGGCAGCAAAAGAATCATTTGTTCTCCAGTCAAAACATGAACCCATTAACGTCCGATCGCCGCCACCTTGACCTCGATCTGACTGAGTGCTGCTTCAAGGTACAGAAGGCAGGAGCTTTTTTTTTCTTTGTTTTGTTGAGTGATACAGATGGCCGTCGAGGAAACAGAAGCTGTCTTTCAGTAAAACTTCAATCGCCGAACGAAGAGGCGACAAAACACACTTCTTGAGTATCATCTCCCCATTCAGTTCCAGTCATTACCAGCAACTAATGGCTAAGAGGCCATTCTTGAACTACAAAACAAGACAATCCTAGTCCCATCCAAACACACATATGTATATCTTCATTTCTCTGACAACCCCATGCATTTCTCCAAGAGATGTGCAAACATAGAAACCGACAAATGCATTTAATTTGCATCCTCAAATGAGGATGGAACATTTTTTTTAGAATTGGCACTTCATTATGTCATTTATAAACACATAGAAAAAAAAAATACATTGAATCGTAGCGGTGCAAATGTTTTCAGTTTCACAGAGCTGTCAAGCCGTGTGAGGCCGATCAGTGCTTTCTGACATGGAAAAGCACACGGAGTGAGTCGGCCGATCGCCGATGTTTCTCCACGGCCGTCCGCCAGACTGCTATTTAGTAAAATAGCATTGACGGCTTTCCATCTAGAATGTCTTAATGGATTTCCAATTCACTCACATGCTTTCTGAGTCCATTTACACGCGACATGTAATGATTATTGGGGAGTTCAATAATCGCATCCAGCAGCCCCAGCCGGTGACTCATGTAGTTTGAAAATAGTATCGCAATTGTGACACGGAGTTCAGAGTGTTTATTTCTTTTTTTTGGATGAAATGATATTTGCAAAATGCAGAAAAAGAAATGTACATCAATGTGCATGTGAACAGACTTTTGCTAGTGGCCGACAAGACCGCGTCTGCGTAAATGCGATGTAAAGTCGGTGGTAAAAAAACGGATCAGTTGATATTTCGATCCCGATTTAAACAGGAAAATTCACAAAAAAACTCCCGCACCGTGGATGAAGTTTGACCGTCCCTGAGTGAGCCAGCGAGTGTGTTCAGCTGCGACTCCCCGACGCAGTCCTCATTACATAAATCACGATGGTCGGTCTTCACACTTCGCTGATCATCCGAACCTATTAGAAGCGTTTGGCCCCTCTTTTATAATTGCCATTTGCAGATTTGCGGTCGACGTGCACCGATTGCAAACATTGACAGGAGGACTGGAAAGAAGGCCATCAGTTTTCAGCACATTTCCTGATCACGAATGAAACGCCTGATTTACCTGCATATAAATGTAATATCTTTGTAAATAGTAAATAGCTCAGAGTCTGAGCAGATTTAGCTCTGAAATGAGGTAATTAAAGTTGAGGACAAGTTTTTTTCCCGGCTAAAAACATCCACAATGCACGCTTGTGTTTGAAAACGAAGAAATGTTTAATATTTTATTTTTGCATGGAGGAAAAAAAGGAGTCAAACAAATGTGTGAACATAAAAGTGCTGGAGGGGGGTTGTTTCGGTTTGTGGAGATGGCGGGGCGGCGTCCGTGCAACGGCTTCCCATCGACTCCGCCGCGCACTTTGATGTGCATTGTTGATTTTTTTTTTTGAAAATGTTTCAAAAAATGTTTGCAGCATTAGAAAAAACATGCTTTTTAAATGCGGGTTTTAATTCACTATTTCCTTTAGTTTCTGTCGGAAACTGCGTCCGACTTAACTTTCTGGTGTTCAGGTCAGGTTTTGGTGAATAAGGTCAGGGGTCCGGCAGTTATTTGTGATTTGGATGCATTTGGATGAACCCCGGCGATGGATCTCGCCTTCTTCATTGTTTATCTCAGCGCCCGTTGCCTTTTCCTCTTAGCTTTTCACACTTCCCGGAGACGTCTCCGTTTTCTCCACCGCCGTCCCCTCCTGTCTCCTCCCTCCCCTGTTCCGATACTGACCAATTCCTCCCCTTTGAATGTCGCAGTCTTTCCAATATCTTCTCCCGTCTCCCGTTTTCTTCGCACTCGCTGTCCACCCACACTTTGTGCTGTTTGTTCTCTCACTTTCTACAGCATCATCATCATCATATCTCTCTCAGCTCCTTATTGATTTCTCTCTCTCTCTGCACTCCCCACGGCTTCTCATCTTCACTTGTCTTTGTTGCTCTTCTGCCCACCGCAAGTTAATTTCACATTTTTCTCTCTCTCTCCATCTCCACAACACACATAGATGACCGGTGTATGTTTTTGCATTGATATTTATTTTTTTTCTGTGCTAGTTTTTTTCTGTGTAAGTTGAACATTAGCACTAGGCTAACCCAATATCCTTCTCAGGCTAATCCAATATCCCACTTTTTATAAAACCCGCAGTGGTTTGTTTTTGGTGCAGTGTGACTGGGAGGCTGCATCGACACTGGAATTCCAAAATGACGCTGGATAGATGTCCGCCTCAACTCTATTAAACCAGGAAGGTTGTGATGAGGGGATCGGAGGATTAGAATGAGAATCACATCCGGCCTGACTTCACGAGTAGTGAAGGAGTGCTGACACGGTCCGCAGAACATTCCCGAGACGTGAACCATTTTCCAAACTTGTTTCTCAAATTGCCGACGGAAACGGTTATAGTAGGACGTCCCCCCCCCGCCGACACGAAGTCGAGTCAAGTCAGAATTTATTTATGTAGCGCCGATTCGCAACAGAGTTGAATCATTGCGTTTTATGTTTACGGTAGACCCAACTTTTGCCCATCAGCAACAATTGGTGTCCAGGAGAGAAGGAAACCAGCTCAGTGCGGGCGGCCTTCTGTCTCGACCAGCCGGGGAAAAAGAGCCAGAGACGAGGACACATAAAGCACAAACTCAAATTAATTTTCTAATACTACCAACAGTAGCAATGACAAGGCCGATAACTGAAAAGGTTCTTTAATATTCACAAAAACAAACTCCTAGTTTCATTCTCTCGATTTCCAATTTATGATTCGATTTTTTTCCGTGAACGGCAGGGGTTGGCCGTGCACAGCATCAGAGCTCTCGGCTCGTCATAAAGCTGTCACTCAGCAGCGACCGAGAGTCTATTCCTGGATGTCAATGAAACATTTCTGTCGTGTATAAATGGCCTTCCTGCGTTGCATCTGCGAAGGTCAGAGAAACTCAAAGCAGGCTGAGTGGGCAAGGAGTGTGAAAAAAAAAAAAAGCCTTTCGGTGTTCGTCCCTCCGCATTATCTTTGCCGATACTGTGATATGACTGATGGTTCTCGGGGAAAAATGAATTTTGCGCTTTATTTTCGCTGAAAATAATCCTAGCATTTTTTTCTAAGGGTTCCACATGAGAATTATATTGTAAGGAGTCTTTATAATTGATTTTTTCTAATACCATTGTTGAGTTGGTGTTCTCTGTACCCACACAAGCCCTCTGAGCGGCACAGGTCCTTCACACACACACACACACACACACACACTGCAAATTGGCAAAACTTCACACTCCAGTTTACATTTAGAGTCCAATGCACTCTGCGTAATTATTTCTAAGAACGCCTTTCAGGTCATCGCAGTGGTGGGACGGAAACTTTCTGCACTAATATCTGCCCACAGGAGGCTGGAAATATTAAGGAAGCATAGGAACCAGGGATTTCAGAGGGGAAAAAAAATAGAGGAATTGCTGGCCCTAATACAAGAAGAATTATATTTCTATAGGTCTTGTGGCTTCTGTTGATGGACAAATTGGTATCTCTGGGCGCCGCTGCTCTGTCGAGTCAGTGGTGCAGAAGGCTGCACACATGCTGTGGCTACTGACTTTTGGAAATGTAATCGCTGGGAGCATTTGTAGCACAACTGAAGTGCATTCGGTAACAGCGCGCGATTATGTGAAATACATTAACAGCATGCAGGGAGGCCTCGTGTCAGTCGTGAATCAAATTAGCTTTTTGTGTTCTTTTTTTTCAACGGATGGTCTCTGCACGATGGAGTCGAGTCTGTGACGGAGAATAATTGAGAGCGGATTCACTACAAAAGCTTCTCTCGAGAGGAAGACGTCTTTGTGTGGGATGTGCAAAATTGCTGTTAGTGAATAAGTGGCACCTTCAATTAAATTAGCTAAGATGATACATTAATGCGCTGTAATGCTGCCTGCTCAGAGCCACCGTGGGAAACATTCTGGCGAGTTTTGGGGCAATAAGGGGGTGAAAAAAGGGGAATCTGAGGATGGGGAACAGCGATGTGGTGTTAATTTGCCCCTAGTGTTTATTGTTGCTGCGCAATAGATGGGTCTGCAGTTTTGCAGATATCAAATTACCGCATTTAGAATCTAACTTTTAAGTCATTTATAAAGGAGGGGTCAAAAAATACCTCACAGCAAGAAGGTCCCTGGTTGAATTCCGACCGGGAGGCTTTCGGTGTGGAGTTTGCGTGATCTTCCCATGGCTGTGAGGGTTTCCTCTCCAGTTTCCTCCTAGAGTCCCAAAAAGTGCAGCAGGTTAATAGGAGATCAGACGTGTGAATGAGTGAGTGAATGGTCGTATGCCTGTATGTGATGTGAATGAGAGAGTGAACGGTAACCAAAGCATCCAAACGACCCTGAGCGTGGGATAAGCGGTTTTGATAATGAACGACTGAATGAAAGGATTTATAAGATATCGGTGGAGCGGTGAAATGCACCGAAGAGTTTCAAAATGTATTTGAAAATTACGGAAAAAGCCTGGTAAAGAGACTTTGCACCAGTAATTTGCGATATTTTGCCAAACAGACAAATATATCTGAAAGAAACTGCTGGATGGAGAATATCAGCGGTTGTTTTGTGTTGTGAAAGTTATTAGGTATTATCTATTGTGGATCATAGAAGCGTTGAAAATGATGATTATCACGGTTCTTACTCTCTTAATGAGACAGTGACAAAACAGGCCCTGTTTCCTGCTGATGTTAATTTGATAGTCAAAGCTGATGATCCTCAAAATACAGGTCCGGAACCTCACTTTAATATATAGTTTTTGCTGAATCGGCCCCTTGATTCTTCTAACACAAACAGGGAAGGCCAAGATTCACTGCTTCCTTTTGCTGGTGAAGGATTTCTCCAATCCACCAGATTATTTAACATCTGGCGGACGGATGAAGGGATTATCTTTGCATGATTTATCCGGTTAGCTTCGTTTTCCTCTCTGTATAAACGCTCCAAAGTTACTCATCAGCTGATTTGGACTGCACCCAATGAAATTTGAATATGAGACCCACACACCATGGAAAACTTAGTCACAAATAAAATTAAAAAGAGAACCCCAAACCAGTGGACAGAATATGAATTTTGGATATATATATAAATCTAATATAACGTAAAGCTGCTTTAGAACTTTAATGAGTCTGCATGCAGGATTCCTATAGTGGTGTCTAGTCAGTCCGCGCGATCCCATCTGTGTGTACCTGTTGTATCTTCGGGATAAGCTGGTAGATAACTATCCTAAGCCACTATCTGCATAACCTCTTCACTGCTCACAGACAGATGTGACTATGATAATACCCCCTTGTTTGCCTCTCTTATATGCAGGATTAGATACACCGACTGGGATGGCTTTACCTGCTCTACTTTCTCAGCGCCAGGTAGTGAGAGAAATAGAGGTCCGGACCTTGTTTTAATGAAGTCTGTGCAGTCGGGAGACTTCACTCAATGGCTCACTGTCTCGCTCTGGATATTCATGTGTACATTCATGTGTTCCCCCGACTTCATCCCACTTTAAATCTCTCCCATGATGAGATTTCAAGACTTTCATGCATTTCTGGATGATTTGAAAAAAAAAAAAAAAAAAAAAGAAAGAAATGTGGAAGGCACAAGGCACAATGAACACCTTATTTATTGTGTGCTGTTTGCATTTTTTATAAAAACACCTGGCGTCCAAGGGAAAGAAAAGACACATTAAATGGAATCGCGTCCGCTGTGGTGTCGAAACTCGAACAGCATTATCTAACAAGCCCAGAAATCGTGGAAGTAAGAAAAGAAATAAGGGTACAACAAACTGGAAGGGGATTAACGCCATTTTGCCAAATTCATTAATACTTAATTAAGACCGTCATAATGACTCTCAGAGCAGCCCAAAGCTGTTTGTTCATATTAAAATAATAGATACTGTGAAAATGCCTTGAGAAATTTAAGCTGTTAATTTGATCTTCTCCACATATTCAACGAAAAAAAATGTACTGAATCAATCTAGATCGAGTTTGAAAGTTAAATTTTTACGCTAAGTAAAATAAAGCTTTAGAATATCTATCTTTTTTTTTTTTTTCACCTCGAACAAACCATAGACAGTTTCAATGTCAAATCTGTGATTTGTAGCCTGCCAGCGAAAAACAGCTTCATTGCAGGGGTCCAGAAGGATCTCCGTACAAAACAGTGCAAAAATGTTTTTTTAAGATAGAAATGACAGCCGTGGCGGCAGCGTGGCACTCAGCCGCCTTGAATGAGTCAAAACACGCACTTGGCTCCAGTAAAATTCAAGGTGTGAAGTCGTCAATCCCGCTATTGGGAAGAGTTGGTCGTAAATATTTACCTGTTTTGTTCCTCATTATTTTGCATATTCCCTGTGTTGCTGGAAGCTCAACGTAAGAAAATGACCCACGCTTTCTTGCCACATATCCACACATCGATCGTACCTTTTAATCCACATTTTAAGGATTTTTGTTATTAGTTTCTGTTTTGCAAAGTGGTTCCTGACATGTACTTACCAGCGTCATTTAGCCTTTTACGATCCACGTAGGCCGGGTTAGCCATTTGTTAGCATCAGTTAACATGCATTACCATCTGTTGGCTTTCCATTAGCTTCAGTTCAGGATGTTGTAGCCTCTGGTTGTTTTATCTTAGCCACTGTCAGCAATTCTTTCCTCTATTAGTCTTACGCTACTCCATAATAGTCATGCAATGGATGATGAAACTAGTGCACTTAGCGACAATGCGCTATTAGCTTCAGTCTGCTACACATACATAATGGATTGTCACATTCTGCGATCAGCCCGGGTTTTCGAAAGTGGCTACAGAAGCTAAGCTAGCTCCTGCACAGATGGCCATTAACATACTTATGAATAGTGCAATGCGATGCAGTCACCACATCTCTTATTAAATGGCAATTTGCATTTACATCTACTGCCATGGAGGTGGCCTC
The DNA here is from genome assembly GCF_037954325.1 of Fistularia commersonii. NCBI lineage: Eukaryota > Metazoa > Chordata > Actinopteri > Syngnathiformes > Fistulariidae > Fistularia > Fistularia commersonii. The sequence goes on from NC_141312.1 coordinate 5,636,653, forward strand.
GGTTGACCTTTCAGGCGTTAACAGCTTAATGGCAAACATTACCTCAGGACAAGTGACAGAATAAGACATTGGCAAACTCACAACTACTGGCTCCACAGAAAGTAATAATAACAAAAATAATAGAGACTAGGCTGTGCTAAACAGAGAGCTGTAAATCATTTATGTGGCACCAAACCAGTGTGAGACAAGCATTATGAGCCCATTCAATTTTTCAACAACTGGAAATCAGGTCAGCAGTCACATGACGATCGAAGGCAAATCTCGCTATGTTTTTCTCAAGGAAATGTCAGTGAAAGTTGGCAACGGAAGAGTTTGTTGAGGTTTTTATTTCTTTTATTCCTTTTCTTTCCCAGTGTTGTGGTGACACACGTTCTAACATGTTCTTAATGGTCAAGTGGGTGTTAACCTACCATAAATTTCAGCGATGGCTTGCAGGTGTAACTACACTTCCCGTGCACCGTTGGACCTCCAACGGCAGTCCGTTCTGCCTCATTATATCAAAAGTCCCATACGTTTCTGCGCACTAATTGTCCGAATCAGCTCCACCCCTCGTTCGAGCTTCTGTCAGCGCTTTCTTTGGTTTCAATGATTTCAGTTAATGTAGTTTTGTTCGCCGTTTTATACGCCTCGTGTACGCTGCTGACACGACGGCCTGTACGGCAAATAGCGTGGCACATGGTTTTACACCCGTGCTACAAGATGCCGTTTGGAGAATTGAATCTTTTGCTGCATTTAAAATCCTCAGTCACGTCTTTGCCCCTAATCTGGGTGTACGTCAGTGTCTCGGGGTGAAATGCGTTTTAAAGTAGTCAAAGCATTTCCGTATTCATTTCTGGCAGGAAGTAGGAAAGTTAAATCATGGGATATACCGTTGATGTTGCTACATAAGTGATGTGAAGAAATATTACTTAACATAGAGCGTACGGAGGGCAAGAGTTAGTTTTCTTTCATGCCATTTTAATTGTGATGCTTCTATGAGCTATTTTCCATTACTAAACATGAGATATTCAGCATGTAATATTTTGCTACAGACAATGTGAGTCTCAGAGTCATCAGCGGGCGAGTCAGGTAAGACTGAAACCTGCTGATGGAGTCCAGGTGAGCTTAGCAGGCCGATGACGGGGAAAAGAGTACTTCTGCTTTTTCAAAAGCAAACGGACTGAAGCAGAGGGTGAGAGCTGGTAAGTCAAGAACTTGCACGGAAAAAAAAAAATAAATTGCACATCAGAGAGTGAATTTCAGCTACCGCAGCGTGAAGGCACGGCCAGACGGTACTGGAGGAAAGCCCCGGCTCTTACGGTGCAGGTGTGATGATTAGAGGAGCTGCAGGTGAGCCGGCATCCGGAGCACAGGGAGGAGAAACCTCACACACGAAGACCCTGCATGGAGAGAGGCAGCTGAGGGAAACAAGATGCAGAGGAACTTGTGGTAACCTGTGGTGATATTGATACTTTTCAGCTTCAATATGCAAATGCCCTTGTTTTTTTTATCATAAAATGATGATGTATTTGACCACGTTGCAATGCTACACCCCCGAGGAACATATTATTTCTTGCTCTCCCAGAATTGTTGTCACAATCAGTTGTTTCACTTCAGATCCCGTGACAATAATTAAGTACCCGCCATTGCGTGCAACCAGCCAGGAGAGGGGAGCAGTTTGCTCAATTCAGTCTAACACGGCTGACTGGACCACATATTGGCGATTATTACTGTTAAAAAGGGAAGACTCGAAGTGTTATATCGATGGAGCAGTCTGAGGTAGTTGTGTGCAAGTTGTGAACGAATCGTTCATTTTAGTGACTCACGAGTCATTGATCAATAAACGTTGTTGGATCGCTGTGATGATTGCTCAGATGACAATGAAATTCACATCGCTGCATCTCTCTGTGAAAAAAATGTATTCAAACCCATTGCGTATCATGATTCCCTCGTCACTTTGACCACAAGGCGTCCCTGTTACAACTAGATGCAAATAAGTCACCGTGTATGACTGCTACGTTATCGGCATTTGTATAAATAAATCGAATCCAACATTATTGGCCCTGCGGCAAGACCGACAGCTCTGGTTGCTTGTCTTAACTCGTGTCCCTCTTTCCCTCCCCGCAATCAGCTGTGAAATTAGAATCACACAGTTTGTAAAGAAGCCCTCCCCAATCACAAAATGAACGATTCACTCAGTAACTCAACGAACGAATCGCTCAGTTACTCACAATAGCCGCCCCGTTCAGAAAACGGGTGACTGAGTCGGTGACTCAAACACATGGCTCTCTTTGGTGATTTGACTCATATGTACTCGAGTCAGTCAAAAGAATTGAATTTGCCATCGCGAGTTTGAGGATCAAACTGAACCATGCCGAGGGATGCAAGGCAAAGTGAAAATCAAAACAAAAAGAAAATACACACGGGAATTTTTTTCTCCTTATTAAAGGAAAATGATCACTCTTGCTATTTTTGACAGTTATTGTTAAAATTCAAGAGTAGAAAAGAAAAACACGCACATCCGCTGCCCAGTTAGGGATGAGTGCTAGATCAAAAGAAAAGTTTGACCCAGTAGAGTGTTTTCAGAACTACTACCATGGTCCATGGCTACACCCGGAGAAAAAGTATTTTGTGTTATATGTAAAATAAATCATATTTCTTTTTGGAGCATTTTTTGGTGTGCAGATCATTAAAGCTCAAACCACACACCCGTCATGGGTTCAGTAATTCACTGTTTAAAATTCAATATGAAAAAAGTCCAGAAACATACTAAAATTCTAATTTTATGGACTCTTACTTCCCCTCACTGCTATGAACAAACACCAACAACAACCGGTATTTAGATGATTTAAAAATGATTTTCAGATAACCATCACATTTCAGAAAGTATATGTATATATTACAATACATATATACACATACATGCATACATGCATACAAACATACATAAAACATGTCTATATGTGAATGTATATATATATATATGTATATATATATATATGCATATGCATACATACATAGGCCTATACATACATATCTACATACATACATAGAAACACATCTGCATATTTGTATATTTAAATTGTTGATGATATGCTTCCCTTTTGTGATTTGATTTTTGCTGAACTACCATGTCTTATATCGGTATCAACTTATCACTTCTGTTACCGGTGGAACCTCCATGCACGATTATGCTGCAGTAATTGCTCCTGATTTAGATGTGATTAATCCATATGCATATTTGCAGATATGCATCACCTCTGTTTGAATAACGGGGGGACTTTATCATGGGAGAGGTACACACAAAGGATGAGAATGACGTTAATTGCATTTTCAGCATAGGGATAAATCTCATTACAGGACCATTTGTTTTTGTGACGATTTTTTTCAGGATTGCATTATCCTGCCGCCGATTCAACGTCAACAGATGTGACAATGTTTCTGTCTGCTGCCTCTCTTGCCCCTCTCCCAGTTTCCAGCTGAGAGCTAAGTGGAGGTGTAGCTAATTACACAGTTTACACCACAAATGCAATTACAGCCCCCCATGGGAGTGTGCAGTGCATTCTGAATGTGTAACGGGTGTGTGTAAGTGTGTTCATCGCCAAGTTAGATATGCGGCGCTCTTCTTGTTAAATATGCATTATTTGGGTCATTTGGGCCAGCTCACTTTTAAATGTTGATGGGGTTGTGCAAAAAAGTAAAAGAAAAATAGACGTGCTAGAACCCGTCTGTGTCGCCACTGGGTTTTCAGCACACGTGTGTGTAACTTGTAATAAAATAATACAGCTTGAATCTAATAAACCTCTCTCCTAGTGGGACGTGGCCGATCGCAGACACGCCACATGTGTGAAGCTCAGTTATTGAACTGGATTATCGGTGCGGGAAGCTGAGAGTTAACAATGCCGCGTACCGCATTCTGAAACACATGACCTCAGGAGGCGGTAATTCCTGAAATTAGATTTTGAATAAAAAAGAAGATGGCTTATATTAAACAGGGTATTGGAGAGTTAAGGCTGTCAGTGTGGAAAGGGTGTCTGTTTTGAGCAGTTCCATCAGCATGCAGGGAGACATCTTTTGTCATAATTATTCAATTACACCACTGTGTGGCATATGACTATGTGAGATCACATATATAATCACACATACTAAGCGATTCATGAATCATTCGCACTTCCACGACGCCTGGGTCCAGCTCGGAGACGGACATTCGTTCAGCCAGCTTTGTGAGGAGATTCAGGGGCACGAGGCATTACAGAGGCTTTCAGTCTTACCCCAACATCCCAACTTAATGCCGGACCTTTATCCTCACCTTAAACCCTCCCGACGCTAATCCTTTAAAGACGTCTCTGTTTAAACCAAAGACAATGTGAAAGGGTTGCATTCACATTCTGCCTTTACAACTTGGCGGCTCTCAAAGTGCCCATTGACGCTCCGACGGTGGAGGCTGACGCGCAAGGACACTTTGACACTGTCCCTGCAGGAGCCTGGAATCAAACCAGTAAATCTCTGACAGCCAGACAGTCTTCCTCCTGAGCCTTCAGCTGTTCTTTTTAGGAATGCCCCGGCAACAGCGGCCCGAGTCTCAAACGGATGTATTCATTACGGACGGGCTCGCCATAATCTCGAAACCGACCTGAATACAAACTTCAACCCTGACCTCGACTACGGTACACAGAATTGACATTTTGCCACCCGAGGACCGCCATCCCACAGGCACTAATAGTGCTGATATTTTCGAATAGAAATACTTTCGCAAAGTTAACAAAACACCAACACACGCACACACGCACTCTCGGAAACATTTGCTTTAATACGCACGTTGACTGGACTGATAGAGTAGACTTAATCCCATGTTTCATTTCTGTCGCCTTTTTAAGAAGATTACACCTACAAAATCCGTATTTAATGCTTGTTTAACAATAAAGTATTGATTAATTGCACAAAACAACAATAGCCCTTTCTAAATGTCTCGAGGAAAACCCCAAATACGGCAGAAATGATAATATGTAGAACAAAACAGTTGTGTATTTTTATTTCAATGGACAAAAACAGACGGTGCTCATTTGGAAAATTAAGAAAATATATCTGGAAATGAACAAGGGATTACGCGTTTGTGCTGTTAATACCTCAGAAGGATTACGTTAAGGAGAATTGTTTCGGTCCGACCGTGCCAGAGCTGGTCTTGTTTCTTAATAGCACTTCATTGTTCAAGAGGTTAGCGTGTGTCTCTGGGGTTCGACAGCAGCGGGGCTGCGCACGTCCCCGCATGAAAATTGCTCTCTGCGCGAAAATATACAGAGGCCTCTGTTTTGGGATATATTTCATCATGTCATACTAAAAAAAAAATAAAAAAATAATTTTTGGCGAATGCAGTTGAATGGTTAATTTTGTTGAAAGTAATGGCGCTGTCCGGGACGTTGTAAATGGAGTGCGGGTCAAACATCAACTAGAGGAATGTGTGATGGAGCGCTGGCTGACAGAGGATGTTATTTCAAGGGATGCTGCAGTTTTTATTTTTGTTGTTTTTTTTTTTTCCCAGCAGAGGAGGTACTTGGAGTGACATGTATTGCAAAAACATGATTTCCAGACACCCAATCTGCTTCTGCTGGGGTGTCTGTTGTGATTTAGGTCACTTTGTTCCACCTCCGCTGGATTTTGCTGTGTTTTCATTTGATTTTATTCATTTATTTTTCAGCACTTAGATGCGCTTTGGGTAAAACTTAAAATCCCTCCTAGTCAACACGTGGATCAAAAAATGGAAACAATGTTTTCTTTACATACTAAAATGAGTCAGCTGTGCTTTTCTGTGCTATCATATGCAGTGCTGTGCTACACTATGCCTGGCTCTTCTGCACCATAGCATAGCATTACATAGCATAGCATAGCATGGCATAGGATACCATAGGATACCATAGGATACCATAGGATACCATAGGATACCATACCATACCATACCATACCATACCATACCATAGCTTTCCATCTAGTATGGTGCTGGTTGGTGTTATAATGTGCTGAATTAATTTTGGTTTAATTAGCATTTCTGTCCTCAGTTCTTTGCTTTCCCATCTATCTTGTACCCTCAGCTAATTAGTTGGCATGTCTTTTAACTTAGACACCAATGAAGTGTGGAGAAAATCCTCCGGTTTCTATTTGATTTTTTTTTCCCCCATGTCTGTTTTTTTTTCAACATATTGCTCCTTGCATCTGCTCAGAAGTCTTTGGATTTCAAAAGTCATTCCAACATGTTTTTTTTTTTTTTCCCAAGCAAAGGAATAAGGGGAGTAGAGGTTATTCTCATAAGGATTTGAAGATAAAGAAGGGGAAAAATTAAATATTTCACGATGAATAGTCTTGTAGTAGAGGAGCACTGAGGGCCAGTAATGATTTTTTTTCTCTTTTTGTTTCACAAAGACCATCATTTTGTAACTTGGGAACATTCTTAAGCAGAGGAAGAAGAGAAAAAATGTCATTGGATGTCCGTTCCTGCAGCAGGCTCGAATGTAGGCCTGGTTCTGCTGTTCAACAGACCAGAATAAATCGCACCAGCAGTTTCATATTTTCAAGTCTGAGTTGCAAAAAAGGAAACTATATTTTCAAATTAATCAACAAATTATTTATAGACAGAGAGCTGTGATGAAATCTAGGCTGTTTGCCAGCATTCAACAGTAATTATCCCATAACGGAATAATTTTTCTGTGTCTGTGTGTGTGGGTGCGAGGGGGGGGGGGGGGGGTGTTGATGCTCATAAGGATAAAGAAATGATCTAATTGACGGCTTTGTTATCTTTTTCAAAAAGAGTGACTCAGGTGACGGCATGTTGTGTGTAGGCTGCAGGCTGCATCATGTTCTGCCAAGTCTCCTCTTGTAAGATATAAAGAGAAAAAGAACAAGAAGATTGCTCGTACTGTATTACAGGTGTACAGCACGTGGTGATTGAAGCCTGTTGTAATATCACCGTAAAAGCAAGAACATTCTGGTGTTCAGTTTTGATGTCCATCCAACCCTAAAATATGACATGAAAAATATTTGCATAGTCATATATTCCGATTTTTTCTTTTTTTAGGTGACGCATTTGAAGATGTTGATTATTCCTATTCTTATTATTAGTTCAGATATCTTCGGCATCATCCCACGTAAGACGCGTAAGACGATACTTGTCATGCATTCTGATATAAGTATGAAAAGGATCTTTTGGTGTCACCCAAATAAAAGCCTTTCTTTATTACATTATAATAACTGCAGTCTATTAGACCCGCCTTACTCAGGAGTCCAGCAGAGGAAGTCAATAGCCTCTGGGACGCCGCGCCTCAGTCTGCAGTGTTTTAACCATCATTTTTCAAATCCTGCCGCGGCTTCAGGTTCTTATGACAGAGCCTTCATTTCTCCGCCGAACATATAGAACTGAGATATCTGCTCAACACGCAGAAAAAAAATACTCTCAGTTATTGATGTGTGTTGGCGATACTTTGTCTGTGTGTGAGCGTCTTCAGGTTCCCAGGCGTAAGACCGAGGGGTTATCCAGAACACCGAGCAGAACTAGGACACACACGCTCACACACAATCTAGGTTAGCGTTTATGAGGGAGCAGGTCTATCTGTCTGGGACAACTCACTGGAGGAAATGTGTGTGTGTGTGTGTGTGTGTGTGTGTGTGTGTGCGTGTGTGTGTGTGTGTGTGTGTGTGTGTGTGTGTGTGTTAGAAAAAGAAGGAAACGTAGGCAAAAGTTCCCCTGGCCCATGGAGTGAGTTAGTTGTCGTCAGTAAATAGCTGTCTGCGTGGTCCTGGGCAACTGGGCATGCAAAAATAATGAGGACTGAGAGGGCTGAAGACAGAGCCAGATGGAGCATCACTTCACACAGCATGACTTCGTAATGGACAGCGTTTTGTTATGTGAAAGAAAAACTGAGGGCCGGGGTCAGTTTGCTGCCACTTGTCCCTGACGCCAGAAAAACTGGCACCTTATTAGTTTTGAAAATGCCGATTTTGAAAATCTCCACTGCCAAGAGGTTCAAGAGGAACTCGGTGGGGCAGCTTGCATATGGGAACCGTCTGGACTGCTATCAGATCAGGAGTATTTTAATCTTTGGCATTTTAAAGAGCGCTGAAGTTGAAATAGGACGGTGGAATCAGGACAGGATGCAGAGCCACCAGGTTGGAGGGTGTTCAAATAGCAACTTGCTGTTTGGTCGTACGCCCACCATTATTTTCTCGTGGATGACATCACTTATTTTATTACTTCTTCCACAGTTGCGTGAAGGACTGTCACATTGTTTGACAGTCTAAAAATGAAATCTGATTTCACCAAAAAACAGATCTGTGTTCTAGGAGGGTCTGCTTGCCCCTCAAAGCTTCCCATCGGGTACGAGCGGAGTGTGTGTGTGTGTGTGTGTGTGTGTGTGCGGTTCAAAGGGGAATCCAGAGTGAATGGCGAGAAATCGTGAAATAAAAAACCCAAAACAAACATGCCACATTTCTCTGAGCTTCCTTTGAAACATTTGAGCAGCAGCAGCAGTCACTTCAGCACGGAGCGGCCGGCGGCGGTGAGGTCTTTGGATTACTGTATTTTGTTATGCGTTGCCTGCAGTGAAGACAAATATTACATCAGGATGAGGCACTTTGCCAGTAAAGACTGTTAGTAAGACCCGAAACCTGCAGGTTTCTTTAATAGTTTTTACACACTGACTGGTGTCGTATATGGAGCTTCCACCTGACGGGGTCAGCCCTGCGGAAAGAAATGGGCCATCAGCCGTACGCAGGGGTTCACTGACGCGCCCCACTCACAGTGATTGATTCGCCGCCATTGAAAACACACACCGGAACTCCGAAAATAATCGAGGAACACCGGATCCCTCCGCCCCCGTGAGTCGGCCCGACCGGCGGCGCAGCTGTTTGTATCCTCGCTGAATATTCAACCGCGATTTTAGGTTTTCGGGTTTCCACCGCGACGGGGTAGCAGAGAAGTTCAAGGTGGAGGTGGGATTCCATCAGGGAGCAGCTCTGAGACTCTTCTTGTTTGCAATGGTGATGGACAGGCTGACAGATGAGGTTAGACAGGAATCTCCATGGACCAGGATGTTTGCAGACGACATTGTGATCTGTAGTGAGACTAGAAAACAGGTTGAGGAAAATCTGGAGAGGTGGTGGTATGCTCTGGAAAGGAGAGGAATGAAAGTTAGTCGCAGCAAGACAGAGTATATGTGGGAGGGAGTGGAGATCGAGAGGTTGGAGGATTTCAGGTACTTGGGGTCAACAGTCAGAGAAGAGACGGGTTCAAGCAGGTTGGAATAGGTGGAGAAAAGTGTCAGGGGTACTATGTGATAGAAGACTATCGTCCAGAATGAAAGGAAAGGTGGACAAGACAGTGGCGACACAAGCGATGCTGTAAGGTTTAGAAACAGTGACATTGACCAAAAGACAAGAGCCTCTTGATGATGAATGAATACCAACTGAAAAACAGAAAATGCTGACGCGAGATTGACGAATGCGATTTTTTGCCGTTGAAGTGCCGTGAGGTTCAAATATTACATCAGACACCAAACTGCAGTTGAAATGTCTTTAACATTTCTAAAATATTAAATCATTAGGACTGTGCAAAAGTGTTATACAAAACGGCAGACAAAAAAACTTTCTTTCCAGTTTCAAGAAAATTTCAACTAAAGCTCATTATTTCCCTGAAAAGCAGCCTGGGGTTATGAAGAGGTTTGTTTTGGCCCCAAACCTTAACCTGCCTATTGTGAGTTTCAGCCCGAGCTGAGAAATTATGCATGAGGCCGTGAGAAAAGGAGCCTTGCCCAAAAGTGGATGCCGGGCTCGAAAGCTTTCGCGTCGATGCATTATGCACCCCGACAATTGAAAGAAACCCGGGATCTGCTATTGAGGATGTCTGCCACCACGCCATTTCATCTCTCGGTAACAAGGACCGGAGGTGATCCACACGACAAGGATGGGGGAATCGAAGGAGCTCCGGAAGCGGGATCGGAAATAAAGACGGGGGAGGGATGAAGAGGGGGTGGCGGGGTGACACGGTTGGGTGTCGAGCCCCCCCGACCTCCCCCCCCCGACGCCCATCCCCCCCCCCTTCCTCCCCACGCTTCCTCTCACCGGTCTTAAGGAGATGAAGGTGTCACTGGAGAAGACGTTTATTGTTAAGAGGCACAGAAGGATAAAAACAGTGGGCGGGGACGAGGGGAGCCGGCGGAGAGGAACGTAGAAGTGACGGGGAAAAGCTGAAAGTGATGGCGGACGGATGAAGCGAGAGAGTGACGGTAGGTGGAAGAGAGGAACAGCAGGAGGCATAAACGCAAGGAATGCGAATCACAGGCATCTGGCAGGAAGGGGGGAGACGGAGGGAAGGCGGCGAGCTCAGATGTGAGACATAAGGAGAGGTGACGGAGCCGGAGACCAGCGGAGACAGGATGATGGAGACCATGGGAAGCGGTTTGTTCGGAGGGGACAAACAGCAGCGCAGACAAAAAAGGGGATACCGCGGTGTAATACATGTAAATCTTTTTATCCACGTCGCCTTTCTTCGTGTTGTTCTATTTATTTAATTGGAATATGAAATGTTGATTGGCTGCCTCCGGCGGAGGCCCGTGTGAGAGACGGAGCCGGAAGGAAGGAGGACAAGTTTAAACTGATAAATCTCGTCAACTCGCTGTCCTCCCACATAATCTGATGACGGCTTTTTTGTCCGGGGGAAAAAAGAAAAGATTTTCTTCAGACATCATTGTGCTCTCGGATAGGAAGCTGGGAAAAGCTTTCGGAAGAAACCCCAACCGCTTTCAGGAGAGCTTTTAGAGGGAGTCTGGCATTTCGGAGCCTCTGGAATCAGAAGTATAGCGGCCATCATGGGATGCATAGGAATCAAAAAAGAATTTTATATTCTAATGTTTTTTATGTGTATGTGGATTTGATTTTGTAATTCAGATGACATTAGGAAAGTTTGTGAGAGAGTACTAAATATTTTTAAATGTATGTTTTCAGGGCTTAAAAAATTTAAAAACTTTAAAAAAATATCCCATTTGATGATAATAATCGAAATAAGTGCATAAGTTTAAGCTATTTTTTAGCTAGCTAATATATACATAAATATAATATACACAATACATAAATGCATATATATCCATATATGTGTATATGTATGTATACATATACACATATGTATACACACACACACACGCACATATATATATGTGTGTGTGTGTATATATATATATATATATATATATATATATATATATACATACACTATATGGACAAATGTATTTGCTCACCCATCCAAATAATCGTAGTCAGGTGTTCCAATCAATTCCACGACCACAGGTGTTTAAAATCAAGCACCTAGGTATCCATGCTGTTTTTACGATAGGATGCCACCTGAGCAACAAATGCAGTCGTGAAATTTCCTCGTTCCTAAATATTCCACAGTCAACTGTCAGCTGTATTATAAGAACATGGAAGTGTTTGGGAACGACAGCAACTCAGCCAGGAAGTGTTAACTGACAGAGCGTGGTCAGCGGACGCTGAAGCGCATTGTGCAAAGAGGGCGCCAACTTTCTGCAGAGTCAATGGCTACAGACCTCCAAACTTCACGTGGCCTTCAGATTAGCTCAAGAAGAGTGCACGGAGAGCTTCGTAGAATGGATTTCCTTGGCCGAACAGCTGCATTCAAGTGCAATGCAAAGCGTCGGATGCATTTGTGGAACATGCACCGCCACTGACCTCTACAGCAGTGGAGACGTGTTCTCCGGAGTGAAAAATTGCGCTTCTCCATCTGGCAATCTGATGGAGGAGTCTGAGTTTGGCGGTTGCCAGCAGAACGCTACTTGTCTGACTGCATTGTGCCAAGTGTGAAGTTTGGCAGAGGGGGGATTATGGTGCGGGGTTTTTCAGGAGCTGGGCTCGGCACCTTAGTTCCGGTGAAAGGAACTCTGAAAGCTTCAGCACACTAAGACATTTTGGACAATTCCATGCTCCCAACTTTGTGAGAACAGTTTAGAGCTGCTCTTTCCTTTTTCCAGCATGACTGTGCACCAGTACACAAAGCAAGATCCATAAAGACATGGATGACAGAATCTGGTGTGGATGAATTTGACTGGAATCCTGACGTCAACCCGGTGGAACGCCTTTGGGATGAATTAGAACGGGGACTGAGAGCCAGGCCTTCTCGGCTAATATCAGTGTGTGACGTCACAAATGCGCGTCTTGAAGAATTGTCAAAAATTCCCATAAACACACTCCCAAACCTTGTGGACATCCTTCCCTGAAGAACTGAAGTTGCTCCAGCTGCAAAGGGTGGAGCGACGTCATATTAAACCCTATGGATTAGGAATGGGATGTCACTTGCAAGTCAAGGCAGGTGACCAGAACCTTTTTGGCCATATAGTTTGTATAATATAGTTTGTTATTATCTCTTGCCGTCAAGTCATTTGTTTAAAATGTAGGGGCTAATAAGGCTTGCTAAGCTGCTTGTTTTTTTACCACTGCAGTCTTTTTCTTAGCTGTTGCAATGGCTAAAATGATTTGTTTTTAAAATTCACGGTGGTGTGTGTTGCAGTTTGGCTTCCGTGACCACAATACAAATGTGGTACATTACAAATGTGCTGGACAAGGAACTGGAGGAAAGGGGGTTGGATACAAAAGCTGGCCGATGAGCACACAATGCACACAAATGCACACAAGAGATTCGGCAAGAATGAGACACAGGTAAGGGTTGGAATGCATGAGGTAGCTAGCAGCGTGAACCAAACACAGCAGAAGACACTGTTAACTGCTGTCATAGATGATGGAATAATCTGGTGATGGAATTTGTAGGGTGCTGATGATGATGATGATGCTTCAGGGTTTTTTTTTTGCAGCTATGTCTCTGACCAGCATGCAAGTAGAAAAAGGAAATTGAAGAAGAAAACAAGATTAAGGCTGAAACCCAAACGATGACACCAGGTCATCACATCGTCAGCATAGAAGTGTGAACACATTGCTTTGACGTTCCGAACCGTAAAAAGCCAAATTTGAAGGGACGGGCGGGAAACCAGATCAGGTTTGAAGAGGAGATGAGGTGAGTTTATCGTGGCGAGGAGCTAGAAGCAGTCCTCTGGAAAACACAACACACATCAACGAAGTAGCCGAAGGGTTAATCAAATAATTGAGGAAATGAGATAACTGACTGGATACACTCAATGATCTGCCGCCGTGGCTGCGGCAGAGCAATTTATATGATTATTGACAATAATCGTTTGACTGATTGGCCTCTGGCTCCGTCACACCTGTGGAAAATCAGGGTAAAACCGGAGATATCAGGCAGCAGGCGCAGATGTAAAATCAAATTGTGGCATCTCTCTGTTGACTTAATTGCAGTGATTTAAGAAACGGGGTTTGTGTTTGTGTGTAATTTTAGAACAATTACTTCCGTGTACATAAACCCTGCATAGAACGGGTGGACTTACATCCATTATGCTCTTATGTTCAAGAAGGGTATGAGTGATGTTCTATATTAGTGTATGTCAGTTTCTGATGAGTAAATTAAAAAAAAGCATATTTGTTGACGACGTATTGATTTCTTTTGAAGCAGCGATGTTCGATTTGCAGCCTCCTCAACCATAACACGCAGAGATCTGTGAAAGTACCTCGCCCGTCCACCTTTCAAGATCACACCGTCTTCTATTTGTATAATCCACGTGTCTTATAACTCGAAAAAACATAAACAGACAATATGACGCGGGCATATTACCTTTCACTTTTTACATTTTTTTTCTTTTTTTTTTAAGTCCAAGTGGACCTTTTTGACAGCGCCGCAGAAAATACCCTCGATGCATCACAGAGATTTCAATTTTATTTGATGTCGCCGGCACTGAGGCAGATAAATGTCATCTCGCAGTACAGTTTACCTGCTTAAAGAGGAACAGAGAAAGAGAAATGTTCGATTCGTTTGCTCACAATATGTCCACTACTCTTGTGCCACTATCCACTGGTGTACAAGTAAGGAGATCAGCAAACAACATTCTTATCTGGAATGCTGATAAATGCTGCAGCTCCAATCCCTGCAAAGGATTTGTCAATAAATACCATGGCGATGTGTTGTCAGAGGTATTTCTGCCTTGAGGATTTACATGACTTCCACACCGGCGCGGTCTCAAAGGACAGCCGGAGTATTCTTGGGACTCCAGTCCAGACAGGGATTCTCTTTGCCCACACATACACACACACACACACACACACACACAGCTTAGGAGGCCTCATACAAAATGGTTTAAACCATGATGAGTATACCACAGATCTGATAAACAGGGCGAGGTTATTAGGAGGAGATAAGGAGGGGAATGACAAGAAGCTCTTTTGTTTTGCTTTTATTTTAAGTCCCGCTTTCTTTCTCCTCCCAACTGTTTTGCCTGCCATTATGTGAACACACAAACACCCTAACTCGCACACGCAAAAAGCTCAAGGCACAAGCCACCTACACTTTAGTCATTGTTCTTCCACCCTCTTCTTCTTTTTCTGAATCCCTCTATGTGCTTTTTAATTTTGAAAACGCTAAGGCTTTAATTAATAGGGGTAACAGAGAAGGCCTTAACTGAAAGCATTACTGTGAATATCAACTAGCGCTCCAGAGGACCGCTCCATTTTCCCCCTCTCAACGAAAACACAATGCCTCCGCGAAGGCTTGCACGACAGAACAATCATTTTCAGCCGGGATTATATTATGCTTAAAAGTATTGGAAATCCTTGCATTACTGCTGGGAAACAATACAGCACGTTATCCTGAAATCAGATGTTTTATTTATTTATTTTTTAAAGTATTGATATATATCACAGTATCTGTCCAGGCAGAGAAGAGCTAACGCTCAATGAAGATGATTTTAATTCCATCTATCCATTCTCTCCATTACCATATATTCTGGCCTATTGAATGCATCTCAATAGCAGTTGCACCGACTAAAAATAAACAGATATATATATGTGTACATATATAGGCCACACTTGTCTATAAGCCGCAGGTGTCTATGTTGTAACATGAAATAGTTACACAGAAACATTTTTTTTTTACTTTTGATAAACTATGTACCGGTAACATCCACAAATATGTACCGGAAATGCTTTTTTATGTGTACATATATGTGTACATACATAGGCCACACTTATCTATAAGCCGCAGGTGTCTATGTTGTAACATGAAATATTTATACAGAACTTTTTTTTTTTACTTTTAATTAACTATGTACTGATAACAACCACAAATATGTACTGGAAATGCTTTTTTCTGTAACACGGACGATGAAAAAGATTGATAATAAATAACACAAGGTAAGGTCCATCCTCTTTCTATCCCCGCTTTGTCCTACTCCAGCTGATCGCTATCGTCGTCTTCCTACTAAAACCATTATTAGAGTCGACTTCTTCGGTGTTGGAATTGAACGGCCTCAGCTTTTCACGGTAATTTCATTGGTCCGATGTGACCGGGCTAAATGTTTTAGTGGCATGGAGCTCGTTAGCCCGAAAAAATCCATAAATTAGCCGCATCATTGTTTAAGCCATTGTGTTCAAAGTGTTGGAGAAAAGTAGCGGCTTATAGTCCTGAAATTAATGTATCTATACCGCTGTCCTGCCAGGTAATCTATTCATTATTCGAGGTTTTGATGAGCCTTGTTACTTCTTTTAAATTGGGGTGTAATTGCTAAGTCGCTAATGAGATTTCACAATGAGGAAATATACATTATACATCTATTATCTCTCAAATATACATGAGGGAGGGGTTAGCCAATCAGTAAATCTCTCAATGACACATGAATTTATAATTGTATTATTTTATTTATCCTTTATCATTGTTTCCAAGTCAATTTTAGCAGAATTATTTTGAAAAAAATAATCCTTCTCTCCTTTTCCTTATTGGATTCCCCCGGGTGGGTTGGGAGTGAAGCTGGGAAAAGGCAGGCTTGGACAAATGGTTTAGGTTATTTCCACCATTTCTTTTCAACATCACCATCTGCCACGACATGGGATATATCTGAGACGTGCGGACACATGAATGGGACACATGCGGTCATGTGTGTACGATTTCGCTGCCGGGGCGTTAAAAATAAACCGAGTGAAAGGTTGCTGTCAAAAGAGGAGAGAATCCATGTAAGTCACCTGAAAGCCAGTTTTTGAGCCAGCTGATCAAAATGTGGCGCAGTGTGTTGAAACCTGCACTTCAGGCTAAGAGGATTAGAGCTGAACATCATCCAGCACCCGCGGCCGGACCAAAGTCATCCTCGACTTAAAGGACATCATTGTGACCTGATTGGCCCTATTGTACAGAGTAGACACAGCAAAGCGGTATTTGTATTTTATAAATGCTGTGTATTTTCCATTTTATTGTAGGTTTAAGAATCTTCTATGAAACATGCAAGAGACCTTCCAAATTCAGAATTATTGTGTTGAATCTTGCGCTGAGGACCGAAAGTACTGAATCTGAGTTAATTGGTCTCTGCTGACAAGAGATTTATTGTTATTCATTATTTTGAGACCACTGTGGTCGAATCGTGCATTTGCCCTTTATAACAATGTGATTTCTTCATTTCTGCAGTTCTGAGAGAGCTGAAACTGAGCGGAAAGCAATGCCACAAGTTTGCTTTTTGGAAATAAAAAAAAAGGCTCACCAGTACAGATGCAGTATTTACTTTGAGAATGTTGATAGAGAAGTACGGAGAAGGTCCGAGGGAGCTGCGTTGTCCCTTTGCAGATCTAGAAAAAGCATACGGTTGGGTGCAGAGGGGGGAACTGTGGTACTGTAGGGGGACATCTGGAGTGGCAGAGAAGTATATTAGAATGGTGCAGGACATGTATGGGAGCTGTGAGACAGTGGTGAGGTGTGCTGTAGGTATGACAGAGGAGTCCAAGGTGGACCTTGGAAGTCATCCGGGATCAGCTCTGAACCACCTCTTGTTTGCCATGGTGATGGACAGGCTGACAGATGAGGTTAGACCGGTCTCTCCATGATGTTTGTAGACGATATTGTGATATCTAGCGAGAGCAGGAGGCGGCTGGAGGAAAATATCGAGTGGTGGAGGCATGCTCTGGAAAGAAGAGGAATGAAGGTTAGCTGCAGCAAGACAGAGCACGCGGTGGAATGAGAGGGACCCGAGTGGAACGGTGAGGCTACAGGGAGTGGAGATAAAGAAAATGGGGGATTTTAAGTACTTAGGATCAGCAGTCCAGAGCAATGGAGAGTGTGGAAAAGATGTGGAGAAACGTGTGCAAGCGGTTTGGAACCGTCGAAGAAAAGTGTAAGGTGTGGTGCACGGTGAAAGAGTTTGAACCAGAATGAAAGGAAAGGCGTAGAAGGTGGTGGTGATGTCAGCCAGAGCTGGAGGTAGCAGGGATGAAGAGTTTGAGGTTCTTTTTAGGAGTGAGAAGGACAGGACAGGATCGGGAATGAGTCCATCAGAGGGACAGCACATGTTAGATGCTTGGAGATAAAGTCAGACACAGATGGTCTGGACATGAACAGAGGAGGGAGGGTGAAGTTAGTTGGAACTGCCGGCCAGCGGTACTAGAGAAAGACCAGAGAGGACATGTTTGGGTGGAGTGAAGAGGACGTGAAGTTAGCCGGTAGGATTAGAAGATGCAAAGGAGGGAGTTAGACGGAGGCGGATCACTCGCGTTCGCGACACCACACTTAAATACTCCATGTGATCACACAGCGAGCTGTTCTCTTGAGCCATCTGGTTCAGTTGATGCCATTTGCTAACCCCGCTGAAAATATTTGCTTTTTTTGAGCATGCTCCCCATGCCAACGGTCCAATCCCGTCACCTCTGGGGGGATTTGTGGAAGATATCATCTCGGTCGGCCCCGGCCCTCTCACTTCTCGGATGTTTTGTCGTATCAGTTAAACCAGAGGCAGGGCGAGTCTCTTTGCACATCGAGGGGGAGGGGGGTGCTACCGATAAATTCGTTTTAAATTCAAAATATCTGATGTGTGGAGCTGCCTTGTCAGACAACCTTGTTCTGTGGAAAAATAAATAAAGAAAGAAATAAAAAATCATATATATTTAAATATGTTTACCAGGATGTGTTCGGGTGTACTAGCGCTGACAACAGCAAGTTGCCGAGTGTCAAATCTGATCAGGCTGTTAATCCAATTTAAGATAAATATAAGACAAGGTGGAAAGTCGGTGAGTTGGCGGACCTTTTACGGGACTGAGTTGGACGTGGCTTCAGGATGCAGTGACGGCAGCGGACGACAGACATTCCGACAAAGTGGGTCTGCGTCGGCCGTAAAGGTCAACACCCCTTCCTTTCTGATTAAGGAAAACATCGTCACCACCGCAATTTGTGTCTTTACCGCCGAGTGTAAACAGCTGGTGATTTGATTTGGACAGCGGGGATAATATCAACATAACCACTTGACGACAGGGTGGCCGAATATGATTATAAAGAGGCCCCATATAGCTTGTGACAAGATGTATAAAGAAACCCCCGGGCATTGATTGCTCTCCAACGGTGAGACCTATGCAGATATCTTTCTGTCCGCGGCATCAAATCAGCAGGTTAAGTTCCATTATTTCCTGTTTGGTTGTTAGATGTTTCAAAATGTCTTTAAAAAAAAAAATCGAGTGGAAAATTGCCACAATTAAGAATCATTTTGGGACCGAACGTGCGGATTGCGGTTACCTCTGCAGTTCAAGCAGCATTTTAATTAATAGCGGTAGGTAGGCCGTGTGTAACAAAATAAGGCAAAATTGGACAGGGAATAATTGAAAAAAAATTATCTATGACAAAATAGCTGACTATAATTGTTGTTTCCCGGTGGAGAGAAAAAGAGCAGGAGAGAAATATTCCATCACCATAGTATTTTAATTTCCACAGATTCCGACACGAGAAACTGCCGACTTGACGTCAATCATCGCCATATTAGTTACATTTTCTATTTCTGGTCAGACCTGCTGTCTCGTCTCGGGCGGCGGACTGATTGTGAGAGATGATATGGAGTTGGAGTGAAATGTCATACAAGTTATGGATCTGAGGTAATAATTCAAGGTGAGAGGGTGATTAATGTCACTATTATACAGTTCACTGTGAATAAATCTGTTTCATTGTCTCGCAAAATAAATAAAGAGCAGGGGGATTACGGTGCACGTTATTTTGAAATGTATTCAAAGATAACCTTATAGTACACACTGAGACTGCACATCCGAGTGGAAAAAAGTACTCCCACAGTCCGAAAACATGCAGGGGGTTCATCGGAGACCCTACATCGCTCAGATGTGTGAATGAGGTCCAGATTAATCCTCGCTCCAGCCCCCCGACAGCAGTATAAGCAGTATAGATAAGGAATGAATGAATGAATGAATGAATATTCATTTCCCGGGTTTCTACATAGACCTGTTGGTGGGAAGCATTTTTGCCAAAAGTGCTGAGTTGTCCTGGTTGTCTTTACTCGGACCGAGTTGGCATATTAAATGCTTAAAAAGTTTGTTTGTAACCGGATTGACGCCCCCTGTTTTGTCCTCTTGTCTTTTGGTCGGCGTCCAGGTTTCAATCCTGCCTGGGAAAGATGCACTCGCTCAATAAAAACACACCAGCGGTAACAAAACAAGACATGTGTGAATACCTGCATGTCAACAGGTTATTCTAATATTTTTGGCCAATTCAGTTGCTTTTTTTTTTTTTTAATGTGGCCGGAGCACGAATACAATACGTACAAGCATTTTAAAAATGCTTGCACAGAAAAGGATAAACTGAAGACATGAACTGAAAATACAGAATGTACTTTCATTTTAACTTCATGTCTATCTCAACACCAAGCTTTAATAAAGAAAGCAGTGGTTATTGTAAATTCAGAGCTCATTTTAGAAAATAACCATGCTGACTTTATATGTGGGGAAGTGATTTGTATCTATTGGGGGAATTTATTACCGCCGCTCCACCGGCAGGGTCAGAGAGCAAACACAAACTCCAGCTAATTTATACTATATTTGCATAATGAGGCTTTCTCTCTCCAGTTGTGCAATGCACACAACTTGATGCATCCAGCATTTTAAACTGTATAAATGTCTGCGCCATACCGCCAGTCATAACTCACAGGTGCCTTTTTGGGCCCACATGTTGCCATGATAACCGATCTTTTCTCCTGAGATCCACTCAGAGCTCTACCGACACGAGGAAAAGGCAGAGAGGATTGCAAGGTCCCCGTTTCAGGATGTGCGGGGAGGAAGTGAACAGTGGCGGTCACATTCCTGAGGATCCAAGAGGGTCCTTGTGATTCACCTGTGAAACAGGTGAGTAAGAACCTCAATCGAATCACCTCCTCGTATTCCTCATCACCGAGAACACACAATATTTAGCTCGAATGCTCCTTTTGGCTGGCGCCTGGTTAAAAAACAGAGGGAAGCATCTACAAACAAATTGCATTTGCTGCAGAAACCAATTTACAAGCGAATGTAACTGCAGACTAGCAGCGATTACTATGCAACAGTCTGTATGTGTAATATATTTTTTGTTGTCTTTCCTCTATTTGTCATTTTTTTAATTTTCTGTTTTAACATTAATGTCATGTCGACATTCTGCCATTTAGCTCTTGTAGTTGTCTGTTTTATTTTCAATTTATATTCAGATTCCCATTTTCCCGTTATTACAAACACATCGCCCTGGACTGCACAGGCGGCAGGCCGTCAAATTGCCCATCACCAGTATAGTACATAAGTTAATACTCACACAGCATACATGAGTCAAAAATGAGTCAAAAATTTTGACTCATGGGGTAAAGCTCCCATCCAGGCTGAGAAATGGCTTATATTATGGCTGAGACTTTAACGCATTAATTTTGATTTATTAACAACGGAAAAAAAATCATTTTAATCGCACTTTAATTTGCACCGCAGAAAATTTCTCATTGCACGACTTCCATGGGGACAGATTACATGACGCACAGTGATTTAGCAAGATGGACGTAGCAGATGAGAAGATGTTGGTTGAAGGGAAATTAAAATATAAGAAATAGAAATGCTGTACTTTGCACTATAAGCAGGAAGGTTTGGGTATCACAAGGGCAACTCCACCCTCTGTTACCACCTCAATGCTAAACAAGCTGGGGCAAGCATGCAGGTATGTAATGTTATCTTTGAACAAACATGCAGGTCAATGATATTAGCTTAGCACTAGCACGCAAATTGCTAATGTTAGCTGTGCTACGGAAGATGACAGACTTGCTAATAAGAGCAAACAGAGTGTGGCCAGTCACCACCTGACCACAGGTCAGGGTTCAGATTCAGAAAAAAATGTCCAAGTTGGATAAAATGACCCGTTCACTCACGGGATGGATCGCTGTGGACGGCTCTGCACCTACAGGAGGAGCTCCAGATTTATTGAGCTGATGAGAATTACAAACTGTTTTCCAGAAATACAATGTCAAAACCAGGCCAGCAGTTCTAATTAACTGGATTAAATTCCCATATAAATTTTCCTCCAAATCTTCAGTGAGGAAACAGATTCGATGATTCAATTCAGTGTCAACAGATGTTTTTAACAGTCGGGATAACATTTTGAAATGCGAGTGCTAAAACAGTCACGGTCCTACGCCTGGCCGGTTACGTCGAGACGCGTCACACACACGCCGTGTGTCAGCGAAGCAGTTCAAACTCAGTGACATCTCCTACCTCCGAGAGGAGCTCCAGTAATCCAGATCGCTTCCAGCTGTCGAGCCTCCCTCACACTCCAGCTGAATGAAGACATGCAAAAATGATGAATCCCTCCTTCTTTTAGAAAAAAAGAGAGGGAAGAAAAAAAATCCCAAGAATTGAATGCATAATTCCTTGTGTATTTATCGCCTTTGCAAAACTAGATGGTGCGACGGGTTCAAAAGTGGGGACGAAGCGACGGGGAAAAAAAAAACAAGTTCTTGATCAATACAGAAGGTGAGGCGTCCCTGAGATTGAAACAGTGAGTCACTGTGCAAAAAGCCGATTAATAAAATAGAAGGACTCATAGTGTAGAAATTAAGTTGGTACAACGTCTAGATGACAGGTGGGAGACTAAAAGAGATGATGTCTCTTCTAGGAAGCGTTTTTAAACCACCCAGTACAGCAGAAGACTTAGAAATAATAGATAAGACCCCATTAGCGGAGAAGTTATGGATGATGTTTCCAAGTATTTTTTTTTTTCCTTTAGAAGAAAGTTGGGCAGAAGGCCTTTTTAAAGCTTTTTCGTGAATGTTTTCTTATTTAAGAAGAGCTGCCATCATGTTGAAGAGCGCTCGGTGCAGGGTGGGGGTTGTGTTTCGAGTCTCCTTGCTGACTCACCGGCTACGCCGCGCAGCTGACATCGATCAAATAATAACTTGTGACACGTCAAGGTACCGTAGTTGGTTGTTTCCACAGGTCACCGGTCAGAGGGTAACCCTCTTGCACCGACGCCTCACCAGGGTCTGACATAATTAGAGATCTCGGTGTGAATAATGCATGACAATCTGGCTTTTCCTGCCGAGATCCAATCAGTTAAGCATTTGAGGGGAGTCGGCACAGCGTGTCACCAAAGTCAACGACAGCAATTACAACACTGACATGACAAAGACAACACACAGAATGAAAGACTGCCATTTAAACGCTTCTGAACACAGATGAAGTCGGTGTCGGAGTAATTAACGCTCGTGTTAAGACATTTGATATGGAGACGGTTCTGATTTAAATCATTTGTAGACTCTTACAGACCTTAAAGAATTGTCCGTCTTGTGAATATAGAAGGAAGCAGTTATGAATTGATGAGGGATAGCGGGCTGCGGGACGTAGGAGCCGTAATACGGACGCGTGCGTTTGGAGTCACCGGTCGGTCACGTAGAAATGTCAAAAGAATTCCAATTTAATTGATTTTTCATGTCTATTACAGTTCTATTGCAGTATGTGAAAAAAATGGTCATTGTTTTGTGTGCCTATATGCAGTGGAGAAAGGTTGCGGTGGCTCGCCTTCTTTGGGGTGCAGATGAATGCCTCCGCATGGATGAGCAGAGCTCCACAGCAGCAAAGACAATTATCACATTCCTGGCAGTGGCAGCGGTTTCAGGGAACCTCTTTGAAAACTGAATATGCAGCGCAGGAATTCCATTCATATATTTGGCACTGTTTACATACGAATGAGGACCCTTTGCCTTTCGACGAAGCACTCCCCCTTGTCTATCATTTACGTCCTGGGATTGTGGGCCTTTTTTTCCCCCGAAAATGTACGTAATGGACGTATTTTCCTTTTTGCTGCAGATGTGAAATATCCATGGCGACATAGGCACCAGTCAGCCATATCATTGTAACCACCTGACTGAAGATGTACCATGGGATGTAGGACCGAGAAAACTGCAGCAGAGCGTTCAAAGTCCTGTTTCTTGCAAATGTGGCCTTCGCAGATCAGGCTTGTTTGTCCATCTGTTGAAGTTGGAGGCCAAGTCGCCACCCTGAGCTTGCCTCCAACATCTGGGTGGGCGGTGGCGCTTAAAGTACAACCCAGATGAGCATTTTGACCGTTCGGTTTCCCAGCCGTTTCAGTAGATCTCACTGCAACGGCTCTGTTCCTTGAGATTAGTCCAATCCCATCGATAAATAAATATGATACATGGACTAAAAGCGCCACCTGGGATTTTATATGGAGCTCAAGCCAGATGGGAAACCAAAGCAAAGCTGGAACATGTCCGGAAGAGATACTTCTTCAACTCATTCGTGGCTGGTTCTAAACCCGACCTTATCCAGGTCAGTCCAGCAGGAAATACTCTTGACATTGCAGTACTCTGTTCGAAGTACTTACTTCACTGGAGGCCTTCGGAAAAATTTTCAATAATCATAGTATCAAGACAATCAGCAACTTTCAGGTTCTCTACCGGGGGGTTGCGGACACTTTCTTTTCAGCACAGTTATTTTTATATCCTCCTATTGTAGTAAAATAACTCGGTGCAGTCGGCAGAGAAGTACTTCTTATTTAAGTACCAGTCCATTCAGGGTTCTCTCTTTGGATTATTTGTTTTTATGGTCACAAATACTTTCAAATCTCCACCTTCGTTCATCCTTGGTTTGTCACGACTTTTAAGGTTCGGCGGTGACGGCCAGCTCTCAGCCGTCCGCCTCCTCCCAGCTGTCCGTCTTTGAGACGCTCACCTCTCACATACGGATTTCACATATTCGAAACATTAATTCGGGATGATGAAACGCTCAATGGACCCACGGCAAGACTCGGAAATGTTCGTAGCGGCCGGCTGGGTTCGCAACAAATGACAAAAGAATTGGGCAAATGCCCTTTTTTCAGTTCTTAGATTCGACTCTGGTGCTGAAATGCTAACTGGCAGAGTGCAAGGAGTCGTCCACAAATATTTTGACTTGAAGCAGCAGAGTACTACATTTTCCTGATCATGTAAGCTAGAGGTTGTCCAACTTTATTAGATGCATATATCAGCCCATAATGAGTGTAATTTAGCCTGATGGCACGGAGGTGGAGGCAGGTGTTAAACGGGGCTCACAGCGATGCACTGTGAGTTGATGCGTGAAAAAACGTTGGCGCTCACCAGCCAGCGACGACAAAAATCCATCCAAACGTCGGGGAGGCTCTTCTTGGGGGAAGGATGCATCGCATCTTGCGTCTTCGTCGGTGTTTCCCATCTCGCTTGATTCACGAAATCCTCCGCCGCTCTTTGACTGGATGCTTTTCCTTCTCCCTTCTCATTGCTTCCTGTTCTTCTTTTTCTATTTTTTTCTCGTCGAGTCTCAACTCTTCAGGGATTCACATTGAGAAATCAATTTTGCCTGGCCCCTCTGCTTCTGCCAGGGAACACAGGAATATTTAAATATTCACATGCGGCTATTTCAGATCCTCTGCTCTGGGACTGAAACAGTGGATGAGCTGTTCTTCTGTTTGATCATGGAGCCTGCACGCAGGCCTCTCCATGGATGATTTCTGTCTTCCCCAATGCAGCACGTCCTCCACAATTCTTCCCTCGCCGTCTTGTTTCTTTAATTCTCCATATCCTTGAAACTTCTGACTGCCCTTTGCAACGCTCTGTAATTTAAATGTACGTCCCATCACTTTCTTCGGGCCGCTCTCTCTGAGCGCGGTTCTTCATTTTGTAACTTCTTTCCATGCCTCCTTATTGTCGCTATGTTTTTCGCGCTTCTCTTCCCCTCTCCGATTTTTTGAAAGCTAAATTTTAATGATAGATATCAGTCTATTCTTTAAATTGTGAATCTAGATTTAGCAGATCATGCGAAAATTCAGGTAAATATAAAACTTCTCTATCTTCATCTTTTTGAACTATTTTACCTTCATGACTTATCCTTTATACGACGCTTCTTCTTATATCTCTAACCTTTAACTGTTTCATCCCCCGTCCTATCAGTCATTAATAAAAATTGTCCCTTTTTAATTATTAATGTCCCTTGCGGCTGCGGCTCAGTCGGTAGAAGGTGCAGTCCCACAATCAGTAGTTTGGCGGCTCGACCCTTTTTTTTTTTGTTTGTTTTTGCATGCCAGAGTGTCCTAGTGCAAGAACCCCATGTTACTCTCCGTTGGCCTGGATAGCTCTGCCACCGTCGGCGTGTGGCAGAGCTGTAAAATGCTTTGATACTGCAAGGTTATATAAGTTGAGACCATTACTTTGCTTTTGGAAATATATGAGCTATATACATGCTTTATAATATATCATTATAGCCATTCATGATACAAGGAACAGGATCGCCGGAGCCCATTTCAGCTGTTTCTAGCCGAGAGGCGGCGTTCACCCTGGACGGGTCAGCGGGCGATCAGAAGGCCACATGCAGAGACATACGACACGTCTGGGAAATTTGGGTCTTCAATGAACCTCCCGCATGTTTTTGGGGAACTGTGTTGAAACCTCAGCAAAAAATGGAAATATGAATATGGAATGTTGGAATATGGAATATGGAAACTCCAATGAGAAAGGCCAACCGTCAGAAGGCTGAGGGTGAGAGTTAGGGGTCAGGATTAGGGATAGGGTTGGATTAGGGTTAAGGTTGGATCAGGTTTAGTGCAAGGGCTTAGGGTTAGGATAAGGGATGTATTATGGTTTAGGGTTCTGGTTAGTGTTAGTGTTAGGGTTTAGGTTTAGGGTTTAGTGTTACAGTTCAGGTTAGAGTTTGGTTGCGGTTAGAGTTAGGGTTAAGGGTTTGTGGTTCAAGTGAGGGTTAGGGTTTAGGGTTGGGGTAGTGTCGA
Organism: Fistularia commersonii; assembly: GCF_037954325.1. Classification (NCBI taxonomy): domain Eukaryota; kingdom Metazoa; phylum Chordata; class Actinopteri; order Syngnathiformes; family Fistulariidae; genus Fistularia; species Fistularia commersonii. The sequence continues at coordinate 5,662,808 of NC_141312.1, forward strand.
TTTAGAGTGAAGGTCAGGGTTAGGGTTTGGGTTACTGTTAGGGTTAGATTTAGGGTTAAAGTTGGGTTACTGTTGGGGTTAAGGTTGGGTTATTGTTTGGGTAGGGGTCAGGGTTACTGTTAGGGTTAGGTTTAGGGTTAGGAATAGGTATAGGGTTATGATTAGTTTAGGGTTAGGATTTGGGTTAGAGTTGAGAGAGGCTTTGGGTTCTGGTTAGGATTAATGTTGTGTTTGGGTTAGAGTTAGGGTTAGGGTTAGCTTTAGGTTAGGTTCTGATTAGGGAAGTTATGGTTAGGATTTAGCAGTTAGCAGATCGGGTTGTTAGGGTTCAGTTTAGAGTTAAGGTTGGGTTGGGATTAGGAAAAGGGTTGGGTTCTGGGTTAGGGTTAGGGTTAGGATTAGAGGTTGGGGTTGGAATCAGGGATGTATTAGGGGCTCTGGTTAGGGTTGGTGTTACGTTTAGGGTTAGGTTAGTGTTTGGGTTTGGGTTTAGCATGTTCTTATTTTGTCAAATTCCCCAAACTAATTTTGAAGCAATCTTTGTGCTGCAACTTTAACCTTGCCTCCTCAGTGCCTCTTGCACGCAGTGGCCCCGGTTCCAAGGCAACATTGTGACTGACAAACTCGGCTCAGAGCCACGTATCCGTCAGCTCCCTCGCTGCCGCTCTGTTCGATTCTGATAACTACTTCACGGATCTCTTTCACAGATATCCCTAATCCTCGGCCTTTGAATCCCAGTGTCGTCCTCTCTGTCTTCCATTCTCCCGCTCATGATTGTCATCTTTGTTTTACCAATGAGGAGGTGATACTATATCTCAGAGGTACGCCTCTTCTCCTGCCCTTACCGGACCTGTCAGGCCGGATCTGCCATGACACCCGCGCATTCTCCAAACGCCAATGGACAAGCAACACACACGGCCAATGCTCACCCTGGCGCCACATGCAAACACATGCAAATACACACAGCGGAAGTGGACGGAGCACATACTAACGGTGTATTCGACTCACCTTGACCCGACGTATGACACCTCCCTCAAACCGTCACAACTAATCCAGCTCGACAGGTGTGCGCATTTGAGGGTTAATGCGTGGGTGTGTATGTGAGCGCATGTGCTTACAGCCGTCATCCCGATGCATATTTCATATGAGGCTGCCGAGTGTGTGAGCAGAACTAGGACATGAACAAGGCCAAAATATAGACGGGTTGGAAGTGGTGTGTTCCCGTCCCGTCACTGGATGTGTTTATTTCACTACCGATTTTTCTTCAACTGTTTTACTTCCCTTTTCCTAGCTTATCATGCAGCCTCAGGTCTCTCTTTTTTTAATTTTTATATTTTGGGGCTGTTTATTAGCCGCAAGCACACACACACACACACACACACACACACACACACACACACACAGAAGCACAAATACACACAAAGACACACAAAGACAGACGTGAAAACGTTCGAACAAAAAAGGGAGGCAAACAAACACGGACCACCTCAGCCATTTGAGGACACTTTCTGTTTAATGTTATTTATAAACAGCTTTCGAGTCTGGCATTGTTTGATAACCACATAAAAAAAAAAAAATTGGGGGGGGGCGCACAAAAAAAAGGGAAAGGAAGAGAATAGGGAGACAGGGCCACTGAGGGTAGAGGAGAAAGGAGCAGGGAAGAAGGGAGGAGTAGAATAAGCAGAAAGAAAAGGCGGGGGGACAGAAGGAGCGAGGGATCGGATAGCAAAGAAAATCCTGGCGGGCGGAGGACAGTGCAGAGTACACTTTATCTTAAATGAGTCAGCAAAACAACAGGAATGAAGAAAAAGAAACAATGGTATTAATAAAAAATAAACTTCCGCTGCCAAGCTCCCATTTATCTTTTTCCAGAAACTTCAGAGACACAATTGAGTCTGATTTTTTTTTTTTTTTTTTTTTCATCTTTCCTTCCTTTTTTCTTTTTTTTTTTTTGTTTGCTCTCTGGCTTTCTCCCTTCTTGCATTTCTTTTAAATTTTTTTTTTTTTAATGTCATTTATTTATTTATTTATTTATTTTCTTACAAAAGTCATCCTCACAGGAATAAACAGACACAAAATTTACATCACCTTTGGGTGGGTTGGGATGGGCGTGGGTGGGGACGGGAGAATGGGGGGGGTCACAGCAGCACAGACAGGTTCACCAGTAGGGGTCTCTAATCCTACATGTCGGGAGAAACGACACCAGTGACTTCCATTCGTCCCCGACATTTAGATAGATAGACATGAAAACCCAGGGCTCTGCAGGGAAACACCCGCACTCGCTTTCCTGGCCAAACCTTTCGATCGTGTGATCGTTTTTTTTTTTTTTTTTTTGTGCTTTCATCAGCATGTCATGACTGCAGATGTGTCGCCAAGGCAACCGTTGCATACAAGGCCGTCTCTTTCTGAAAATATACACCTGTAAAAAAAAAAAATCTTTTACCGTCAGGTATCCGGAGGGGTGCTGTTAATCTGTACAGGTTCGCCACCCACGACACGATGGAGCCTCCGGGGACTTTGACTCTGAAATGGCTCAGGTCTGAAGACCGCGACACTCCGCCGTGGGATTCCAAAGCCTCGGACTGACGGGGATTAGCGGTTGGCGGGAGGACAAGAAGGCTGTGAAGGTGACCGGTCGGGATTGTTGGGAGGTGTGTGTGTGTGTGTGTGTGTGTGTGTGTGTGTGTGTGTGTGCTTAACCACTGGAGTTCACACAGGGCACGGTGTCCCACACTCTGCTCTGTCCTTGTTATTTCCTGAAGAAGAATGGAAAACCGTAGAAAGAGGCTCCAGGACTTACTCTCCTGGGACATAGCAGCATTACAGTCCGACTCCCCGCTCATCAACGTCAGTTCATCACGCCCATCGGTCCGAGAGCACATAAGTCACGCCGGGGAGGACAAGAGACGAATTCCGAAGCCGATCTGTCGCTCTTCCTCCGTCCTCGCTAGCTGGTAAACCAATGCGCAGGCAGATGTTGCAGCGTTGTTGCCGAGGAGAGCGTTCTCCTCCCTGAATGTCCGTCCCTCCGGATCCGGGTGATTTGCCACGTATGAATACAGAGCTGCTTGATTTAAATTTTTTTCTGTGCATAGGGGTTTCAGGGAGTTGGACGCTTCGTGAATCGGCCCGCACGTATTGACCCTTCAGGTTCGTGGAGGTCTCCGCTCCGCATCCGGCTCTCATGAGGCACTCTTTCAACCTAGTGTCTTTCCAGTCACATGGCTTTAGTGGTTTGTTTCTCATTGGCTTGTTGTTTTACGCGACTGTACACTTTTCGAGAATGTAAATATCCGTGAAACGATCGGATGCCACGGAGATGAATGGAGTTTTCCTGTTGGTCCCCTTGGTGACATCGTCAAAGCAATGGGCTTGCTAGTTTTTCCCTGACTTCCACGTCGTGATACGGTCTCCTAAACGCCTCTGCCTGAATGATGTGGGATTTTCAACAGTATATATTTGATAATGTTCTTTGTACACAGTCATTTACAGACAGTTAGTTGCTCACACATGCCTGAGCTGAAACGTCAGGAAGCGGCGGCTCAGAAGAATTTGTCATCAATTCCCCCACCTGTCAGTTTTCTCTAGGATCGGCACAACATCAGTGCGATGAGTTGTATCAGCACAGCTGATGCGAAACAAACATTAAAATCCGCAAAGTGTGACGCAGCCGTACTGTTTGCCCTCTGCACCCCGCTCGGTGGGCCTACCGAAGTTCTGGGGATGCACTTGTTCTTCCTTCTTGCCGTTGCAGACAGGTCATATTTATCTCCGTCCGGGGTATAGTCTTTGTCCCCAATCTCCTGTATCTGCACCTCATTGAGGCCCCCTTTTGTCTTGCGGCCCCGGCGAGTACAGTTTCTGCGGCCCGCTTTGGGGGGTCGTGGCAACGGCGACGGCGAGGGTAAGCTGTATTGGTCCCCGTGTGGCAAGTACGGCCGCTGGTGGCGGTCGTGATGGCTTCGATGGCGATTCAGGTGGTTCAAAGACTCCCCGTGCTCCATTTCGACGGACGGTCCGCCCCGTGCGTGGCCTTCTTCCGACAAGCAACTGGGAAGCTCCTCTTTCTTCAGTGTTTTCAGGTCCTTTCCCGCCAACTCCGGTGGCGAAACACAAATTAGCGACGAGGTTGAGCCCCGGAATCTCCGTAGCCAGTCCCAAAGCGAGAGAGCCTTGCAGTCGCACTCCCACGGGTTGTCATTAAGTCGAAGGTACTCGAGGGCCGGAAGAAGGGCCAGGACGGCGCCGGATAACTCAGTTAGAGAATTATTGAACAGGAAAAGGGTGGTGAGGCGCCGCAGGTCATGGAACGTCTGTCGGTCAATCCATTGGATTCGGTTTTGGTGGAGAAGCAGGCGGTCTAAGACCCCCAGACCGCGGAATGTGTTCTGACGAAGGCTCCACAATCGGTTGCCGTGGAGGAAAAGATGACTGAGGTTGAGCAGGTCAATGAAGAGATCATCCTCCAGGAACTCTAATTGGTTATCCTGCCAGGATGGAGAAGCCAAGTTAAGGGAGCAGAAAAAGTGTTAAAGAGCAGGATTGTTTTTGATTCACTTATAAATATCATAAAATATTCCCGTGCTTTTGAAAGGAAAATTTCAGCGCGTCGCGATCGCACGAGCCGTAAGAAACGATTACGTTATGAAAAAAAGAACGCACAAATGTACTCACCTAATGAGATTTGTCTTATTACACTAATACACAATCAGCTGTGTCGATAGGTCTGCTCCGCGCGGGGGAATTCAAATTGTCTCGCAGGTCGGCGGGTCGTTAATCAGTGCGTTCAAACCCTGACCTTTGACCCCCCTCTCAAGCGCGATCGATACCGATTGATTTTTGATCAGCGATAAGCACGTGGGAACCCTGGCGTTTGATGAGCGCGCACGGGGCGCCGAGCCCGGCTGCCGGACAGATTACACCGTAATGCGATTGTGGCCGCGGACGCAATATACCGGGGCGGTAGAGGGTGGCTGTTCACACGTACCTGCAGGTAGAGATACTGGAGATTATGGAGGCCTGCGAAGATCCCTGGGGGCAGGCTGATCAGGCCACAGTGGTAGAGGTGGAGGGCGTGAAGCCGACCAAGGCCCACAAAGGTGTCTGAAGCGATCGCCTTCAGGTGCCGGTTGTCCCCGAGGTCAAGCTCCTCCAGGCGGTCGAAGCCGTGGAACGTGGACGGTTGTATGTAGGAGATGTTGTTGGAGTACAGCCACAGCATGGTGGTCGTGGGCGAGAAGTGGCCCCGGAGCAGCCGCTGGATCTTGTTGTTCTGCAGAAAGACACGCTCGCTCTGGGCGGGGATGCCCTCGGGAACGGCGTGGAAATTGTGGGCCTGACATGAGACCGTGCTGGGCGAGGTGTAGCAGATGCAGTGGCGAGGGCAAGGCAGAGAGAGATCCAGGCCACACAGCACCAACAGTAACTCCACCCCGCCATAACCTGGGAGAGAGAGAGAGAGAGAGAGAGAGAGAGAGACGAGGACGTGAGGATGAAACACAGACACAAATTAAGAGCGAGCGAATTGCAAGCGCAGTTAATTGAAGTTATTTGGCAGAGCCTGCGTTATCAAACACATCTTGAACAAGATGCTCGTCACTTTTTGTTTACAGGGACAACAACAGGAGTGATTCATAGCAAATAAACACACACTCACATTAGCATTTTAACCCCCTTTAGAAGGGTGGAGTGGCACGATGCAACCAAAACACTCAACTCCGGTCGGATCTTTTTTTTTTTATTTTTGCATCCTTTTTGGCTTGTTTTGGAGTGTAATTTGATGTCCGGTCACGTGACAAACACGGACACGGGTGCTGCGGAAGGTGCTGCTCTAGCAGCAACTAGCCTGCGTTCAGGCCCGATCCAACCTGCTTGGACGTTGTTTTTTTTTTTTTTTTTCCCCCTTCCGCACAAACAGACCATCTGTGCAAAGCCGAGATAATCTCAGGTTTTTTCGTGCATTTGTGAAACGGCACACATTGTGCACACAGACGTCCGTGTTTTATTTTGTGAGCCTAATCTTTTTCATATTTTGCGCCTCACTCAATCCCCCGTCTCTTTGCTCGTAACTTATCGTTTCAACCTCCTTTTTTTTTTCTTTTTTTCCAAGAAAATCCCAAATGGTGAGAGGCACCTCATCACCGCACGCACAGACGGAGAGAGATTGCAAAGGTGAACAAATACACACATTTTCATTCACGTGTTCCAACATCACAAACACACATGTACACAACATAACATTGCATCTCACTCTTCGCTGGGTGCTTTGCTTATCGGCGAAAGGCAACGGAGAAACGATGTTGCTCCGGCACACAAGTGAACACCCACCGCACCTGTAATCCTGCCCCACAATGAAAGAGAAAAGGAGCAGGAGAGACGAGAAGCGAGACAGCGGGGGATGAAGCAGGAATCATCCATGGGATGTATCCCTGTGAAGTGGATATTACTTTTTCTTCACAGATACCCCTCATCTTGGTATCTATTTTTTTTTTTTTTATCACATCTGCCTTGGTGTTTGATGAATTGTGGGACCGGAGAGGAAGAGCGTGGTAAAATAAAATGGTGATGAGGGCGGAGACTCGCCGATCCCAGGTGGAATTTTTCAAACAGAGAGACGCGTGTGCAACCTCTCTCTCCATCTGTGACGCTGTCTGTGTGTGTGTGTGTGTGTGTGTGTGTGTGTCAGTAACATGGACAGATGTGAAGGACAGATGTCAGGTTGCCCAGGTTGGCCGGGACGCCTGCTACTCCACAAAGAACAGCATGTTCTAATATGTGGACTGAGCAGTATTATATAGTATTGTACTCATTGTTGTTCTAAGTACACTTGTGTAACCATGTGCACAAACAGGTGGATGTGTTTGTGTGGGATGAGCATGCCTCTCTATTTCTATGACATTTTATCTGAAAATAAATAAATAAATAAATAAATAGATAGATAAATAAATAAATATATTGTGTGAGAGTAGTTCCTGTTTGACAAGTCTGACCTTTTTCATTCAGGGACAACAAACAAAACAAGAACCCAGAAGGGCACTCTAGGAAAACTTCGGCAAAGGCCAGCAGACCACTCATCACCCGGCCGTGGATCTGCACTAACTCCCGCATGTAGATATTATCAATTTAGATACGCCAGCATTTTATTCCCCCCTCTTTTCTTTTTAGACAAAGTCATCAGAGGCCAGGTGAGAAGAGTCGGGTGCTTAGGCGAGCAAAATCGCCGATCGAAGTATTAAAAAGACCCGAAGGGCTTTTCGGGCTTTTTACCAAGGATGGAGAAAAAAGACAAACGACAAATTTTTTTCTGTGTGAAACACGGATTTTCAAAGAGTTCTTGGGCCATATTTGAATTTGATAAGAGCCGAAAACCTTGAGAGCTCCGTGTCACATTTCCTGAGATATTAATGGAAACGTCAAAAAATACCTTATCTTGCCAAGTTGAATAAGGGAAGGAAAAAAAGGTTAAAAATCCAGTATTTTCACCTTGATCCCACCCTTCCCTTAAGTGAATTAGGTTATTCACCTTCTCTGTGTTCCAGGGAAATTCCCTGAAATATTTCAGGGAAATTCCCGGTATGTTTTTCGGTGATCTACTGACAATAATAATAAACTGATTGTTGCAATGGTCTGTTATAGCAAAAGATTGAATGCGGACTTACATTTGAGGGGCCGTGGGGACTGACATGGACTCGGAGGAGGACAAAAAGGCTGGATTATTCTTGTTTTCTTTAAACATGCGTGTCACCCTAAACTGAAACAAAAAGGGCATTTCACCCACTCGACACTTTCCTTCAATTTGTTCATTAGTGTCATTTTGCACTGACGTGTCTCGGTGAGTCCCGAAACTCTGAGCTCTCCGGCTCAGTTTTTCAGGCCCTGAACATCTTGCGAATAAATAAAAAAAAAAAAAACGCCTCGCAGCAGCCGGGGCCTGTCATGAGCTCTTTAACGGCACATGATCAGGTACAGAGAGGTGATGTCTGCACCTGTCATGGTCAAAACTCCGTCTCCACCTTACAGCACGGCTCCTGAGGGATCCCCTCGCTTAACGCACACACAGATGCTCCTTCCCCGCAGCTCTACCTCTCCTCTGTGCCCCCTGGGCACACACACTTACTCACACACACAGACACACTCATTTCATTATTTATATTAAGATGTCACCATTCACCTGATTGGTCCATGATAGGAGACTGAAAACGGTACCAATAAAACACAGGCGTCGTAAAAAAATGATAAAAATGTGAGGTAAAATGGCGACCAAAGGGCCCTAAATTTGTGATTATTTCAGGGTCTCAACGTGCACTTGTATAACATGAAAACATTATTTATCCCAATTTGCTTCATCCCACCCGACCCATGTATGTATATAAATATAACACGTATAAAGTGAGTTCATTTGTCGTAATGCGACTCACCGGTGGTTTATCTTGCTGCAGGTGAATTTGAAGAGCATGGAATTAGCGTCGCGAAATTAAATTATCGAAACGATTTTCTCATTAACATATATTATCAACGTGATGTTATTCAAATGCGGCTCCGAGCCAGCCACCGCTCCCGACAGCGTGTCGCCCTCCTCCCCAATCCTCCCGTGTCAACACTTATCTCTTCTGCACTCCCTTTTCTCCCGCTTGCTATCTACGCCGCAGGCTTGATTGGTCAAATGTTGTTGTTATAAGCCGTAACGTACAGTGTGTATCCATCCCTCTGCCCCCCTCCCCCGGGGAATTTAAAATGATTTTATCTCTCCCCCTTTTTTTTTTTTTTTTGCCCGCGTTTCTCGACTCCGCCGCTTTATCCGTCCATCTGGGTTGCCCTTTGCTTCGTGCCTCTCCGCCTTCTTTCGTTTACACGCGCCTTCCTCCGATGCTTTATCTTCCCGCCCTGCCTGCCGTGTCTGTTAATTAGATAGAAAGCTGCACTTAGCGTGCTATGGAATGCCACGAGAGCATGTCCATTATGCGTGTCCGTCCGTCCGTCCGTCACACCGGGTGTGATTCTGAAATGATTTATCCACTTTTTCCCTCCTTGAAAAGGAAAAAAAAATGGATTTAAACCTCTATATTTTCATAGGAAAAGCAATCTGCATGCCAACAAGAGCTCTGTAATTGACAATAAAACATCAGTTCAATTTGTTCCGAACAGATAGGTATCACATTTCTCCGTGCACGCGACGGAATAATTGCTAATTTTGGATCTAATTTGCTCACGGGCGTGTTCACCACTTCCAGACTAGTCAGAACAGATTATCTGCCCGAGCTTTCGGCCGGCGCCGGGAGTTTACAGGCACGGTACGGAGGTGTATAACACAGAAGTCATTCGACTCTTCCCAATTTAGCTGTTAAATTGATACAATTTGGAAAAAAATAAACCATCCAGCTGCTGGGAGATGTGCACTCCGATGTCCTTCTCTGGCATCGGTCAAACGAGTCTCTTGCCCCTAAAAGACGCACCACCTTGAGGAATCTATTTTCGTTCGGCGCATCAGGAAAGCAATCTGGTTTGCGCTGAAAATCACCTGCGCCCTCCCATCCTGTGAGTTGTATAAGTCGATTGCGTAACACGTGTAAGCATCACCTCTATCGCAGACTTCCCGGTTTAGAAAAAGAATTATCGAACGCGTTTAACGATGCGATTTAACGCGATAAACATGTTTAAGAGTTTTGGGTTTTGGGATGAAATACAGTGCGTGGTTGTCGCCTGCCGTCTGCATCAGCCTCACTCGAATAGCTTGAATGGTAAATACGCTGAAAATCTGCAGTCAGACGAAGGATCCGATCGGAATTAAATCCCAACCTTTAATTCTCGACGGCTCGATGTGCATCGGCATCTCCTCACCTGTAATAATTACTGAAACACTTCCCCGTTATTCCTTCAGAGTTTCCAAATGAGTTCCTTGTTGTTTCAATGTGAATTACAACTTAATTTGCCGACTTTAGTGGGCATTGATTGGTCGGCTCCTGCCAGCTCGCATTCCAGCTCTTCGTTTTCTCCGCCCGCCTCAGCTGTTTATCAAGCGGAAACATCATTGGACCTGAGAAACGCAGTTTTTCTCGTTTCAAAGCAGAGACGAGCTTCTCTGGTCGCAGATCATACCAGATGTTTATATCGTTAAATATCTGTGCCGGAATTCATTAAGTAAAACGCGGGTGATAAACTTAAATGGCAACATCGTTCACTTTCTTGTGGTTTCAGAGCTTCCTCGTGGAAGACGTTTTACATCATTTTGCATCAGATGCATCTCATCAAATCGGCCTCTTTTCATCTGGTCAGAATCCAACCTTTAATCCGCAACGTCGGGTTTTTTTCTGATTGACTTCGTCCGTATCTGAAATAGCTCTTGCCGGAGACACAAACACAGACGCACTTAAGTAAGCAAGAATTCGAACGGCGCGTCGACGCAGCATCTAATATTTAAGCGCCGAAGTCCAAACTTAAGAGTTCGAATCCTCGGCTATGCGGCTCAAACTTCAGGACGCCGTCTGTGAACTACTGATGTCCTTTTTAATTGAATTCTCTTTGCGAGTGCACTCTGCAAATGGTGTGAACAGACTTCCCACCGCTACTTGAAAAAGACCAAGTGGCTCACTGAAACAGAGGCAAAATTTAGGAGCCGCCGAGCAACCGCTAATCTTTCGTCGCATCCCGCGGAACAGGGAAATTTAGTTGACATCTATTCTGCAGAACGTACGGGACATATCGCATCGTATGCCCTTATCGCTCCGCCTATGTTTTTTTCCTTTAACCATTTGAAAGTAAGAGATCTTTCCAGCGCAGCCCGAGATGTTTTGCTTATAATCACATGGGTGAGGCTCGCTCCCTTTTGTTCCCCTTCCGAAAAACGTAGGCAGGCTTGCTTTTTCCTTAATTCTCGTAATTGTCAATTAACAGAAGTGCAGCCTTTTAATGAAAATCCCCCCCCAATCCCTTGTCCTTTGGCCCTCTTTGCGTCAGGATCCCTTTCCCGCTTGTTGTTTGTCTAAATTCTCATCTTAGCCTCCCTGGTTAGATATTTGCTGAAAGCTTCATCAGGCACAGCCAGAGTTCAATTACAAGAGCAATCTCTCTCTCTCTCTCCTGTCCCTCCACACACACACACACACACACACACGTGTGCAAAATAAACCGCCATCACATGCTGCATGTCAGGCCATCATCACAGCTGCCTCCCGTACGAGTCGGGATCCGGAGGAGACAGCTGTCAGTCACTCAGGCAAATGCAAGGAGAAGGTAACAGAGCGAGGAATGTTCAAGAGGGAGGAGAGAGGGAATGAGGAGCTCTAAAAAACATGAAAGCGCAGGCAAGGGGAGAAGCGCAGCGGGGAGGTGTGGGAGGGAAAAGACAGCAAAGCGTGTGAGGCTACAGCTAAAAATGGATGATGGGGATGACAGGGATCGACTGTGGAGTGCAGGCCATTATATAGGTAGGTGTGTGTACGTGCCTGTCTGCTCGGCGCCGAACACGACTTTGACATGAATTGCCAACTAATTCCATGACTTTCTGTAAGATGAGTCAGGTAAACACTTTGATAACACACACAAACACATACACACACACACACACACACACAAACATACACACACACTGTCTCACTGTCAACAGGCATTCTCTTCTGCATTCAGGTACATGTGTGAGCGGGCCGCGGGCACACACACACACACGCACGCACGCACACACACACACACACACCTGCATAAATAAAACTGATTATGCAGCAGCAGGAGCACTACCAGGATATGCTGTATGTAAAATAAATAAGAATAGAAAAATAATAACAGGGGGAGGAACGAGAGCGAAAATGTTTGCGAGTCAAATTTAGGAATAAGAAATAAAAAAAAAAAAAAAGTGTCGAGAGAGCGGCGAGAGAGAAAGGATACAGGAGTAAAGATGGCTAGTTAACATGCTCAATATAGACGCTGCTCCCCTCTTGTTGGTGGTTGATTTAGCTTAGCGTAATCCCAAAGATCATTTAGTATTGCTCATTGAAATGGTGATAAATCTGTGGCAGAGTTAATGAGAGATTTTTATGGCGTCATTGCCTCAAAGACACAGCTGAAATATCTCTGCACTATATAATCCTCCCCTCTCATGTAATATACTACATAATCATTGCATCCATCTTCATATTGGAGACAAATCAGGTCAACGCTGCCGGCTCTGCACCAGTAATTCTCTGCTAGGAATCGCTGTTTTCCGATCCGTGAACTTTCTCCGTGTTTGAATTCCGTGACCCAACACGACACGAGAAATCAGAGAGAAGTTTTTAAGTTAATCGTGGTGGGGGTGTAGAATGGAAACTCCGGGGTGAAAAGGGGTTGGTGATACGTTCGGGAGGCGTTTGGGTCTTTTTCTTGCGTCGGCACGGGTGGGCGGGTGTTAGTCCATCTCGGGACTGAATTATAAGTGGCTGAATGGGTGTGTTGACAAAAACGTCTTGTCTCTGCAGCTGAGTATCAGCTCGATCCCTCCGGTCGCCGACGCCAAACATCACATCGGGAACTTGCGGGATTTTCGCTGACAAAGTCGAATAAATCAATGTATAGCTTTCGCCTCAGGAGCGGTCACGACCGCAAGGAACCGAGGATGCAAGACGCCGCAAGGACCGTGTTTGGAACCTTCTGGACGGCCGCCCACCACAATGAAGGTTTCTGCAGGCAGAAATATGTCCCTGCTCACCTGAGTCTCACGCTAACCCGGCAACTCCCTCACCCTGAATTCTGGGCGGCTCCAGAAGTCGCGTGTTTTTCCTCGAGGTCAAACCTCTTGGTTTCTTGGGCGAGAGACGAAATGCCCTCGAGAAATTCGGCGTTCGTCATGATCGCCGCTCTCCGCGACATTCGATATCAGATTCAATGACACCGACCGATGTTTGAAGGTTGACGTTTGATCGGGTGTAAATTCTACACTCAACCAAACGTCAACATTCAAACAATAGTGTCAGTCGATAAATATTGAATTTATTGTTAATATCGGCCAGCTTAAGAGTATCGTGTCTGAGACAGATGTTCATTGGCTGGTTGCACAGCTCCTTCCATTCGGGACGAGCCCGTGATTATATTTCTTCCCCGAAGCTTGGTCGATAAGAAATTGACGTGAATATACCCCGCGGAGCGTATGCTCAAATCAAATCATTTAGGGACAAAAGCTATTTTGATTGCCGGTTAATGTTCGGATTGAAATACGAAATCAGACGTCTGACTTTTCCACCTCCTACCTCAAACACCTGCTTAATGAAGGAGGAAAATAGTCTGCAAATTCAACAGTGCCGTTCCCATCGTCCGATACGCATCTTCATGCCGCAGTCACCCGTGTCGGTCGCGGTTTTTTAAAATGGCGATTTCGCCGCTGTTTTAAAATGTTCCTGCACAAACCTGGTGAAGTGAGGTGCCCTTGATTGTCTCGACCCAACTGAGCTTTGTGACAAACAGAAATAAAAGCTCGGGATCCTCAATAGCTGACTATTTTTTTTTTTTTTTCTTTTTTTTTGGGTGGGGGAGTTACTTAATTGTCCTTGAACGCACCATCAATGACACCTTTCAAAATTGTCCTCGTGGTGTCAGATAATTTTCGGCGTGCTGCCCCGTGTGGACGGGGAACGAGCGAGTCGGTGATGGCAGCATGTGTGGCAGGGAGGGCGGGACCCTGAAAAGACGACAGTTTCATGTAAAAAAACCAAATGGTGACCGAAACGCCATTATTTCAATTAAGCATTTGCTGTGACAATCAACATGATATTTAACTGCGCGGTGTTTTCTTTAGTCTGGCAGGGTGGCTGGACTTTAGAAAGAAAAGAAAAATCGATGTTGATTATTACATAGTGCTGGAAAACTCGATAAAGCTGTTCTGAATTCTATTTTTTCAAGTCATCCAGGTATTTTATAATTAATGCGGGTCCTCTGAGGTGCATTTCTTCGGGCCGACGCTCTTGAATGATGTGTCACTCAGCCGCGCCCCGATTTGACATCTGGTCCGAACACAACACACCGGCCCCCCATTAAAAAACAAAAACTCCCTCCTCTGATCACGACGAGTGAGTTTGTGTGTCCGTGCGGGGGGGCAGGCCGTTGACGGGTGGAAGGAGGGAGGCGAGGAAAATAAATGAAAAATAACCCCTGCCCTCTTTACATGGAGTAATTGGGTCATTTCAAAGGCTAAACTTATCTCAGCACTAATCAAGCCCTAATTATTCTCGAGAAATCCCTCGCACACACACACCCACACACACACACACACACACACACACACACACAGTCTGCATGTTCATAGTTGGATGATGCAGGTCACAGATTTTTGCTATTTAACTGCTTATTAATGAGGATACGGGCCCCGGCTCTGCGGCCCGACCCGCGCTGCAGAAACCGAAACGAGACGCTGATACAGACTGACAAGAGGACACGTGTCGTTGGGAACCAGGGGCGACGTCGGGATTGGAAGGAGGAGGTGTCGTACCTCCTCCTGAGGCGACGAATAGCCCAAATGCATAAAATCAATGTACGTGGGAAAACAAGGACACGGGAAGCCCAGACTTCTCATCAGCATAGGCTCTCAGAGCGTGGGGAAGAAGTAAACACGGCCGCGGTGAACAACCAGCACATCATCGCCTTTCCGTTCTGTTTATTCAATGAGCTGTCCGTATTGACGGAGGGCCTTATTTAGTCCAAACCGCCGATCGCAATCCTCTTAAGCAAGAAAATAAAATGTCCCTGTGTGGGAGCGGCAAAGCTGGCCTAGATTGTTTTTTTCGAGTGGTCTTGGGCGATAACGGCGAGCCGTCTTCAAACGCCGTAAAGTCCACCAGTCCGAGGGAAATTGCAACACGCGCTCGCGGGTGGTGCACGCGTGCAGAGGCGCATGAATACACAGATGTGTACTCGCTGCGGAGCAAATACACGCCAATCGACGGAATTTCACAGTTTACTGACCCCGATCCGGCAGGAGACGTCCGTGTCCGCTCAGATGCTTTGCGTGAACGCAAATGAAATATTTGTGTCTGAGTGCGAAGGCTAAAGCGCCGGTTCTCCCGGTCCCGGCTCGCCATCCGTCCGGCCCGGAAGGAAGAGGAAGAGGAAGTGCAGCACGGAGGGGCTCGCCAGATCTTCTCTTAATAGCTGTTTACTCAATTCCCCCAGTAAGAGGAAAAGCTCTCTTCCTCTCCTTGTGACTAGATCATTCCCTGCTCTCGGCTTTACGCCGCAGGTATGAATCACCCTTTGTCACCCTCCTCCGCGCTCCGTGCTGTTAGGTTTGTTTCCCATCTGTCTCTATTACAAAGACTTTTCAAAGTACATCGGGACTTATTATTGTATAAATCTTCCGTAGCCATGACTTTTTTTTTTAATGCTGTTTTTTTTTTTTTTTTTTCTTTCGCTCTCGCACCTCGTTTCCGCCGTAGTTCTTTCCGGGTCTCGCGGAGAGAGTAATTTCCGTCATGCTCGGGGATTACACTTGTAAATCAGACGCACGCTGATTCGGGGGGGGAAAAAAGGAGGGAAGAAAGAGTCGGTGGAGGCGAAATGCAAAAAAAAAAAAAAAAAAAATGAAGGGTTGCGAATCCGGGATGACAACTGATGTGAGGAATTTCATGGCGGTGACATGTCCAAGGCGTCAACTGTCACCGCGGCGTTTTATCAGATAACAAGTCATTAAGGCGTCCCCGCCTCTGACTCAACCAATCACAAGCAGGAATCGGGCAGTTTTTCAGCCGCGTTGACCCGGACAAGAGGCGGAAAGATCGACATCGGCTGTGTCTTTAAAGAGGCCTCCCTCTGAGAATCATTTTAAGCACTCTAGAAATGTCAGCACTTAATGCGACAGGCATTTTTTTTTTTTTTTCCTTACTATTTTCAAAAATGAATGTTGCAGCAGCTGACAAATGCGAGACCTACAGCTACAAACAAAACAATAACATGATTAATGGTCTGAGAGCATAACAACACACACACACACACACACACACGCCAGCGCGTGCACATACACACACACATCTTACTACAATGAATATCCTGGATCAACAGCCTTCATCTAAATGCAGAATGTCAAACCGAGCCGGTTGTAATAGCGTTCAATTGACAGCAATTCAGACATTTCTACGGCGCCATTAGCATGATCTTATCATGGAGGCGTCTGCGCTCCCCTTTAGCCTGCTTTTACTTGTTGACATTTTTCACACCGTGCAGCCGGAGGAAAATACATTCAGGTGGAATGACAGAGAAATAGCGGAGAGGAGACATTAGTCAGGGGATATGAGAAGTGAGGCAGAAGGCAGCGGAGGGAAGTACGAGGGGACAACAGGAGGTGGTGTCACAGCTCTTTCACGTCAGACCAAAGGGAGATGGATGAAGGGAGGAGAGAGCGTCTGCTAGACTTTCCGCACTTCACGCTGATTCGAAGGTTGCCGGTTAAACTGGTTAAACTTTGGTCCCGTGAAGGCCGAAGCCATCTGGAACTGTTTTGTTTTCCACGCCGATCATTGTCTCAATTTGTGATTACACGAGAACACGAATAATGCATCTTGCCCGTCGTATACAAATCGTGTCGTGACCGATCACCGGACCGTATTTTGGAGATACTCAGTCATTCATTTCCTTTATTATCTAAACTGCGAATCCTGCTCTCAATGTCGCGGGCGTGCTGTCATTGGACGAGAGGCTTATGTAAACACAAACAGCCGTTCACTCCGTCAATCACACATCATATAGAGACGTACAACTATACACTCTTTCATCCACATGTCATATGGACATACAAGCGTTGTCTCTGTCATCTACATGTCATTTAGAGACACAATCCATTCACCCTTTCATTCACACTGACGGCCTTTTTATAGTCTCTTATGAAACTCCTGCAGGTTTTTGGACTGTGAGGAAGTGGAGAACCGTAATGGAAACCGATGCAAACAACGGGGGGACATGGAGACCCCACAAAGAAAGGCCTCCTGTAAGGAATCCAACCATTTCCTTGTTATTTTTTACCGTCATTTCTGGACTATAAGCCGCTACATTTTTTTCCACACGCTTTGGACGCTACGCGCAATAAGGTGGCCAAGTTATCGATGGGCAATTGAGCTTCATGCCGCGCATCGGATCAGTGACATTATCTGGAAATACCGAGGCTGTTCGATTCCAACAATGAAGAAGACAACTCTTATGGTTCTAGTGTGCAGGAGGAAGACGAGAATAGCGATCAGCTGGAGTAGGACAAAGCGGGGATAGAAAATGGATGGATGGATGGACTTCCTTGTGTTATTTATTATTAATCTTTTTCATCAGCCGTGTTACAGGCATTGTTGGGAAAAAAGTATCTCCAGTATTTGTGGTATGTATTTAATTAAAAGTTAAAAAAAAATGTTTCTTGTGAATATCTCATGTTAAAACATGGACACATGTGGCTTAAAGACAAGTGCAGTCTACAGATGTACACATATATATATTTATTCATTTTTCACCGGTGCGGCTTATATTCAGCTGTGCTCAATAGTCCAAAAATGACAAAAGACACAGAGTTTGGGTCCATTATGAGTTTGGGATGTAATGACATCACATCATAAAGATTCTGCTCACCTGATGGGGTGACAGAGACCAGGGAACTTCGAGTGCAAACATAATGATGCCTCGCACACAGAGCCGTGCTTAAACAACCGCTAATAAAGTCGGTAAAAAAAAAGTGTCATTCACGGTTTCTCGGCCTCAGGAGGAATCCAGGTGAATATTATAAACAATCATTTTATGAAGAAATCATGATCTTGCAGAGCAGAGCTCCACATATCATGGAAACCCTTGAAATCAGAGAGCCAAAGCATAGAAACATGTTTGTTTTCAAAATAATGATCTAAATGAATACAGTCGGCCGGTCTATAAAGAGTAAGCCAGACCCGGTAATCAGGATCGGTTTCCTGACCGAGCCGTCATATTGCAACCTTTTATTCCTCATGATGCTTCGATATCCGTTTACTTTAGCATGAGTGCACTCAGAGAACACGGAGCTCAGCCAAGGTCCGTGTCGTATTTCCTGAAAAATGAATGAAAATGCACATATATGAGAATCATCAACCTCTGATTTTCAAAATGAGGTTTGAGTAAACGCTATTGGAAAGCTGAGATGGACTGATCTGTTACGCATTGAAATATATTACATTTACACATTTAGTGCTATATATAACTTGTTTTTTCAAGATAATATAAATAACTGCAACACCCAGTCAGTCCTAGAAGTTTCATGACATTTTTATTATTTTTTTTCCAGGGGGGGATTCCCTCTTTTACTGTCATATACATCAAAAATGATGGTCGAGAGCCATAAAAATCAATTTTCTTTTTTTTTTTTTTCAGAATTGAATCTTCCAGATTGACAATATGACTAAATCCGAAAGGGTGATTGCTTTTGATGTCATCGGGATGGGTATTTCTCAATCCTGTAAAGAAAATGGGTCACAATGGGATGTATTGCCAGGCTGGAGACGGCGGCCTTCGTTACAGCTTTGGTGGCTGCTTGAAATTAAATTAGATTAAATTATGAATTAATTAAAATGCATTTTATTTTAGTTTGTTCATCATTAAAATGTGATATTAAATTTGAAAATTGTGGTGATCTGGTAACATCTAAATAGAATGTGTTAAAAGTAATTTTGTCGCTCTTAATAATCAACTGCACATGCCAGAAAAAGAATGGCAGCACACAGAGAGAGACAGTATTTTTGCTTTGCTGATAGTGGAAGATTTAAGTTTGGCTTTTTTTTTTTTTTTCACAAATACAAGAAGGACTCAAATAGGCATTGAATATTTTGCTTAAAAGTAACCTTCAACCCAACGTCTGTTCTGTTGCATGCAGAAATGCCTTTTCATTTTCTCTGCAGTTGTTCATCGGTTTGAAAGAATTAAAATGCAACACATTTTGTTTATACATAGCATAAAGGCAAAAAAAAAAAAATTATGTTATATTCCGTGTTCATTAATTTTAAATTTCAATAGTGTTGTGTGGCTCCCGGGAAGCGGGCCCAAATGGCTCTTCGAGTGGTAAAGGTCGCCGACCCCTGCCCTAGACTTTTTAAATGGTTTGCTGATCTCACAGACCCCGGAGATCTTTTTGCTCCTTGAACATCGCGAGTGGACAGGGTGCAGTTTTGCCCCCTGGGTTTTGTTTATTTTGATTTTTGGGAAAAATATTTCGTAGTTATTCATGCATAAAATGAGATCCAGCCATATTGATGAAAAGCCAGCGCGCCGATAAAAGATCTGTCTTCGTTCCTGCTTGTAAACTCACTAACAACGAGGCAGCCGCACTCGCGACGCCTTTCAAAATCAAATCCAAATAACGAACAAACTAAATTTTATACTTCGACCTTGAGCAGACTCAACCTGAAGCTGAAGGCAGGAACTCCAGTGTCACACGTTATACAGATTGGCTGTGGAGCTCCGAATTTTTATAATTTTTTTTTCATAAAAAATACTGACCACTGCCCTCTAAAAGCGACTTTGTCAAAGTGACAAATGTGGAATTATTGGTAAAAAACAAAAAATTGCATTAATAAGGTTGGCGACGGTGGCTTAGGTCACGAGGACTGTGACTCTTAATCCGAAGGTCAATCTTCCTCTGATCTTCTTTCCTTCAGCACTTCTTAATAGCAAAAATAAATCAGTTTCTTTCGGTCACAATACACATGCACACACGGAAATTCAACCACTACGTTGTCAACAA